>NC_091684.1:105815833-106437500 GCF_041296265.1 Equus caballus
TAAAAACTTTTTTCAACAGAAAATAATCTCATAGACACTCATGTATAGGTCACTTAGATTTAACTGATGTCAGTATTTTGCTACATTTACTCCAGATTACTCTTTTTTTTTCTTTTAGAAATAAAACAGATATAGCTGCTGATAGCCCTTGTACAAATGGTTCTTTAAAATGTCCTTCTGACTTAGGATGTAGACTGTTAACTGAGAGGGATAACTGTTAGATGATAATATGGCAGGTAGATAAGTGGTGACTAAAAAAAAGCAACTCCAAAACCACATCATATACCCTAGGCATGTTAACAATGTACCAGTGTACTAGCTGGGAATTATTTTTGGGGAACTATAATAATAATAATAATTATAAAATATTATTATATTTTGAAAAGTAAGAAAAACAACATTGCCTTTCAATGCCTCATTATCTGTTCTCTATATCCATAAAAATATATTTTACCTGTGAAAGCAGAGTCTGCATGATTGAATTAGCCAGCTGAGAGTTCCTTCGAAGGACATCATAGAATCCCTAATAAGAATCAAACAGAACGAATAAGTTCGTTAACAGAGATACTAGTGATTTGGACAATCCTAACTTTAAAAGAACACTATATTTCTTTACCCTATTCTCAGTTCTTTGAAAAAGATGGAGACTATATTTGCTAGAGGGAGAAACAATTCAGAAAGTTTAGGTTATTTGCCTAAGCTAAAAAGAGATCTCTCCTCACTAAGAACTGAATTATAAACTCACTATAATCCTCACAATTTTTAAACAACAAGTCACTTCTGGTTTCGTAGTAAGTGACCCCTTCACAGTCAGGGATGTCCTAGGCCCTCATTCTTTCCTCTTGTCCTACCTTAGCAACCTTCCTTTTTAGAACATTCCTTCCAGTCAGTCAGTCTCCAGTGCTTCAAAAATGCCTCCTGGCCCTAAGCACCTAACGGGAATGACTATAACATTTCTTCCCATGCAAAATTTCCCTATCTTAGTTAAAAACTGCTCAGATTAAAATCCTGGGGAGAACTTTCCTTTGGGAACCTGGAAAAGAGATTGCACAGTTCTTCTGTAAGAAAAACCAAAAAAATTTTTTAAAGAAAGGAAACAAAGGAAGCTTAGCCTTAACAAGTACTAAAAATATTTTATAAATGTATAATGATAATAAAAGACATTTGTGGTCTTGGCACAAAAATCTATAGATGAAATAAAGGTATAGCATATAACAGAAACAGACTTAGTACACATAAGGAGGAAATAATGTCTAAACAATTGGCTAATCTGGGGAAAAAGTTAGCTCCTTATACATTATATCCTGACAAATTCCAGATGAATTAAGTAGCTAAACATAAAAAACGAAAGCATAAAAAAATAGAAGAAAATGTTAGCAAATATTCACTGGAAGGATATGGACTCTCTACACATATATATTAGCAGATGCCTCAAAGGAAAAGATCAATAGATTTAATACCAAAAATTAGTATTTCTGTAGCTCTAAAAAGATCATAATTTAAAAAAGAGCAAATGGCCATCTGGCATATACTTGCAACAAGTATGACAAAGGTGTTTATTATCAATAATAGAGTTTTTAGAAACTAGTGATGTACTGAGTAAATCTTTGATGAATAAATGAACAGCAAAATCCCAAGAGAATTAGGTTTATGATCCCTTCCAAGTTAATTTTTAAAATTTGGAGCTAGATAAAGGTTGAGATGGGTTTTTTTTGCATATGGATGACTGTGCAGAAAAGAGTTAACACAGCAAGTCTGAGACTGCTATCCTTAGTGAGGCCTACTTGCAAGGTTGGCGCTTGGCTAGTGGCTGGTAAACAGTTCCTACACCAATATAAAACTTGCCATAAATGGTGAGAGAGGTTTACTGTGCCTAAACTTTTTGTACAAACAATGTGGTTTACGCTGAATATACGATTTCCTTCCGGGAGTTAAGAATTTTGGCATGTGCTAAGTAAGGGTGCCTGTGTGACTAGCCCCCAATAAAAACCTTGGGCGCCAAGTCTCTAGTAAGCTTCCCTAGTAGACAACACTTTGCATGTGCTGTCACACTCACGTGCTAGAAGAATTAAATGCATCCTGTGCAATCCCACCTGGAGAGGACTCTCAGAAGCCTGCACCTGGTTTCCTCGGATTGCACCCTAAGCACCTCTTGCCTCTGCTGTTTTTTGCTTTGTGTCTTTTAAGTATAATAAATTTTAGTCATGAGAACTAATATATGCTGAGTTTTATGAGTACTTCTAGAGAAATCTTTAAACATGGGGGTGGTTTTTGGGCACCCCCAATACCATGCACAATTCTTCTAGCACTGTTCACTGAAAAGACCATCCTTTCTCCACTGAATTATCTTGGGATCTGTGTCAAAACTCTATTAACCGACTTTATACTTTTTGTTCATTATAGGTGCTTTATAGTCCATATAAATTTTAGAATCGTTTTAATTTCTACAAAAATACCCTGGGATTTCAGTTGGGAATGCACTGAATCTATAAACCTTTTTGAGACTTAAAGTATTAACAATATTGAGCATTTCCATGTGTGAACATTGTATATCTCTTCATTTATTTAGCTTTTCTTTAATTTCTCTCAGCAATATTTTGAGGTAGGTCTACAGAGTACATATCTGGTACATACTTTGTTAAATCTATCCTTAGGTGTTTTACTTTATCTACTGTAAATATTACTTTATTTCAGTTTCCAATCATTCATTGCTGGTAAATAGAAACATACAAGTATACCTCGTTTCATTATACTTTGCTTTATTGTGCTTTACAGATATTATGTTTTTTATAAGACCCTCCACTGGCAAAAAGATTATGAGTTGTTGAAGGCTCAGATGATGGCTAGCATTTTTTATCAATAAAGTTTTTTCTTTTTTTTTGTAAGGAAGATTGGCCCTGAGCTAACATCTGTTGCCAATCTTTCTGTTTTCACTTGAGGAAGATTGTTACTGAGCTAAGATCTGTGCCAATCTTCCTCTCTTTTATGTGGGATATTGCCACAGCATGGTTGATGAGCGGTGCTAGGTCTGCAACCGAGATCTGAACCTGCGAACCCTGGGCCTCTGAAGCAGAGTAGGCGAACGTAACCACTACGCCACCAGGTCGGCCCCACAATAAAGTATTTTTTAATTAAGGTATGTAAATTTTTTTTAGACATAATGCTATTGCACACTTAGACTACAGTAGAGTGTAAACATAACTTTTTTTTTTAATATGGAACGCTTCAAGATTTTGCGAGTCACCCTTGCACAGGGGCCATGCTAATCTTCTCTCTATCGTTCCAATTTTAGTATATGTGCTGCCAAAGTGAGCAATAAACATAACTTTTATATGCACTGGGAAACCAAAAAATTTGTGTGACTTGCTTTATTGCAATATTTGATTTACTGCAGTGGTCTGGAACTCACCCTGCCATATCTCCGAGGTATGCCTGTAATTGATTTTTGCATGGTTACTAATCTTGTATCCCACATTACTAAATTCACTTTTGTTGGTTATTTTGTATTGTCTATGTATAGTATATGAATCAAGACAGCTTGTCTTCATCCTTTCAAATCTATATGCTTGTATTTCTTTATCTTGCCTTGTTGCATTGGATAGGACCGTCACTACAATGTTGAACAGAAGTGCTGAGAACAAATATCCTTGTTCCTGATCACAGGAGACAGCATTCAGTCTTTTACCATTTACATTATTAGATATAGGATTCAGAGATGCCCTTTATCAGGTTGAGGAAATTCCCTTCTAATCCTAGTTTGCTAAGAGTTGTTGAGATTTTTTTTTATTACAAATGGGTGTTGAACAAAAATATTTTTAATGATTAAAAAAAACTCAACGCTTGCCAGAATATGCCAATAAACTTAAAAATGCTCTAATTAACCTAGCAATGTGGTCAAACAGTCAAGTACAACACTCATAGTGAAAAACTAGAAACAACAGAGATGTCCAAAACTAAAACAGTCAAATAAATTACTATATACATAGAGTACTATTCAGCATTACAAATTATGTATCAAGGAACATTTAATAAAATGGGAAAATGCTCACAATATAATATTGATAAAAGATATATAAATCTTATGATTCCAATTTTGCATAAACATACATATAAGAGTTGTGGGTTAATAATATTTTAAAAAATATTTCTCTGTATTTTTCATATTTTCTACAAGAAGCCTGAAAAATCCAGTGTCTGGTACAGTGCCTGGCAACTACTGTAGCTCAATAAATGTTATTTTAAAAATGTCCAATGAAAGTAAACTAATAGCTATTCTCTGAAATGACTTGCCCTTAATCTCCTTGCTAGGTTACCTAATGCTCTCCATTCACCTATGAAATGCATATTCTGCAGCACACGGCAAACTAAACGCTGGAGACTGCAGCATATCCTCCATGACTGCACATGTGTTCTCACTGGCTGAAATATATGCCAACCTCAAGGCAGCAGTTGTACTTGTCCACTCACTTTTTGCTAATTATACTGTCACAATTATGTGATCTATTCAGACATTCTGTAACTGCTGAAAACCAACTGCAAAATGAAAAAGAAGTTGTTCCTATAAAAACTAGGGTGGATGTTTTAGAAAGACTAAATAAATAAAGGTAAATTTCTAAAACCAATTTCTGGTGAATGAGGGGTAAGACAATTATAAAAAGTTAGGGAAAAAACTGAATACATCTAGAAGGTTTCCATACTCAGACTGTATCTGAAGTGCCTTAAAGTTTTTATCCCACTTTACAGGTAAACAAAAACTTGAAATTATAAGCAATAAATTAAGGTTACGGTTTGTTTAAGAGACAGAAGTTCCAAACGGCAGACTCATACTCAAAACCAAAACCAAACCAAACACAACAGAGATTTGGCCTTAAAACAAAAGACTAGCAAATAAATAGTACATTTAAATATTTCAAATTAAAATACAACACTTAAAGATGTTTCAACTATTCTTTATGATTTCTCACCTTAAACAACTTCCTGGCTAACCATCACTAATTATTGGTCCTAACTGCATCAAATAAGAATGTATCTACTGTACTTTCATAATCAGAAAAAAAATTATTAAAATAAAAAGGATTATTAGCTTGGGGGGGGTGCCACATTCCTTTTGTTCTGCTGATTTACCTCATAAAGCATGAGTCGAACATCAGCCTGCTGGCCTATGCATCTCCTCAAACTATCCATGATCTCAAGGCAAAAAGTTTCATTGGCGACAGAGTTGTAACGGCTGTGAACATCGACGTGGACCTGAAAGGAAGAGAGGCCAGTTCTTGTCTATCATACCAAAGTAGTTGCCCTTAAGGAGGTAAAATGAGCCTGTGTTCTTCATCAAAGACCTTAGACTTAGCTTTCCCCATAGGCCAAAACCTAGGACCGAGGCAGACATTATAATCATCACCTGGCCACGCTAAGTGTCACTCTTATACTGGTGTGGAATAAGAAAATTTTCAAAGATTTAAAAAAATTAACTTTTCCCCATTCCCCAAGGTTTTCCTTGGCAATGTCAGCAGCTTAGGAAGGCACACAGATTATTTCATGCCACTAGAATCCAGTAGTCATAATATACTTTGAAAGGCCTAAAAAACTTCCTTAAATATTTTCAATAGCTAGAAGAATCGAGCTCTTCTTGCTTCCACAAAATCCTGAGTGGTTTCGAGTAGGTAGTTTTTTGTTTGGAAATGGAAATGACAAAGAATAACATCCCTTGTTTGATTTACATAATAAATTCAGCAATTACAGACCAAGAACTCCTGAATTTTACTACAGGCGTCTTAGTGAGGGAGTTAATACCGACTAAGGTCAAATCCCAGTTCTACCCTTTATTGGTTATACGACCTTGGGCAAGTTATTTAACCTCTCTGTCTCAGTTTTCTTATCCTTTAAATGGGGATAATATGGGGCCGGTCCTGTGGCCGAGTGGTTAAGTTCGCTCGCTTTGCTTTGGCAGTCCAGGGTTTCGCTGGTTCGGATCCTGGTGGCACCGCTCATTAGGCCATGTTGAGGTGGCATCCCACATGCCACAACTAGAGGCACTCACCACTAGAATATACAACTATATACTGGGGGGATTTGGGGGAGATAAAGCAGGAAAAAAAAAAAAGATTGGCAACAGTTGTTAGCTCAGGTGCCAATCTTCAAAAAAAAAGAAAAAAAATGGGGATGATAATAATACACAAATGATATCCAGTTCCTAATATTTAATCTATACCATATGTTATAGGAAAGTTTTGTACAGTTATACTAGAACAATAAAGATTCCTAACAAAATTGTTATATAGATGTCTCATTTATAAATTGTATAGTAAATAATTTAAATTATGAAGACAGGGGCCGGCCTGGTGGTGCAGCGCTTAAGTTTGCACGTTCCGCTTCAGCGGCCCAGGGTTTGCCGGTTCAGATCCCGGGTGCAGACATGGCACGACTTGTCAAGCCATGCTGTGGTAGGCGTCCCACATATAAAGTAGAGGAAGATGGGCATGGATGTTAGCTCAGGGCCAGGCTTCCTCAGCAAAAAGAGCAGGATTGGCAGTAGTTAGCTCAGGACTAATCTTCCTCAAAAAAAAAAAAAAATTATGAAGACAATTTTATTGCTCCAAAGCCCAGATTGCCAAATTTTTGTAAAAAGTTTTGTTTTCTCAGATTACAGGGTTTAATAGATGTTCATGTGTAAATGAACTAATAAAAATGGGAATAACAGTCCCTAGCCTCAGAGGATTATTGTGAAGAGTGAGATACTGAACATAAAGCACTTAGCATCGTGTCTAGCACAGCACTGGCCAACAGAAATATAATACAGACACAAACGCAAGCCACAAACCTTAAATTTTCTAGTAGGTAAATTTAAAAAGTAAAAATAAACTGGTAAGATTAATTTTAATATTTTATTTAACCCAACATATTCAAAAATATTATCTCAATGTGCAATTAAAATAAAAAATTATTAATGAGATATTTCACATTCTTTTATTTCACACTAAGTCTTCAAAATCCACTATGTATTTTACACATACAGCACAACTCAATTTAGATTAGCCACATTTCAATCAAGCATTCAGTTCAACAGCCATACTAAGGCTAGTGGCTACCATATTGGATAGCACAGTTGAACATACAGCAAATTTGCCATTAATAAGTGTTAGCTGATATCGTCATCGTCGTCATCGTCATCATCATCATCATCATCAGCCTCTCAGTTTCAGGATCATTTCTACAAACAGAACGGGAGTAGAAGAAAACAGCTTGCACATCACCAACTCCTGCGTTACTGCACACAGTATAAGCTAGTGTGAACAATGCTTACCTGGCTAACACCGATAGACTGACTGCACTGAGAAGATGACAAGCTGCCTAAAACTTTAAAGTTCTTCAGGAGCAGTAAAAACCCAGCAACTGCAGATTTTCGGGCATCAAGCTGGCTACCTCAGGAACAGAGGAGAAATTAACAAACAGTACTAATTTCACAAGAATAGGCTCTGGGTCAGAAAAATCCATTTAGTTCCATACAGAGAAGGAATATGTATAAACAACAAAGCATAGAGCAAAATAAATTGCACTTATGTAGTCAAAATAAAGAATTAGCTGTTCACAGCAATTAGCAGTGAATTAAGCTTATTTTTTCATTATTTACTTAACCTCATGACACAGTCTATACTTTCTTCTATCCCGCTGGCAAGTCTATGTGGAGAATGAGAACAAGAATGCTGAGAGGCTGTTCAGATGGGCCGATAACTCAAATCTAAGTAACAAATAGCAAAGGAAATTACTGATTTTCTGTGTCTGAAAGAGCACTTCCCTTCTTCATAGAAGAGTACATGCTTGGTGCCTTGTGAACCCTTCATCCAGAAAAATGATACATTCATCTCACTGAGGCTTATGATTGATTCATGTTATAGATGCTAAAACATATAACCTTGGCCTATCAGACATGCCTTTGGGTAAGGAGTAATAAAAACCTGTCAATTCTAGAAGAGGGATAATAGTACACAGCTACTTACTAGTTGTTCTTCCGGATATACATGAGTACACTCTAATATAGCTAACGTGGTAGTAATTGGGTATCTTAAAGTACCAAATGCTTTCCACCTCTTAACTTGTCTCATAATATTTTTTAGGTGATAGTAGTATCATCTCTAGCTTATATACTAAGAAATAAAGGAAGAGAGGTCAGAAGGCATTGGCTAAGCCAAAAATAAAAAAACTCAGACCCCTCAACAATTTATTTGGTCTATAGCCACTAGACAATTCCAATATTCACTAAAAGGAGTTTCTTGAATGTTTTCTTCTTAATTAAGGAGTCTCCCTCTTCAGAATTGTAGCCAGCTCCGGTTTCAGAGTATGTGCACTGGAACCATATCTTGAAAGTTATTCTAGGGGTGTATAGCAGAGTACTTGAGATTACAAGCTCAAATTCTAGCTCCACCACCAACCAGTGTTTGAGTTTTGCAAAGTCACTTACATATTAAGGCTAAGTTTTCTGATCTGTAAAATGGGAGTTGTAATAATCACTTCATAGGGTTGCTCTAAGAATTCAATGAGATAAAGCACTTGGCACAATGCCTCGTTTGATCAAAGTGTTCTGTTGGGTTAGGAATTTGCACGACCACTGTGAACAGGTTGTACGAGGAGATGGCAGAGAAGACGTTAAGTAGCATTAGAAAGCATGACTTCTCGGGATCTCAAGGGTTACCACACACCTGGCAAACATAGCTTTCCGTAGGACGATGATCAGGGAGTCTCTCATTGACATGCTGACTTTCAGAAGAGGCTGAAAGAGAAAGAATCAGGGGGTAAAAGAGAACAAGTTTGTTTATTAGCCTTAGCTCATTTCTATCCATACGCTACTGTTACCATTTGGCTTATATGAGGAACTTTGGTTCTGTTTTATATACATTTCAATGTTTATTACACTTAGTAATAAGGACAATAGTATATTTTTAAATACTAAATTGAAACTAGCTGTGAATGCCTTTAAATCTGTTGTCCTCAATTAATAATTTTCTAAGAGCCTTTTAATTAGTACACTAACTTGAAAATGAGTCAAAGGAGAGAAAATAGTGCTATGAAGAGGGAGTCAACTTGGAAAAGAGAGTCTGGTTCAGCGTTCCTGCCCTTTTAATACAAAGTTTTATGTTTCAGAATCAAGGGAAATAGGATTGCTTAGACATATATATTTATGAAGAAACGCATCAGAGTTCCCTTAGACAGTTCAACCTCAGTTTTGGCAAGCTCCTTAGGAGTCAGAAGACTTACCTGCACCGCCTTCAGCAGCCCTTGTACAGTTTGAAGGGGCAGAAACGATAAATAGTCAAAAGTTTCTGTGACTTTAGAAGAACAGCTTTGAAGAACTAAGGGTGCATACATGACGATATTTGAAAGCAGGTCTGAAAAACACAATCTATAATGAGTTGCCTCAAATAACTAAAGATATCTCAAATAAGAAGAAATACGGGCAAAAGAAATGGTAAAAAGGTTTTTGTTTCCTTTCTCAAGTTAAGTACGCTGTAATATAAATTTCTACATATTCTACATACTTCTATGTTCAGTGGTCAGGATACTTTAACTTTCTTCTGCAATAGTATAAGACTACAAAAATTAACCTGTCTGAAAGAAAGAAGGAAAGAAACCCATTATACTGCCAAGTCAAGTAGCACAAAATGTCTTCATATGTCCAAGCTAAAATAAATCAATAAATATTTATGAATTTTTATCATGTGTAAGCAGGATATGGCCCTTTAAGGAATACATGAATGCAGAAAACATGGTCTCTCTTCCTTCAAGAATTTTAATCTAGTTGAAAGTCAAGAAAATATATTTTAAAAGGATGAAAAGAAGTAAATAACAGAATGATACCAAGTATGTAATAATTCCAGTTTATTGCCTAGTAAATGGTAAAAGAGAGTTTAAATAGGAGTTCAAAGAGGAGATCACTATGAGTTGGTGTGCTTTAGAAAAGCAAAGAGGAGAAGTCTAAGCTAGGTTCTGCAAGATGGGTAACATTTAGATGCATATAGAACCACAAAGGCCTACCATATGTAAAGGGAAAAGCATGAGTAAAAGTACAGGAAAGGTAAATGTAAGACATACTCAGAGGACAGCAGGGAAATTGGTGGAGTTAGGGTGAAGGATTCAGACAAATAAATACTTGACGCTAATGTTGGAAAGGTAGGTTGGATCAAATTGTCAAGGACCTTAAGTGGCTCGATAAAGAGCTGATAATTTATTAGACAGAGTACTGGTGGTTTCTGAATGCTAGAGTGGTATTTTAGGAATACTTATCTGTGGCAACGTATAAGCTGAATGGCTGCAGAGAGAAGAGAAAGCAGAGGAACCAGCCAGGAAGCTGTGGCAGTAGTGTAAATGCAAGGGACTGGGAAGTAGGCAATGGGTGTTGGGGGGGGCACCGGTATAAAAGAGAAGAAAAAGTAACAGTATGAGGGAAGAAGGAGAGAACTTAAGTACCAAGTGTGTTTGAGAAGATAAAAAGGAATTCCAGCCTCCAGGACTTGGAGAGCCGGGTTTCAGACAATAGAAATAAGGGCAATGGAAAGGGGAATTCGTTTGAAGGAACTGTACTGCATTTTAGATAAAAGGAAAAAAAAAATACTAAATGGAAATATCCAGCAGGAATGAAAGTACTACGAACTAAGGAAAGAGGACAGTCTGGACATAAAGATTTGGGAGCATGGCTCCCACAAAAGCCCACAACAACAACTGAAATTATGAAAACAGGAATGATATCTACAAGTAAGAGAAAGTATAAAAAGAGGAAGAGACTTCTGCTTCCCACCGTGCTGGAGTAACAGTGACCAGATTTATCCTCCCTTTTTTAAACAACAACAAAAAAGGCCAAATTACATTAAACAGTAATTGTCAGACACTAGACATCAAGCAGTATAGGACAATGATACCTGAGAGAAGGGAACACATGAGGTGAGCCTTGTAACTGCCCAAGCTTACTGCCCACAGGGTTTCTAGGCAGCGGCACAGAGAGGGAAACACAGGGTCCAAAGTTAAAGCGGCAGAGTCGAGAATTCAGGAAAGCCAAGGCAGCCACAATTCACAGATCAGAGTACTAGGAAGAAAGAGTCGCGTGGAAAGAGCCTTGGAGATGCGCAGGGAGCTCCATTTGCTTGTCAGCTGCACATGTGTGAGGAAATCACCTGAAGCCAAGGAAAGAATCAGCAGCAAGGAGCAGGCAGATCCATCCTCAGAGGCCACAAAGGACAGGAAAGAGTTCACATTCACAAAACCACAGTGGAAACACTTCATAATATACAAAGCTGAATACTCAGAAAGGCATTGCTTCCGTAGGGGAACCTAGTCAGCCCCAGATTAAAGGGTGCCTGGTTTTGCCTAACACACCACAAAAATAATCATCAAAAAGATTAAATGTTTTCCAAGACACTTAAAACAAGAACAGTTGAAGGAAAAAATCCAGCAAATCAACAGTGTGAAATTCACAATGTATGCCAGCCAATCAAAAATTATAAAGCATGCAAAGCAGGAAAATATGATCTATGATGACGAAGAAATCAATCAATAAAAACAGATCAGAAATGAAACAAATCAAAGAAATGGTAGACAAGGACATTAAAAGAGCTAAAATAAATATACTTCATATGTTCAAGAAGGTAGGGGATGAGGCTGACCCCTTGGCTGAGTGGTTAAGTTCGCGTACTCCACTTTGGCGGCCCAGGGTTCGGATCCTGGGCTTGGACATGGCACTGCTCATCAAGCCATGCTGAGGCGACATCCCACATGCCACATGCCACAACTAGAAGGACCCACAACTAAAAATATACAACTATGTACCAGGGGGCTCTGGGGAGAAAAAGGAAAAATAAAATCTTAAAAAAAAAAAAGAAGGTAAGGGAACCATGTTAAGGAGAGGGAAGACATGAAAAAGACACAAATCAAACATCAAAAGATGAAAAATTTACTGGATGAGATCAATAGAAGAAAAGATCACTGCAGAGCAAAAGATTTGAGAACTTGAAATGATAGCAATACAAGCCACCTAAAATGAAACACAGAGTAGAAAACACTAAAAAAAAAGACTACCCAACTTTCAAGCAGCCTAAGTGATATGTAATTGGAGTCCCAGAAGAGAGAGAGAGAGAGAGAGAGAGAGGGAGAGAAGTGTGTGTGTGTGTGTGAATGTACTGGTGGGGAGGGAGATGACAGAAAACATTTTCTGAAGAAATAATACCTCAGAATTTTCCAAACTTGATGAGAACCATAAACCAACAGATCCAAGAAGCTTGACAAACCACAAGAAACATAGAGAAAACTACACTAAAGCACATCATAATTAAACTGATTAAAACCACTGATAGAGAAAATCTTAAAAGAAAAAAGACATTATATAGTGAGGAACAAAGATAAGAATGAAAGCAGTCTTCTTGTTTGAAATGATGAAAGCCAAAAAACAGTAGAGCAACATCTTTAAAATATTAAAAGAAAAAAACTGTCAACCTAGTCAGAAAAATGTCTTTCAAAAACTAAATGAAGAATTTTTCTGATATATGATTCTGATGATGAAGAATTCATCAATAGCAGATCGGCAGGCTAAGAAAGTTAAAGGCAATCAGAGAAAGTGGTACTAGATAGCAACCTAGATAGGTCTACACAAACGGAAAAGCACCAGAAATGGTAAACACGTGGGTAAAAATAAAAGACATTTTCTTATTTTTAAAAATTCTTAAAAAGATTATTGTTTAAAGAAAAAATAATGATATAGATATAATTCAATGAACAGAGAAGTAAAATGTATGAGAACAGCACAAAAGCCATGGGAGCAGGGATAACACATGGCAGAGAGCTGCTGCAATGTCCTTAGACTAGATGTAAAGGATACCGCTAGAGCAAGTTAAAGATGTCTGCCGTAAACCCTGACGACCCAAAAGAAAGTAAATCAAGGTATAGCTAATCAAATTAGCAAGACAAAACGGAATCATTAAAAAAAACCTCAATTCAAAAGAAGGAGGAAGAGAAAAAAGGCAACAAAGAACAGATAGACAAATAGAAAACAGCCAGATGATAATCACATTAAATGTAAACACCTGCCCTGATGAGAAGTCAGAGATCATCAAATTGGATTAAAAAAGTAAGACGCAACTGTATGTTGTCTCTAAGAAACTCATGTTAACTATAAGGATCAAAATAAGTTAAAACTAAAAAAATGAAAAAATATACCACGCTAACACTGATCGCAAGAAAGCTGGAGAAGTTATATTAATATCAAAGTAGACTTCAGAACAAACAATATTCCCAGGAACAAGAAAGGTCATTTCATAATGATTAATGGGTCAACTAACCAAGAGAACATAACAATGTGCTAAATGCTGATGCTCCTAATAACAGAGTTTTAAAACACATGAAGCAAACACTGATTGAACTGAAAGAAACAGACACATCTTTAACTACAAAGTCAGATTTCAACAGTCCTCTCAATAGAATAAGCAGATAGAAAATCAGTAAGCACATAGAAGACTTGAATAATCTGACTTAACTGATTTATAGAAAACTCCACCTAATAACAGCAGAATACTTATTCTTTTCAATAGCACGCAGAACACTTATCAAAATAGACCATATTCTAACAAAACAAGTTTCAAATTTTTAAAAATTCATGTCATAGAAAGTATGTTCTATAACCACAAATTAGAAATCAATAACAGAAAGACACCTGGAAAATCTCCAAATATTTGAAAACTAAACAACATACTTCTAAATAACTCATGGGTTAAAGAACAAATCACAAGGGAAATGAAAAGTATTTGGAACTGAATGAAAATAGAAAACAAAATGCATGGGATGTAGCTAGAGCAATGTTTACAGGGAAATTTACAATGTATCGCTTGTACTGGGGAAAAAAAAAGGTCTCAAATTAATGACCTAAGCTTCTAACCAGAGATCATAGATTAGACCCAAAGCAAGCAGGAGAAGGGAAACAAAAAAGAGCAAAAATCAGTGAAACTATAAACAGAAAAACAATAGAGAAATTCAACAAAAGCAAAAGTTGGTTCTTTGAGAAGATCAATAAAATTGGTAAGTCTTGCTAGACTGATTAGGAAAAAGAGAGAAGACACAAATTATAACCAGTAGGAATAAGAAAGGAGACATCAATACAGATCCTAGAGACGTTAAATGGAATATTCTGAACAACTTTATGACAATAAACTTGATAACTTAAATGAAATGGTCAAATTCCTTAAAAGACATAAACTACCAAAGTTCACCCAGAAAATTTAGATAACCTGAGTAGCCCTATTTCTATTAAAGAAATTGACTCTGTAGTTAAAACCCTTCACACAAACATAAGGGAACTTGGAACATCAGGAAGCAAAAAAAAGCAATATACACATCTACATAAAAATAACAGGCCACAAGTTGGCACACTTTTTCTATACGTGGCCAGACAGTAGCTATTTTAGGCTTTATGAGCCATATAGCGTATGTCACAACTATTCAACTCTGCTGATATAGTGTAAAAGCAGGATAGACAACACATAAATGATTGAGCATGGCTATATTCCAATAATACTGTATTTTATGAACTCTGAAATCTAAATTTTTCACGTCATGAAATCATCTTCTTTTGATTTTTTTCCAACCACTTAAAAGAGTAAAATAAACCCAAGCAAGCAAAAGGAAGAAAACAATAAAAAGCAGAAATTAATGAAATTGAAAACAGAAGAAAAGAGAGAAAATTTAAACCAGAAGCTCATTCTTTGAAAGATTATAAAATTGACAAGCCTCTTAAGCCAGGTTGATTTTAAAAAAAAGACAAATAATTAATATTAGGAATATCTTGATTTGTAGATGATGTGATTTCTACATAGAAAATCTCAAGGAATTGTCAAAAAGCTACTAAAATTAATAAGTGGGTTTGGCAAGGTTGCAGGATATAAGGTCAATATTAAAAAAGCAATTATTTCTACACGCTAGCAATCAACAACTAGAAACTAAAAATTTTAAAGATATCATTTACAATAGTGTCAAAAAAATGAAATACTTAGGGGTAAATCTGACAAAAGATACACAAGATCCACACACTGAAAACTAGAAAACATTGCTAAAAGAAATTAAAGACCGAAATACGATCATGCATTCCTTCACGAAGAGGACGTGTTCTGAGAAATGCATAGTGAGGCGCTTTCATTGTTCTCCAAACGTGATGGAGTGCACTTACACAAACCTAGGTAGGATAGCCTACTGCACACCTAGGCTATGTGGTACTCATCTTATGGAACCAGTGTCATACATTCTGAACGTCATTATGTGGCAAATGGCTGTAAACAAGGAGATACATACTGTGTTCATGGATTAGAAGACTCAGTATTGTTAAGATGCCAATTCTCTCCCAAAGTGATCCATAGGTTTGAGGCAAACTCAGTCAAAACTAGAGAAGGTTTTTTTTTCAATTACTGATTGACAAGCTAATTCTAAAATTTACTCGGAAATGCAAGGGACCTAGAATAGCCAAAACTATTTTGAAAAAGAACAAATTTGAAGGATTAACACTGTTTGATTTTAAGACTTATTGTGCTGGAGCAACTGGATAACCATGTGCAAAAAAAGAACCCTATTCCCTCACACCACAGCGAGGCAGCCCTTGTTTTATCGTGCTTCGCTTTATTCCTCTTCACTTATTCACTTTATTCCCTTTTTTACAAATTGAAGGTTTGTGGCAACCCTGCATTGAGCAAGTCTATTGGTGCCATTTTTCCAACACCATTTGCTTACTTTGTGTCTCTCTGTCACATTTTGGAAATTATCACAATATTTCAAACGTTTTCATTATTATTATATTTGTTATGGTGATCTGAGTTCAGTGACCTTTGGTGTTACTATTTTAATTGTTTTGGGGCACCATGAACCATGCCCATGTAAGACAGTGAACTTAATCAACAAATGTGTGTGTTCTGACTGCTCCACCAACTGGCTGTTCCCCTGTCTCCCGCCCTATTCCCTGAGACGTAACAATATTGAAATTAAGCCAATTAATAACCCTGCAATGGCCTGTAAGTGTTCCAGTGAAAGGAAGAGTCGAACATCTCTCATTTTAAATCAAAAGCTAGAAATGATTAAGCTTAACGAGGAAGGCATGTCAAAAGCCAAGGGAGGCCCAAAGCTAGGCCTCTTGTGCCAGTTAGCCAAATTGTGAATGCAAGGGAAAAGTTCTTGAAGGAAATTAAAAGTGCTACTCCAGTGACCACATGAATGAAAAGAAAGCAAAAACTCTTATTGCTGTTGTGGAGAAAGTTTTAGTGGTCTGGAAGACCAAACCTGCCACAACATTCCCTTAAGCCAAAGCCTAATCCAGAGCAAAGCTCTAACTTTTTTCAATTCTATGAAGGTTGAGAGAGCTGAGGAAGCTGCAGGAGAAAAGTCTGAAGCCAGAAGAGGTTGGTTCATGAGGTTTAAGGAAAGAAGCAGTCTCCATAACATAAAAGTGGAGGGTGAAGCATTAAGAGCTGATGTAGAAGCTGCAGCAAGTTCTCCAGATTAATGAAGGTGGTTAAACAATACAGTTTCAGTGTAAACAAAACAGCTTAATATTGGAAGAAGACGCCATCTAAGACTTTCATAGCTAGGGAGGAGAAGTCAATGCCTGGCTTCAAAGCTTCAAAAGACAGGCTGACTCTCTTGCTAGGGGCTAATGCAGCCAGTGACTTGATGTTGAAGCCAATGCTCATTTACCACTCTGAAAATCCTGGGGTCCTTAAGAATGATGCTAACTCTACTCTGCCTGTGCTCTATAAATGGAACAACAAAGCCTGGATGATAGCACATCTGTTTACAACACGGTTTACTGAATATTTTAAGCCCACTGTTGAGACCTACTGCTCAGAGAAAGATTCCTTTCAGAATATTACTGCTCATTGACAATGCACCTGGTCACCCAAGAGCTGTGATGGAGATGTACAAGATTAATGTTAGTTTTCACACCTGCCAACACAACATCCATTCAGCAGCTCATGGATCAAGGAGTAATTTCGACTTTCAAGTCTTATTATTTAAGAAATACATTTCGTAAAGCTATAGCTGCCACAGACAGTGATTCCTCTGACAGATCTGGGCAAAGTAAACTGAAAACATTCTGGAAAGGATTCACCAGTCTAGATGCCATTAAGAATATCATGGTTCATGGGAAGACATCAAAATATCATCATTAACAGGAGTTTGGAAGAAGCTGATTCCAGGCCTCACGGATGACTTTGAGGGGTTCAGGACTTCAGTGGAGGAAGTAACTGCAGATGTGGGGGAACAGCAAGAGAACCAGAATTAGAAGTGGAGCCTAAAGATGAGACTGAATTGCTATAACCTCATGATAAAATATTAACAGATGAGGAGTTGCTTCTTATGGATGAGCAAAGAAAGCAGTTTCCTGAGACGGAATCTACTCCTGGTGAAGATGCTATGAAGAATGTTGAAATGACAACAAACGATTTGCAGTATTACATAAATTTAGTTGATCAATCAGAGGGAGGATTTGAGAGGACTGACTCCAATTTTGAAAGGGAGTCTACTGTGGGTAAAATACTATCAAACAACATTGCATGCTACAGAGAAATCATCCACAAAAGGAAGAGTCAACTGAGGCACCAAACTTCATTGCTGTCTTATTTTAAGAAATTGCCACAGCCACCCCCACCTTCAGCAACCACCACCCTGATCAGTCAGCAGCCATCAACATCGAGGCAAGACCCTCCACCAGCAAAAAGATTATGACTGGCTGAAGGCTCAGATGATGGTTAGCATTTTTTAGCAACAAACTATTTTTTAATTAAGGTATGTACATTGTTTTTTTAGATATGATGCTATTGCACACTAAACAGACTACAGTATAGTGTCAATGTAACTTTTGTATGTACTGGGAAACCAAAAAATTTGTGTGACTCTATTACGATATCTGCTTTATTGTGGTGGTCTATAACTAAACCTGAAATATCTCCAAGGTAGGCCTGCACAATTTAACAGAAATAGATCATAGGTCTAAGTATAAGAGCTAAAACTATAAAGCTTCTAGTAGAAAATATAAGAGAAAGTCTTAGTGACCTTGCGTTTGGCAAAGATTTTTCTATACATGACACAAAAAGCAGGAACTATAAAAAGAAACTGATAAATTGGTAATTGATAAATTAAAAATATTTGTTTTTCAAACAACAGTTACAAAAAGTAAAAGCCAAACCACACACTGAGAGAAAACATTTGCAAAACATGTATCTGACAAAGGACTTGTATTTAGAATATATAAAGAACTCTTATAGTAACTCAGTAATAAGAAGGCAAACAACTCAATTTTAAAAAATGGACAAAAGACATGAACATTTGACCAAATGTAATATATAGATATCAAATAAACATGGCAAATCTTCAATATCATTCAGTATTGGGGAAATGCAAATGAAAACCATGATGAGATACCGTCACGCACCTATTAGAATGACTAAAAGACTGGCCATACCAAGTATTGGTCACAATGTGAAGTAAACAGAAATACTGCTAGTAGGAATGTAAAATGGTACAACCACTTTGGAAAGCAGTCTGGCAGTTTCTTAAACCATTAAACATAAATTTATGTATGTTTAATGATGTATGGACTCATATGTATGTAGGTATGTACCCCCTATGATGTATCCATTCCACTTCTAGGTGTCTTCCCAGGAGAAATGAAAGCATATGTCCTCAGAAAGGCTTATACATGAACGTTCACAGCAGCTTTATTTGAGATAGCCCCAAACTGGAAACCTAAAAACCCGTCCACAGGTGAATGGATAAACAAATTGTGGTTATATCTACATCATGGAATATTACTAACAATAAAAAGGAACCTATTATTGAAATACACAAAAATCCTGGAAAAATCTCAAAAGAATTATGTTGAGTGAGAGAAGCCAGACAAAAAAAAGGAGTACATGCAGTAGGCTTCCATTTATATAAAATTCAAAAAATGGCATTTAATTTATAGTGACAGAAAGCGACCAGACTGGAGATGGGAGATGGGGAGGAAGAGAGGGATGAAGGATCAGATTACAAAGAGGCACTAGGAAACATTTGTGGCGATAGATATGTTCATCTCCACTGTGGGGATGGTTTCACAGGTGTATACACATGTCAAAAGTCGTCAAACTGTTACACTTTGAATATGTGGAGATTATTATGCATCAATTACACCTCAATAAAGCTGAACAGAAAGAAAAAAAGTAAAGTGTCAAGTACTGAACTTTGCAAAACCCTAACATTAAAGGGTAGAAGAAAGAAAAGAAAGCTCTAAAGGAGAAAGGGGAAAACTGATCAGAGGCAGAATAAGAAGCAAATGATTACAGTTATCATGGAACCTATCTAAGAAAGTTTCAGGGGAGTTGTAAACAGTGTTAAATCACAGAGAAACTAAGAAACTTGGTGACTATAAAAACCCAGTGGATTTGGGCATTAGGAGATATGTGTTAAAACAGCAAATTCAGAAGTCACCAAAGAGACAAGTACTGAAGTCAGAATGTCCAGGGTTAAGAGAATAGGAGGTTAATTGAGTATAGCAGAAGGACAGCACTTATCTGAGAAGTATTCAAACAAAAGACAGAGAGAAAGTTGATGCAAGACAGAAGTCCCACTCATTAATTATATGCTCATTTCCTTCCTGCCAACCATAGACAATATACACAGACTTACGTTTTACTGGCATCATAATCAAAGATATTGCATTAAACTACTGTATCGTTAAAGTTTTTTTTCTTCCAGGACCAAAACATTATGACATTTAAATGAAAATATTCCTGAGAACTTTATCCTCCTTTCAAAGTCCAATACCTAAGAAATGGCTGATGGGAGAGGATGCTCTGGTAACAACCCTGTTGAGGACTTGCTCCAGAATTTCTTGTCTGATGATCTCATGGATCTAAAAACAACAGAAGAACCAGTAAAATATTCCTTGGTGACCTTTAGCTTACAGTGGCATCAATGCATGTTAGGCAGAAATTGGATACGGGTAAAACTTGACTGTTTATTTCAAAGACAAATATAATGTGAATCATCTGGAAAGACAGAATCACTCAACTCTACCCTCATTCTGTGCTCAGATGATTCATTAGCAGGGCAAACTACCATGTCCGTTGGCCTAAAAGAGAGATCACATGAAAGTACTGCTCCATAAAAGGTCCAGCTCCAAAGTGGAATAATTCTACTTAGGCATCCACTACACACCAACATTGGTATGTCTGACAGGATGCCTAACTTTTATGTTAAAATTTAAAAGTCTATGAAAATTTCTGGAAACCTAAAAAATGTTCACCAATCTCTTCCTCAGTTTCTAGAAGCGCAGCAGTTGCCTAAAAAGACTTTTGAATTTTCACTTGAATTCTAGTTAAAATTCTTACCTGAACTTGATTGCTTTGAAGTATAATTTCTTTCAGATCTCAGACAAACAGATTATTGGTAGTAAATTATATGCTCTACAGATACTGTGACAAAGCCAACACATGTGGGACATCAAATGGAACCTCCCTGGTTTTAAGGAAGATTAATTTAAAACAAAAGCTACTAAAGTCTCTTATTCGAAGAATGTTCTTAGCCAGATTACTGTTAGGAAGAGTCACTTATATCACCTAACAGACATACACACTCAAGGACTATGATACGGCATTCATGTCCTAGTTATGGATCAGAACACTAGATTTACATTGAAATTAGTCTCCAAGAACATGTTCAGCAGACACTTTTGGCGTGCGGCCACCTTAAACAGTTAAATGTCAAGAAGATGACTTAAAGGAATCACTAGCATAGCAAGGTTGTTTAGCCTCAGATATGATCTAGCATTTTTTTCTACTTGAAAAGAAATTAAGTTTTGAAAGCTGTTTCAGAAATTAAGACTGAGATGATAGTCACAATATGCAATGAATTAAAAAAATGTAAATTCCCCATTTGGGGTTCCTCAAAAACAATGAACCAATAAGCATGATTTTTTAAGCTTGAGGTACTACAGTGACCTAAAAGATTATTTTTTGTATAAGGGACTATCATTAAAAAGAAAAAAAAAACAAACAACAAATAATTTACTGTTGGAGGAAGAAGAGGAAATCATGGGAAAGCTAACTGATATTCAAACTTCTAAGAAACAGTCAGAACAGAAATTAGACTGAATAAAAAACTCATATAAATAAAGGACGAGAAAGTAAGAATTCCATCAAACTGGATCTATAACTTCAATCACTATCCCAATCTCTGTCCCCAGAAGCTGCTACACACTCAAGTCTCCTTGTCCCCCAAACTCCCAGGCAAATGTTACGCCTTATTTATAATAGAATTTCACAAAATTAGGAAATGCTTGCCGAACTCAAGTCTCACCTTAAAAGTTTCCAACAGGATATTAGCTCCAAGCTTACATGCTTGCTGGTTTGGCATTCTAGAAAGACTTGAACTAGTTTCAATGGTTTTTCCATCAGGAATCTTCTTTGGCCCATATAAATCCATTAAAATGAAGCCAAGTTCTACCAGGCCCTGAGTAACATGATCCCAACTATGAACACTGCAACAAAACAAAGCTTAGTTAAAAATAAAAACTTAGTAAGATACCTTACCTTTATATTCATTGCCATGTTACACATTCCCAAACTTGACCTGGATAACCAACACTCTTCACGTGAACTTTTTCTTTCTATGCATCCTTATCTGGCAGAATTCTGAAATTCCCAGTAATGGGAATGTAGGCAGCAATCTCCATTGACAGACAGAACACTGGGAAAATCCAGAAACTACAGAATATTCAAAAATATACAGAAGAAACTGGAATATTTCAGTATACTCACCATCAGAGATTTCCATCCAAGATTTCATGACTAGAAGTTAATTGCTGCTTCTTCTATTCCCCCCATGACACTAACACCACTTACACATATGCTTCCAAGTTTGCCTCCCTCCCTAGACTGAGATTCTCTATGGCAGAGACCATACTGTAGTCATATTTTTACCCATATTGCCTAGCTCAAGGCTGGCATATAGAAGGCATTCAGTAAATATTTATAGTAGGAATATTTATATTCATATCTTCATATAGTCATATCATATCTATAGTATGAATCGATGAATGATCTGGTTTCAAAAGCACGAGCTAAAATTACAAATAACTTTTTGTAAAGCAACAGAATCCTTCGTGATTTTATACCACTTTATGTTACCCACAATAGTGGAAGTGATATAATAACCTTTATATCATTAGATCTATCTGTTAAATAGGAACAAATTATAATGTAGCACCAAAGAATGAAGGAGAGAGTTGTGAATAGATTCTCATAGCATTTCAGCATATTTTATTAATATTCACACTCTGGAGATCTGAGATCAAGCATACAGACTGAACACATGCTCCATTCTTCCTACCCTAAATACCTACAAATGAAAAGATACACACACCTGTATGTGTACATGTCTATATATGGTGTATATATACGATCCATAATAATGTGAAAAAATAAGAGGTGTTTTTGACTGACTAGAAATTATGAAGAATCCTTAAAAATTGAAAGGAATATAAGAACGAAAGAGGAAGCCACAGACCACATAGTGCAAAATGAAGGGGTGGCTCCAAAAGCAGATACCAAGGACAGATACCTTGGGAATTGGAAAGAACCCTGGGACAACTTATGTGGTGACTGGTTGGGATACCCTAGCATGAACAGTTGGGTACACAGCATCCTTCTCTGCCTTCTTTTCCGAGGCCCCACTGCACCCTCAGTTTATGCCAAGAAGCGAGCAAGGACGAGGCCTGCTCTTGGATGGGATCTGTGTGTAGAGGAGCTTGGGCCTGAGAGGCAGAGCAGCACTCTGAAGGATGACAACACGCTGGAGGGATTAGGGAGGCCCCACACCTAAAAGATTAGCCCTTGGCACATCCTACCGCCATCCTCAAATCACAGAGGTGGAGTGTGTGAATAGACAGGGCACTCTCAGACAAACTAATGGGGAGCACCAGAAACATCAATAGAGAGACAAACCAATAACCACCAAATACAGGAAAAAATACCACCTGGAAAGAGAAGCACGAAACCCAACGGAGAGAACTGATATCTGAGGAAAGGCTAACGGAACAAACAGAAGGAGATTTTAAAACTCTAATGAATACCCTCAGAGAAAAAAGAAAGATTATAGCATAAAACAAAAAACAGACTGTTATGGAAAAAGAACCAACTGGAAATTCTGGAAATGAAAAACATGATTGCTGGAATGAAAAACTCAATAGACGGAACTGAGAGTAACGTAGACAGTACAAATTAACAAGAAGAAATACGAAAAGCAGGAAAGAAAATTAAGAGATATGGCACACAGATGAAGAAATTCCAACAACTAATAGGAGAGAATAGAGAGAAAAGGGGGAAGGATTACTCAAAGAACTTAAATAAAAAGAGAAAATCATTACAGAGCTTAGAAAAGACATGAATTCTTACCGTGAAAGGGCACACTAAATATAAGCAGGAATGAATTAAAAAAGAACTGACATAAAAATAAGCTGTGTTAAATTTCAGAACATCAAGCATAAAAATAAATCTCAAAAGTTCCCATGAAGAAAATAGCAGATTATCTACAATAATACAAAGAATCATCAGACTTCATCAGTAATCCTAGGTGCACAAAGACAATAAAAAATGGTTATAAACTTTCTACCAGAATTTTATACTTGGTCAAATTATTGCTCAGGTAAGAGGGCAAAATAAAGACATCTTTAGACATGGAAATACTCAGAAAGTCTACCATCCACAAACCGTATCAGAAAGCATTGCTGCAAAAACTATATACTTATGGCATATTTCCAAGAGAAAAAATACGAGATTCCAAAGATAGAGGTAAGTAAAGAAACTATTAAAATTTACTACAAAGTCTAAGTAAGTGTTGTTTGTTAATTATAATCTTAATAAGAAGGAAGTAGAGAAATAGTGAGTGCACTAAGGTTCTCAGCTTGGAGGGAAGAAGCAATTACAGTCTGTTTGCTACAAAATGTCTATCTTTGTCTAACATGAAAGAGCTCATATATGATTGGTAAATAAGGGAGTAAGTATAACCAGGAGAATGAATTGGTTCACAGGTGATTTTTTCCTAGTACATTAATGTTTTGCACCTCCAAGTATCTCCAGATAAGCACAAAGTATGTCAGCAGAGCTGAACACAGCAAACCTTGGAGGAAGACAGTGCTGTTCATGATGCCCATTACCCCGTTTTCTTCCTTTTGGCTTAGGCCACACGCACAATATTTTTGCATTTTGTCCTAGTCTCCATAATTCAGCCTCAATACTCCCTTACTGTCCCTTTCCAGGTTACCTCAACTTGTTGCTTAAGGTAAAATCTTATATTTACGGAAGTAGAACTTTTATATTAAAAATACATCAGATGTTAACGAGAACTATTGTGATCATTTCACAGTATATACAAATATCAAGTCATTATGTTGTACACTTGAAACTAATATAATGCAATATGCCAACTATATTTCAATTAAAAAAAAGAATATATCTTAGCACTCTGGTTACAAAGGCAAATATATTTTAAGGGTGTTCGACCCTATTTTCCCCACAGGTCCTGTTACTTTTAGAGTGCAATTTTGCAGAACAGAAGATTTTTCATAAGTATACTGTGTTACACCAGAAATGCCATAATTAACTCTAATTATTCTACTAATTAACTCTAGACAGTAACAGGCAAATCGAAATCTAAATATAATAAAATACACCAAATATGCAATAAGCGGGGTCCAAAAATTCGATCACATAAAATGTAGGATGCATTACTTCAAGGTTAATTCGCTGAGTGGGGCAAGCATGTGTGACAAGCCAGCTGGCTATTCTAGGGGGTCTAGTAATGCTATCCAAATCCCTCTCAGTAAGGTTTAGTCCTACCTAGTGGCAATTGCCCACCCCAGCCTAATTATAGATGGAGATGCTTCCAGGTCCAATAGCTAACTGGGACTTCCAGAAGGGCAGCTTTCCAGGAATTTTCTGGTTAGCTAATGCCTGTTTCGTTAGCCCAACTTGAAGAGACCTGGTTGAGGGAATACTGGAGATACAACTGTAAACCTTAGGAAAAAGAAGAACCAGATACAGAGAAGATACAGAAGCTTTAAAGCCTAATGGGTAAACCACTCAGACACAGGGGTTCTATTCTCAAATTTGCCTTGTATGCCAACCTCATGTAAATTCAATCTAAATCAAAATTCCCAGACCTGGAATGAGAGCAACCTTAAATTATGGCTTAAACTATAAAGCTTTAAAATATATTTAATCCACAGACAAAAAAAAACATGACACAGTAAAGACTGTTACAACAGCCAGTGTATATCCTGAAATTAAAATAACGACCAGGATGGTGACCAGTCTTTTCAAAATTTGGTTTAAAATGGATTTGTCTAAACTGCTAATCAATTCAATTCTATCCATCAGCCCCAAACTTCAACAGTTACAGTAAATAAAACTTTTAATGTTTTTTACTCACCTAAAAAAGTCAACGAAGACTCAGGACAATAAAGAGTTGTAATATCACAAAAGGAGCAAAGGCACCTACTCCATTTTTGTATTCTTGCTATCAAGGTGGCCAAGAAATCAGGCCTTGGGATTTAAGGACCTTGTGATACAGGAAAAGCTTGCTTCATCAATTTTAAGGGATAAAACCTTGAGAGGTGAAGTCAACAGTGGTAGTCATCAGTTTTCTCTGATGAGCCATAAGTATGATACCATGTTGCATTTTCTAACACTAAATACCTCATGAACATACTAGGGTATAGTTCACAAACTCACCTATTCTTTACCACTTCCAAGATCATGGCTGAAACAGAAGATCTATGAGGGACTAGATTCTGAAGAAATTTTGAGCCTTGGAGAAGCTGAAGATCCTTGAAGCTCTTTACAATCAAAGTCTTTAAAAGATCAAATACCTAATATAATGAAAGAAATAGGAAAATGAACCAAAAAATAGCTCATGCTATAAAATGTTAACCCTGTAACTGTTTCTACTTGCTGCCATATACTCATATCCCTATGACAACTGTTTCACTAGACAAGTATGATATAAAAATTATGACTTTGAGTGGGAGCTTAAAAGAGCTGAAGACAAGCCTTCCTTAAGAGAGCAAAAGGGCTAAAAATCAATACTAATATTACATACAACCAGGGAACACATATGATAAAAAATGGTAAAGGATTTTATATTTTCTTCCTTGCAACTAACCTATTCTGGTTAATTTCAACTCAAGCAGGGACAATTTCTTGGAAAGCTACAAGATATTAAAACTGCTCGTGGATACCATTTCCATTCTTGCTATCTGGACTGTGTGATGTTTGCACTCTCATTCCCACCTCACCACCTGGCTTACCACACAATAGGAAAGAGAGGTATAAACCAGGCACCTGAAGAAGTCTTCAAGCAGCCCCCACAGAACAGTGTGGGCCTACATGTTTTATCGAGGAAGCTGCTGCTGGCAGGATGGGAGTGGAATTGTTTAGCGAAGAATAACAAAAAAACAGGCCCTTTGCTCCTTATCAACTACAGAAGGAACCAAAAAGTCATTAATAAATACCTGTTCCTCAAATCTTTGTATTCTTGTCACAGAGAGCAGGAGGGCAATGCTGAAGGGACATATATTATTACTGAGATCTCCTTGCTGTCCTGCCTAGAACACACAAACCAAAAATGAGTCATTATGTACATCTTAAAAGTGTAACATAGCCTACTTTAGAAAAAGCTTCTCAAATGGATCAGAAACCTAAATGTAAGAGCTAAAACTATAAAACTTTTCAAAGAAAACAAAGCAGATAATCTTCAGGACCTTAGGCAAAATTCAAGGTGTAGAAGATTTTCTACTATGTTGTCTTCGCCTAGATTTCTTAGATACAACACCAAAAGAATAATTTATATAAAAACAACTTGGGAGCCGGCCCCGTGGCCGAGCGGTTAAGTTTGCGCGCTCCACTTTGGAGGCCCGGGGTTTCGCCAGCTTGGATTCTGGGCGCGGACCTGTCACCACTGTCACGCCATGCTGAGTCAGTGTCCCACATGCCACAACTAGATGGGCCCACAACTAAAATATACAACCATGTACTGGGGGACTTTGGGGAGAAAAAGAAGAAGAAGAAAAAAAAACTTGATAAATCAGACCTCAGTAAAATTCAAAACATTTGTGTTAAAAGACATCATTAAGAAAATGAAAAGATAAGCCACAGAATGGGAGAAATATTTATTTCTCTAATTATATACATAATAAGGGACTTATACCCAGAATATACAAAGAATTCTTAAAACTCAGTAAGACACGCAAAAAATGGGCAAAAGATTTGAATAGACATTTTACCAAAGAGGATATTAGAACAGCTAATAAAGACATGAAAAGATGTTCAATTATCATCAGTCATTAAGGAACTGCAAAGTAAAACCTCAAAGAGATACTGCTTCACACCCATTAGAATAGATATAATAAAAAAGACAGACAATAACAAATGTTGGCCAGGATGTGGAGAAACAGGAACCCTCACACAGTGCTGGTGGGACTGTAAAATAATACAGCCACTTTGGAGAACAGTTCAGTAGTTTCTTAAAAACGTAAACATAAATATATCACACAACCCAGAAATTCCACTTGCAGGTATCTATCCAAGAGAAGTGAAAACACGTCCATACAAAGACTTGCATGTGAATGTTCGTAACAGCATTATTCATAATAGCCCAAAAGTGGAAACAACTCAAATGTCCATCAACTGGTGAACAGCTAAACAAATTAATATATCCATATGATGGAACACTAGTCAACAACAAAAAGGAATGAAATACTGATACATACTACATCACAGATGAACCTTAAAAACATTACGCTAAATGAAAGAAGCCACACACAAAAGATCATATACTGTATGATTCCATTTATATGAAATGGCTAGGAAAGGTGAATCCAAAGGACAGAAAGTAGATTAGTGGTTACCTGGAGCTGGGAATGTGGATTAACTGTAAATGGGCAGGAAGGATCTTACAGGGTGATGAAAACATTTTAAAAGTGGATTATGGTGAAGGGTGTCCAACAAGATAAACTTACGAAAAATCACTGAACTAGTCACTTACAAGACGTGGATTTTATGTCATATAAATTATACCTCAATAAAGTTTAAAAAATAGGTCTTGGAAATGATAGCCAAGAAACAAAAGAAAAAAAGGAATAAATATAAAAATCAAAGATGAATAAAACAGAAAACCAACAAACAAAAATAAAACAGGGGAGTAAAGAAAAAAAATACAATGCTGGTTCTTTGCAAAGATCAATAATACAGCTACAATAACCTAAATAAAAAGAAGAATGCACAAATGCAGAGAAGATAAAACAGCTTTAAAGTCTACCTCATACATTACGGTCTTTCGATATCCTTTTCTACAGAAGGGACCCAGGGCTCCTTGGAGAAATGGCTGATAATCAGGACAGGAGAAGGAAAATCAAGGTGAGCTTTGGATAGCTTATGCCACAAAAGTGCTCAAAGACTAATAGGCCGGCCTGTCAGAAGGAAACAGAAGCCAACTTGAAAGATCCAGTTGGCCAAATATGGGTCACACTCTGAGTAATGCATAATGAGTACTGAATTTAAAAAGGTTCATGGGGGAAGATCCAAGATGGCGCCGTGAGTAGTCCTCTTTGTCTCTCCCCCTTCGAGTCTACAATTATTTGGACACTTATCGCTTGACAAAGGATATCCAGACAGCATCTCAGGACGTCTGAGATACCCACGCAACTATACATCGGAAGGCGGATGGACTTTCCTCCAGGAGGATGTGGAAATAGGTGAAAACTCTCCGACCCCAAAGAGCAGCCTAGTACCCGCAAGCGGCTTTCTTCCAACGGACGCCCCCAGAGGATGTACACACATCTAGGGCAGGAGCGAGCACACAACAGAGGAGCGATGGTGGAAACAGGTGACCAGAACCCTACCTAAACCCCCCGCAATTACTCCTAAACACAGAGGGAAACTTTGGAGTTGCACACCTGAGCCCGCGGGGAGAGTCTCTCCCCGCCATTGGCGGGGAGACCCCGCCTGGTGTTCGCGGCGCCCGGAGAGTCCCAGAGAGAGTCGCTGAGGGTACGGAGGTCTCCCAGCTGCCGTTGCCCGCCCTGTGGGAGTAGGGATTGCCGGAGATCTCGGAGAGGACCGGGGCTGGGGGAACTTTCAAAGGCCGGCTCTGCGACCCGGAGGGGAAGCGCCGGAGCTCCGCCCGGGCAGCAGACAAAACTCTCTGTCTGCCATTAGCAGAGGGGCCACACCGAGCATTCACGGCTCCGGGAGAGGCCCGGAGAGAATCCCAGAGGGCGGGGCAACCCCCAGCTGCCGTTGCCCGCCCCGTGGGACTAGGGATAGCTGGAGATCTCGGAGAGGACTAGGGCTGGGGGGAGTTCCAGAGACCCAGCTTCGTAGCCTAGGGGGAAACCCTACAGGCTCACAGCAGCCTTAGGGAAAGCCTCTGCACAGCACCAGTAGAAGGCACCCAGCCGCCAGCCACAAGGCTGGAAGACCCCAGGGCAAAAGCAGCATAGCTAGGTGAACTAACCACAGACTGTAGAAGATGCCAATAGCTCTCCTGCGACCCATAGAGGACAAGTGAGATTTTGTGGGTGCCAACAGCAACGGAGCGACAAATATAAGTGATCCCACCCCTGGCCGCTGGAAAAGTCCATAACACCATTGCAGACCCCAAGGAGAGAGCACATCTAGGTGGGCTGCAACAGTAGGCACCAGCAGTCTGAAGCCCCCCTGTGACGGCCCCCATGGCAGAGGAGGGAATCCAAAGGGCCACTGTGGCTACGAGGGGGGGCCCAGGCCCAGTTAGCAACTGCGGACAGGGTTCCTGGTTGGTGCAGTATAAACAGCTGCTCCCCCACCGCAGCAGCTGAAACAAGTGAAAGGAGCAACTAAACTCTATCTCCATGCGGAGGCACAAATCAACAACATCAAGCAATATGAAAAAATACATTAAATCTCCAGAACAGAAAGAAAGTAACAAATACACAGAAAACAATCCCAAAGAAAATGAGATATATAACCTAAATGATGATGACTTCAAAACAGCCATCATTAAAATTCTCAATGAGTTAAGAGAGAGTTCTGACCGACAACTCAACGAGTTCAGGAGCTATGTCACAAAAGAGTTTGATATGATAAAGAAGAACCAAACAGAAATATTGGAAATGAAGAACACAATAGAGGAGATTAAGAAAAATCTAGATGCTCTGAACAGTAGGGCCGATAATATGGAGGAAAGAATTAGCAATTTGGAAGATGGCAATATAGAATTGCTGCAGGCAGAGGAGGAGAGAGAAGCAAGACTAAAAAGAAATGAAGAAACTCTCCGAGAATTATCAGACACAATTAGGAGATGCAACGTAAGGATTATAGGTATACCAGAGGGAGAAGAGAAGGAGAAAGGGGCAGAAAGCCTATTCAAAGAAATAATGGCTGAGAACTTCCCAAATCTGGTGAGGGAGATGGATCTTCAGGTGACAGAAGCCAAGAGATCTCCAAACTTTATCAATGCAAGAAGACCAACTCCACGCCATATAGTAGTGAAGCTAGCAAAAGTCAACGATAAGGAGAAAATACTAAGGACAGCCAGGCAAAAGAAACTAACCTACAAAGGAACCCCCATCAGGCTATCAGCAGATTTCTCAGCAGAAACTTTACAGGCTAGAAGAGAGTGGAATGATATATTCAAAAATCTGAAGGACAAAAATCTACAGCCGAGAATTCTCTACCCAGCGAAAATATCCTTCAAATACGATGGAGAAATAAAAACTTTCCCAGATAGACAAAAATTAAGGGAGTTCATTGCCACAAAACCTCCTCTTCAGGAAATCCTCAGGAAAACCCTCATTCCTGAAAAATCCAAAAAAGGAAAGGGGCTACAAAACCAAGAGCAGAGGAGATAAGTAGAAGGACAACAACAGAGAGTAGCAGCTCTACATCAGAACAGATTAAACCATGGGACGAGAAACAAAGGAAATTGAAGAAAACCGGAAAACAAAACATAATATGGTAGTGGTAGGCCCCCACATCTCAATAATCACTCTAAATGTAAATGGATTGAACTCCCCAATCAAAAGACACAGAGTGGCAGGATGGATCAAAGAACAAGATCCAACAATATGCTGCCTCCAGGAAACACACCTCAGCCCCAAAGACAAACACAGACTCAGAGTGAAGGGATGGAGAACAATACTCCAAGCTAATAATGAACAAAAGAAAGCAGGTGTCGCTATACTAATATCAGACAAGGTAGATTTCAAAGCAAAACAGATAAAGAAAGATAAAGAGGGACAGTATATAATGATAAAAGGGACTCTCCACCAAGAAGACATAACACTTATAAATATATACGCACCCAACACAGGAGCACCAAAATTTGTAAAGCAACTCTTAAGAGAACTAAAAGAAGACATCAACAACAATACAATAATAGTAGGGGACCTCAACACACCATTAACACCAATGGACAGAACATCCAGACAGAAAATCAACAAGGAAATAATAGAATTAAATGAAAAATTAGACCAGATGGACTTAATAGATATATATAGAACACTTCATCCAAAAACAGCAGGTTACACATTCTTCTCAAGTGCACATGGAACATTCTCAAGGATTGACCATATTTTGGGAACCAAAGCAAACATCAATAAATACAAGAGAGTTGAAATAATATCAAGCATCTTTTCTGATCATAATGCTATTAAACTAGAAATCAACTACAAGAAAAAAGCAGAGAAAGGTGCAAAAATGTGGAGACTAAACAACACGCTTCTCAACAAACAATGGATCATTGAAGAAATTAAAGAAGAAATCAAATTTTATCTGGAGACTAATGAAAATGAGAACACGACATACCAAATCATTTGGGATGCAGCAAAAGCAGTCCTAAGAGGGAAATTCATCGCAATACAGGCTCACCTCACTAAACAAGAAAAAGCTCACATAAGCAACCTCAAACAACACCTAACAGAACTAGAAAAAGAAGAACAAACAAAGCCCAGAGTCAGTAGAAGGAGGGAAATAATAAAAATAAGAGCAGAAATAAACGATATTGAAACAAAAAAGACAATAGAAAGGATCAATGAAACAAAGAGTTGGTTCTTCGAAAGAATTAACAAAATTGACAAACCCCTAGCCAGACTCACCAAGAAAAGAAGAGAGAAATCGCAAATTAATAAAATTAGGAATGACAGAGGAGAAATCACAACAGATACCAATGAAATACAAGAGATCATAAGAGAATACTACGAAAAACTATATGCCAACAAATTGAACAACCTGGAAGAAATGGACAAATTCCTAGACTCCTACAATCTCCCCAAACTGAATCAGGAAGAAATGGAGAATCTGAATAGGCCAATCATGAGTAAGGAAATAGAAACAGTAATCAAAAACCTCCCCAAAAATAAGAGTCCAGGACCAGACGGCTTCTCTGGAGAATTCTACCAAACATTCAAAGAAGACTTAATACCTATTCTCCTCAAACTGTTCCAGAAAATTGAGAAAGATGGAGAACTCTCTAACACATTCTATGAAGCCAACATCACCCTGATCCCCAAACCTGACAAGGACAACACAAAGAAGGAGAACTACAGGCCGATATCACTGATGAACATAGATGCAAAAATCCTCAACAAAATTTTGGCAAACCGATTACAGCAATACATCAAAAAGATTATACACCATGATCAAGTGGGATTTATACCAGGGACACAGGGATGGTTCAACATCCGCAAGTCAATCAACGTGATACACTACATCAACAAAATGAAAAACAAAAACCACATGATCATCTCAATAGATGCAGAGAAAGCATTCGACAAGATCCAACACCCATTTATGATAAAAACCCTCAGTAAAATGGGTATAGAAGGAAAGTACCTCAACATAATAAAGGCCATATATGATAGGCCCACAGCCAACATCATACTCAATGGACAAAAACTGAAAGCCATCCCTCTGAGGACAGGAACAAGACAAGGGTGCCCACTTTCACCACTCCTATTCAACATAGTACTGGAGGTGCTGGCCAGAGCAATTCGGCAGGAAAAAGAAATAAAAGGAATCCAAATAGGTAACGAAGAAGTAAAACTCTCGTTGTTTGCAGACGACATGATCTTATATATAGAAAACCCCAAAGAATCCACAGAAAAACTATTAGAAATAATCAACAACTACAGCAAAGTAGCAGGGTATAAAATTAACGTGCATAAATCAGTAGCATTTCTATACACTAACAATGAACTAACAGAAAAAGAACTCAAGAACTCAATCCCATTCACAATCAGAACGAAAAGAATAAAATACCTTGGGATAAACTTAACCAAGGAAGTGAAGGATCTATACAATGAAAACTACAAGACATTCTTGAAAGAAATTGACGATGACATAAAGAGATGGAAAGACATTCCTTGCACATGGATTGGAAGAATAAACATAGTTAAAATGTCCATACTACCTAAAGCAATATACAGATTCAATGCTATCCCAATCAGAATCCCAAGAACATTCTTCACAGATATTGAACAAACAATCCTAAAATTCATATGGGGCAACAAAAGACCGCGAATTGCTAAAGCAATCCTGAGCAAGAAAAACAAAGCCGGCGGAATCACAATCCCCGATTTCAAAACATACTACAAAGCTACAGTGATCAAAACAGCATGGTACTGGTACAAAAACAGGTCCACAGATCAATGGAACAGAATTGAAAGCCCAGAGATAAAACCACACATCTATGGACAGCTAATCTTCGACAAAGGAGCAGAGGGCCTACAATGGAGAAAAGAAAGTCTCTTCAACAAATGGTGCTGGGAAAACTGGACAGCCACATGCAAAAGATTGAAAATTGACCAGTCTTTTTCACCACACACCAAAATAAACTCAAAATGGATCAAAGACCTAAAGATTAGGCCTGAGACAATAAGTCTTTTGGAAGAGAATATAGGCAGTACACTCTTTGACATCAGTTTCAAAAGAATCTTTTCGGACACTGTAACTCCTCAGTTGAGGGAAGCAATAGAAAGAATAAACAAATGGGACTTCATCAGACTAAAGAGCTTCTTCAAGGCAAGGGAAAACAGGATTGAAACAAAAAAACAGCTCACTAATTGGGAAAAAATATTCACAAGCCACTTATCCGACAAAGGGTTAATCTCCATAATATACAAAGAACTCACACTGCTTAACAACAAAAAAACAAACAACCCGATCAAAAAATGGGCAGAGGACATGAACAGACATTTCTCAAAAGAAGATATGAATATGGCCAATAGACACATGAAAAGATGTTCATCATCGCTAATCATCAGGGAAATGAAAATCAAAACTACACTAAGATATCACCTTACACCCGTTAGATTGGCAAAAACATCCAAAACCAAGAGTGACAAATGTTGGAGAGGTTGTGGAGAAAAAGGAACCCTCATACACTGTTGGTGGGAATGCAAACTGGTACAGCCACTATGGAAAACAGTATGGAGATTTCTCAAAAAGTTAAAAATAGAAATACCCTATGACCCAGCCATCCCATTACTGGGTATCTATCCTAAGAACCTGATATCAGAAATCTCAAGAGTCCGTTGCACCCCTATGTTCATCGCAGCATTATCTACAATAGCCAAGACGTGGAACCAGCCTACATGCCCAGAAACTGATGATTGGATAAAGAAGATGTGGTATATATACACAATGGAATACTACTCAGCCATAAAAAAAGACAAAATTGGCCCATTCACAACAACGTGGATGGACCTCGAGGGTATTATGTTAAGCGAAATAAGCCAGTCAGAGAAAGACGAATTCTATATGACTCCACTCATAGGTGGAAATTAGTATATTGATAAGGAGATCTGATCGGTGGTTACCAGGGAACAGGGCGGGTGGGGGGAGGGCACAGAGGGGGAAGTGGTGTACCCACAACATGACTAACAAAAATGTACAACCGAAATCTCACAAGGTTGTAATCTATCATAACATTAATAAAAAAAAAAAAAAAAGGTTCATGGGTGCATAACGATATTCAAAAAAATAGGGGGAGGGGAGGCTCTTTTTAGCCAGCTAATAATGTAGTAGGAATGATAGAATTAAAAATTTCTAATTTTAGTTCTACCATTTTGCAACTCTCAGTATAATTACTGATTTAGATCAAGAATCATCAGATGGGAAAACCAAAACCACTGTGTGAAAGGTTGCTGAGGAAAAAGATTTTCACATGATCTCAAATTATGATCCCATGAATTATTTTCTAATTACAAGAGGAAACCTATATTCTTGCAAATAAAGACAACTGACAATCATTGTCTTAACCAAATGATTTAGCATCAACAGTAGTAGGATAGCCAGATACTATGAGCCTTCTGATGTAATGCAATAGAACAACGGTTGGCAAACTATAGCCTGTGGGCCAAATTCAGCCCACTGTCTATTTTTAAACAGCCTATGAGCTAAGACTGGTTTTAACATTTTTAAATTGTTGGGGGGAAAAAAATCAAAGGAAGAATAATATTTCATGCCACATGAAAATTCAATAAAATCCAAATTTCAGCGTCCATATAGTGTCATCAGTACACAGCCACACTTAGTCATTTATTGTCTCTGGCTGCCTTCTTGCTACAAGGGAAGAGCAGAGCAGCAGTGAGAGACCATGTGGCCTGCAAAGCCTAAAATAGTATCCGGCCCTTTACAGAAAATTTGCTGACCCCTACAAGAGAAAGTACACATCACTTATCAAGTATTCTTGCCAAAAATGTTTAACTTGAATCTGATCACGAGGAAACAACCAAATAAATCCAACAATGTGAGACACAAGACAACTGGGTTGGATGCTTCAAAAAGTTCAACTAAAAGGGGCTGGCCCCGTGGCCGAGTGGTTAAGTCTGTGCGCTCCACTGCAGGCGGCCCAGTGTTTCGTTGGTTCGAATCCTGGGCACGGACATGGCACTGCTCATCAAACCACGCTGAGGCAGCGTCCCACATGCTACAACTAGAAGGACCCACAACAAAGAATATACAACTATGTACTGGGGGGCTTTGGGGAGAACAAGGAAAAGATAAAAAATCTTTAAAAAAAAAAAAAAGATGTTTAAAAAAAAAAAAAAAAGTTCAACTAAAAGATACTAATCCTTACTCTTAGGAGACGCATGCGGATGTATTCAGGCATTGAACTGTCATAATTTCTACTTTTAAATGGTTCAGAAAAAAAGAACGTACATGAGAGAAGGTGAGATAAGGTCAACATGGCAAAGTATGTAATAAATGGTGAAATCTAGGTGAAGGGTATACAGGCATTCATCATGCTATAGTGTTTCAACTTTTCTGTGGGTTAAAATTTTCAAAATAAAATGTTGGAGGAAAAAATAAGTCCTTTATATACAACTTTTCTTTAAAAGAGTTAAAAATACTTCTAATTTTACTTCACAAATATTTAATGATGAATGATACAGCTTCACAAAACCCCATAATATACTAATAGAAATAGGCAATATCCCCAATCCATAAATGGCATAACAGAAGTCAAGGTTTAAGCTCACAAAAGATAATGATGGAGTTAAGAGAAAATTTTGAGTTTCCTGCTGAACAGTCATCTTTTTTTTTCTTCTTAAACATTTAGAACAATTAAGGTATGGTTTTAAAATGGAACCTGCTTATGACTGTAGTGACATCATATATTTTCCACTTTAAATGTAAAAAGAGATCCTCTGGACCCAAGGTCCTTCTACAATATTTCTATTTGTTTCTTGTCATTAACTGCCATAAAAGAGGCTTGACTCAAACATCCCTCCTTCATAAAGAGATCCCGGATCACCTTAACAGTTTGATGCTACCTTTAAGTGCTTCAGGAGTTCTCTGCCTAGTTCACAGTCCAATTTGATGGCAAACACAATGTGTAGAATAATGGTGCCTTCCACGTGACGAAGTTCACCTGATGGCACAGTAACAAGATCCAACAGCCTATAAGATTCAACAGAATGGTATGAGCTATAGTTTGAGCAAGAGAACAGTGCAGAAGCTCAGATAAACAAGTAGACAACTCAAGCTGAACTCATATGTTCACTGGAGGCAGGCAGTTAAGTACGAATTCTGCTGCCTCATTTTCTGCTCCTTTTTACAACAAAACTTTCTCAAAGAATTGTCTATTATCATTATTTTCACTTCTTTACCTCTTCCAAGTTAAACACAGTTCAGTTAGGCTTCTTCCTTACCCTACTCTTCCCCCAATGCTTTTCGACTATTCTTGCAAGGGTTACAAATGACCTCTATGTTGCCAAAACCAATAATCAAGTCCCATCTTAACACCTCAGTAGATTTGACACAGTTGACCACTTTTTCTTGAAAACACTTTCTTCTCCTAGCTTCTGGGGCATTGTCACTGGCCTCTTCTCAACTTTTTGTGCTGACATCCTCCCGTTAAGTGGTGGAATGCATGAGTTCAGTCTTGGGTTTCTTTTTTCTTCTCTTCACGATTTCCCTAGGTGACTCCATGCAGTCCCGTGGCTTTAGTTCCTTCCATACTATATCTCCAGTCCTGACCTTTCCCTCTAACTCCAGACTGCCTGCTCAACACCTCCATATGGGATGCTAATATACATCTCCAACTTAACATAGCCAAAACTGAGTTTATTTTCCCCTAAACCTGCTTCTCTGTCAGTATTTCCTAACTCAGTATATAAGACTACCTTACAATCAATTGCTCGAGCCAAGTAACTAAGAGTTATTCTAGATTACATGCCATAGGCTGCAACAGGATTAATGACATGAACTCTGCAGCCAAACTGCCTGGATTCAAATCCTAGCTCCACCACTTCATGGCTATAGAACCTCAGGAAATTCCTTAATTTCTCTGTGCCTCAGTTTCTGCACCCATAAAATAGAGGCAAAATAGGGTTGTTGTGAGGTCTAAAGCGCTCACAACAGCACCTGGCACAGAGTAAGCACTTTACAAATATTTGCTTTAAAGAAATCCTCTTTTTCAGACATGCCGTGCTGTGTCCTGCCTCTGTAGTAACTGTTCCACTAACTGAGATTGTTCTTTTCCCTGATCTACATATTGTGGCTCTTCTCCTTCAGGCTTCAGGTAACAGAGCACCTTCTCAGAGAGGTCTTCCCTGACCACCCAGTCTAAAGTAGCTGTGCTGTCACTGTCACATCACTCATTTGAATTATCCACATAGCACTTTCCACTCTAATACTTTTCTTGTTATTTGTTTATTTTCTGTTCTCTTCTCACTAAAATTTAAGCTCCATAAGAGCAGGGATCTTGTCTGCTGGTTCATCACTGTAGTCTCAGGGCCAAATAGTTCCTGGCAGAGTAGACACTTAATAAATAGCCTTTAAATTTGCAACTTACAGAACAATTATTGCTATTTTCCTGGAAAGGTGCAAATGAAAGAGTTGAAGAGGTTGCATCATTCTTTTAACTTTATTACGGAGCAGCTAGGAGAGAATCAGAGAAGCTCTGTGCTGAGGTGAAGGTAGGGACTGAAAGGTTAAATAACAATGAAGTAACTAAAATACACAATAAGATGATGAATTTGTAAAAAACAATCTTATTTCTCTACTATATTACTCACTCATCACCACTCTGCTCCTCATTGTGCTGCTTATCCAGCTCACTGAAGAAACTTATGATTCCTTCCAAAACCTTCTTTCTGCTTCCCTGGAAACATATACAATAGGTAAGGGCTCCCCATAAAAGATACAATCACCAAGTTGAACTTAAAAGTACTTTTCAACTTAAAGGATTCTCCAGTATAAATTTAAATAGATAAACAAATTACAACCTTGAGTCACACTAAGAATTTATAGAACACTTTCATGTTGAAATTGGGTTTGAAATACATCTTAGCGTCAGATTTAAGGGACCTACAGTACACCCTTTCTGAGATCTTTATCCCTTTTACTACTATACACACACACACAAATGTGGTAGTACAAGAGATAATGTATGTTTTCCTTGGCTGAGGAGCATGACCTTTTTACTGGATCAAATCATCATACGTGAAATGAAAGCATCTCTGCCCTAGTAGGTAAACAAAGAGTATGAATAACCTGAATGGCCCTAACTGGTCATTCCACTGGAGTTTAAAATAAAACAACTTTTTATTTCTACCTTTGAGGAGAGGACCAGAAGCTGATAGACCAAAGGTGGTATTTCTTGAAGATTCAACTTGGAGAACATCCTCAACACTTTTTCCATCACAAATTCCATCTCTTCTGCAGTCAGAGGGACATCCCTGTGGATCAAAGATTCTAAAGGCCAGAGTCTAAAAGCTATGGCCTACTTTGGGAGATATTACAATATTATAACTGTCCCTTTTGATTTTTCTCTAGCGGAGAACCTTAAAGAGGACCAATAACCCTACCTAAATAAAGTCAGTTGGAAAAAAATGATAAAGTTATACTTTAAATAAGAAATTAAAGCAAAAAAGGGGGTAGGATGCTGTAACAGAAAACAGAGGTACCAAGACTCTTACTCAGAGGAGTGGTATTTGAGCTTGATACATTTCAACTTACAGCAGCTAAGTTCACAAAGCAAGAGAAGAAGAGAAAAGGGAACGATGATGCTTACCTGAACATGGAGGTGAGCTGGATTACATATTGTTGATTCCATCTGGTTAAAGAAAGTGACAAAGAATATGAAAGTTGATCTCATTTTAACTTATTTACATATTAATTGTAAAATTAGTTAGGAATAAAAAAACAAGGCCACTTCAAGTTTGATTTGGTACCACTGGGAAACAAGATCAAAGAAATGAGATTTAAAAGAATAAAATGACAGCTTTTAACCTATCAGATGGCAAAATCAAAGTCTGACAATATTCAGTGCTGGTGAGATTATGAGAAACAAAACACTCTTCATATACTGCTTTAAGGGGTGTACACTGATATAATCCTTCTGAGAAGACAAGTTGGCAAGACTTACCAACTTTAAAAATACACATTACCACAGACCCACCCAACATACTATCAGAAATATACCCCTTGTACATGCTTATAAAAGGTCACCCAGATATACAAGGATGTTCATGGCAACACTCTTCTTTTTTATTGTGGTAATACTGGTTTACAACATTATATAAATTTCAGGTATACATCATTTCTATTTCTGTGTAAATCACATCATGTTCACCACTCAAAGACTAATTACAATCCATCACCATATACATGTGCCTAATCATGCCTTTCACCCTTCTGCCTCCCGCTTCCCCTCTGGGAACCAACAATCCAATCTCTGTCTCTATGTGTTTGTTTGTTGTTGTTTTAATTTTCTATTTATGAATAAGATCATACAGTATTTGACTTTCTCCCTCTGATTTACTTCGCTTAGCATAATATCCTTAAGGTCCATCCACGTGGTCACAAATGGCAAGATTTCCTCTTCTTTATGGCTGAGTAGTATCCCACTGTGCATATATGTACATCTTCTTTATCTATTTGTCCCTTGATGGTCACCCAGGTTGCTTCCAAGCCTTGGCTATTGTGACTAATGCTGCAGTGAACACAGGGGTGCATGTATCTTTATGCCTTCATCTTTTCATGTTCTTTGGATAAATACCCAGCAGTGGAATAGCTGGATCATATGGTAGTTCTAGTCTTAATTTTTTGAGGACTCTCCACACTGTCTTCCATGGTGGCTATACCAGTTTGCACCCCCACCAGCAGTGTACAAGGGTTCCCTTTTCTCTACATTCTCTCCAACACTTGTTATTTCCTGTCTTGTTAATTATAGTCATCCTGACGGGAGTGAGGTGATAGCTCATTGTGGTTTTGATTTGCATTTCCCTGACAATTAATGATGTTGAACATCTTTTCATGTGCCTGTTGGCCATCTGTATATCTTCTTTGGAGAAATCTCTGTTCAGATCTTTTGCCCATTTTTCAATTGGGTTGTTAGTTTTCTCGTTGTTGAGATGAGTTCTTTGTATATTTTGGATATTAACCCCTTTTCTGATATATGGTTTGCAAATATCTTCTTCCAAATGTTAGGTCATCTTCGCTTTGTTGATGGTTTCCTTTGCTGTACAGAGGCTTTTTAGTTTGATGTAGTCCCATTTTTTTATTTTTTTCCATTGTTTCCCTTACCTGGTCAGACATGTTACTTGAAAATATGCTGCTAAGACCTATGTTGAAGAGCATACTGCCTATGTTTTCTTCTAAAAGTGTCATGGTTTCAGATCTTACATTCAAGTCTTTAATCCATTTTGAGTTAATTTTTGTGTATGGTGTAAGATAATGGTCTACTTTCATTCTTTTGCACATGTTGTCCAGTTTTCCCAACACCATTTATTGAAGAGACTTTCCTTTCTCCACTGTATGTTCTTGGCTCCTTTGTTGAAGATTAACTGTCTGCAGATGTATGGGTTTACTTCTGGGCTTTCAATTCTGTTCCATTGATCTGTGTGTCTGTTTCTGTGCCAGTACTATGCTGTTTTGGTTACTACAGGTTTGTAGTATATTTGGAAATCAGGGAGTGTGATACCTCCAGCTTTGTTCTTTTTTCTCAGGATTCCTTCAGCTATTTTGCTGTTCCATGTAAATTTTAGGATTCTTTGTTCTATTTCTGCGAAAAACGTCATTGGAACTTTGATAGGGATTGCACTCACTCTGTAGATGCAATACTTTTTTTTTGAGGAAGATTAGCCTTGAGCTAACATCTGCTGCCAATCCTCCTCTTTTTGCTGAGGAAGACTGGCCCTGAGCTAACATGCATGCCCACCTTCCTCTACTTTATATGTGGGATGCCTCCCAAGCATGGCTTGCCAAGCGATGCCATGTCCACATCCAGGATCCGAACCGGTGAACCCCAGGCCGCTGAAGCGGAACATGCACACTTAACCGCTTTGACACTGGGCCAGCCCCCACAACACTTTTTATAACAGCAAAAGACCAAATAACCAAGTATTATTTATTGGGGAAAAAAAATCTAACATTTGAAGATTAGCCAAATAATCTAACAGACTACTATCGAACTATCAAAAAGAATGACAGAGTTGTATATGCTGACATGAACAGATGTGTTCAATGAAAAATGCAAATGTTACAATGTATTGAATAAACTCTTGTGTAATTAAAAACAAATAAATGGATAAATACAAGTGTGCTGATACATGCCTAAAACTATTTATGTAAGAGATCTTATGTAAAGAACCATAAAAGCAGTAATCTCTGCCTTAGATAACCTTGGGTATTCCCTTCCAGTTCTTCTTAATATACCCAAGTGTAATAATAGTATTACATAACTTAATATTCTCTTTATTTCACTGACTATAGAGTAAGAATTTTCATCTTTGATGTACATCTTTATATATTTCATTTTTAATGGGTATCAATTTCATGGAGTGGCCCTACCTTAATTTACATAGCTTACATACCATAATCTACATGTGTTTATTACTGTATGCTTAAGTTGGTCACAAGTTTCTATGTTGAACATGTTCATGTATGAGGATTTTCTTATATGTTAGAGTCTTTCCTCAGAGTAGATTCCCATATTTCTGGTTTAAAGACACAAACGTCACTTATATATCCCACTCTCTCAAAAAAATATAAAAGATATAGCAGCAGGGTGGCTTCTCAACCTTAAGGACCTTGAGACTCTAAGTAACGTTAGAGGACTAAATTGCTGTGTTAAAATAGACAGTCATGTAAATAGAAACTATATGTATAGTCCTAGAAAATATGGTAAATAATCTCTCTCAGTAATTCATTACAGACTAAATGGTTTTATAGTGGTACAGTATAAACAAAAAAATGGACTAAAAACTTCAGTAATATAAACTCCTAAGGTAAATGGTAACTCTCTTTTTGGCCACTTGTAGTCCTGAGAAAGTTCTACACGTTAATGAGAAAGACTCACCTGCCAGAACAGAGGGCATTAATCAACTGCTTCTTACATTCTTCCCCATTTAGTTCACCTAGAAATGCAAAATACACTGAGAAATAAATGTGATTAAGTGAACAGAGAAAAAGCCACTAGAATTAGAAGGAAATTACCTTTTCCATAAGCCAGATTTTCCTTTTTGGTAGCAAGAGCCGTGAGAATGATGGGTAGTAACTCCAAAGATTTTCCATTCATTAGGCTGCCTTCTTTGATAGCACCAACAAACTCATTGGCTAATTCAACCAATAATGGTCCCGGAAAATTGTGAGCCTAGAAGTTTACGGGATAAAGAAAATGTTAAGCAGATATCTGAATATTTGATATCTCTTCCCAAGAAATAGTCTTCTGCTGAGTTAACAGAGTTGACATTGAAACCCAGAACTGGTCCTACAAGGGATTCAGGGAATCATTCTGCTCTGATATGAACTTATAATGGTAAAGGGTTTCAAAGTCAGAATCCTCTGCCAGGTCCCTAACGTTTTCAGATATGCCAACTCTTCAAAGAGAAACATGTCCATGATACCAGAAGTGTAAACATCTAGGTGGTTTATGGCCCATCCAGCAACTATTTTGTTTTTTAATAATAGTTCTTATTTATAAATAGGAACTATGCTAGGTTTGGCACATTTAAGTTTTCCCTCCCTCAACAAATTACAAACTCCTTAAAATCCACCCAAAACCAAAACAGTTTCTGTTTTCTGTCTTACCTCCAGCATTAGTAATCCTATGATCTCAGATGCTACTTCTTTGTGCAAATCCCCTGATTCCACCAACTGGATACAACAAGTGTATATCTTAAGTCTCCTAAGAGCTCCAGCTTCCACAGAGCAGGGCGAACCTTATTGTTTTAACAAGTGGTACAGAAACAAAGAAAGAAATAAGGAAGAAGTCTTACAAAGTTGAAGGGCAAATAAAAACAAAGAGCTTTGTAGTTTAATATATAAATAGAATTATCAAATTGCTGATTACTATGGTGTTTAGAACAGGAATATTTAGGAGCTCTGAAAAAGTATTTAATTTAGGCTGGTGACTGAAATGTCATCTTTTCTTCTTCCACCTATATCATTAACTTTTATAATAATTTCAAACTGCAGAAGGAGGAATACCTTGTAATACATCTTATCGCCTTTTCTGGATTCTGAAACCCAAATTAAATGTCTTTAACATCCTTCAGCTCAAAACTTCATCACTGAGTGACGTCAACAGAAATGGCAGAGTAAAAAAGACCTTGTAAAATCCTCTCCTCTATAAAAGCAACAAGAACACACAAAAATAGTGAAAATCACCTTGTTTGGAACTCTGGAAATTAATCAAAGGCTTGCAACAATCCAGGGAGTGTTTAAGAAAAACAGTTGAATTTCAGTAAGAACAGTGAGCTTTGTGGCATTTTAACAGCTTTCATCGCATAGTCCCCCAACCCTGTAGTCTTTAAAACCAACAACCCCACAGTCATGGTGAAAGCCAACAGTCTAGCAGCCTCTGGAGGGGACAGAATATGGTTGGAGCTCCTCTAAAGCCCAATTCCCAGATAACTGTCATTATTTGACCTGGCTGGCTGTTTCCTAGAAATTTTCACTAGCAAGCCTCGTCTTTATTTGACCTGAGAACTTGCCCATTGCAAACAGCCTTTTACCAGGTGCAGTTGTCTAAATCAGTTGCAACTGATCAATATTTTAGTTTCCCTGAGGCAGCAGTAACAGTTAGGAAAGCAACAAGCTGACCAAAAAACTTAAAAGGAAATCCTAGAGAAGACGTGCATAAGGAGCTTTGAAACATTCTGACACATTCCTGAGACTCTAGAAAGCCAGGCAGATACTCAGGGCTATGCACATGGACAGGGCTGTGGGTATGACCAGGCAAGACCCAAGAAAACCCTAAGCTCCCATCTCTTGCTGACCTTGAGGTTCTGCAAAAGCAGAAAGGCTAAGGAGAGATTATAAACTACTTCCTGAGCATTGAAGGTGTGCCCCTGACATGCATAGGGCCCCTCAGCAAAGGCTGGGAAGCTCCCTGGTTCCAGGCATTTAAGGAAATCTTTGCCCAATCATTAGCTGACTGCAAAGTTAACCAAGCAGAGACTTCAGAGGCCACACACAACAGTGCCCATACATAACAAATAATACATTTTAGAAAATTAGTTCAGAAGAACCACTATAAAAACAAAAGGAACACCAGAACAGCAACAACAGATCTAGGGGAGGAGAATGGTATCTGATTTCCAGAGTTCCCACAAAATATCATTTAAAATGATCATTTTTCAACAACAAAAAACCCCATAAGACATTCAGGGAAACAAGAGTATGGTCCATACACAGGAAAAAAGGAATCAATAGAAACTGTCTCTGCAAAGAGCCCAAATGTTAAATTAACTAGACAAGGATTTTAAATCACCTATTTTAAATACGACCAAAGAACACAAGGAAACCATGTCTAAAGAAATAAAGGAAAATATAAAATGGTGTCCCACTAATTAAACAGAAAATATCGAGAGAGACAGAAATCATAAAAAAGAACCAAACAGAAATTCTGGAATTAACAAATACAATAACTGAACTGAAAAAATACAAGAAAGGAGCTCAACAGGAGAACTGATCTGGTAGAAAAAAGAACCAGAGAACTTGGAGGTACGGCAATTGAGATTATCCAGTCTGAGAGACAGAAAGAAAAGAAAGAAAAATGAACAGAGCCTCAGAGACTTGTGGAATACCATCACGAGTACCAACACAGATATAATGAAAGTCCTAGAAAGAGAGAAAGGGGCAGAAAGAAGAAAGAACGACCAAAAACGTCACAATTTTAAGGAAGAACAGTAATCTACACATTCAAGAAGCTCAATGAACACCAAGTAGGATAAACCTAAGAGATCCACACCTAGACATACCATAGCCAACTGTCAAAATCAAAGACATCCTATCACAATAAAGACCATATGTGAAAACCCCACAGCTAGCATCATACTCAATGTTTAATGATTTAATGTTTAAAGATTTAAAGCTTTTCCATAAGGTCAGAAAAAATACAAAGATGCCCACGTTTGCCACTGCTATTCAACATAGTACTGGAAGTTCTAGAAAGAGTAATTATTGTATTTAGTGCCACTGAACTGTATACGTAAAAAAAAGTCAAAGACAAAGAGAAAATCTTGAAAGCTACAAGAAGGAAGTAACTCATCTGGTAAAAGGACAGTTGATAAGATTAACAACTGACTTCTCATCAGAAACTACTGATGGGCAGAAGAAAAGGGGATAACAGTGAAAATGCTGAAGAAAGACTGTCAACCAAGAACTCTACAACCAGAAGAACTATCCTTCAAAAATGAAGGAGGAATTAAGACATTCCCAGATAAATAAAAAAGAATTTGCTACTAAAAGACCTGCCCTAAGGCTAAAGGAAGTCCTTCAAGGTGACATGAAAGGACACTGTAACTTGAATCCATATGAAACAGAGAGCATCAGTAAAGGTACCTACATAGGAAAATACAAAGGCAGTATAAATCTATTTTCTATTTATAATTATTTTTTTCCTATCTGATTTATAAGATACCTGCATAAAGCAATAATTATAAATCTGTGTTGATGGACATAAATGTGTAAAGATGTAATTTATATGACAATAATAGCACAAAGGAGGAGGAGAGTGAAGCTATATATAAGGGCAAAGTTTTGTAAACTGTTAAAACTAAGTTGGTATTAATCTAAATCAGATTGTTATAAATTAAGACATTAGTTGTAATACCTAGGGCAACCACTAAGACAGTAACTCAAAAATACAGTAAAAAAGATGACAAAGAAATTAAAATGGTACACTAGAAAATATTTATTTAACACATAACACACAAGGCAGTAACAGAGAAACAAAAAAGACATAAGACATAAAGAAAACCAATACCAAAATAGCAGATGTAAATCCTACCTTAACAGTAATTATAGTAAATGTAAAGGGATTAGATACTCCAATCAAAACGCAAAAGAGATTTCTTTAAAGTTCAATTATATGCTATCAACCAGAGATACTCAGACTCAAAGACATAAATAGTTTGAAAGTTAAAGGATGGAAAAAGGTATACCATGTACAGTAACCAAAGAGAGCTGAAGTGGCTATACAAATATTAAAAGAAAATAGACTTTAAGACAAAAATTATTACCAGAGACAAAGAAGGACATTTTATAATGATAAAACAGTCAATCCATCATCAAGATATAACAATTATAAACTTATAAGCACCTAACAAAAGAGCTCCAAAATACAAGAAGCAAAAACTGACAGAAGTGAAGGGAGAAACAGACAATTCAACAATAATGGTTAGAGACTTCAATATCCTATTTTCAATAATGGATAGAACAATTGGACAGAAGATCAACAAGGAAATACACTTGAGCAACACACTAGAAAGAGCACTACACCCAACAACAGCAGACGCATTCTTCTCAAATGCACATGGAACATTTTCCAAGATAAACAATACATTGAGCCATAAAAAAATTCTCAATAAATTTAAAGGAGTTTAATCATACATTTATGTTCTGTGACCACAGCGGAATGAAATTAGAAATCCAGAACAGAAAGAAATCTGGAAAATTCACAAAATGTGGAAATTAACCCAATCTTAAATACCAACAGGTCAAAGAAGCAAGCACAGGGAAATTAGAAAATACCTTGAGATGAATGAAAACAAAAACGTAACAGTCCAAAAGTTATATCAGGATGTAGCTATAGCAGTGTTAGAGGGAAATCTATAGTTGTAAATGCCTATACTAAAAAAGAAGAAAGGGGGCCGGCCCAGTGGTGTAGTGATTAAGCTTGCTTACTCTGCTTCAGCAGGTTCAGATTCCAGGTGCAGACCTAGCACCGCTCGTCAAGCCATGCTGTGGTAGCATGCCACAAAAAAACAGAGGAACATTGGCACAGATGTTAGCTCAGGAACAATCTTCCTCAAGCAAAAAAAAAAGAAGAAGAAAGATTAGATCTCCAATCAATAACCCAATCTTCCACCACAAAAGAAACAAGAAACTATAAAAAGAGCAAACTAAACCCAAAGCAAGCGAAAAGAAAAGTAAAATCAGACCCAAAGGAAATAGAGAGTAGAACAACAGCAGAGAAAAATCAAGGAAACCAAATCTTTATCCTTGAAAAGGTCTACAAAACTGAAAAATCTTCAGACTGACCAAGAAAAAAATAAGACTCAAATTACTAAAACCAGAAATAAAGAGAGGCATTACTACCAAACATATGGAAATAAAAACGATTATAAGTGAATACTATGAACAAGTGTATATCAATAAATTAGATAACTTATATGAAATGGATAAATTGCTAGACAGATCCAAACTACTGAAACTGACTCAGTTAACACCAATGCTTAACAAATGCTTCCAAAAAAACAGAATATGAGGGAACATTTCCCAACTCATTCTGAGGCCAGGAATATCCTCATACCAAAACCAGACAGACATCATAAGACAACTACAGATCAATATCCCTTGTGACTATAGATGCAAAAACCCTCAACAAAATACTAGCAAGCTGAATTCAGCAATATATAAAAAGGATTATAGACTATGACTAAGTGGGATTTAACCCAAGAGTACAAGATTGGTTCAATGTATGAAAATCAATGTAATATACCATATAAATAGAATAAAGGATAAAAACCACATGATCATCTCAGTAGACACAGAAAAAGCATGTGAAAAATCCCATACCCTTTCATGATAAAAACACTCAATAAACTAGGAGTAGATGGGAACTTCCTTAACCTGATAAAGAACATCTATGAAAACCCACAGCTAATGTCATACTCAATGATAAAAAACTGAAAGATTTCCCTGTAAGATCAGAAACAAGACAAAGATGTCCACTCTCATCATGTTTATTCAACATTGTACTGGAGGTTCCAGCCAGGGTAATTAGGGAAGAAAAATAAATAAAAGGCATCCAGATAGAAAAGGAAGTAAAACTATCTCTATTCACAGATGACATCATCTTGTTTATAGAAAACAAGGAATCCACAAAAAAGAAATTATCAGAGTTAATAAACAAGTACAGAGAGTTTGCAGGATGAGATCAATATACAAAAGTCTAATGCATTTCTATATACTAGCAACAAACAATTAGAAGATTAAATTAAGAAAACAGTTCCATTTATACTAGCATCAAAAAGAATAAGATACTTAATAAATTTTATAAAAGTACACGACTTGTACTATGAAAATTATAAGATATGAAAGAGGACTTAAGTAAATGGAAAGACATTCCATGTTCATTTAACAGAAGCCTTATATTAAGATAGCAATACTTTTCAAATTCATATATATAGAGAGATTCAACACTATCCCTACTAAAACCTCAGCTTCCATTTTTGCAGAATTGACAAGCTGATTTTAACTTCATATGGAAACACAAGGGACCTAGAATATCCAAAATAATCCTGAAGAAAGAAAATCAAAGTTGTAGGACTCACACTTTCCAATTTTAAAACTTACTATAAAGCTATATAATCAAGATAGTGTAGTACTGACATAAGGAGAGACATATAGATCAAGGGAATAGAACTGTGAGTCCAGAAATAAACCCTCACACTTACAGGCAATTGACTTTCAATAAGGGTGCTACTGAAATGGGAAAGAGGAAGCTGGACTCCTATACCTCACAAAGTTAATACAAACATTAACCCCAAATGGATCAAAGATCTAAACGTAAAAGCTAAGGCTATAAAACTCTGAAAAGAAAATAAAGGTGTAAGTCTTTGTGACTTTCAATTAAGCAATGGTTTCTTAAATATAACACAAAAAGCACACGCTACAAAAAAACTAACTGGACATCAAAATTAAAAACTTTGTGCTTCAAAGGATACCATCAAAAAAGTGAAAAGACAACCCAGAATGGGAGAAAATTTCTACAAATCATATATCTAATAAGGGACGTGCATCTAAAATATATAGGTAACTATTACAACTCAACAATAAAAAGACAACCCCATTTTTAAAAGGGCAAAGGATCTGAATAGACATTTCTTCAAAGAAGATATACAAATGGCCAGTAAGCACATGAAAAGATGATTACCACCATTAGCCCTTAGGGAAATGCAAATCACAACCACAATGAGATACCACTTTACACTCACTAGGATAGCTAAAATGACAAAGACAGACAATAACAAGGGATGTGGAGAAATCAGCATCCTCAGTCAGTGCTGATGAGAATGTAAATTGGTGTAGCTAGTTTGGAAAGCAGTTTGGTGGCTCCTTAAAAAGTCAAATGTGCAGTTACCATAGGATCTAGCAATTCTACTCTTAGATGTTTATCAAGAGAAATGAAAATGTGTCTACACAAAAACTTGTACACAAATTTCATAGCAGCATTATTCATAATTGTCAAAAAGTGGAAACAACCTAAACGTCCATCAGCTCTTGAGTGGAAAAGTGTGATATATTCATACAATGGGATATTATTCTCCAATAAAAAGAAATAAAATATTGATACAGGCTACAACATGGATGAATCTTGGTAACCTTGTGGTAACTGAAGGAAGCTACTCACAAAGGACCATATATTTTATGATTCCATTTATACGAAATGTCCAGAATAGGCAAACCTATAGAAACAGAAAGTAGATGAGTGGTTTCTCAGTGCTGGGGTGGATCAGGGGTTTGAGGAAGTGACAGTTAAGGGGTGCAGAGTTTCTTTTAGGGGTAATAAAAATATTCTAAAATTAAAACAGGTGCACAGATCAACGGAACAGAATTGAAAGTCCAGAAATAAAACCACACATCTATGGACAGCTAATCTTCGACAAAGGAGCTGAGGGCCTACAATGGAGAAAAGAAACTCTCTTCAACAAATGGAGCTGGGAAAACTGGACAGCCATATGTAAAAGAATGAAAATTGACCATTCTTTTTCACCATTCACAAAAATAAACTCAAAATGGATCAAAGACCTAAAGATTAGGCCTGAAACAATAAGTCTTCTAGAAGAGAATATAGGCAGTACACTCTTTGACATCAGTTTCAAAAGAACCTTTTTGGACACCATAACTCCTCAGACGAGGGAAACAATAGAAAGAATAAACAAATGGGACTTCATCAGACTAAAGAGCTTCTTCAAGGCAAGGGAAAACAGGATTGAAACAAAAAAACAGCCCACTAATTGGGAAAAAATATTTACAAGTTATTTATCCGACAAAGGGTTAATCTCCATAATATATAAAGAACTCACACAGCTCAACAACAAAAAATCAAACAACCCGATCAAAAAATGGGCAGGGGACATGAACAGACATTTCTCCAAAGAAGACATACGGATGGCCAAGAGACACCTGAAAAGATGCTCATCATCACTAATCATCAGGGAAATGCAAATCAATTATATCTCAATTTTTTAAAATGTCATCATTAGCTAATTATTGGTCCTTTACACTATCAATTTGACAGGATTAAAACGATTAGGAAGTAGTTTCTACAAGTACTTGATAATTCATTCTACTTTTAAACTAGGCTTTCCAAATCTATGTTTTTAAATAAGGTCAGTTACAAAAGTGGGAGCCAGGATAATCTGTCCCAGGTTTCTGTCCAAGAAAGAAAGCACTTATTTCTTTCACTTACAAGTGTTTATAGGCAGCTGCTTCTGATCTTTCATTATTTCCTTTTCTCTGATATTTTTACAAAATGGTCATTTAGCAAATTTCCATAAAGGTTGACTCAACCAATTTCTAAAGTTTTTTCATAAATAGGAAGATGTATTTTTGGACCTTAGCAGTGGAAATCCAATGTACTTAAGGGAGGGAGAAAAATAAACCAAGCTAAAATATCCTGCTAAGGGCTGGCCCGGTGGCACAGCAGTTAAGTGCGCACATTCTGCTTTGGCGGCCCGGGTTTGCTGGTCGGATCCTGGGTGCAGACACAGCATCGCTTGGCAAGCCATGCTGTAGTAGGCGTCCCACATGTAAAGCAGAGGAAGATGGGCACAGATGTTAGCTCAGGGCCAGTCTTCCTCAGCAAAAAGAGGAGGATTGGCAACAGATGTTAGCTCAGGGTTAATCTTCCTCAAAAAAATAAATAAAAAATAAAATATCTTTAAAAAATATATATATCCTGCTAAGATTCTAAATCCACTTTTAATTTTTGCCTTGTAGAATTTTATTCCACCATGATTTATAAAACTACTGTAAATCCACAATCTGCAACAATGTAGAACCCGCCCTGGTTCAAGATATGGAAACAAACATGCCAAGCTGGGAATTAAGAATCTTTCTACATGTCAGCTAAGAAATTCCATTTCATTAAACCCTAGAGCTTCCCAGGTTCTTGTTAAGCACAGATTAAGTACTAAACATTGTTGTTCTCTTCTCCAAAGTTTTAAAAGCACAAGTAAACCAAAACCAGCAATACAATCTCAGGTAACCACTTCATCCCCCTTCAAAAAATTATTTAAGTCCCCAAGACAAGACCTTTGCTTTAGCTGATTCTGTGAAATCCCCAAAACACAGAAAGTCTCCGTGGGTTTCAAACAGCAATAAAAACAGCAATATGTGCCAAAAGTAAACAAATCTGCCAATGAGCCCAGGGAGCTAGAAGTGGCAATCATTATCACCTTTGAAGATGGCTCTCAGGAGTGCTCCAGCAGCTTTTCCTTTCACTGCCTGGTTCTGAAGGAGATTAGCCAGCTGCAATCAAAGAAAGAAAAGCTACAAGTCTCTGGCAACAATTTCTCTACTCTAGTGACCTAAACTCCCAATATGAAAAACACTCATCTGTCAGGTTCATATCCTTCAGACTCCAGGTACCACAAATAACATTTTTATTTACATTGAGCAGGGTAGATCGTAACATGATGCTAGGCTCTCAAGACTGAAATTTATTCACACATTGTCAACAAACATTTATTGAGTACTTAATCAGCACTAGGTATGGAGCTATGTTCTTGGGGATATACATTCATTCGATAAATACTTTCTGAGCACCTTTTTTTCCCAGGCAGTAGGGATACAAAGATGAACAATATGGGTACGATAATTTGACTCAGAGTTTACAGTAGAGCAGAGGGGAAAAGGTGACCAAAAAACATTCAGGAAAAAAAATTTGTAAAGGAAACAAAAGTCTAGATAGACAACAATTGAGGAAAGGGAGGCAACTTCAGCTAGAGTAGTCAGGGAAAGCTTCTCCGAGGTAGGGGACCTTTTCCCAAAGACCTGGAGGATGCGAAAGAGCTAGGGATGCACAGCGGGGGAGGACATTCCAGAGAGAGGTATCATTATGTGCAAAGGCTCTAAGGAGGCAAAGAGCTTGGCATGTTTGAGGACCTGGCAAAAAACACCAATAAGGCTGGAAAGTAGTAAGGAAAAGAGTGGCACAGGAAGAGTTTGGGGAGCAAGAACTAGATTGTGAAGACTCTTGTAGGCCACGGTAGGAAGTTTAGAGTCTACGTGCAAGAGAAGTTGCTAAAGAGAAAAGAGGAGAGCAATATGATATTTTTAAAAAAATCAGTCTTGCTCCTTATGTAGAGAATGGGTTGTGCGTGTGTGTGTCGGGGAGTGGGTGTTAGTGAAATAAGGATCTGTTAAGAGATTGCTACAGTGTACAAGTGAGAGATGACAGTGGCTGAGACCAAAGCAATAGCACTGGGGATGCTATGGGTTACAGTGTGTCCTCCCAAAATTCATGGTGAAGTTCTAATCCCCAGTACCCCAGAATGTGACCTTATTTGGAAATAGGGTTGTTGCAGATGTAATTAGTTAAGCTGAGGTCATTGGGGTGGGCCCTAATCCAATATGACTGATGTCCTTACAAAAAGGAGAAATGTGGACAGAGATGTACGCAGCAAGAATGCCATGTGAAGATGAAGGCAGAGATCAGGGTGATACAAGCCAAGGAATGCCAAAAATTGCCGGCAAACCACCACAAGCTAGGTGAGAGGCGTGGAATGGATTCTCACAGACCTCAAAAGGAACCAACACTGCCAACACCTTGATCTTGGACTTCTAGTCTCCAGAACTGTAAAAATAAATTTCTGTTGTTTAAACTACTCAATTTGTAGTACTTTAGAATGGCAGCCCTGGCAAACTAATACAGGAGATGAAGAAAAGTAGACTGAACATATATCTGAGAGCTCGAAACAATAGGACTTTGCTATGGTCTGAATGTTTACGTCCCCCCAAAATTCATGTTTGGAATCCTAATGCCCAATGTGATGGCATTAGGAGGGGGGCCTTTGGGAAGTGAATTAGGTCATAAGAGTTGAACTTCCATGAAAGGGATTACTGCTCTTATAAAAGAGATCCCACAAAGGTCCCACCATGTGAGGATACAACGTAAAGTCTGCAACCCAGAAGAGGGCCCTCACTTGACCATACTGGTACCCTCATTTTGGACTTCCAGCCTCCAGAACCTTGAGAAACAAATGTTTGTTGTTTATAAGCCACCCAGTCTGCCGTATTTTGTTACAGCAGCCTGAACGGACTAAGACAGACTTCCTCATGGTTAGAAGTTAAAAAGGGGTAGTGATGAAGGAAAATGAATCAAGGTGGACTCTTAAATTTCTGGCTTAAGCAATTAACTGGGTAGATGGTGGCACCATCCACTGACATGGTAAAAATCTGGGATTAGGCAAGCATCTAAATTACACAAAGGGCTTGTTAAAACGGATTGCCAGGCTCCACTCGCAGTTTCTGATTCAGCAGATCTAGCGTGGGGCTCAGAACTACTACTCTTAAGATATCCAAGTGGAGACACCAAATAGACAACTGGATATGCCAAAGTGGAGCTCAGAGAGAAAGAGTTCAATGGGAACATATGAGATCATGCAGGGAGAGAACAAGAGAAGAGAAACACCAACATTCAGGGATTAAAAAGAGAAGCAGCAGCCAGCAAAGGAGACTGAGAAGGTAAGGTTGACAATAATCCAGAGAGAGGAGTGTTGCAGAAGCCAAGACTAATAAAACAGTGAATTTGATCTCTTCCACAACAACATGTGTTTGGTCTTCTGACTGGAGTCCATCTCTCTTCCTTCTTAAATATATAGTAAGGAAGCACCTGACTGCTCTGCCTGCAACTTCCAACAGAATACTTAGCCCTTGACATAACCCTTTGAGCAGTGGTTCTCAACCAGGGCCCCCCACAGGGTACACTGGGCAATGTCTGGAGATATTTTCAGTTGTCATTAACTGGAAGGGCGCTGTCATCTAATGGGTACAGGCCAGGGATGCTGATAAACATCCTATAATGTGCAGGACATCACCCTGCAACACAGAATTATCCAGTACAAAATGTGAATAGTGCCAAGGCTGAGAAACTCTGAATCTTCATGAAAACATTTTAGTTTCAACAAAAGGTAGCATAGCATAGGAAGGAAAAAAAAACTGGACCCAGAATCAGAAGACCTGGGTATGAATCCTAGCTATGCCACTTACTAACTATATAACCTCAGGCAAGTTATTTAATCTCTATTATGTGTGTCCATTTCCATACCTCAAAGGACCATTGTGAGGACTGAATTAGATGACAGGTAGAGGACCTTGCACAGGGCCTAACACATAGCAGGTGCCCAACAAATGTTAGTTCCGCTCGATTCCCTCTGATCTCTACTCCCCTTCTTCCTCCTCCCTCCACTTACGTGATCTTCAGTCTTCCTTTCTGACCTTATTCAGTCATGGTTTCTACTGCATTTTAAAACACAGAAGTAGACCAAATAAGATTAAGTATCTCTGTTATTCTGGAAGACTTCAAAATTCTTCTTTTAATTGGTAGACTGGTACCAAGTTAATGGTACAGTCCAAACAGATTTTTTTTTAATAGAACATTCCTCATTTTGTGTTATCTAATGTTTCCTCATGATTAGATTGAGTTTATACAATCTCAGCCAGAACACAGGTGATATTCTGTACCTCTCAGAGTATCACACCTGGAGGCATGTGATGTTCACCTGTCCCTCACTGGTAATATTAACCCTGATCACCTAGTCAAGTGTGTTGCCTGATTTTCCCATTTTTCCCCCTCCCTTCACAACCTGTGAGCAGTTTGTAGGAAGACACTTTAAGACCTTGCAAATATTCTGCTCATTATCTAATCTTCCCCTTGTATAATAGATAAGCCCAGCAGCAACCACTGTTACTAAGTTATTAAAGTCAATATCACCAGGAATGACACTGACATCGGGAGCCCACTGATATGATAGAATGAAAAGGGCAGGGCACCATTTTGATGGTCCTTTTAGCAGAAATGCATGACTTCAGTCAATCATGAGACAACACCAGACAGGCCCTAAATGAAGGACATTCAGCAAAATAACTGATCAATACTATTCAGGGCTATCAAGATCATGAGAGACAAAGAAAGACTGAGGAACTGTTGCAGATTGCAGAAAATCAGGGAAAAATAACAACTAAGTGCAATATAAGATCCTGAGTGGGATTCTGAAACATTAAAAAAAGGACATCAGTGGAAAAACTACCAGGTAGACTGTGAACAGTCTTTAGTTTCACTAATGGTACTGTACCAGTGTTAATTTCCTGTTCTTAAAATTTTACTAAGGTTATATAAAATGCTGACACTCGGGGAGGGATACACGGAAACTCTGTATTATTTTTAAAACTTTTTCAAACTCTAAAAGTAGTTCAAAATAAAAAGTTAAAAAAAATTCTCTCTGGATTTAGCACCCACTAATGCTTCTTGTCTGATGCAATCTTTATCATGATGGCTGCAAAATGATGATATTCTAACAAGGTAAACAAAAGATTTCCCTTCTCCCTATTTACTTTTATTATCTATATGGACTCAGAAATTTCTACATTTCTCAATGATTTATAATTCATAACTGAACTTAATTATTCTGACGTTCAAATAGTCCCAGATTTGACTAATGGAAGCTCCTTCAAGCTGGCTTGTGTCCTTGTGACATGTCCCCATTTTTTCCAGTATTTCTTTACTTTCTGGCTTAGTAAGATTTTCCAGGCTCATCTGGTATCCACCATGCCCACCATTCCAATCAGCCATTTCCCTGAAAAGCCCTGGTTTCTTTTAGTGGGGAATGGTTATTAGAAACCAAAGATCTCGGTCATAAGTGTGCTTGTTGCTACTGTGGCATCTCTGCTGCTTTTGAGATATTTCAGTGAACAGAGCTAGGAAATACATGCATGTATACACAAATACACACAAATACACATGTGCACATGGATATGCATATACATTCACATATTTGAGAAATCATGAGTTCACATCAATACCTCCATTTCTAGTCTATCCCCACAGGGTTCTTTCTTGCCTTCCTACATTCCGTATTTGTATGTCCCTCTACCATTTTCAGAACCCTGACTCTCAATATCAGCACATTTACTCATTTGCTGAATCCTATAATACATCTAAAATCGTTTCAGAATTGCTTCACCCGCACCACTACAATAATCAATCCTACTACAAAAGAGTTTACGGTTTATTTATATTTCTCCCTCCAATCCTCTGCCCAAGACTGGGCGTATACAGTAGAATACTTGGATTAGTTCTTTCTTTCTCCCTCGCTCCCCACTTTCAGTATGATTACAGTATTCTTGAGTTTCTTTTTTGTAATGATACACACATATGTGTATGCTTTATTTCCCTTCTTTCTTATATAAAAGGTAGCATACTACACATTTTGCTTTTTTAACTTAATATCTCCTGGAAATCACTATCAGTTCATAAAAATCTTCTTCATTCTTTTTTACAGATGCAAAGAACCTCCTTGTGCATAAAACGATTTTAGTTTGTTGGAGGTGTATCTTTAGGGTAATCGTAGAAGTGGGATGAGTGGGTCTGAGGGGAAATGTACATGCAGTTTTATTAGATATTACCAAATTCTAATCCTGGTCTTATCATTTTTTTTTTTGCATTCCTACCAACGTATGAGTGAACTGTTCCCCCACAGCCCCACCAACAGTGTACTGTGAAGTTATTCAATTTTTTTCTAATCTGACAGGTAAGAAGTAGCACATTTCATTTTAATTTGCATTTCTCTTGTTATAAGAGAAATTGAGCATCGTATGTTTAAAGCCATTTTTATGTATCTTCTTTGTGATTATCCTCTTCAAGCCCTGTGCCCTTTTTCTATAGGATGTTGGTCTTTTTTCCCCTCAATTAATATATTATTTATGAATTCGGGATATTAACCCTTTATCTGTGATATCCTGCAAATGTTTTCTCCCAATTTGTCATGTCTTTTGATTCCACTTATAGTATGTTTGGTCACGTACTCTATTTATATGTAGATACATTTATCAATCTTTCAGTGTGCCTAGATTTTGAGTCATTGTTAGAAAAGCCTTTCCCTGCACTGAGGTTAAAAAAAGGGATTCGCTCATGTTTTCTTCTAATATTTATTTAGATTTTTTTTTACATTTAGACCTGATTCATTTGGAGCTTATTCTTGAATATTGTATGAAGAATAGATATAATTTTAACTTTTTTTTCTAAATAGCTATCTCGTTGTCCCAACACCATTTATGAAAGACTATTTGCCCCAGTTATTTGAAATATCATTTTATCATATACTAGATTTTATACATATTTGGGTCTATTTTGACTTTCTATTCTGTCACTCCATTATCTGTTCTTCTCTTCATGCACCAACACCATACTTTAATTACAGAGATCTTTTTAGTATGTTTACTATCTGGTAGGGCTGGTCCTTCCTTAGAGGCCTTTCATTTCAGTGTTTTACTAGTTTTTCTTGCATGTTTATTTTTCTATATGAACTTTACAATCAGCTTATCTAGTTCCCTAAAATAGCTCACTGGAAATTTTATTTGTATTGCATTAAATTTATGAATTAACTTAGGGAGAACTGACATCTTGAGAATGTTGAGACTCCCTAATCAAGAGCAAAGGATGTCTTTCGGGTTGTTCAAGTCTTTTTATGTCTTTTAGAAGTTTTATAGTTTTCTTCACATGGGTTTTGGACATTTCTTATTAAGCTTATTCCTAAGTATTTTATCTTTTTTGTTGCTAGTAAAGGGACCTTCTCATCCACCATATCTTCTAACTGGTTATTATGTGTGTATGAAGCTACTGATTTTTGCATATTAATTTTAAATTCTGCTACCTTGCTGAATTCTCATTGTAGACGGTTTCATCACTGATTCTCTAGGGTTTCCCAGGTATACTATCACGGCATCTGCAGAGAAAGATGGTTTTGCAACTTCTTTTTCTATTCTTATGCCTCTAATTGTTTTCTCTAGGCTAATTCCATTGGCTATCAGACCAGAACAACGTTAAATAGTGAGGGAGAGAGCAGGCTTGTTGCCTTCCTGGCCATAGTGGGAATGCCTCTAGAATTTCCAATGAAGATGCTGAATTTAGGATTTACATATATACATTCTATCATGTTGAGGAAATAGCCACCTGCTCCTATTTTCTCAAGAGATCTTACTAGGAAAGGGTGTTGAATTTTGTCAAAGGCTTTCTCTGATTTAGGAAGATAATCATATGGTCTTTTTTTTTTTTTTTTTTTTTTTTTTTAAGATTAGCCATGAGCTAACTACTGCCAATCCTCCTCTTTTTGCTGAGGAAGACTGGCCCTGAGCGAACATCCGTGCCCATCTTCCTCTACTTTCTATGTGGGACGCCTACCACAGCATGGCTTGCCAAGCGGTGCCATGTCCACCGCACCCGGGATCTGAACCGGCGAACTCCGGGCCGCTGAGAAGCGGAATGTGCGAACTTAACAGCTGCGCCATCAGACTGGCCCCTCATATGGTCTTTATATATTAACACTGAACCACCTGTATCCCTGGTATAAACTCCACTTGGTCACGGTATGTATTTTTTTAATGTGGTATTGAAATTGTACCTTAACATTTCCTCCAAGATTTTTGCATCAATATTTATAAGTGACAACAGTCTATATAGTCGTCCCTCCATATACGAGGGTTCCACATCCACAGATTCAACCAACTACGGATCAAAAGGCCTACAATGGCTGTGCTTCTACTCAACATGTACAAACTTCTTTTTCCTGTTATTATTCCCTAAACAATACTGTATCATGACTATTTACACAGCATTTACATTGTATTAGGTATTATAAGTAATCTAGAGATGATTTAAAGTATATGGGAGGATATGCATAGGTTATAGGGAAATATTATGCCATTTTATATAAGGGACTTGAGCATCCGTGGATTTTGGTATCTGAAGGAGGTCCCGGAACCAATCCTGCTCAGATACTGATAGACGACTATAATTTTCTTTTCCTATGCTATCTTTATCAGGTTTAGGGTATTAATGTTATACTTTATAAAGAGCATTTGGAAGTTCTTATGTATGTACCTTTCCTTATGTATTATATATGCTCTAAAACAACTGATGTAGCAGTATCTATCTCTAACCAATAATCTATAAAGGTTTGGCAGACATCTCCTGTGAAACGATTTAGGCCTGGTGTTTTTGTGTGAAGTAATTGCTTAATACCTCTCATGTTTTTCTATGAAAATTGATTTGATTAAGGTTTCCATCTCCAATTGGGTCAATTTATTAAACGGTTATGTGCCTAAGAAACTATCCATTTCCTCTAGATTTTCAAATTTATTTGCATAGATATATACAAAGTAGTATCTTGGCATTTTTTTTGAGATTTTCTGTGTATTATTTCTCCCTTGTCATTTCTTATTTTGTAAATTTGTGCTTATTCCATTATTTTCTTGATTAATGATTTTGTCTATTTTTTCAAAGAACCAGGATTTTGACATATTAATTTGATGTACTGTTTTTCTGTTCTCTATTTTATTAATTTCCACTTTTATTTTAGTAGTTTCTTGTGGTTTCTTTTAGTTTACTTTTTTGCTTTTTTTCTAGGTTTCTGAGTTGGAAGTTTAATTAATTTTCATTATTTCATTTTTATTGATGTAGGTCATTCTGAACAGCATTCCATGGATTCTGATATGTACTATTTTCATTATTTTTCCGAAATCCTATAATTTCTGTTTGCATATTTCTTTTTATCCAAGAGTTGTTTAGAAGGTACTTTATTTCCAGGTAGAAGGGCCTTTTTTGATTTTGGTTTCATTGCGTTGTGATCAAAAAGAGTGGTTTATAATATTTCTACCTTACAGGACCTACAAATGCTTTCTTTGTGCTCTACTATATGACACAATGATCCATTTTTGTGGACATTCTATGTGTTTAAGAAGAAGATTCATTTTCTTTTATTATTCTCCACATATTTTACATACTCTTCATATTTTGCATCTCTTTAAAATCTTTGCTTTGTTCAGTTATCCCCAGATCTATATTCCACTTCACTAACTTTCTCTTCAGCAGTGTTTAGTCAACTATTAACTATCTATCAAGGTCTTGATTTCTAAAGTTTTCTTTTTTCAAATCCATCCCTTCTTGTTTTATGGATTCTATTCCTTCATTTACATATTTGAATATGTTAAATGTCACATTAAATATTTGTGTTAAATATTTACATTGCTCTATTCAAATCCTTGAATGTGAATTTTCCCATTGCTAGATATGCCAGTATTTCTTATCATGGACTTCCTTATGTGTTTTATAATTTTTAACTCCAAGCACATCTTCTATGGACATTTTATTAAATGAACTGAATGCATATATTGCTAGAATGCTTAACAAATTTGCAAAGGACATAAAAAGATGATTAATTCCATAGTCAAGAGAATTGGGATACAAAAAGAATTTGATAGAATTAAATGACAATCTAAAAAGATGATAATTAACAGATATAAATGTAAAATTTTTTACATGGGTTCTAAAAACTAACTACAGAAGTTCAGAGATGAAGGAAATTTAGCTTAATATGAACATGTGCAAAAATGACTTGAAGTTTTTAGTTGCTTGTGAGAGCAATGAGACAACAGCATGATATGGCTGCCAAGAAGCTGATTCTGCATTAATGGAACAATGAGGGAAACGGTGGTACCACTCTACTCTACTGTTGAATACATGTGGAGCCCTGTGTTCAATCTGAGGTATAAAACTTTTAAGGGAAGTGTTAAAACAGAAATGTTCAGAGGACTATGTCCATGTTGGTGAAGGAACTTAAAACCAAGAAGAGCTAAAGGAACTTTTCTAACATTTATTCAGTGTCTATTAGATGTTAGATGCTTTACATACACCATTCATTTCATCCTCACAAAAAACACGAGATAGGGATTCTTTTCGTGATAAGCAAGAATCAGAGAAGTAATTCATAACATGTATTTATATCACAGATATGTTCTACTTCTTATTTTTGCTTACTTTACAGTGTAATGTTAAAGCCTCCTCAAATTCCTTTTGGAAGCAAGTAAAATATAAATTCTAAATAAATTAATTAATTAGGGGGCTGGCCTCATGGTGAAGTGGTTAAGTTTGCACGCACCCAGGGTATTGCTGGTTTGGATCCTAGGCGCAGACCTAGCACCACTCAGCAGGCCATGCTGAGGTGGTGTCCCACATAGCAGAGCCAGAAGGACCTACCACTAGAATATACAACTATGTAATGGAGAGCTCTGGGGAGAAGAAGTGGGAAAAAAAGGAAAGAAGATTGGCATCTGAGCTAACATGTGTTGCCAATCTTAAAAAAAAAGTAAAGAAAAATAATTAATTAATTAAAAGCTGCTTTTAACAAAATCTTAAATTGTCTATAGTATAATTCAAGTTACGACTCATGCAATGGGCTGTCTCAAAAAGCTGCTGCAAAAGCAATTCTGGATAATTTCAAAGAAAAAAAACCAGAGCACATCCCTGCAGTTAACGTCAGGTAACAGAGATTAAGATGCACCTAGCTTCAATGACTACAACACTACCCTATAAAAATTCCCTTAAAAACATAATACTCAGGGGCCATGCTCTGCTTCGGCGGCCCAGGGTTTTGCCAGTTCAGATCCTGGGCAAGGACCTAGCACTGCTCATCAGGACATGCTGAGGTGGCATCCCACATAGCAGAGCCAGAAGGACCTACAACTAGAATATACAACTATGTACTGGGGGGCTTTGGGGAGAAGAAGGGGAAAAAAAAGGAAAGAAGTTTGGCAACAGATGTTAGCTCAGGCACCAATCTTTAAATTTAAAAAAAAAAACACATAAGGGGCTGGCCCCGTGGCCGAGCAGTTAAGTTCGCGTGCTCCACTGCAGGCGGCCCAGTGTTTCGTTGGTTCGAATCCTGGGCGCGGACATGGCACTGCTCATCAAACCACGCTGAGGCAGTGTCCCACATGCCACAACTAGAAGGACCCACAACTAAAATATACAACCATGCACCGGGGGGCTTTAGGGAGAAAAAGGAAAAAAATAAAATCTTAAAAAAAAACCAAAACATAATACTCAAAGTTTTAACTTATTTATACATATATATTAATGTCTAAGGTTAATCTTAAGGAAGGATTCTTTTCCATGCAGGGACTGATTACACTGAGATCACTTATTATGGAAAAAGGAGAAGTATATCAGCAGAGCAAGGTTAGGAAGAATAAACAGCCTCACACATAAGGTGATTATTGTCCCATTTTATAATCATATACTTACAGTGAAGACACAGTTGGTTTTCTCTTTTACTAAAAACTTCAAAATATTCTACTGCTTATGAATTTGTCTTCTTTAGGGAAAAATATAAAGAAGTATCACTAGGCAAATCTAATGTCTCACATCAATAACTATAGGCTGGATACTACCTTCAAATAGGATTGTTCTAAGAACCATAAAAGTACACTAATTTGCTTATATCCATACAGTTGCATAAATGTTGTTTAAATGTTATACAGTTGTATAAGCTTAAACAAATGCACTTAAGTTGTCCATTTCTCTTCCTCTCCCCCATTGCTTTACATCCATGAGTTGTTATCAAATAAATCCTCGTCTCCTACGGAGAGTTGGGGGTAGACGAAGTGGCAGAATCATTCTTCTACCCAACATGTCCTTTGAATTTGCCATCATGCTTGACATTTGCTTTTAGTACAACATGCTTCCTAATACTCACATCATCTTCTTCCAAGGTTTGAAGAAATTCCTGTAGTCTGTCTGCTGTTTTTTCTGCTGCCAGGCATATAATTTTCTGGTCCATTTTTGCACGTATCAGAGAACTGTAGGGGAAAAATGTCAGAGCTGGATGAAACTTCCGGCACTAAACCAGCTTGATTTGTTTTTCTTCGCTGTTAATTGAGTATTTCATACATATTAATAGACAATGTACGCAGTGGGTGCACAACAGGCTAAGGACTACTGACTAGTATAAGTAGCTGATTATTCTCCAAACCAAAATAATCTCAAATTCCCTAGAATTTCCTTATTAGAAACTTGTATTCTAATCAAGTGGTTTCATAACTTTTGCCCATATTCCTATCATATTTTTTAACACCTACCCAGCACACTGCCTAGAACAAAGCTGTCACTTAACAGTACATCAAATAAATAATAAATTATTATAAACATATACACAAGAATATATTATAAGCATACAATAAATTAATATTTGATAAATAAATAAGCCAACAGCACTGTAAATACAAAGGGCCAATTAAATGGTATAAAAACAAATGAGAAGTTAAGGCTAAAGAAATGAATGTGTTCTCAAACATCAAGAAGGCTTCCCGGCAGAGGAAAGCTTAAACTGGAACTCAGAGATTAAATTTAGATCAGCAAGATAACCAGCCGGCATACGTTATACATCACTGGGAAGGAGAGCATCGTGAACAAAAGCATTCACATGAGAATCCGAAAAACTTATTTGGGAGAAACGAGTAGATTGCGGGAAGCAGTCAGTGGGAAGGCTAGAGAGAGAGGCTGGCAATAAACTGTGCAAGATCTTAAATGCCAGGTTAAGGAACTGAGACTTTATTTTGTAAATAATGGAGAGCAACCAAAATTTAGGGAGCAAAAGAGATACGACAAGATAGAAATAGGGCTTGAGGAAAGTGAACCTGGCATCGATGTGCAGATTAAAGCAGGAAAGGAGTGAGGACAAGAGCACAGGCTAGGAGGCGACTGGGGGGCTATTTCGGTGTCAGGCTGAGGCCTGTCTTAGGGTGGAGACTCTGGAAGTGGAAAGGAGGGGACGAAACAGGGGCACATCAGGCAGATGGGACTTAGGGAGCAGCTATGGGAGTGCCACGGGGAGGGGCAAAGGCGGACCGGGGAAAGAACACCTGCCCCGCCTCCTGTGCTCCCTCCTCATTTTCCCATCTCCATCAATTACAGCATCATCCGCTCAGCTGCTGACACCAGAAACCCGGGCAACCCTCTCAGCAACTTCACCATCATCCTCCACATCCAGCACTAGGTCCCAGCAAGGTCACCCCGCAACACCTCTCAGACCTGGCCCTTCTCACGGAGACCCACTACTGCCACATCACTCCAGAGCCACCATCCTTTCTCACCGGAACCGCGACAGCTTCCTAACTTGTCCCCCACACAGCAGCCAGAGCAACCTGTTTGAAACCCAAACCAGAGTATGTGACCCCCACCTCCACCCTCATCTTAAACTCTCCGGTAGCTCAGCACAGCACCGAGCCCACAACAGGTGCCCAGGACGTACTTCTCGAACAAACGAATTACTGAACCCCTACAACGGGCAAGACGCTGGGCCCAACCCTCACCGTCATTAATCCCTCAGAGCAGACGCGGCCCCCCACCGAGCAGGGAGGCTGGGGGTGCGGCCCGCTCGGGACGCGGCGGGAGCCGGCGGCGCAGCTCCCCTCCCAGGCCGCAGGAGACACCAGGACGCCAGCCCTCACGGCAGCCCTTCCGTGCTCACAGCCGCGCTCCCTCCCCGCAGCCGTCCCACCGCCCGGGCCACGCGCGCAGCCCCTCGGCACGGTCACCTCAGGCTCACCGCCGCCGCCAACTTCCAAAAAGCCCGCTCAGCCGAACACCAACGCACTTCCGGTCCCGGAACGACAGGCTCCGCCCCCGCGGCCCACTTCCTGCCGCCCGGAGCCCGCGGCTGGCTGGGGCGTACCATTAAGGCAGATGGGCTGGGGGGAACCGTCGGGCGTCGCCGGACGTTTCCACTCACAGGCAGGGGGAGGCGCGGCCTGCACACTCGAATTCCAGACCGCAGAGTGGGCATGCGTAGTGTGGGCCGGGCATAGCCGGCGCGGTGTCGTCGGGTTCAGACTTGCCTGTGTACTGTTGGGGAGTCAGTGCGACGGGTCGAATCAAGTGATGGCCCCGCAGGTCTTTGTGTTGGAAGGGAGTGGACCTCACGTGAAAGAGATTAGGAAGTCCAAGTGCACAGGGCTTGGGGAGATAGGGGACGAGTTGAGGACCATTCAGGCTTGAGCACCTGGGGTGGGGGTGCATTGATACCACCAGCGGACTGACACAGGGAGCACAGGGAAAGGTGCCCGCTGGGGAGTGATGATGAGGCCTTCAGATTTGGACTTACCAAAAGATGAGGTGGCCGTGGAAGACATGCTAAGATCAGGGGGCATTCAGTCTGGAGCCTGACTCCCAGTCTGTAAGGGTGGAATGGGTCCGCCTGGCTGTTACCGAACCTGAAGTGAGATCGCTCATCCGTTGCGCAGCAAGCCAATCTCTGACACCGTGTGTGGTGGAAGAAAGTAGGAATTTTATTTTTGCACAGCGCTGAGCAAGGAGAGAGGGCAGCTAACGCTCAAATCCCAAACTCCCCGAAAAGCTAAACGGAAGGGTTTTTATTTGGGGCTTTAGGTAGAGGAGAGGGAGCGTATGGCCTTGCTGGTCGGAGCTTTCCCACCAGCCTGTCTTTGGCCTTGACACACTTGCAGAGAGGAGGGAGCTCGTGACCTTGCTGGTCAGCAGCTTTCCCACCAGCTCGTATCTCTTTGTGGGGAGGAGATGGTCCAGGTGCTTGTCGTTGACGGTGTCTGTCTCCATGGAGGATAGCGGATTCTGGAGGCAGGAAGCCAGAAAGTAAGCAGGGAATGAGTGTTTTGGTTTTAACCCCATATATGCTGGGTTTAATGTGGGGAAACTGATACCAGGGTCGGTATCATGGCCAGCTCTGGAAGAAACATAGCTGCTGAAGACAATGACGCCTCTCAGCTGTCTAGGCCTGCTCCTGGGACCCGTCATAAGCAATTTTGACTCCTGCCATCCTTCTAGCCCAATGTTGAGCTGTGATATGTGGCTAACACATGGCAGCTGAGTTAGAAAACTATTCATGAGAGGAATCCTTTAGCTTGCCGAGGAAACAGGAGATGTTACCTCATCTTCTCCCTACAAAACTGCCTGTCCAGGCTGCCACAAATTTGTGTGTCTGTGTAGCTCAAGCAGGCTCATTCACCTTTTTGAGCCTCCATTTGTGCATCCCAGGTACACTTCCTGAATTGCCCGTGTGAGTGTCTACCTGCTGGCATGGACAGTTCAGGGGTCTTGTCTCCCCTTGTTGCGTGAATGTATCATCTGTGTTTTCCATTAGCGCTAACGGGTGTTACATATGCAAAGAAAGAACACAGTCTCAGGTTCACAGCAGTGTTTTCCACCCTGGTGCAGGCCTCCTTAATAAGCAGCAAATCTTACCCATCTGCTTCAACCAACTAGACTCCATAGACTGGGCCGCTAGTGACACACTGATTCTAGAAGATACAGCCAGTGAAAACCAGATTTACAGTAGTGGAGCTAAATGTTCTTCAGACTTTGTCAGTAGTTCATGTTTGTGTAGTAACATTATAGCTACTGATAGTTGCAGGAGTCTAGAGAAAAAGTACAAATGGAGGCCCCCTCTCATTCCCAACTCAGTCCTGCAGTGTGAGGGGCTTCTTATGCCTGTATGTGGACACCCGGCACGGAGAGCCACACTATGCCTCTCCCCTGCAGCGGCCCTTGGTTATCCTTTGGGCCTAGGGCTGTGCACACCAGCAGGTCACTCTGAGGAGGGGAGACTTAGGAAGGGGCCTGTATAGGCCAAAGAAGTGAGCTTGAGGATCGTGGGAAGATCCCCAGAACGTGGTCGAAAGGAGGGTATATGGCCTTCAGTGGGTACACCCCCTAGGTTGCTTGGACTCCTCATCATCTAGGAAGGGGGCCAATGGGGCACCTGCTCAGCCTACAAACTTCAGTTGCCTGGGTTTAAGGGCATTCTCTCATTGCTTGAGAGAATAATCAAGGTGGCATACGTATAAAGAACCTAGCGCTTAGAAGCACTTAATAGTGTTAGTTTCCTCCAGCAATCCCGCTTCTGGGTATATGTGCAAAAGAATTGAAAGCAGGAACTCAAACAGATATGTGTACACCCATATTCATAGCAGTATTATTCACAGTAGCCAAAAGGTAGCAACCCAAGTGTCTGTGGACAACTGAATGGATAAACAGACTGTGGTATATCCATACAGTGGAATACTATTCAGCCTTAAAAAGAAAGGAAATCCTGACACGAGGCTACAACATGGGTGAACCCAAAGGACATTATGCTAAATGAAATAAGCCAGACACAAAAAGACAAAGACTGTATGATTCCGCTCATATCAGCTATCTAAAGTAGCCAAATTCATACAAACAGAAAGTAGAATGTTAGTTACCAGGGCCTGGGGGGAGGGGAAAATGGGAAGTTGTTTAATAGGTATAGAGATTCAGTTTTGCAAGATAAAAAAGTTCTGTTTTACAACAATGTGAATGTACCTAATACTACTGAAGTGTACACTTAAAAATGGTTAAGATAATACTATTTTTAAAAAGACAGTATTACTTGGGCAGCTCACAGGATTGTTAAGGTAAAACCAATTGACTGCACCCTGAAGAAATTCCAGTTTGGTAGGGTTTGAGGTAGAGGTTGCACAGCTCACTGTTTGTATCCCCAGTGTCTAGAAAAGTGGCAGGCAATGGGTGCTCCATCAATGTTTGTTAAATGGGTGCCAAATCATGAACGCGTCCTTAGAAAAAGATGGTTTAAATGATCTCAATAAATGTTAAATTTCAAAACCAAAGCTTTGACTTAAAAATATATTACTACTTTTGAAGCTCCATGTGAGTTTGCAATCATTTAAAGATTAATCAAAACAACAACATGAAACAAACAAAAATGTTAGTTCCCTTCCCCTACTTGGTCTCTTATTTCTCAGAGGTGGAATGAGAGGAGGAGAGAAAGGAGGAGCAGAAGGAAAGTAATCCTTAAAAACTGGCCTCTTCCAACTGGCGATATCTGACTAAGCTTTATAGATTATCCAATTGTATTATAACAACATTCATTTCTGATTTTTAAAATTGTATTGTGGTTAATTAAGAGAATGTCCCCGTTTTTAGGAAACGCATCCTGGAATATTCAAGAGAAGAGGGGCATCATGTCTGTAACTTCCTCTAAAATGATCTAGAAAAAAATATCATGCAGATATTGAGAGAGAATGAGAAAGCAAATGTGGTAAAATGTTAACATCTAGGTGAAAGGCTTATGGGAGTCCTTTGTACTAGTCTTGTAACTTTTCTGAAATCTGAAATTATGACAAAATAAGTTAAAACAAACACCAAACCAGCCCAGCTGTGAACTGCTTTGGCTTATAAATAATCACACTGGGCCTTTGAAGAGCCATCTCTGCCCCTTTGATGACAAAAGGTGAATACCTTTTTACCATCTTCCACTTCACCCCTTTTCTCCTGTCATCCTAAATGGCTGCAAAACTGAAGTGGATTGTCCATCCTACATAGGACCTCTTGGCTGCTTCTCTCCCCATCTCCATGACTTTCTCATCCATGTCACCTCAGCCACTTACTCTCCTGCTCACATCCCGAGCCACCGCCAAAAATCATTACTCGGACGTCAACTTCCATTTGTCCAATTTGCTCAATTACTCGCACTTAGAATACTCTTATCTCCGCTGTCCCCACCTCCTCCTCCATCTTTAATTCCAAGCTTTAATATTTAAACCACATTTTTGCCAATATCCTCAATTTGCCCCTGTCTGTCCTTCCAACCTACCCATCTGGCAAACTCTAACCCTGTGTGAAGCCAGCCATATTCCTTCATTGGAGCTATACTTGGGCTGCTGGGTTGTGCTGGGGAATTCACCTGACTCTGTTCATGGGTACCCCTAAAAAGTCACTGTAACCAATCTCAAGGGGGCCTTCAATACTGCCGGACAATCTTCCCTTAGTGAGTTTATCCTTCCTTTCTTCATGAGGATTATTTCAGACTTCTCTGTCTCCTCCTTTACTCTCTGCAGACGACCTCAACTTTACCACCAAATCTTTAAACACACTGTCAGTACCAGTTTTTTCCTTCAGCTCCCTGTAGCAATGGGAGAGTGTTCAGCCATCCAGGCCAAGGCTGGTACCTCTCCTGGAGCAGTGAATCCCCCACCCTTCCATCTTCTCAGTGAAGACGTTATTATCACTTACACCTCTCCAACCTTAATCTTTTTTTCCTAAAGATTTTATTTTTTTCCTTTTTCTCCCCAAAGCCCCCCAGTACATAGTTGTATATTCTAGTTGTAGGTCTTTCTAGTTGTGGCATGTGGGACGCTGCCTCAGCGTGGTTTGATGACCGGTGCCATGTCTGCGCCCAGGATTCGAACCGGCGAAACCCTGGGCCACCATAGAGGAGTGTGTGAACTTAACCACTTGGCCACGGGGCTGGCCCCCTCCAACCTTAATCTTTAACCTGTCCCTTGCTACAGCTTCCCTCCTATAAACACTGCTGTACAAAATATTGTAGACTTGGTGGCTTAAACATCAGACATTTATTTTCTCAGAGTTCTAGGGGCTAGAAGTATGAGATCAGGGGGCCAGCATGGCCAGGTTCTGGTGAGAAGCATCTTCCTGGCTTGCAGATGGTGCCTTCTCATGTGTTCCCAAGGCCCTTCTCCATGTGTTTATGTGGAGAGAGAGCTCTGGTGTCTCTTCCCCTTGTTATAAGGGTGCTAATCTCATCATGGGGGCCCACCCTCATGACCTCATCTAAACCGAATCACCTCCCAAAGGCCCCACCTCCTAATACCATCACATTGGGGGTTATGGCTTCAACATACAAATTTTGGGGGAACACAAACATTCAGTCTGTAGCAAACACATCTTTTTCTTGGCAGTGAGGAGTTAAAGCTGAGTTCCCCTCCAAGAACACCTATTTGTTTTCCTCATATGGTTAAACCTACTGAATTCTAAAATACTGATTGAGTTTATTATGCTGCTCCTCATTGCTTTAATCTCGGGCACCTCCAGTCCCCGACTGCCACAGGACAGATTCCTCTTTGTGGAATGAGCAGGCCTCCTGGAGGAGGCAGAGCTTTTTAGAGCACGAGGGGGCTGCCAGCCCTGTGGGTCAGCCCACGTAGTCAGGACACTTTCATTACCACTGTGTAATTTTAACAAGGGGCACAATGTCCATCACCCTGGGTTTTCCCATTTCTCGAAGGAGGGGTTGAGGCCTGGGCATTCCTTGGGGTCCTCCCCAGCCTGGGAGAATTATTATCAGCCAATGGGGCAATGGTGTTGACCAGACTCGTGCCCCCTGGGGCTGCTCCCAGGAACGTGAGGTGATGTCACCTTTCCCAGGAGCCAGGGGGCAGGTGTGACTTCCCTGGGCAGTCACACCTGTTTCGATCTTGCTTCTGGAAGAGGAGGCAGCCTTGTGTGTTGAATGATGCGAGGGCTTTAGAGTGACCAGGGCTCCCCTCCTTACCACTGTGTGGCTTTGGGCAGGTCCCCTCACCTCTCTGACTCTCAGTTGCCTATTCTGTGAAAAGGGAGAATATACTCTCTGCCTCACATCTGGAAGGACTGGATGAGATAATGCGGGTAAAGCCCCTGCCCCTGTAAAGAATAGGGGCGCAGCAAATGCTCCCCACGGGCCTCCAGCCTGCAGAGAGAGCTAGGAAGTCCATGATTGTCTGCCAGTGTGGCCAGCACAGGTGTCCAGGCCAATGAGGGCAGCGTCTCCCCTTACACAGTGGCACTATTGTTCCAGCTGGAGAAGCTGGACATGAACATGACCCTGGGGAGAGGGGAAGGGCAGTGCGGAGGCGGGAGAAGGGCTGCGAGCAGAAGGTAATGCCACAGAAAGCCCTGCTCCCTAAAAAGGGCTTCATGACCCGCTAGCATCCTGAAAAGGTCTGTGCAGCCCACTCCTATCCGTTAACTCGGAAGTGTTTTTGATGCACAGGAAGGAATGTTCTTCACGATGGAGTCCATCACCCGGCTTTGACAGGGCCTCTTCTGGGGCCCCCATGGAGCAGCCTAAGTTCTCACGCTCATCGTCTCCAATGAGCCTCACGCCCTGTGAAGCACCTGGGGAAAAAATCTAAAATCTCATCTGTATTAGTTTGCCGAAGTTGCCGTAAGACTGACTGGCTTAAAAGACAGAAATTAGTTTTCTCACAGTTCTGGAGGCTAGAAGTCCGAGATGGAGGTCTCAGCAGGGTTGGTTTCTTCTGAGACCTCTCTCCTTGGCTTGGCCTGTGTCTTCACATCATCTTCCCTCTGTAACTGTGTCCAAATTTCCACTTCTTATAGGGACACCGGTCACATTGGATCAGGTCCCACCCTGATGACCTCATTTCACCTTAATCACCTCTTTACAGACCCTGTCTCCAAATACAGTCACATTCTGAAGTGCTGGGGGATAGGACTTCAATATATGAATTTGGGGGGGTGGGCGGACAGGGGACACAATTAAGCCCATAACACCATTTTACAGGTGTAGCAACGGAGGCCAGAGAGGGTCAATGGCTTGTAGCAGGCAGGGCCAGGCCTAGAACCTGGGCAGGAGACCCTCCCTCTCTGTCCTCGCTTCTGTGCTGCCTCCCCAGAAATGACTAAGTGGGCCACCACTGCCCTGCCCCCAAAGGAAGTCGCCAGTCTACTTCCCCACCAATCCTCAGAGTTGATGGGAAGTGAGAGGTCAGGCAAGGTACTGTGCTGGGCACAGGCAGGTGGGGAGAGGGCCGGAAGCTCTCCAGGGCAGTGGTTTTCAAACGTTTACGTGCATACGAATCACCTGGGGTCCTTCTTAAAAGGCAGATTCCGGTTTAGCCTGTCTGGGGAAGGGCCTGAGACCCTGCATTTCTAACAAGCTCCCAGATGACACTCATGCTCTTGGTCTGTGGGCCACACTTTGAAGAGTGGCAAGGTTTAGACCAGCACTGTCCATTACAAATGTAACGGGAGCTGTTAAAATTAAATTACAATTAGAAAATTTTAAGTTTTCTAATAACCACATCAAAATAAAGTAAAAAGAAACAAGTGAAATTAACACTAATACATTTTGAACCCAATATTTCCAAAACACTATCCTTTCAGTGCACGAAGCCATATAAAAATCGTTAATGAGAAATCTTAAACTCTTTTTTTTGTACTAAGTCTTCAAAATCCAGTAGGTATTATATATAGACAGCACATCTCACGTTGGACTTGAAATTTTTATCAGAAATATTTGATCACAAAATTTACAGTTGAAAAAGTAAAATCACACACCTAAGTTGTTCCCAACCTACTTAAAAGTTTTCTAATAACTGAATCCAGCATCAGTTTTTAAATTTGAATTTAAGTTAATTCAAATTAAATAAAATTAACAATTCAGTTCTTTGGTTATATGACCCCATTTCAAGCGCTGAAAAGCTACATATGGCTCGTGGCTTCTGTATTGGACAGCGCAGGACTAGACTGCCAGGGAACAGAATGACAGAAATGAGGGCTTCGCCGGCTCCAGAGAGAACTTGGGAGTGAAACAGCCCAAGAGCCAAACAGCAGCCAGAGCAGGAGCTCAGAGAAGGGGCTGTTGGGAGCAAAGGGCTTGAGGCTACTCTGCTGCACCCCAACATCCAAGCCTCAGGTGTCGTAGCCTGCTCTAGAGGAAGGGGTCCCGAGAGGCAGGGTCAGGTGCTGGCCCCAGGGCACTGCCCTTCAGTGACACTCTCACAAGCCCCAGGGTCTCTGGAGAGGGCACAGGAGGGTGAAGAGACCCCAAACCTATCCCCAGGTAGGAATGGGTTGAAAAACAAGAACTACTTCTGGGGAAAACCAAAAAGCATTTCTGGGGGTGGATTCTGGAGAATGTCCTGCACACAGGAGCTTGACCCTGGCCCGGGCGCCTCCAGGAGGCAAAACTAGGACCGAGGGTGACATTATGGAAGGCTGCTTGGGGCTCAGACCAAGGATGAGTTTTAAAACTAGGGGGATTTTCCAGTAGTGGGAACAGGGAGCTCCCTGCCCCTGGAATCCTGGAGAGAAAATATTCTAAATAATCACACACACCTCACCATCCCTCTTCCCGCCTCCCCCCACCGCTGTGGAATACCAAAGCAGAGACTGAAGCTACAAGTCGACGGGCTGCAGAGGGATTTCTTGCTGTACAGAGAGTTAGATAATACGAGTCCGCTCCACCCAGATCCTCCTGATTCTGTATTTGGAGTAACTGCCAACATTTACTGTGCATTTACATTTACTGAGAGTTGGGCAATGAGCTGAGCACCTCATCCTCACTGAAGCCATGAGCCTGTCCTCTGTTATCCCCACTTCTCAGAGGAGGAAACTGAATCACGGAGGAGTGAAGTCACTTCTCACAGCTAGAAGGTGCTGGAGCTAGGATTTCACAGTGGGTGTCTGGTTCCCAAGCAGGCGCCTATCACTGCTCCATTCTGCTTAGAGGGCAGGTTAGCCTGTCTTGTCCTCTTCCCACTCAGCCTTAACCAGTGACATTTCCCACCTGGCCCCACTCACTGTGGAGCTGACAACTACCACGCCAGGCCCCGCTGGGTTGGAGGAGAGGTTGAAAGCCCTGGATCCGCCACAGTTGCCATTGCCTCCCCAAACACATTGAAAATGTCCCTCCCTCTCTTGTGTGTCTCCCTTGCAAGTATAAGGTGTGCTTTCTCAGACCCCCTGCGATGAGGGAGAGGGCAGGGCAGAGGGGATAGGGCTGGCCCAGATCCCACGCCCACAGCCCGGCTTCCACATGGCTGAGCAGGAACCCGGGAGCGGACGCACACAAAGGAGGGCTTTGAGGTGGCTCCAGCCAAGCCCAGGCCAGTCCCCTCTCCCCCCTGCTGCTTCGCTAGCCCCAATCTGGGCCTCCCTGTGAGCCCGATTTAACAGGAAACTGTGGGCCGTGAGAAGTTCCTTGTGACACACTAATCCCAGGCTGCTGACTGGACCACACCCCCAGTGGAGGCAACCTCCCCGCTCTGGCTCCCCAAGGACGCAGGCACCAGGTGGCCCCAAGGAGGAGCTGCCGACCTAGCAGGTAAGTCAGTAGCAGGGGCCTGACTGGGCCAGGGAGCCCAGGACTGGGGTGAGGACCGGGGCGGGTGGGGGTAGAGACCACATCCCAGGCTGCCTGTGAAACAAATCTTACCTGGCCATTCTCCGGGCTGAGCCAGACCAACCTGATGGCAGATTTAGCAAATAAAAATACAGGACACCCAGTTAAATGGGAATTTCAGATGAACAGCAAATACTTTTTTAGTATAAAGATATCCCAGATATTGGAAGGAACATACTTCAAAAGTATTTGTTGGGGCTGGCCCCGTGGCCGAGTGGTTAAGTTCTCGCGCTCCGCTTCAGCGGCCCAGGGTTTCACCGGTTCGGATCCTGGGCACGGACATGGCACCGCTTATCAGGCCACGCTGAGGCAGCGTCCCACGTAGCACAACCAGAGGTTCTCACAACTAGAATCTACAACTATGTATTAGGGGGCTTTGGGGAGAAGAAGAGGGGAAAAAAAAAAAAAAGATTAGCTCGGGTGCCAATCTTTAAAAAAAAAAGTATTTGTTGTTCATCTGAAATTCACATGTAATTGGGCATTCTGTATTTTATCTGGCAGTCCTAGAAAACACTCAATGTGGAGTGGGAATGGGTGTTCTTTCATTGTATACAGGTCATAAATCAGTATTTTAAAAAACCAAAGTTAACAGATTGGGCGTATTTAAAAAGGAGTTGCTGTAGTGACTTTAACCTTCCACGTCTAAGATCTAGGATCTTGTCCTCATGATTTGCTTCACTGGCTAGGGGGTGTCCAGCCACTGCCTCTCCTGTCCGAGCTCCTCCGGGCAGGTCTAGCAGCTTCTCCATTCCTGTCCCAGCAAAACCCGAAGGAGAGCACAGCAGCATTTCAGTCTGTCCATCTCTACGTCTGCATATTGGGAAGTCTACCAGTCAGAGAGATGGCTCAGATTTGGTTCCTGTTGCTGGGTTACAGCCTCCAGACCTTCCCTGCCCTGGCTGGGGTGGTGGAGTGGGAGAGGCAGGAAATGGGAGATCCTCAGATATTCTCCAGGATCCTCCAAGTCCCTCTGTGCAAGTTGGGGTAGTGATCAGTAGAATGCTAAGAAAGAGAAAGGAAACTATGTTTTGGAGCAAAACACTGTGCTATGTACCTTACAGAAATCATACGATCTTCATTACAACTCTAGTCGGCAGGCACGATTATTATCCTCAATTTGCAGATGAGGAAACAGAGGCTCAGAAAGGTTAAATAACATGCCTAAGGTCACAGAGGTGGTAAATGCAAACCCAGGTCTCTCTGATGCTAAAGGCTTTTCCGGGACACCAGCTATCCTAGGGAGTTTGCCTGGAGAAGTCCTGGCTCTTGGTGTCAAAGCAGACTTGGCTTCAAACCCTACCCCTGCCACTTACCAACAGTGAATAGTGACAGAACTGACCACTGGGAACCTGGTCAGCGGCAGGCACAGGGTGGGGATGGGTCCTTGAAGGCACTGGGGATGTTTAGGTAGGAGAGGAGAAAACCTGGAAACAGGACAGCTGTCTCCCAGAATACTCAGTGGTGAGCAGGTTGTCATGTGGGCAATGGATGAGATTCATTCTGGTGGCCAAGCATGGCCAAGCACTGCTTCTGTGTACGTTATTTAATTAAATCTTCATAACCCTCCCATCTCCCTTTCACAGGGGACAATCACATCTCAGAACCCAGGTCTGACTTTTGCCACAACAGGCTGCCTCTTGGTGCTGAAAGTCACAGCTTGGGCTTGAGTCCTGATCCCTGGCTATTTCTGGCTGTGTGACCTTGGACGAGTCATTTATTCTCCCGGGCCTGTTTTCTCCTATGTAAAATGGGAATAATAATGCCAGCCCCGGCTCTGAGATGTCGATTTGAAAATACTTAGTGCGTCACAAAGCACAGCACACACACCCCGTATGATGCTTATGTAACTAGTGATCACCCCTCCTGGGAACAAATGGACTGGGAAGGGCCCATCCAATAGGCTGGGAAGTTTCTGAGGTCCCCCTTTGGGCTGGAGAAGGGGGGCCACAAACGGGAGGAGGCACTGCCTTATCCTGCAGTGACCATGTAACAGATTGGAGGCCAACATGAGTTTTTTCCTGGCTGGACCAACTCGTCTTAAGAATTGCGGTTTGAGGTCTTGTTGCGTGTATTCCTTCTCGCGGAGGGTTTGCCAAAGCGTCGCCCAAGAGGCATCTTCAGAGCCACCTGGGGTGCTGCTTTAAAGTGCAGATTCCTGAGCCCCCATCAGACCTCCTGAATCAGGATCACAGGCTGCAGGGCCAGGCACCTGCATTTCTAACAAACGCCCTCGGTGATTCTGCTGCACAGGACGGTCTGAGATCCGTGGTTCTGAGACAGTATCAGAACAGTCCCTCCATACCACTGCAGCCCCGACTTCTTCTCCTAGGGAGGAGGGGCCTGGAGGGACCAGGACGCAGGAAGCAGGCCCTTCTTTCTCAGAGGACTCCGAGTCGTCCAGAGGCAGCATGTCAGAGGGGGTGAGTACCCCTTCCCCTGGGCTCCCCTCCATCCGCCTTCCCTCCTACCCTCTCTCCCTCCCTGTTTCTCCATCATCTGGGCTGCCCAGGGAGATGGGTTCTCACTCCTACAGTCTCTCTGTGGCTCCTGACACACCCAGAGGGAGGAGGCTTACCAGGAGCTTGGGCAGAAGCACTAATCTAGGGTCTGAGCAGCCCCTTTCCAGTGGCTCGCTTGGGCTGAAGGGGGCCTCGTCCTGCTTTTCCCTGACTCCTCTCTGCCTAGGCGGGCACATTCCGCATGGTCCCCGAAGAGGAACAGGAGCTCCGTGCCCAGCTGGAGCGGCTAACAACCAAGGACCACGGGCCTGTCTTTGGCCGGTGCAGCCAGCTACCCCGCCATACCTTGCAGAAGGTGAGGAGCCCCAGGGTGCCGGGAGGGGCAGGCCAGGGAGGCAACAGGGGGGAATGTCAATAGCATCCTCCCTCCTGTACACAGAGTCCCGCCCCAGCTCTCCAGGTCATCCTGGACCTAATGGATTGGCCGGTTCTAGGAGCCATCCTAGAGGTCAGGGCCATGGTAGCAGCTGGGCTGACCAGACATCCAAACCAGCCTAATCCAAAACTACAGCACCAACATGGTTCCGTGAAACCAGTGCCAAGACCCAGGGCCTCTGGACCAGGGGACCAGGGATCATCCTAGACTCACATGTGAGGAACAGTGGTTTGCAAGTAGCCCTGGAGAACGGGGCTCCAACTGCTGCCCCCACTAGATAGGCAAGAGGCCTGAGTTCTAGAATCAGACCTACTTCCAATTTGCTGTGTGACCTTGAGCAAACTGCTTTCCCTCTCTGGGTGTTGCATTTTGTACCTATGAAAGAAGGTTGTTGGACCAGCTCAGAGATTATCAGACTGTGCTCTGCAGAGGTTGGCAGAGCTGTCTTAGGACTGAGCTGAGCCTGAGCTCCTGGCTTCTGTCTTTGCTTCCCTGGGCGTCTCAGTGGAAAGATGCTCTGAGCTTCCTCAGACCTGACTCCCCAGCCCATGCCTTCCCCCATCATGCTGTCCAAAGAGAGGGCTACCTGAGACATCCTGGGGCTTCCCCAGGCCGGCCAAGGGGAGGAGGTGCGGCTCTGGGGCAAGGGTAGGCTGCCATCTGCTGGCTATCTTTGTTTTTGAAAAGACTGGAATTAAGCCTAGGAGGCAGCAGAGGAAAACGATTAAGAGTCCAGCCTGAGCAGGAGTCGTAGCTCCACCTCTTTCTGTCTGGGTGACCTCGGACAAGAATATCTTCCCCTCTCTGAGCTTCGGTGTGCTCATCCTGAGAAATGGGGACAAGAATACCAACCTTGCTGTGACGGGTTGTGGCAAAGATGTGAAAACATAATTCCCTTAAAGGACTTAGCAGGGTGCTAAGGAAGGGCTCCGGCGGGTGTAGGCTGTCACGATTAGAAACATTTAGACCTCTGCCTGTCTCCTGCAAACAAACCCAGGATGAGCGGTTTGACCTGATTCTCTTCAGAGGCAGTAGTTGGCAGTTGGAGGCGCCGCCCCTCCAGATGCTGCCCTTGTGGGCGGTCAGAGGGGTGCTGGCCCTGCGGCAGGCCCCTCGCCCGCCCTGCAGCCGGCCTGGCCTTGGTGGGAGACTCACCGGTGCGTCTTGCTCCGCGCCAGCTCGTGACTTCGCGCCTCCACTACCCCCTTGTTTCAGGCCAAGGACGAGCTGAATGAGACGGAGGAGACCCGGGAGGAGGTGGTGCGAGAGCTGCAGGAGCTGGTGCAGGCGCAGGCGGCCTCTGGGCAGGAGCTGGCCCGCGCGGTGGCCGAGAGGGTGCAGGGATGGGACAGCGCCTTCTTCCTGCGCTTCATCCGCGCGCGGAAGTTCCACGTGGGGCGCGCCTACGAGCTGCTCAAGGGTGAGGCCTGCGCTGGGGGGCCGGCCCTAGGAAGGCTGGGGCGGGGGGGGTCATGCGGATGGCCTTGACCTTCATCCAAGCAGTGAGGAGACCCACCCCTCCACTTCCCTCCCCTGCCTGCCCTGCGCAGTGCCTCTCACTGAGCTGAGCCTCCTTACCCTTATCTGTACAGCGCTGTGTGAGCTAAAGAGCCTCCAACATCATCCCTGTCAGTTCTGACAGTGAATGAAGGAGCCTGGCAGGATCAGGTTCCTAGAGATCCGGCTCCTCTCTCCTCTCTCTCAGTCTTGCGATGTAATGAGTAGAGCTGAGTCACCCAAACTGGGTGCCCGAGGAGAGGAGGATCCCCGTCCCCCACCCCCAGAGACCCGGCTCTGGCTCTGCAGTGCTGCAGGGAAGGTGGGTATGAGCCTGACTCCTTGCAGGGACCTAAACCTCTGCAAAGTGGAATTGAAGATGGCGCCAGCCCTGGGAAGGAGCCCCGGGGACGGAACTGCCCTGGCCCTGCTGGCTGAGGGAAGACGAGTTTCCTAAGGAAATCCCGAGCGTGGTGCTGGTGCAGGGAGGGGTGTCTGCGCCGACCCTCTGCAGGCTGATGGTTGTCCTCTTCTTCCTTCATCTTTCCTTCCCCAAATGTCAGTTCACTGCCGGGCTGTGCCAACCACCGCTTTAGGCCAAAGGGTGCAGCAGGGAACAAAGCAGACAAAACCACCTGTTCTTGTGGACCTTACATTCTAACGGTGGAAGTAATAAACCACATAAATAAAATAAATATGTACAGACTGTTCGATAGTAAGAAGGGAGAATGAGAAAAATAAAGCAGGCAGATGTAAAGGATTGAGGGGTTGAAGTATTAGGTAAAAGTGGCCGGGGTGGCCCCATTGCAAAGGGAGCTTTTGAAGAAAAACCCAAAAGAAATGAGGTTTCTGGGGAAGAGCAGTCGGCAGAGGGAGCAGAAGGACGAAGGCTGGGCTGGGAGTGTGCTGGGGTGTCGCAGAGCAGCGAGAGGGGGTCGGTGGCATTCCTGATGCTCCTGGAACACCTCCTCTGGGCCTGGCCCCTCCGGCTTGGTGGTGGAGACCACCACAGGGAGGGGGACCCTAATCAGGACCAGTGAAGTGGAGTGCGGCTGGAACTTGGAGGGGTGTCTGTGGCCTGCCTGGGGTTTGGGTTTTATTTTGGAGTTTTCTCCCCCCTTCACTCAGCTAACCCTGTGCCCAACTGAAAAACCTGTGCCTCTGCCCATGGGAAGGAGAAAATCGGTAATAATTGTCCTCGGATTTAGGATTACGCCTCATGTTTGTACGGTTTACAAATGACGTTCATACCTAGCATCTTGTTAATTCCTGCAAAAATTTGGTAAGATAAGCCAATATTATCCTCCCATTTTTTGGAGAGGAAACATGGGGCTCAGAAAGGTTGAGTATCCTGCTTGGTCACACACAGGACGCATGTGGAGGAACCAGGTCTCTGGACTCCCACCGTGTGCCACTCCAGGATGGGCGGGCTTCCTGAGGGGGCTCCTCTGCTCTCCCTCCCCCAGGTTACGTGAATTTCCGGCTTCAGTACCCTGAGCTCTTCAACAGCCTGTCCTTGGAGGCTGTCCGCTGCACCATCGAGGCTGGCTACCCTGGTGTCCTGTCCAGTCGGGACAGGTATGGCCGAGTGGTCATGCTCTTCAACATTGAGAACTGGGACTGTGAAGAAATCACCTTCGATGAGGTCAGTGGGGGCTCGCCTGGCTCCCTCCCACCCTCTGGGCTGGATTCCCTCCCACAATCTTGGCCTCTCTTGGACCCTCATTCCTGGCTCCCCAGGAGGTGAAGTCCGTGGAGGAGGGGAGAGGCAGGCAGCCAGTGCCACCAAGCCCTTTTTGGGGGGCGTGTGGAATTCCTAGGATGTGCCAGGGCAGCTGGAAACCCAGCAGCTTTGCAGGCAGAGCTCACTGGCCAGTACATGGCTGCCCCCTGGTGTCCCTGCCAAGTGGGAGTGACAGCTGTAGGCCGTGAGCTAGGGTCAGCCCTTCCCACTGCTGAAAGCTGAGAGCACACAGAGAACAGGGGTTAGTGGCCTGTGGGTAGGAGAGACTCGAGAAAGCACAGGTTCCAACCTGATTAGCAGCCTGAGGTCTCTGCATTTATAAGTATGCGATTTCGCTTGTCAAGCCCTTGAGAGAGCTGCCCTAAGCGGGGCAGTCAGGGTTTGTGTTGGGAGAACTTTGGCGTGTGCCACGAAGCCTTCAAGGAAAATAGTGCAAACTCATTTTAGAAAATGCTATCTAGTTGTCCCGACACCATTTGTTAAAAAGTCTTTCTTCCCAATGACTTGAGATTCTGTCTTTATCACATTCTGTATTTTCATGTGTGCTTGGGTCTATTTCTGGACTTTCTGTTCTGTGCCAGGGGTCTCCGTCTATGCATGCTGCAGTACCACACTGTTTTAATTATAGAGATTGTATAGAATGTTTGATACCTGTTAGGGTTGGTTCTGTCCTTATTCCTCCTCTTTTTCAGGACTTTCCTAGCTATTCTTATATGTTTATTTTCCCCTATGAACTTAGAATTAACTTGTCTAGCCCCAGGAGAAAGCTTAGGTGTGTTTTTGTTGGGATAACATTAAATATAAATAACATCCTCAAGGAGAATTAGCATCTTCATGAATGCAGCATCTTTGGCCAGTTGTACTGTCCACAAGGGACGCCTTCTCTTTCACAAGCCTACGTCTGAGTTTTCAGGAGCGTTTTAAAGTTCTCCACATAAACCTTATGAACATTTCTCATTGTTTGTCTTAAGTATTTATTTTACTGTAGTTGCTATAAATGAGGCTTTCTCTGCCATTATATCTTCTAATTGGTTATTGTTTGTGTATATGAAGATTATTGTTTTTGTATGTTAATTTTATATCCTGGTACTTTACTGAGTTCTTTTCTTATTTATATAATTGATTCTCTTGGATTTTCCAAGAATACTATCCTAATATTGTAAATAGAGGAAATTGTTTTTCTTTTCCTTTTCTATTGCTTATGCCACTGATTTTTTTTAACTTGATTGCATTGGCTAATACTTCCAACACAGAGTTAAATGGTGGTGGAGACAGTCAACATCCTTATCTTGTTCCTGCTCTTATCAGGGATGCCTAGAGTGTTTTCCACTAAATAAGATACTGGCTTTAGGACTGAAGCATATATGTGTGTGTGTGAATGTATAGACACATTCAGGAAGAGACAAAAATATTTTTCTTATGACATAAGTGATATCTGCTCTTTAGAAAATGCAAAAAATCACAAACGTAAAGTCATCCACCGTTCTTCCATCTAGAGATTTCTACCATTGACATCCTTCCAATTGATTTTTTCTAGAAACACACACATGCACACTTACGCATATTTTTCTCATATAAAAATGGATCATACTCTACAATAATATATCATGAATGAACATTTTCCTGTATCATTAGTCTTATGTATTATTTTTAACTGCTCCAGAATATTCCATGGCATGAATGTATCATAATTTCACTGGCCACTTATTGTTGGGCATTTAGGTTGTTTGCAATGTGTTTACTATTATAAGGGCACAGGGACAAACCTTCTGGCATCTAACCATAGATATGATATTCAAGGTTATTTTCTTGGGATACACTCATGGAAGTGGAATATCCCACCTCGAAGCCTGTGACAAGCCACCTCCAGTAAAGGATGTAGCAGGTTGCTCTCCTCTCGGGACCTTGAGCCTTACTGTCTTTGTGGGACAGATCTTACAGCCTGTTCACCTTGTGCCCAAGATCTTGCAGGCATATTGTTTCATCCTGGAGAAGCTACTGGAGAATGAGGAGACTCAGATTAACGGCTTCTGCATCATCGAGAACTTCAAGGGCTTTACCATGCAGCAGGCCGCCGGCCTCCGGGCTTCCGATCTCAGGAAGATGGTGGACATGCTCCAGGTGAGGCCTCGGAAGCTGTCTTGCAGGAGCCTCTCACATGTTGGGCAGCTGGGCCCGGTTTCCTGGTTTTATGGTGCTGGCAGGGACCTGAGAAGATGACCACCTAGACATCTATCCCACAGAAATAACCATAAAGAGCGATGACAACCACAGACACTTGCAGGGTGATCAATGGTGTGTCAAGTGTTCACATCCATGAATTCATTTCCCCCGTGAGAGCGTTCTCTCGCTGCTTCCCTGCTTCATTTTACAAACCTGGAAAGCCAGGCTGAGATTCGACTGACTTCTCAAGTTCATGAAACTCTAAAATGGCACAGGCCAGACTTGAACCTACGCTCTCTGATCTGGAATCACATTCTCTGTCGGCCTATGACACACTGCCTCTCTTTGAATGTGAATTTATCCTGAGAAACGGATGTCACTAACGCCCCTGACCACTCCCTCCTGGATATACTGATGTGTCGTTAGTCCGTTCTTAGAGCTAACTTTAAATCTACTTATGTGCGTCTGGGAAAGGAAGTGGGGGTCGTGGGAGGGTTTGGAGGACCATGAGGCATGACAGTGGGTCCCTGTGGTCTATAATAGTTTGCAGTCTACTCAGCAGGCAAGTGGGTTTGAAAGAACTCAGTCACCTAAGCAGCAAGCGAGGTGACCCTTCCATTTCTTTACCTACCTAATTGCCAGGTTTTATGCATCTGCAGGGAGAAGGTTGGGCCGTGTGGCTTCTGGGCCTCCCTCCAGCAGTTTGGAGCCTCAGTGCAGCCAGGGTGCCCCAGGTGCTGGCCCAGGGATGGAACCTTCAGTGGGCTGTCCTCTGGGGCAGCCGTGTGATGAGACAAGTCTGTCCTTGCGGCATGGGGAGAGGCAGTGGGAGCGTGAGTGGCAGCCTCTGAGGCCATGGGGGCTGTGTGGCGGGGTGCTCTCTGTCACTGCAGGATTCCTTCCCGGCCCGGTTCAAAGCCATCCACTTCATCCACCAGCCATGGTACTTCACCACGACCTACAACATGGTCAAGCCCTTCTTGAAGAGCAAGCTGCTCCAGAGGGTGAGTGCGGGGCCGCGCAGGGAAGGTGCTCAGTGAGCGAGGTGAGTGGGTGAGTGAGCGAGTGAGTGGGGGCTGTAGCGGGAAGGGTTCATGAGACAAGACGGGGTAGTGTGGGGAGAAGGGGACCCCACCTGAGCCCTCCCCAGACTCTGTTCCATGGTCCTGATTTGAGTGGATTCCGCAGACAGCACAACATGGAGGACTATGGAGAAGGACGTGACTGGGCAGAGACAACATACTGTGCCTTTGTCCTCCCCTCCCCTTCCTCCCCTCCAACCCATATCCTAGGGCACCCCCTGCTCAGCTCTGTCTCCTCTGCTTCCTTGCAGGTCTACGTCCACGGAGATGACCTCTCCGGCTTCTTCCAGGAGATCGACGAGGACATCCTGCCAGCCGACTTTGGAGGCACCCTGCCTAAGTACGATGGCAAGATCGTCGCCGAACAGCTCTTTGGCCCCCGGGCCCAAGCCGAGAATACAGCCTTCTGAGGACGTCTCCTGCTGTCAGCCCTGTAGTTAGGATCCCTGGGCCTCTCCTTAGCTGTCCTGGACCCAGAAGGCTGGGCAAAGGGCTGCCTGGAGTGACTGATGCTCCTGAACCTCCCTAAGCTTGGGTGAGCTCAGGTGTCACCCTCCACCCAAGTTGGGGTGCAATAAAACAGGGGGAATTCCCTTGAATGAGAAGAATTGGGGGCAGTTATATTCCTACTGCTTCTGAAGCTTTAGGACTGTGTCTTGTGTGGGCTTGAGTTTCCAAGACTCTAATTAAGCTTCTCAATGATTTCTTTCCTTTGTAACAGTTTTGCTACTTAGGGTCTGTGAAAACGGATAGGGAGGCTGGTTTAAAAGTCTCCTCCCTGGCCAAAAAAATACAATAAAAGGATAAAAGGGGTGGGGGGCGGGATAAGGGCAAATGATCTGGCAAGCCCAGTAATCTTGGCGGATGGTAGGCAGGGGAGGGGTGTTCCATGAAGTCCAGAGTGGAAGCAGCCTTGAAGAGGCTCCATTTTGCGGTGGCCTGGTCCCCGAGTCGGGTGCAATCTGATGTGTGCATGTGTAGTGATGGTCAGGAGCTTAGACCTCCTTCCAGGTGGCAGTTGTGTCCCCCTCTGTCTGTCTGTAGGGTCTCTCCTCCAGACCCCTGGCCTCAACGACCATTTTCCTTAGATATACAGATGCTGTCTTCTCTGAGCACTCTCAGTCCTCAATTATGCACTGCAAGCTTTCTTTGTCTTCCGTCTCAGGAACTTTACAGTCATGAACTTCTACTTTCCAGCTCTGCATATTTTGATGAATGCAAATGCTTTCCTCGGGTGTTTGGTGATTTTTGAACATGTGCTCATTTTTGTTAGAGGCTTTGGTTTGCTGGGCGTGCTGCTCCCTCTTGGGGAAGGGCTGGCTTCTTCTGGGCGTGGGGCTCCCAGGCATTGACAGATACTTCTCCCAAGACCCCACCCTGACTTTCCCACCTAGAGGCAGATGCTTCTTCCTGTTGTCTGGCTAGGGGTGGTGGGTGAGGGTCGACTGGCCTGGCTGCTCCCACTGAGGTACTCCAGTAATCATCCCAAGACTTCTCTACCCTTGCCTGGGGGTCAGCCCCTTCCTTGTGGCCATGGAGCACCCTTGGTGCTGCACCCACCTTGTGGGGCAGGACCGTCAGCTGCTTCCTGGGCTGTGGGTTCAATCCAGTCCCATCTGCCTTCACTCCTTCAGGAACTTCTTGATCCACAGAGAGCCCTCTTGCTTGTTTTCCAGCGTGGCTATGTACATGTACATGTCTACGTGAATGTACATATGTATATGCATTTATTTCTTACATCCTTTCTTTCATTGCTAGGGTTTGCAATGTATGCTCGTCACCCAAGCAAATACCCTGTTTATCATGTTCAGTCAACAATCCATGGTCATAAATGACATTGACATAGGACCTCTGAGCTGGAGGAGGAATCACAGCACATTATTGTGGGCGGAAGGGTGGGAGGCTGACCAGCGAGAATTTTCCCCAAACGCTTCTTCAAACCCTTTCAAAGTTGAGCTCCCCTTTTCCAAATCAAATCTCACATGGAACTCTAGTGTTTAAGCCTGAAAAGAGTGAAGCTGCTCTGGTTGAAGGGGGCTCAGCAGCCTCACCCCGAGGCATCTCTCGGAAGATCTACAGCTGAGAAGGTATTTCCAGTACAAGGGCGTGAGCACATCTGTCCAATGGTGCTGAGAGGTCAAGTGATAAGAGAATGGAGATTTGCATTTGCCAAATGAGGGGCCCTGGTGACCCCAGAGTACAGGTGTTGGTAGAGTGGGGACAAGGACGTGGCTGAGTTAAAGAAATGAAAGGAATAAGCATTTTTTTAAGCTTTCAAGGTATACTTTTAGTTGGTTTTCAAACGAATCGTGCCCCAAATCTGAGGGAAACAGTGGCTGATCCCTCTTGGTTGACTCCCATCTTCCCCTGGCCCCAGATTGCCGGGACCCCTCCTGGACCAGCCTGGGCCCACCCTCTGATTTGTGGGGGCTCTCATTTATCAGTGAGATCAGGATGTGGAGAAAACTGCAGGCCGATGCTGACCAGGGGCTCTTCAGGCAGCTTGGCTCTTAGTCAAATCCAAATGGGATGCTGGGGTCCCCCCTAAAGTCAGCAGGGCTACGGCCTTGGCTTAGGGTCTGGGTTTGACACAAAAGCCCAGGGGCTTTCTGAGGAGGAAGCTGCAGGGTTGGGACCCCTGAGTGGGCTCTGACTATGGGCTAGCAGCGCCCCCTGCTGGCCTTGCCCTGGTGCTGCCCCTCCATGCACAGAGACCCCTGAGCCAGAACTTGCCCAGGCCCCCTGGTGCCGCCTTTGGGAGAACATGTCTGAGGACCATCAATGTTATAGTCTGATGTGCTCAGCCTCACAAAATGCCAGCTGCCTACGTGCTGGATTCCTAAAGGGGCCACCACCCCCACATTAATGAGAGAGAGGAAGAGGGCCAATAAAATACTCTTTTGAAAGCCACCGAATGTGGGAAAGGGGACAACAAAACATGAATTTTATGACAACTGTTTGCTGTCCCGAACAGCTTCCTTTCTGGAAACATCTGGGATGAGGCAGGGATTCTGCTCCATAAAAGTAATTTGAACAGAGCATGATACGTTTCTGCCATCCTCATGTGGACCTGCGGGCAATGCTGTCTGTTAGCAGATGGAGGAAATTTGTTAAGGTGTGGATGGGCGTCTCGGTGGGGAAATGGGCCACTAGCTTCACGGAGCCTCTGAGCAAGATTGGCCACTGCTCAGAGCCTCTGGCCACTGCTCAGAGCCTCGAATTCACCCAAGGGATGTGGAGGAGCCGGATTTGCCAATGCTGCCTGGTTGCCTGGCAAAGTCTACATGGAAGAGGGATGCGCTGGTCTTAAGCCAGCCAGGAAAAGAGCTGAAGAGTCGCTTAAGGGGCAAATTGGACCATGTTTTATCTCATTTTCTGTGGCAGGCGCGGCTCTGGTGTTGAGGAAACTCGGCAGTGCTGGGTCTGGATGCTCACAGGATCCCCAGGAGCCTCAGTACTCACTGTGGTCCAGGGAGCTTGCCAGCGAAGCATTTTAATAGGATTCCCTGGAGACTGCACAGTAAAGCAGTGATTTGCAACCTCCCTGCTCCCTGGGGAGCTTTAAAACTACTGAGGCCTTGACCCCAACCCCAGACAGTCTGATGTCCTTGGGCTGTGTGTGGTTTGGGCATCAGGATCTTTCCAAGGTCTCCAGGTGGCTCAAAGGTGCACTGCCCTAAATCTTGTGTGTTGACATGTGGAGGCGAGGATATGGAGGAACCCACTTTAGCAAGTTTTAATAATCCAAGGATTTAAAGGCAGACTCTGCACTTGGCTCTTCCTGAGCAGAGAGGACAGAGAAGCAGGACTGCAAAAGCCCATTTGGGAAGGCAGCAGGTGCCTGGCTATCTGGTCCAGAATTACAGCAATTTCCTCCCTGGGGGCTGTGCCCAGCAGTAGCCCTGCCATCAGGCGGAAATGTATAGGTCTCATCCCTTGATTTCTCAAGGTGGCTATATTACGGAAGGAAGAGATCAGGATCAGAGTTTGATGATGCACACGTGTGGCTGGTCAGCACTTCCAAGCCCAGGGATGTTTCTGAAAACTATACCCAGGCCCATCTCTGCTTTCCCCGTGGGCCCGGCAGTTAGACATCCCCGGCTGGAGCTGCACCACCACACACTCTTTTCTTCTGGTTTCTACACTGTCCCAGAAGGTGATTTATGAGCGGGAACCAAACAGACAATGCCCAAACCGCTGCCCAAAATAACACTAGCACGTTGAAAAATATTATTTTATTTGATCCTCTCAATATCCAGACATAGGCATTCTTAGAATTATTCCCATCATACAGGAGAAAAACAAAAACAAACAAAAACCTGAGGTTAACTCCTGCTCAGGGTCAGAGCTAGGAAGTGGCTAGGATGGGACTCTAACCCAGCAACTCTGGCTCCAAATCCCTTTAGTTCTGTTACAACTTGTACTTTGCATCAAAAGTTTATTCGGGGAGGTGTAGATAGGAGGGGCAAAAAAACAATGAAATCAGAACTTCATTTATTCCAGGTCAGTTTCACTAACCATCATCAGATAAAGGAGGAAACAACTAGGAGGAAACCAAACAGTCTTCAGTAGAGATGGTGGTGTAATTCCAAATGGGGTAGACAGCATGAATCAAAATGAAGTTCTGGGTGGCACACAGCCACAGGAGAGAGGGGTTTAACTTATCCCCTCTTTGGGGAGGGGTTCAGCCATTCAAAGCCAAACTACCCATAACGTCTTCCTAACCACCCAGGTCCACGGCTGGCACATTCACCTAACCTCTCCTAAGGGGGCATCCCAAGAAAGAAACGAGGAGGGAGGCTGTCGTACATATGGAGGGCCATCCACTTTGGGGTTTGGTGCGCGCCATGGGAAAGTACTCCCTATCGGGCTAGAGCCAAGGGGGCTGTTGATGAAAGGTATAATACAAAATATATTGGCACCATCTGCACAGCCAGTGATTATAGGTAAATGTGACCCAGCACAGATCTCTAGAGTTGCCTTAGGAGAGGCACAGCTGGTGGTCTTAAACCGCCATATTGGCAAGCTGCTGGCATTGACCTACCTAACACCCTGGGCCTGGAATCTCTTCCATCTGGTACTTTTCATAGGTAGTATTTTTTACAAGTTGGTTTTCATGGATCAAAATAGCCTGGCTATTTTGTGGGGCATAGGAAGTGGGGGGAAGCTTGCTTAGCAGAGGGATGCACTTTGAAATTTGATATTGGGCATTCTGAGGTCATGTAAATGCACATCCTCCAAAACCAACACTCCCCACCCCACCTAGCTTGTCAAAGGTTTTGCACAGCCAAGGAGGGAAGACAACTCTTGAGTGCAAGACTCTTCGGGCAGGGGAGCATGGACTGGTACAACTCTCCTGGCTGGACCAGTGCTTGGCCCTGGGAGACCCTTAGCTGGGATTCAGACAGATACAAAGGAGAAGAAAACACCTCCACCACTCAGTCAACCCAATATAATCTTAGTTTAGGTGATGTCCACCCAGTCTTTTCAAAGCACTGTTAGAAAAGCACAGAAATCATGCATGGGAACCACCACTTACCTCTCACCTTACATTGTCTCTCCATGGTTCACTTTACAGAGCAAGTGATTAAAATGCTGATATCTCACTTATCTCAGGCCTTGGCTTTCTTGCCTGGAGACCATGGGCTGTTCATTTCTTTGGTATTTGTTTGCAAGGCTGGGTTAAAAATCAATCGTGATGAGAACTTGGTGTTTTATCGATTTTCCTTCAAGCTCATGCTTTGGTGAACATACAGGAAGAATTCTTTTAGATGGAAAATCTCCACCATACAAAGGACACACAGCCAGCCAACATTTTTAGTCTTTTATTTTTTTTAAGTAAAGAAATTCCACTGAATCAAAGATAACAAAATTACAGGTTTTTTTGTAATGATCTTTGTTTACCACCACACACAATCAAAACAGAACCAAAAGTAATATGAGAACATAAAATGATCTAGGACACCACTGTTTAGTATAATTTCTTAATAAAGGTAAATATCCTCGTATTTAGAAAAAATTGCATTGCTAGTTGCGAATTTAAACGCCCCGGTGCTGAAGGGTTCTGTATTTCCCCCCAAAGCCCAGCAGCACGGAGGGTTTCAGAACACAAACTCAAAAATACATTATTTTCAGGGCAGCATTTTAAGTTTCAGAAAATCCAAATAAAACAAAACAAACGAAAATGAGGAATGTAAAAGTGATGGTTCTCAAAAACCAATCTGGAAGCAGATCTGCCAACGGGAGGATGTGGTGGGCCGGAGCCTAACCGGGGAAAGGGAAATGCAAACTGGCTCCCACCCCGGCCCCGGCCCTGGTGTCGCTAAGGCAGCTGCAGTGGTGGGAGTCAGAAGCTCAGGTACAGTGAAGGCCTTCCTGAGGCCATGAGTGGGAGACCCAGGTCACCTGGAACTGGTGTGGAGCGGCGAGAAGGTTCCACATGGACTTGTCTTTTAGGAAAACTGAAGAGGCAAAACAAAAACCAAATAAAACCTAACTCCTACACCCAGGGACTTGGTGCACCCACATGAACAGCCTGAGAGGGGAGTGGCTGACGCCAGGACCAAGGGGGCCAGCAATTATTCTCGGTGACTGTTGGCTGCTCAACGTGGGTGGTCTGGAAGGAGCATGCCCAGCGAGATGAAGGGTGTTTCTGCAGGTGCTATAAGTGGACTGTCCCCAACTTACGGCAATAGTAGATTTCTTTGCTAATGCGGACTAGAAGGAACAGAAGGTAGGTTATAGATTTGATTACTAATTGACAGGAGTTGAGTTAAAAGGACTTAATCCACTGATTAGAAATTCACTTCAGCTTATTCATTAGAGATACATGAAAGCTTACCCATGCTAGGAAAAACAGTTCAGGAAACGGGGGGACTGACTCTTCCAAAAGGGGCAGCTGTCTACTGTCTGGGAGTCTGAGAATGGCTGCCGAGCCGGACTCTACTTCCAAGGGCCCCTTCGGGAGGGTGCCTGGGCCCCCGCATCTGGAGGCTGTGGTGGCAGCGACACAGGCAGAGGACGCAGCTCTGGTTTTGGTTAGCAATCCAGTGCTCACTGCCAGCAGCGGCCAGTCCCCCTTCCCTCCGCTTCAAATACAACTTGGCAGAAGCAATCCTCGTTTACGAAGAGGGGGCACTTCCCTCTGCTTAGATAACAGAGGGAGGAGAGACCCTTCCCTCAATTGCTTGCCCTCTAAAGGCCACGCAAGTCCCCTTTTCAGGGCTTTTTGAGGCATCCAATCTAAATGGCTTTGGACAACAGAGTGAGGCCAAGAAGGCAGGCGGGCATTCGGGGATGAGGCATTTGGCCAGTTCTGGATCACTCATATTGTCCAGGGGTGGGGGGCCTAACGTAACAAGGAGCGTACAGGCCACGTGCAGAAATTCTCTGGTTTTGCTCTGGCTTCGCTTCAAACTTCCAGAGCAGAAGAACTGGAAATCTAATGCCACAATATTGTTATAATACCAGGGCATATTCTGGAGGCAAGTTAAGGCTTTCTGGGCAAAGAAAAGGATTGCAGAGGATACTGGGAGATGCTGCAGAGAAATGCTTCTTAACCACTCTCCTGTGCTGCCTGAAGGACAAAGATGAGTTCAGTGATCTTTACTTCAGCTCTAGTTCAGAATCAATGCCACAGGGAAAGAAAAACCTCTCACATCTCGGACATCTGCTTGTCTGGCAAACATAAACAAGAACACACGTATTGTTTCCCAGGAGCTGGCAGAATGGACCACAAGTTACAAAGAGAGCTCTCATTCGGATGCCAGGCATATCAGCTCAGCTACCCAGAAAGTTCAGCTTTAATGAGGACTGGAGCTTCCCAATGAAAGCCTGAGCGGGAAGGGTTTCTGCCCTGGGCATGCTCAGTGCTCTGCCTGAGGACACAGCGGGATGGCGACATTCGCCTTCTTCCAATGGTCAGCACCTGTCCCAGTCACAAGACCCCCACCTCGGAACAGCAAGGATATTGAGATGACAGTGGAGACTCTGAAGAGAGGCCGAAGACACAGGGCTTGGGGCAAGATCAAGGGTCTTCCCCAGCAAAGGCTTCCTGCAGAAGCTCCCTCTCTCCGAGTCCCTTCCCAGTATCCGTTTCCACTTGCAAGGGCTGTAGGAGGCAAGTGGGGATGTTCAGGCAGGTGACGGGTAACTAGATGGAGCGGTTTTAGAGATGGTCTAAGGTGAGGTAACTGGGACTTGGAGAGGTGGAGTGGAGACAGGACGAGAACCCAGGCCTCCTGGACTCTGGTTCCGTAACACCATGTCAAGAAAGGAATGCTCCTCTTTCAGGCATATTTCCACTCCTACACTTTGTCAGAGCATTCCCTGTAAGTGTAAGATGCTGCTCAGAGGCTAAAAGAATATCGTGACAACAAACAGCTTTCTGCTTTTATGCTGCTCTGGAATCACTGGTACAAACTCACAGCAGGAGACAAGAGGTTTTCTTCAAGTCTTTTCAACTCCGTTCTAACACAGATGAATCAAGGAGACCTGACACCATTTTCCAGATAATCCTAATTTGACTGGGATCAGTTACTCATCAGCATCTTTCAAGCCTTTAGGACTCGGGGGGTACAACCAGGAGAAATGGGGGTGCTTTCCCTCCTTGGTTTTTAGCCTGTTATCCCTGCAATAGAACTGTCTACGTCTTATATCCTTAACCTGATTTAAAAATATAATATTCAAATGCTCTTTGAAAATTCAGCCTTGTTTTAACCCAAACAGAACCTTAATAGCAAGAAGAGCGCTCACGTTATCATCAGAAATGAAGGATTTTAGGAAGAGAAGCAAGTGAAGCTGGAGGAAGGAAAAAGCTGACCACATGTAAAGTGCTGTCCCCTTGTTTACTAGGCAAGTTTGCATCTCTGTGAACTCAATGCCTCTGTGCTCTCATTCAGGGACAGACAAGAATTTTCCTGTAAGACAGCCACAGTCACATTCTCATTTCCATGCTCGTGAGCCCGATGCTCGAACAAAGGGCTTCAGTCGATTTCATGTGAGCCAAAATGGAATGTCAGTGCCATTCAGAGGCACACACTGAAAAGATTTCAGCTGGGACCCGGCCCCCCCAGTCCTGTGGGGGACATTCTGGTTGGACGGCAACAAAGGCTACACCCCAAGCCGTGCCTCTCCTCCAGGGGGCCACCAGAACTGCCCTGCGACCAGGCTCCAAGGGCTTCTGGGTCCCCAGGCTCCCCGCCAGTGTGTGACCACAGGGCTGTCTTTTCTCCTCCTGAATGGAGCCGGTACCTGGCCACTGCTTTGTCAGGACAGGTCAAGAGATGCAGCCTGAGGCCAACGAAAGGAGCCTCTCGCTTCCTGGGATGGTGATCCAACCCCATGATGTTATTGCCTCATTTCCCTAATTTCACAGAAAGCCTTGAGGAATGAGGGTGTAGTAGGAAATATGACTACGAATCTCCCAGATTACAGCTGTGGTCGTTGGGCGGAGGGAAAAGCAACAGAGGAGAGGGACTCGCTTCCAAACTGAGGGGTGGATGATAAAGTGCCAACTTGTGCTAAAAGAACATGAAGAGGAAATGCAGTAGAAAAATAACAACTTGGGAGAAAAGTCACAATGATGAATTTGGGGTGTGTGAGAAATTAGAACAAAGCAAAGAGGAGACCATAAAAATCTCAATCTTTTGAGATAATGGCTGTTTTCGATGTTATTAGGAAGATCTGGTGATTGTCAGAAAACAACTTCTTCAGGTCACAGACATTACTGTCACAGTCATTTGGACCAATGCCCCAGCTACGTACCCCTGTGGGCATGAGGGTTTGCATCCGGGCCCTCAACTGGCTCCCTGGAACCCCTTAAACATCCACCTGGACCCACTACTTATATTCCCGTCTGTCCTGGAGCAAAGGAGATGAAGCAGGGACATTTTTTAAAAAGTATCCAGGCAATTTCACTCGTAGTTCTGTTTAGTTCTAGATAGCAACTGCTGATTTTTCAAAGTGCAGGGTTTTTACATATTCAAGTACCCCAAGAACGGAGAACCGGAGTACTAGGAACCGAGAGTGACATTTTCACTTGAGAAGACACACTTCAGAAAGATCTATCCAACAGACTACGAACACTGGCTACTAAATTAAAAATCTGGTTTCAAAATCACATGCTCTTAGGTTGGAGAGATCTTTCTCCAAACTCAGATCCCGCTTTTGAATTGTTCGGTATCAAAAGCCAACGTTAGAGAGACCTGGGTTAAAAAAATAAAATTGCAATTGAGTGCTTCAACAAAACAAAACGAAACAAAACGCCCCTTTTTCTGAAATGAGGGACAGAAAAAAAGGCAAATGATGACATGTACATGCTTAGACTAGGAGAAGAGCTCCCAGGCTCCCCTAGAGGGATGTTCTCTCAAACCGCAGTAAACTGAGTTTGTCATTGAACTTGGGATCTGGTGGTATTTTGGCAATCTACCTGGTCCAAGTGCCCCATTTTACAGGTGAAGAAACTAAAGTTCAAGGGTCTTTTCCAGGGTCACATGGCCAGTGAGAAGCAGAGTCAGGCATGGCCCAGGCCCCTTCCGAGACGTCACACTGGGATCACACAAGGGCAGCTGCTCAGGACAGCTCTTGTTGCTTCGGGGGTCCCTGGGAGCTCAGAGACACCTCTACCTAGGAATTTCAATAAAATGAGCTACTGAGAAGTTTCTAATTTAAAGGCCCCGAAGAACAGTGTTTCCCACATTTTCCCGGTGATGGGAATCACCTGGGGCACTTGTCAAACATAAAATCCCCAGACCCCTCCCCAGACCCACTGAAGCAGCTTTTCCAAGGGGAGGGGTCTCGGAGGCTAAATCTTTAACAAGTGCCCTAGGTAACTCCCATCACCAGCAAAGTGGGAAAAGCGTCTTAGAAGACAGTGAGGGAGACACTTGGCTTGTGACTGAGGGAATTTGCTTTGCCATGTAGAAGGCCGCACTCCAGCCTGGGAGGCCCAGGCCCTCAGGCTCCCAGCTGAACTGCATCTTCAGCAGTGGCCTAGACCGGTGAGCTCTTTTCAGGGTCTCAGTAGGGACACACACAGCCACCAGGGAATGATGTACATCCTTCACTGTTCTTGGGGAAAAGCCTTTTGATTGGCAAAGCGAAACTGCTGTTCAGACACATTTTTAATAGGGAAACTAGATGTAATTGGCTTAAAAGCAACCAGGTGGTGAAACTGGACAGGAGGGTGGGAACCCTGTCGCCTGTCACCATGGCTAACAACGCAATGGAGAAAACCAGTAAGTAAGCACAAAATAGCCTGGAGCTCTCAGGGACAGCCGCCTACTCCAGCACAGGTGTGCCTGGTGGGTGGTCCCCGTTGATGGTGTGAGGTCAGATCCAGGTCACTGGGGGAGAGGGGGGACCTGAAACAGCAGATGAAGGAGGTCGGTTCCAGGGGAGGGCAGCTGGAGTGCGGCAGAGTTCGGGAGGCCTCACTCCAGGTCGGCCTCCACCTGCTCGGTGTCGGAGCACTGAGACTTGTTACGTTCCCACTGGCAGATGGCGTCGGCGTACTCCACCACCAGCTTATCCATCCACGTCAGGGGCTCGGGGAACAGCACGGAACCCTCAAAGAAGCCCAGGTGGCCCCCGTGCAGCGGCAGCACAAACATGACGTTCTCCCGTTTCTCTGCAGGTGAAAGGCAGCTGCGTGAGTCACTGTCCTTGGGTTAGCACAGGGCAGGAGGTGCCAAGTGAGCTGGCCACGCTGCTGCAGGCTTTTCCCACTGGGGAAGGTCGAGTAAGTGGGCATCCGACCTCCATTTGCTCTGCCTTGTTCACCAAAGTGGGGGTATCCGGTGGGCCAGGCAGGACAGTGGGCTCTAGCAGGTTTGGAATAGCAGCTTTGCTTTGGGGCAAAACGGGCTGTGTGGGTTTTGCGGGGAGAAGCCAGGCACTCGTATTGCTAAAGCTCCCTGGGCGATTTGACTGTACAGCCAAACGCTTCCCAAATTTGTGCATCCAAATCACTGAGATTTGCCTTAAAATGCAGATTTGATTTTAACAGGCTGGGGGAGGAGCTGAGAGTCTGCATTTCTAACAAGCTCCCAGGTGATGCTGAGGCTATTGGCGGGGGCCAGGCTTTGGGGAAGGATGCATAGCGTTTCTATGGTTTTTTACTAGAGAACAAGGTGAATTCAATACAGTCAATGCTATTTCATTGCAGACATTTATCTTTTAAGACTAAAACACAAAGCTGCAAGTTGTGTTAAAAGATGCTCAGTGGCGAATGCTAAATGGCCACCCTGAGATTACTAACGTGGAGCCTGACTTGATGAGTCCACATCTAGCTTAGTCCCACATGGGCTAGTATAGGCCGTTACTAAAGATGTGTGCGAAATGGGCAGCCAGGGGAATAACTGACAGGGGTCCCTTGCTGGCTGCTCCAGGCCTCTGAGGTGCTTCCTGGCATGCACACTTCTGCCTCTACTGGCCTTTTTTCTTTTCTGACCCTGTTGATTCATCCTATTCAGTCACCATTTCCTAATTTCTGTGTGAAAGCATTCGAGCTGCGGAAGCTCCTCTGGAGGTACAGAAGGACACAAGTGCCGCCGCCTTCCCTCACTGCTCCGTGCAGGGCTGAGCGGCCGCTGTTGTGTAGGGCTCCTCTGTCCACTGTATTATCTACTCTTCTACCCTGGGGTTATGAGAGAGCCAGAAGTACCCCTCCTCCCATAGAGGACTATGGAGGGCGGGAGACTGGTCCCAGGGGTTGAATTACAATGCAGGGTAAGTCGGGGATTCCCAGGGTTTGCTTTTCAGGTTAGGTTTTAAGTCTAAATATATCTCTTTAAGTCACACTCTCAAGACTTAATGGAATCATAAGCCTGAGACAATAGTTTCACAGGACACGAGGGGACTCCCCACACCCCTCTTGTCTATGAATATAAATGATGTTCCTGTCTCCTGCACAAGGGTGGAACACGAGAAGGCTCTGCCCAGGCCCAGACCCCACGATTATCAGGCTAGGCTGAATAAGAACATTGCCACAAGACGTCCTTCCCCATAGAAGCTGGTCTCTAGGAGATGACAGCAGGGCGAAGGGGACACAAGTGACAATGGTGATATGCTGATCAGTGAGGGAGCAGCGGGAAGAAACACTTACCCGAAAGAGATTTTGGAATGGTCAGCAGACTTTCATGCACCAAGGGGTCATCAGCTGCATTAACCAGCATGAGAGGCACAGAAATCTGCAATAAGGAAATAAAGCAGAATTGAAGTATCGATTCCCTTTATGCGAGCCCACAGAGTCACAGCTCAAATTCCCTACCGGACATGTCTTTGAAGCAAAGGGAAGACGGTCACTGCTCGGTTTGCTGAAGAGCTGGGTTCAGGCCCCTTGTTTTCCCTGACAGTGGCAGGAGATCGCACTGCAGCTATGGGACAGCCCTGGCAGGCGTGTGCAGGAGCAAAGCTCCGGGTCCTCAGTGACCCACGTGCTCTGATGGAGCGACCGTAAGTACTCAACAGGGCTCACCGGCAAAATTCTGATGATCCTCACCGTGTTTCAGGTTAGCCACACCTTTCAGAAAAATGACTTTACAAAGAGTTGTGTATGTATTCGTTCAGTTTATATTGTGGGGAGAAAAGATGGAGTGTGCTCCACTCCAGAGAAAGGCGGCTTTCTAGAGGAGTCTGAAGGTCGGAAAGAGGAGTAGCCTGGTGGATATGGGGGAGTGCTTAGCAGGGTTGCAGTCAACATCCATCTCAGCACAAGAGCCACTAGTCTCCTTTTTCATTGTAGTGGAGACGGTGCTGATGGAGAACTTGGATATAAACGAACAGCCGTGCCCAGGTAGTGTAATGACTGGTTGTGCTGACCAGGACGTCTCTGACATTAGCTCTAGACAGCTCAAGGATTCTGTAATGGCTTAGAGGAAGACACCAAAAGCTGGGTGATGATGCTAAACCAGGAGGGGTGGCCGATATGACAGATGGCAGACCGCAATTCACAATTATCTGCTTTAGCTGGGGGATTGTGGGCCAAACCCACAGGTGGACATTGACAGGGATAAGTGGGAAGTCCTGTGTTGGAGTAAAAAGAGCAATTGTGCAAAGACAGAATGAGGGAGATTGGTTTGGTGGTGGTTCAGGTAAAAAACACATGGGCGTTATGGTTGGCCGCAAACTTAATATACACACAGTTTATTGCAACTGCTGAAAACTCCATCCATGTAAACCAGACTACTTTGTCAACTGACATGTTTCTCATCATGTTGATACAGAAACGCATCCATCATACTCTGTTCTCGCCAGATCATGGCAGGAATTTGAGTTCAGTCCTAGGCACCACACTAACAAAAGACACAATGGCCAAAAAAGGGGTCCAGGCTTGTAAGAAACCTACACGGATCTCTGAGGAACCACGGTGGGAACGAGGCAGGACTCCACCATCAAAGGAAGACTGAAAAGAACGGGTGTTGCAGCAACTTTAAGGACTTTGCCGTAAACAGACACAGGAGCAGCCTGGTCCTGCACTGCGCTCAGGGGCAGCTGGGGATTAATCCACGGAGCTCACAGAGGGACAGAGCTTGGTTCAGTAATCAACCCAAGTCAACGACTAGAGTGGTTTGAGCCAGACTCTGGCTGAACTTCCAGCAGGGGAGTTCCGGAGGGATGCCTGTGATGCCGTGTGCGAAGCTGGGTGGGGAGGGACACTAACTCCGAGATGCTGCCACCTCTCAGTCGGTGCTGCCACTCACCCTGTGCAGGTACCTCATGCAGCTCTCCTCCTCGTAGTATTCCTTCAGGGAGTTATAGCCATGGAACTTCCTGGGAGACGCACGGAAAAGGACAAAGCAATGCTTGTGGTAAGATTGGAATGCAGAGTTGGTTTTATTACTGCTCCAGTTCCCACACTAACTCTCAGATCAGTAGAGTGTACACAGGCACCAGAGTTAGGGCTTATGAGCACTGGCTTTGGCATCTTGGTTCAAATCCTGGCTCTGCGACTTATTGGCTGTGTGACCTTAGGCAAAGCGTTTAACCTCTCTGACCTTCTCCTCTGTAAAACTGAACTAAGGACAGAAACTTCCTTAACAGCACTGTGAGATTTATGACATTAAAGTGCGTACAAGCATGGTGACTGACCCAGAGTAACTACTCAATGTGTTATTTACAGTAATTACTAGCAGACGTGAGGTCTTTTGAGGTAGTATAAAACCACATGTCACTGCAGACACTGTGAAATGGAAATTCAAAGGCGTTTCTAGAACTTTCAACAGAATTCTTCCTGGCAGAGTAACCCGGACCACCGTGAACTGGAATGAAATATGCATCAAACAACAGAAATGAGACAGGGATTCAAAGTTACCCATTCTGTCCACCCCCGGAGCAGTCGTCAGAGATAAGCTGACATTTCACACAAGCTCCAGTGCCCCGTGTCTAAGTCCGGCAGCCTTGCTCTGCCCTGCGCTCAGAGGCCTGTGCCCTTCCATCCGGGGCTCCGACACCAGCAGTCCACCCCAGGCCGGAGGAGCTCTCAAAGCCTCGTTTCACAGACTAGAGGCTCTGGTTTCTGAACGGTGGGTTTTTCTATTCTGCCTGGGGTCTTTAACATGTCCTGCCTACCCCGAAGCTGTGGATCTCCCCCACTACCAGGCCCCGTGGGCATCGCTGTCTGGGAAGGACCCAGAAAGCTCAGGCTGGACTATGAGGGCCACTCGATAGGGAGGAGGCCGAGGGCAGAGACCATCTCTAGGACATTTGTCTTCACGAGATCAGCCCCTTTGTGGCCTCGGCCGCCAGGAAAGCACTGTGACCCTCCAGTATGACCGGGGACGGCTTTGTGAGCAGGCTGCCCAAATGCGATGACCACGAACACTGCTACCCGCGGGCACTGAAAACGGAAGAGCTTTAGGGAGCACTGAAGAACGTTCTCTTCTGGGCTTACAAAGATTCAGAAGATGAATGGGAAATTTAAATGGCTGTTTTTTTTCCTCATTAGACACCACAATAAAGTCACATGCCCCAGCTTAAGTGAGGATGGGTAACATTCATTCTCCCCTTCTGAGCATACCAGCAATTTCCTAGTTTCCTTTTCCTTTGAGTAACTGCTAGCAGGCATATTTCAGTTACTTGGTGTAAGAAAGCTACTAAAATCACATAGGAAGGTAAGTATAGATCCGCAGCCTCAGTCAATATCTGCCTACCTACTGGATGGACACTAGCTTGCTTTAGACCATGCCTAACGGTGTCAAATGATCGTTAAATAAAAAGGATGATGTTTTTAAAGAGGAAGATGAGTTCAGAGATCAACTTTACCTTTTCCAAATAAGGGTAACCTCAATCAGAAACTATTGGTATCAGGAAAGAGGACACTGTCAGGGTCTTGACCTGGGCCTGGAGGGGCCAGGCATGGACAGGGTAAACGAGTGAAGTGGGCGGGGTTTGGGTATTACACTCAGAGGGGAGTCTTCACACCCCCAAAGAAAGAGACTCTGGCCATTTTTCCTGCCACACACAGCCCTGTTGGTCTATTTTCTGTTTTACCTTTTTTTATTTTTTGGTGAGGAAGATTGTCCCTGAGCTAACATCTGTGCCAATATTCCTCTATTTTGCACGTGGGATGCCGCCACAGCATGGCTTGATGAGCCATGTGTAGGTCCACGCCTGGGATCCGAACCTACAAACCCTGGGCCACCGAAGTGGAGCGTGTGGACCCAACCACTATGCTACTGGGCCAGCCCCTGTTTTTTACTTTTGATAGAGATACAGGCAGGTACAAGAAATACTTCCTTTTCCTTTACTCCACTGCAAATGCAGATTACGTGGCCCTTGCCCTCTGCCCCGACGTCAAGCCACAACAGGTAGGGAGGGCTGTGGACAGCTCGGGCGTGCACCCCCCAGGGCCCCAGTTCAAGCTCGTTATGTCACACAGGGATGCAGAACAAGTGGTCTGATCCTCTTCCTATTTTCTAAGAGAAACTAGAAATTTGGATTTTTCTCTGAAATCTTCAAGTTTTTGAACACTGGACACTTATTCAAAGAAAAAAAAGTCCTTAACACTGAAGTGCATGGAGGAACACCCTCATGCTGGGCAGTGCCAGCCCTCGGCCCCCTGCCTGGCCCCTGCCCGGGCACGGGCACACCTCATCACGTTGTCATCGATCTGCATCAGGGAGGTCGCCGTGTAGAGGCGGCTCAGGTCCGTGTCCTCCAGGCTCTGGGGCTTCTTCACGTGGTCTCCAAAAAGAGCTTGCCTAGAACGAGACATGCAGGCAAACCGAGAATAAAGCAGACGGCAAAGCAAATCACCACGTCGTACACCTGAAGTATCTTACACTTCTGTCAGTTATGCCTCAACAAAGCCGAAAGATTTTTTTTTAATTTAAAAAGCAGACAATGAACCACAGCTGAGCCAGCTTCCTCGCCCAGAGGCAGCCGGGAGAGAGCGTCTGACGAGGCATCTGCGGGTAAGTTAGAAACGGACCCCTCGGCCTTCAGAATGCCCTGGGGACGAGCTGCACTGTTGACTTTGGAAGGACTGAAGAAAGATGAACGTCCAGACCTTATGTTCCTTATCTTCATGGGCAGCCACACAAACTAAAGACTGGGTTTGAGCCGAGGAGAAGATTACAGAACTTTCACCGCAGGAGGGCTCTGTGGGGAGTGGCGGGCCGTCGGCCCAACAGTGAGGGGCCTCCCTCCAAAGCTGTGGGGCCTCATCTTTGCACGGGTGTTGACACTGCCCCCTTCGGCAGAACCTCTTTCCCCTATGAGCCGTTTCTGTCACTTAACCCATTGAGCATTTGAGCAAATCGAGGGCTCTCCAACATGTTGGCTAAAAAGCTAACGCACACTCAGGAGAATTATCATTTCTGTCAAGAAGAAGGTCCATCTGGAGAGGGTGACAATGGGGGGGGATGTCAAAATGAGCGCGCTTAGGCTCCCATTCTCCGCCAGAGCTCAGCCACACGGCTGGAGGAGGACTGAGTCCACCTTAAGGTTTGGCCCAAAGCGGGGGAAAAAGTCACTATGGAACCTGAGTCTTCTGGGATCCGTTCACAACCTCTCCCGAAAAAGAGGAACAGATTTCTTTAATAATTTATTTTTTTTCAAAAGATTATTAGGAAGATCCTATCCCTTCGGGAGAGAACTTACAATTTAAAGTGTCTGTATTATGCAGTGCCGCATGTCAGTTATATCTCAATAGAAGTGGAAAAAAAAAAGTGGACAGTGCTGATGAAAAACAAAATAGTGTCCCTAAATTTTCTAGATGTTTGGCTTTCTGTGGTAAATTTAAAGAATGTAAATATACTTAAAGCACATTCAGAAGACTCTCCCAATTTTTATGAATTACATGATGGACCTTCCAGACTAATTAATTAGTGGCAAGAGTGGGCCCTGTAGCAGAACAAACGTCCCCTGGGAGGAGCCACCTTCCCTTCCAGAGGTGCGGAGAGGCGGACAGAGGGCTGGGCCTTGGCGTCAGAGTCACTCCCGACTCAGGGCCCAGCAGACAACTGATGCTCAAACACCACAAGCTGAAAGGAAACAGTTTACGTCCAGCCAGCATGGGGGACACGGTCTGTCTCTGTCCTCCACCCAGCCAACATGAGGACCTGAGGACGTGCTGGGTGGCCTGGCGGCACCAGCCCTCCCTGGGCACCACGTGAACCCCGCCCACAGGAAGCCCAATCTGGGGTGCGTGGTCGGGCCGGGAAGTACCACATTTTCTTTTAACCAAGGAGAAAAAGAGAGTAAGAAACTGATCATTCAGTCAGATTGCTTTTCCTAGGATGGCGTAAAAAAAACCCTAAAGCTGTATTTTTTGAGGGCCCGTTATGTGCCAGGCTCTGGGGGAAATCAAAGAAGCCCCAGCCCTCCAGCGCTTGACAGTTTAGTTCAAGACGCAGGATTCACACAGCGGCAGCAACGGGAAAACAACTGGCGGGTGGAAGAGTCGGCTTCATGGGGGAGGACTGAGATGGGCCTGAAAGGATGGGGTGGGTTTGGACAAGCAGAGATGATGGGAAGGGCATTCTTACAAGGGCACAGCGTGGGAGAGGCCGGGGGGCTCTGAGTGACCCTGTCCAGCGGGAGGGGAGGAGCAGGGGAGGAGGGAGAGATGACGATGACGTGGTTGTCATTGTCAATGATAACCAAGGGGAAGAAATCCTCAGTGACGTTTACCGGGTCCTACAGCACGTCAGGCACGCTCTGTCAGGGGCCAGCCCACTCGGGGATCCTGAGGGAGAGGCAGGACGAGCAAGGGGGACTTTGCGGACGCAGCGCTTAGTTCCGGCGGCTGGACTGTGTCAAACTGCTGCGTGGTCAGAGCCCTAGGAGCCAGCAGAGCACGAATCCTGATCCGTGAGCACAAACGCGGCCGAAGGAGAAAGGCTCCTAAGCAGCGACCAGCTGCCCTCAGGGCTGCTCTAACTCGGGGAGGAACGGTGTAGAGCGGGCTTCTTGTCTCAGATTCATGGGGAATTATGACAGCAGAAAGCGATGCGGTGAACTTGGTGGCTCGGGACAAGGTGGCCACCATGGAATCGGCACCACCCCTGTCCTTTTTTTTTTGCCCTGGAGAAACAGGATTCTGGAATAAGCAGAGAGGAGCTGTCTGCCGGGAGAGGGAAGGGGCGTACCTGTGCGAGAGGATGATCTTCTTCATGTTGTCCGCCATGAGGAAGTTGTAGAAACGCCGGCACTGATCCCACTGCATGAAGGTCTTCTGGGCCCTGGGGGAAGCACAGCCCAAGTGAGGGGACCGCGGCCGGGAGGGGACGCGGCGGGCGCAGGCTGGGAGCCGAGGCCCTCGCCCCTGGGGAAGGTGCCTGCCCGGAGAGCACCAGCTCCCTCCGTGGGCACAGGGCCTTGGACGCGGGACTCAAACGATCTGCAGAGAAACCGCTGGTCACCACAGCCCTGCTGACCGCGAGACCCCACGGAGAAACCTCTGTAGGGCCCGAGGCTTCGTGGGTGACACTCCTGACACCCCGTTCCCCACTTCTCTCAGTCACAGACCCTGCTAGAACCTGCCAGAACCAAAGCCGGCTTCAACTGTCATTCGAACACCTCCCACCCTGAAAGCAAGGTTTCCTGGGTTAATAACAGGAGAGGGTAGGGGAAGGGTGGGTGGGCCAAGCTACAGTGCAGGAAAAATCTAAAAAAAATTCTTTTCTTGCTGTTTGAGAGGGAAAGGGAAATCACACAATTGGAGCTTCCTTTGATTAGCCAGGAACGTGTAAGGGGGAGGAATGGAGGGAGAGCTAGGGAGGAGACACGCCCGTCTGGGCACAGTGGAGGGGCTGGTCTTGAGTCCTTCTGCCTCCACAGCCAGGGCGTGTGGCGGGCACGAGCTAGGCCTGCCTGACTTGAGGTCACCATGAACCCCCCAGCAGTGGCACTAGGCAGGTAATAACATCCCCGTTTCCAGATCAGGAGACCAAGGACTCAGAGAGGTCAAGGGACCGGCCCTGGGTCACACAGAACAGTGAGTATGGCTGAAGTCTGGGCCAGGCCTGCTCGGCTCCAGAGCCCGTGTTTGGCCGCCACCCAGCACAGCGGGAGGAGACGGCATGGCCAGCCTTCTCGACGGCCTCTGCAGCAGCCTGCCCCATCCTCATGTCAAAGGAACAAACACCAACGGCTAATTCCCACCACTCCGCCCACGCTAACCCTCCTGCCGGTTTCTGGGTCTCGAGGCCTGATGCATGCTGGGAATGGGTCTGGTGTCACCAGTCCCGCACAGAATCCATCGATTTCACACTCTAGTTGGCAGGAGAGGAGACTGGGTGGTTCACAGGCAGCTCTTAAAACTAGTTTCTGAAAGCAATTTCCCCAAAGCTGCCACACTTCAAATTTGGAATGGCAACTGTTTCCCATAATATTATGGTTAAAAAACAAGAGCCGGTGGGGAGTTAAAAGACAAAGGGTGTGTGGATTTCATGGGCTGTGCCATGCTCATGAGACACGGGCTGAAGCTCAGAGTGTACACTAACATCCCCTTCAAAGGTCAAAAGGCCATGCTATAAACGCACAGGGGGCCTCCCCAAAGCGGCAGGAAGAGGACAGGCCAGAGCACCGTGGGTGGGACCCCAGCTAAGGGGGCCCTGTGGACACTTGCCTCTCAGTCTGAGGGAGGCAGGAGGGGGCTGGCCAGTCAGTGAACCACACCTGCTGCCTCGGGCGGCGCCCGTCCTCTGACCCGTGATCCCCAGGCTGCCCCTTCCCCAGGGGGCCAACGGTCTTGGGATCCCAGCTGTCTCTCGCCCTCATCCATTTCTCCCTTTGCTGACCTCCCGACTGTTTTTGTTAGCGTCCCCTTCATATTAGAGGGAGTGCAGAGGTGGGGAAGGGAGGAGGTGCTGACCACAAACTTAAGATATGAGAGGATGCTCCAGCACTGCAGAAGATTCTCAACTGAATAACTCCACAGGTGCCACTTGCTGAAAGGCTCCAGGGATCCACAGAGCCCAGGGCTCGAAGAAGGGCAGGGACAAGGATGCTGGGGCCAATGTTTCACCCAGTCAGTACTGGCTAACACTGATTCCCAGTATCTTTGGTAACTTTATATTGATTTAATAAGACTTAATCAACATCAACGTGTGATAAAAACATTCCTTCCATTTATTTTAAAAAGCCCTGATTTCTTCAATTCCAACAATAACCTGAAAAGAAATCAAAGAGAGGGGAACCTATAGACTAAAGGAAACTTAGGAGACAAATCAGTAAAAGCAGTGTGGACATTATGTGGATCCTGATTCAAATAAGCCAGCTGTGAAAACACTTCTGAGACAATCAAAGAGATCTGAACACTAGACTGGAAATGGGGTATTCGGGAATTATTGTTAATTTTTCGGGTGTGATAATGGTATTGTGGTTATGTTTAAGAAAAAGTCCTTAGAGTCTTTTAGTGCTACCGAGTGAAATATTTACAGACGATACGATGTCTGCGATTTGCTTTAAAATAATCCAGTTTACGGGAGAGGGGTGAGTGGATGTGGTGTAAAGGAACAAGAGTGGCTTAGAGTTAGTTAAGAATTGTTGAAGCTGGTGGTGGGTGCATGGGGGGTTCAACATCCTACTCTTTCTATTTTATATATGTCTAAAATTTTCCATAATAATGAAGAAGGAGGAAGAGAAAGAAAGAAGATAGAAAATCATTACGGATCATGAGCTACTGAAAATCATTTGCCCTGCTGGGCAGAATCAAAGATCAAAGAGATACAGACAAGGGGCCGGCCCGGTGGCGCAGCGGTTAAGTTTGCACGTTCCGCTTCTCGGCGGCCCGGGGTTCGCTGGTTCGGATCCCGGGTGCAGACATGGCACTGCTTGGCAGCCATGCTGTGGTAGGTGTCCCACGTATAAACTAGAGGAAGATGGGCACGGATGTTAGCTCAGAGCCAGGCTTCCTCAGCAAAAAGAGGAGGACTGGCAGTAGTTAGCTGAGAGCTAATCTTCCTCCAAAAAAAAAAAAAAACAAAAAAAACCCCAAAGAGATAGAGACAAGAGTCAAAATCAGTATTAACTGGTTGATTTCAAGCCTCAACCACCATCCTCAGGGATGGTAAAGAGACCAGCAGGTTATCGGGACCTCTCTACACATAGCCTCATCAGGACCCTCACTCATGCAGCTCCCATCAAGCCAAACTCCAATTTATCTGCCCTCTTCTTGCAGTGGGAGGGAGGAGACAGGACCAGGCTAGTGTGGCAAACGAGCCTTGGGGCTGGCGATGGGATGAGGGTCTAACAAGATGTCCAGGCCACCGGGCTGGCAAGAGTTAGAGCAAGGATTTGAACTATGGCCCATCTGACGCCACCAGGTAGTTTGCCAAACTCTGCACAAGCCACTTCACCTCTCCAAGCCTCGGTTTCCTCATCTGTCAAATTAGAGCATTGAACTAGAGAATCCATTTGCACACCCAGATTGCTCCATGGCTCAAGCATCTAGACAGTTCTATCACAGAGGTGACAGAGGCCACCCTGGGGAACCTTGGTGGTGTTTTCATTGCTTCTGCTAATGGTAGATGGAATTTGGTAGACAGGGGTGGTAAGCAGAGAGCTGGCCAACTAGTGGTGTCAAGACTGGGTCTGAACCCTGGCCTCGGCTGAAGAGCCCTGAAGGCTGGCAGGCTCCTGGGCTAGATGGAGCATGCATCTTATAAGAATGAGGAGAATGTCTGCCTGGAAACTAGATGACTCAACCAAGAGGGTTTAAAGAGAAAGGTGAAAGTGGTAGGGAGGGAACACGCAGATGAAAAGGAGACAACATGGCAGACAGGCTTCAAGTATGACAGGGTGATGAGAATAGCAGAGTCACGAGGGCAAATGGGCAAGAAGGGGAGGGAAAGATGACATTTACAGCTGCAGGTATCAGTATGGCACTGGGCAGAGCACACCCAAGGCGAACTTGACTCAGGATTGTGCACAGATCTCAGAGGGATCGGTGAGATTTGCTGAGAGGGGAGCAGGAGTGGAAGGAACCCTGTGATGGATACTGGGTGGCTGTTCAAAATAAGAAAAGTTTTCAGAAAGAGAAGCAGAAAAGTGCTATATGGCAAGAAAACACAGACCTGCATTGAGTCCAAAGTCCAAGGTGGAAAAACTGTGGAGAATGTTTGGGTAAGATCTGCCAGATCAGATGGAAGAAATGAATTTTACACTTCTTGATGCAAACCACAAAATGGACACCCAAGCCGGGGTACTTCCCCCAAAACCAGCTTGGCTTCACTGGGAGTCTTATTCCAGAACCATCTGTATGGACTTTTAAAGAACTTTATCCATCCACCTACCTACTTAACTATTGTCAAAACAAATAAAGTTCTTTTAAAACGTTTACTTCTAATCAATGTAACATTAAATAATAAGACATTATCCATACTGGTTTCCCAGCCATCGGCTGGTGAGGGATTTCTCTTTGAACGGTTAAAAGAATTTTAAAAGGTGTTGTGGAAGGAGATGGATTTTTAAACCACTTAGAAGAGGGTTCAGATACAGGTGTCTACAATTATGTTTGGGGCCATCAATTAGGCAAGGAAGAGCTGAGCCAACCATTTTACCCTGATGGGCGACTGATGAGAGAAAGCTCAACTTTCCAACTCGTACTTTGCAAAACGAGTGGACCAAGCATTGATGAAAAGGAATTGAAGTTGGGAGAGAATGAACTGGGGAAAGAATGCATTTAACGCCCAAAAGAATTAAATTCTCCTGGCTCAAATAAATTACATCTCAGAGTGCTGAGAGACTGTGAGAAGAGCCCAACAGCTTTCCTGTGGTCTTTGAGAAAATATGGAGGATGAGAATGAGAGAGTGCTTCTGTGAGATTGGGATGGGCACATATGACTCATATCCCAAAAGGGGAAAGAAGGCAGGGGTCCTGCAAATTAAGACTGGTGATGAATTTATGGGATGTGGAGCTAGGCAGTATGAAAAAATACCTTGAAAGCAATATGCTAATGAAACTTTAAAATTAAACTGCATTAAGAATTTTCCCAGAATGCGACGACACCGATGTAAGAAAACTACTTTTACTTGTGGAGGGAGGCGGTTCCCTTCCAGGCTTGCCCAGGTACTATCTTTTTTTTTTAAATTGTGGTATAAAACACATACCATAAAATTTACCATCTCAACCATTTTTAAGTATACATCTCAGTAGTGTTAAGTATATTCACATTGCTGTGTGTAAGAGATCTCCAGAACTTTTTCATTTTACAAATCTGAAACTCTATACCCACTAAAGTACAACTGCCCATCTCTCCCTCCCTACAATCATATTTTCACATAGTGGCCTTCCGCTCTACTTTTTTTTTTTTTTAACATATTTTATTTTATTTTTATGTATTTATTTTTGAGGAAGATTAGCCCTGAGCTAACATCTGCTGCCAATCCTCCTCTTTTTGCTGAGGAACACTGGCCCTGAGCTAACATTCGTGCCCATCTTCCTCTACTTTATATGTGGGACGCCTACCACAGCATGGCTTGCCAAGCGGTGCCATGTCCACACCCAGGATCTGAACCAGTGAACTCTGGGCCGCCGAAGCGGATGTGCGAACTTAACTGCTGCACCACTGGGCTGGCCCCCTCTCTACTTTTAATATACACAATCTGTCATGTTACGCATTTTCTTGATTTTTAAAGATAAAAGCTGCTTTGTCTTCCACTAAATTTGAGAGTGATAATTTACAACTCTCCCTCATGCTGGACATGTGGGTTACTTCTAACTTGGCCCTACAAGACAGTCGTACTGCAGTGGGAGCAAAGCCAGGACCAGCCTTGAACAGAGTGGCCTCTGAGAGGACGGACCCAGGCAGAGGGCTCCGAGCTAGCAGGTGGTTCATGGGCAGGGCCGACCTCCAGGGAGGTCATTACTTCCAGCTAGTTCAGCTTGAGATTGCAAGTGAAAGAAAACCTCCCCTCTGCCTGGCCGGGGAGTGGGCCCCAATCCCTCGTGCCTGCCCGGCTGGGCTTTGTGGCCACATGGGGCAGGGAGCTCGGCCAGGAGGAGGGCTGACCACCGGCAAACCCCCTTCCTTCCTCATCAGAGCGTTTCCCTTAGGATGTACTTTGACAGGAATGGGATCGCTAAGTCAAAGGGCATGTCAGACACTCTCATTTCTCTGATTAAAAAAATTAACAACGAAAAATAAACAATAATCCCCAAGGCAGTGAGGGCATTCCCTGTGGTCAGCTTCACAACCCAGTGGTGCAAAAGGTAAGCCGTTTCCTAGGTTGGAGTTGTGCCCACAGTTTTGTCTGAACTCAGCAGATTTTTCCCCTGTGCTTAGCTCTGATACACAATTACTGAATCTTAAGCTGCTGGACAGCTCTTCGACTGTAAACCCAGGCTTGATGAAGGTACAGTTCTATAGAAGGACTTGAACAATAATGCTCGCTTTGCTCATAAACTCACCCACAGCCTGGAGTTTGCCCACTAAAAGCAAAGGAGAGAACAGATGCGCCATTGGTAGGGAAAGTGGTGCCCAGCCCTTCTCCATGGCAGGAAAGCCTGCTAACATGGGGACGTTACAGTGCTAAACTCAGCGGTGCTCACACGCACACTCAGCCGGGAGCAGGACTGCCTTTTGGGAGATCTGGTCATCCCTCTGTTGTCCTGTAAGGGGCCCTTGCCACTGGCCTGGGCACTGGGCTACTTCCTCCTGATTCTCACCTCCTTCCAAAACCCCTCCCCACTTGACTGAGGACTTCCTTGGCACCCATATGCCTAGTGTGCAATCTATTAGTGACATGTATTTGTTGGTTTGCTGCTTTGTAAACACCATTCTGTTGTCATTAAGTGCTGTGAGGCCCTCAGATACAGACTATCTCTTATACCCAAACTGTAATAAAATGCTTGGTTGTTTTTTTTTCGGCTTTTTTGGTGAGGAAGATTGGTCTCAGGCTAACATCTGTTGCCAATCTTCCTCTTTTTGCTTGAGGAAGATTGTCGCTGAACTAACATCTGTGCCCATCCTCCTCTATTTTTTTGTATGTGGGACACCACGGCAGTATGGCTTGATGAGCGGTATGTAGGTTCGCACCCAGGATCCAAACCGGCGAACCCCAGGCTGCTGAAGCAGAGCATGTGAACCTAACCACTATGCCATTGGGCTGGCCCCCCCTTTCCTTTCTTGTTAAGCCCCACGAGGGTGGGGAACTTTTATGCCTTGTCCCCACTCCCTAGAAGGGAGTCTAGCTGAAGGGATCCATGAGTGAATGAATCTGCGGGTAATCTTCTGGCACCACTATTGGTCCCTGTCACCCTCCTGTCTGGTCGCAGTTCGCTGGGTGAAGTCATCATTGAGGCTTTTCACAATAAAGTTGCAGATGATTAACGAAACCAGAGTACGCAGATTGCCAGGGCTGGCCGGCCGCGGTTTGCTGAGGAAGCACGTCCAGCCGGCCCCACACCATGCGCTTCCAGGGCTCGCGCCCCTCCTTCAGCGGTCAGCACATCCTCCAAGGCAAGCTTGTCAGCAGCGGCTAGACTCTGTTCACTACAGCAAGCGGGCGCTGGCTTCTGCGCCTGAACTGGCTCTGGCTAGAGGGAGGTGCGCTACGGAGCCGAGAAGCCAGAGGGAGGGGACAGTCACTGACAAGCAGCTCTCTAGACTCAACCGGGAGGGATTTACCGGAAGCACGGACTCCCGTGTGTGTGGCCCTGCAAGGGGCGGCGAGCCCTCGCGGCTCCACCTCGGCGTAAAGGAAGCACGGCTGCCATCATCCCAGCGCCGAAAAGGCTCATGGCCCTCAAGCCTTGGCAGGAAAGAAAGGTGACACTGGTTTAAAGTAAGGCACTGTCCTTTGGTGAGCAGATCTCGTTAAAATGTTGAGGGGACCTGAGCCCTGGGCAGTGGCAGCAGAGAGAGGGGACGTGTCTCCCTGACCTGCCACCAGCTCCCTTGTGGGGCCACAGGTCTTAGCCCTAGCATCAGTTTTCTGTGCTCCAGAGGACAAACCTGCCTCTCTCTTTCCTCGCTGCAGGAGCGTGATGTGACGATAGGTAATTGCAAGTATGAGCATCTTGAGGGTCTCAAAGAGGGCTGGTGTAGACGATGTCTACAAAAGGTATAGCACCTCACAGATCGTGATTTCCCAGCTTCTGACACCCCTGCCTTAGTCCACACATCTTGGTTCCCCGAACGTGAGCATCGTGTGCTTCTGCCAACAGCAGGTGGCGCCACGGCAGCAAAATGAAAGGAAGCCGTTGTCATTTGAGATGTTGCACATGGGAAAAAAAAAAGAAAACTAACTTGTCCTACATCCTCCCAGTTATCAAATCCGGGGCTCTCTGAACACAAAGTCAGTGCTCACGGTAATTTCAGAGCACTCGGTCTGGGAAGGGACTCCAGCGACGCCAACTGCACGGAGGATAGAAGGCTTGCCGAAAACTGGAGCATCCGTCAGGTGCGGGCAGGCAAGGTCCTCCTGCAGGGCCCTGCTCCCTTGAATCCTGTGGTAGGCCCCGTTTCCCCTCTCCATTATCCCAGTCACTGGTCAGGAGGGGACTTTGGTGAACTCTGGTTACATACTGGCCATGAGCTGGGAGTGAAATCTTCCGAGTAAAGCAGGGATGAAGGAACACGTCCTTTCAGCTGGCTCTCCAAGTGCCGAGGGGAGTGGAGGGGGATTCCCAACCGTCCCAAGGAGAGACGGGGGGACCACCCTGGGCCTGTAAGACCAGAGCCGGAGAGACCACTGAGGCGCCCGGCCCAATGACAGCTAAACGAGGCTAAACATCAGGAGCCACCTCTGAAATGTGTCCAAAGGCCAATTCCTGGCCTCAGGCCCAGATTCATGAATCAGAATCTCCACGGGTGGGGCCCAAGAAACTGAATTTATTTCTAACATGATTGCCCAGGTGAGTCTCAGTGAAGTGAGACAGTGACCAGCTCACCAGACCGGTCTTTGTGACCCACTGACCTACCCCACTGCCCATTTTACAGTGACTAGCAATGATAATGACAGTGACTACCAGCTTGCTACGTGCTGGCACTGTGCTAAGGCCTTCATATGCGTTCACTCCTCTCGCCCTCACAACGGCGCTATGAGGTAGCTACTATTTATTATTACTGTCATCCCCATTTTGCAGGTGAGGAAAACTGGAACCCAGGCCTTGGTCCTAGAAGTCAGGAAAGGTTCCATCAGGGATGTCTTTCACGCCTACTTTTGGGTACATTTAAATCCTTTGTGGCCACGTTAAGCCTCGTGGGCAGAGGCTGAATTCTAGGCCTGCATTTGTCCTTTGGATGTGCTGGCTTCAAACTCTAGTAACATATTTTTAGAAACAACATGGCCTCTATCCATCCGAAAATGATGAAATAGGTTTAAACTACACCATGAGAGATATGGGTGAGGCAAAAAGGAAGGATTCATTTATTACCTATAAGGACTGTTTGGCATTAGGCTGGATCAATAAGGGAGACTTTTTTACTTTCTTGTGTGATTTTGGATTTCTTCAAGAGATCTTTAATAATGGGTCATCTGCATTTGTAACAAAAGACATTATCATGAAGAATGAGCACAGGCAAATACATGAATGCATTTGAAGAGTCTGGAGAGATGTGTGCGAATGAGTGTGTGTGTAAGTGTGTGAGTGTGGTGACCCTCGAGAGCTCTGGGACAACACTGATCTTGAGGGGAGTCAGAGTGGACGATGATGCCCTCAGAGGACTCACCCTGCAGGGTCCTGCTGGCAGGAGACTAAGGGGCAAGATCAACCCTGACCCTTTGGTCATCTCCTGTGAGTGGATGTTGGGGATGCCTAAGAGAAGAATATTTGAAGGCGAGGACTCAGATTAAATGCTTTCTACAGATCCCTTCCAGATGCCATCTGACACTCACTCTTCTGTAGGGAGGAGGAACCTGGGATCACGAGGCCCAGCTCTCAGGTCCTGGTTTGCCCGTCTCCCGTGTCCTTCAGAAACCCACTGTCCGACAAAACTCCCAGAGCATCAGCACAGTGAGCCGCCTCACGGAGCCTCCGCAGGGAGACAGCGCTATTCGGGGGGACTGTGCTCAGCTACAGATCTGATCCCATAACACGGCCGCATTGCCCAGACTGAAGGGGTCTGAGAGGGCAACCCCAGTGTATGAAGTGGAAGCAAAACAAAGTGAATCCGAGACCCAGAAACTTCTGCTGGGTCTGCTACAGCATTTCCCCTGGTCTTCACGGACCAGCGTCTGGTGCACTGGGGCATCTCAATAAACAGGCACTAAGGGAAGGACCTGAGCAAAGAAAGGAGTGGGCGCATGTGTGGGGGTCACTCACCTCAGCGCGCTGTAGCCCTGACACACGCTGACGCAGCACAGCACCTTGTCTTGGTTTGTCTGAGTCTCCCCCAAGTATTTACACACGATGTTGCCGCCCAGGCTGAAGCCCACAACGACCAGCTGGGTCAGGGGGTACGTCTTCTTGATGTAGTTGACCATGGCTCCGAACTCCCAGGTGCAGCCTGTGGACAGAGTCAAGCCGCTCAATCACTTGAGGTGCAACAAGATCGGAGAAAGTGCAGGCTGGAGGGTTACTAAACGGGTGCCAAGATACTAACAGAGAGAGAGAGAGAGAAATACATATCTGTATGGCGTGTGTGTGTGGAGAGAGACAGACAGACACTTCTCCTGGGATACCTGGAGAGAAGTTTCCAGATGCCCCTCAGTATAAGAGGAAACATGGCCTTGGCAGTACCCATGAGGGGAGGTACCATGTTTAACAGGTGTGCACAGCTCCTTTCAAGGTGGCTGGTGAGAAACCCGTCTAGATGCTCATGGAAATCAAAACAGGTATTCAGGGCTCGCAGGAGCACATTTGCTCACACACAGATGCTAACAAAAGCAAGAGCAACACCTTTGGGATTAGCTTCTCAGGCTACAAAACAGGATGCGATACCCACGTGTACAAGGATTCACGGTGTTAAGAAAAGTACCAAGTGGATGTTATTTACAGGCTCTTCTTGTCAGCATGGGGGAAGGAAGGAAAGACAAACTTCAGTCCGGAGGGACGGGCTGGATGCTCTATAGACTAGGATAAAATGTTCTTGGTGACGTAAGGACAGGGTGCCAAGGGAGGCAGACCCATTCAGAGACACGCAGAGGAGCTTTCCCAGCGGAGAGCGCGTTGGGGCCTCGTTCGCCCAGAAGGGATGACCTCGGCTGGGGTCCCCTAGGGAAGCTGGTGAAGCCAGGTTATGTCTCAGCAGCTTTGCTAAGAGGAGGAGGTTATTGGCTGTAGGTGGGTGAAGAGATTTATCACATCCTTCTAAGACCCAACCCTGGCTCTTGAGGGAGCCAATTTAAAATCAAACCCAACAGGGAAAGTTAGGGATGTTGGCAAGAAGCATGTCCAAGACAGAGCAGCATGAGTAGAGTATGGCCTTACAGTGGAAACACACTGCTGACCTTGCACCAGCTCAGAAGTCTCGACATCCCTAACAGGAGCTGAGCTCCTTTCTGAACCAGCAAGCCGTAGGGGCACGGCCTTTTGATCCTGGGGCAAGCCCTCATTATATCCTCTTTCTCTTATATTGGGACGCAGCCTAAGCGAGGCCGGCACAACCCCACGCAGGGGTTCTCGAACTGCAGTGCGCATCGAGTCCCCTGGAGAGGGTGTTATAAATGGGCATTCCTGGGCTTCACCCCCAGAGAAGCTCATTCAGCAAGATGAGGGCCAGGCCCAGGAATCTGCATTAAAAAAAATTTCGAATAGCTAACTCATGCACATGGCACAAAATTTAACAGGCATAAAAGATGTGGTAAAAGGTAATTTCTTATACTCTTTTTAAAAATATCAATGGTAGCATACATATTGTTTAGTACCTTGCTTAGCTTTTTTTTTTAAACAGTGTCTCTTAGAAACCATTGCGTAACAATACACATAAAGCTGCCCTGTCGTTTTGTCTTTTTAACGAGGTATAACATACACTCAGGAAAGTGCACAATTGATGAATTCATACATGCTTACAGCCATGTAACCACTACCCAGATCAAGACGTGGAGTATTCCTGACACTCCGGAGGCCCCCTCACGCCTCTTTTCACACAATATCCCCTGGACTTCGACTAATGATCACAGTCACAAAGTGTTGGGAGCTCCTGAGGCTCAGAACGTGGCAAAAGATACTTAAGACTAAAGGCAAAGCTGGAGGCCGAGAGCTGCTCCCTCCCAGCGTGGAAAGACGCAGGTTTCCTTCACTCTGAGCGGGAAGTCTTTCTCTCCAGGGAGAATCAGACAGCTCCTGTTTTCTCCCTCCTGTGCCCAGCAGGCCTTGTGGCAGTTTGCAGGCCTCCAATAAACAGCTACTGACTTGAGTGGATCCTGACGGCCTCTGAACGGGTTCTGGTGACAGGCTCCCGAAGGAACCTTGAACTCTTGACTTTGGGATTTGAAATGCCAGCCTTTTGTCCCCACCTAGGCCATTCGCCCAAGTTTCTCTTTCTAAAAAGGTAGCAATGGAAGGAATATTGTACCTCCAGGGAATGCTGGCTTTAAAATGGGGAGCCGTGATGTGAGAGAGGGGGGTCTTCAAATGCACTCAGCTGCTATCACAGGCACTCGGTCACACAACAAATGAAAATTCAGAAATCCCATTAGAGACATCTGTTCACCTGCCTCAGGCCGTAAGGGGCCTTCCAGACATGGCCTGGATGAGGCAGCACGGCGTCCCGGCTGAGTGAAGGGCTCTGTGGTCGACCGCCTGGGCCTACCAGTTATTGGCCCCAAACACTGCCAACTTCCCTCTGATGACCAGCAACCCCCAGGGACAAGGACAATCTACAGCTTCCAGGTGCCCTGCTGGAGGCTCGGCATCCATAGGAACAGGAGGGGCCTGGGAACGGGTTCTTTTAACAAATACTCGACAACTTTATCTTTATCACGAGGGAACTCTGGGAGGTACTACGACCTTGGGCAAGTTACCCAACCATCTTGGGTCTGTTTCCCCATCTGTAAAATGGAGGTAATAATAGCAAATACCTCCTAGAGTTATTTGGAGGAGTCAGTAAGGTGACAAAGGTAAAGGGCTAAAACCAGGGCCTGGAACATGATAAGCATTTAATGTTAACTACTATTACAACTGTTAATTCCCTTTTCTTTTAAAAATATCATTTAAGTACAACCATGTTCATGGCAGCTTTGTTCACAATAGTCTAAAGGTGGAAGCAACCCAAGTGCCCATCAACAGTTGAGTGGATAAACAAAATGCGGTACATCCGTACAACGGAATATTATCCAGCCTTAAAAAGGAAGGACGCGCTGACACAGGCTACAACATGGGTGAACCCAAAGGACATTATGTTAAGTGAAATAAGCCAGACACAAAAAGACACATACTGTATGATTCCTCTTGTCTGAGGTATTTAGAGCAGTCAAATTCAGAGACAGAAAGTTGAAAGATGGTTGCAGAAGCTGGAGGGAGGGGAACGGGGAGTCGTTGTTTAATGGGTACAGAGCTTTGTTTTGCAAGATGAAAAGAGTCCTGGAGATGAGCTGCACAACAACGTGAATGCAGTTAACACTACTGAACTGTGTGCCTAAAAATGGTGAAGATAGGAAATTTTATCTTATGTGTATTTTACCACAATTAGGAAAAAAATCATTTAAACAAAGAATTGTAGCTTAACCCTTAAAAAGGCCCATCTAGATTTCTAGATTTTTCTCCAAAGCAGTGTTCTTCAATCTGACCGCACATTAGAGTCACCTGGGGATCTTGTAAAACAGTAACAACAAACACTGATGCCTGGGCCCCCCATGGACTAATTAAATCAGAGTATCTGGGGCTGGGACCCAGGCATGGATGTTCTTTTGCAAGATTCCCAGGTGAGTCCAAAGTGCAAGCAGGGCTGAGAACCCCTGGTCGAAGGACCAATGATCTCTCCGGCTCAGACGGATGCGGGGAAGCATTTTTTGAGGCACGCTGTCCCATGCTGTCTCTGGAAGCTCTCTTCGCAGACTTCTTTCCTTTCCACTTGCAGTAAACAACCTTCACACATGGGGGCGCTGCCCTGCCTCTGCATTGGGGTTATACATCACCGCAAGAATGATGCTCCAGCCACGTGGTCCTCAAAGTATGGACCCTGGACGAGCTGCATCAGCACTGCCCGGGGACCAGTTCCAAACGCATGTTCTCGGGCCTCTTCCCAAACCTACTGAATCAGAAACTCGAGGGGTGGGGCCTGACCAGAGGGCCTGTTACGACACAGACGGCTGGGCCCCGCCTGCAGAAGTTCTGATCCAGAGGTCCGGGTGGGCTGAGAATCTGCGTTTCTAACAAGTTCCCAGGTGATGTTGACGCTGCTGGTCCGGGGACCGCACTTTGAGAACCACTGTCCTAGTTGACAGGAAAGCTGGAATGAAACCTCAATTTCCTGTTTCTTTTGTCTTGTAAAAGGGCAGTTCGAAAAGATGCTTCCTATCACTCATAGTTAAATAAAAGCAAACTAAAACGACAATTAGAAGTCATTTTCCACTGCCCATATTAGAAAAAAAAGAACAAGTTTGCCAATACCCAAGACTGGGGAGGGTGTGGGTGACAGGTCCTCTGGCCCATCCACAGAGTGTGCACTGGGATAGCCCCTAGAAGGCAATGGGGTTACAACATCTGCTAATGTTTTTAAAAGGACAAACTTTGGTCCAGGAATTCCACTTGGGGGACTTTATGCTGCACATGTGTGCAAAGATGTGTGCACGTGTGTGCAAAGATATGTACGAATATTCACTGCAGTGCTGTTTGTAGCAGCAAAGAATCGGAAACAACCTAAATGTCCGTCAATGGAGGACTCGTTAAATTGCTGTGAAAAAGAACAGCATAGGGGCCGGCCTGCTGATGTGCAATGACTTCGAGCCATCTTAGCCAGGGACAAGAATGAGGGCGGAGCGGCGGGGGAGGCCCCATCTCGGTGCACTTGTGGGATTATATGCGCACACATATCTGACTGAACATTCGCTGAAGAACTGTGCCCAAGCCATTTTCTGGAGAGGAGATTCGGGGGTCTAGGGTGGGAGGGAGATGTAGTTTGACTCACTGCATGTAGATTTTCGCCCTGTTTGAATGTTTTTACTATGTATATATGTTACTACTTCAATAAAAATCCAGCCAGTTTAAAAATCTAGTGAAAATGCAGAATAAAAAAGATGTTTAAATCCCCTTCGATCAGTTTCAACAATGCTCAGTACACCCGACATCCCCCTCACGCTGGAGCAGTGGGTTTGCAGCCTGGGGTCGGGGGGCATTATTTGCAGTAAGAAACGCTAGTGAGGGACTTATTTTCAATTGTTACCAAAATTTTTACTTCTCCACCATTTCCCTGAGGTTCTGCCTAATTTTGTTTATGCCTTGGCTAATTATTTATATCTTTACGTTTTGTTCTAACATTGAATGAGCCTCATTAGATTGTAAACTCCAAAAAGCAAAGATGCTCTTGGTCTCATTCACCACTGTATCCGTGGGCCCAACGCCTACTGGGCACACAGTCAGTACGACCTAAGCGAATGGAGGAAGCTCGATGCACCACGTCCCAGGCTCTGTACTAGGAACCTAAACACAGGCGAGGAAGCAGGTTGAAAGGGAGGAAATGACTCCCCCAACGTCACACGGTGAGTGAATGGCAGCGCGGGACTCTGGAGCCGTGTCTGACCCCAAGGCCCACTCCTTTGCCTGGCCTCCCAGATCTACAGCATAGGAATGCAGGGATTAACTATTTAATTGTTAAACGTCTTACTTGCTTGCCCTCTGATTCCTTTTACACGCATCTACCTTCACCCAGGTTTGAGCCTAAGTATTGGAGACCTGGAGCAGATGCTCCGATGACACCGGGCAGCTATGAAACTGGATTGGCTGCGCTGCCGAGGAGCAATTACAGCTAACTGTGCAGGTACCTTGGGAACCTCAGTTTCATTAAATACGAACACGTCTGCTTTGGATAAAGGCCAGCCCTGCCTAACACTGGACGAGCCGTTGGACAAGCCGTGTCTTGTGAAGAGCTGCCATCTCTCCCAGGCAAGAGGGGCAAGGATGCGGGTCTGCCCAGCCCCGGGATGGGCCTTCCTGCTGGGATCTCCACCTGACAGCAGTTACGACATGGGCGGTGATGGTGGCCCCTCCCTGGGCTGTTTTACTCAGAGCTACGGCAATCCGTTTTTTAATACTAGGAGGATTTTAATGAGGTTCCACGTATTTAATCCTCATGGGATTAGCACCAGTAACAAGATTAAGGTATCTAATTTTGCCAGCAGCTTTTCAAGACAAGATGAAATATGAGACGCTAACTTGGCCTTCCAGAGATGACTACTACATGGCCATCTTGGAAAGGCAACCTGCTGAGACCAGAAAAGGCCTTTCTCCTTAACCTCTCGCCCGGAGGCAAAGAGAAGGCTGAGGCTGCCTGAAAGCTACTGTTTCATAAGCCATTTCCTCAAACGGCACCAACATGACTAAGCAGACTCAGATGCAGGGACCAGAGACTTGGTGTTCCAAGAGACAGAGCCCTTGAGTCACCTGTCTCCTCCACGCCAGGCCTGCGCCTGGCACACGGTGGGTGTGCCACCAGGGTTAGCCGGGTGAGAAGGAAGTTTGAATCGTGTGGAATGAAAGCACAGAGTACCAGCTAGCGTAACGTGCAGGGGCTGGGAAAGAATTACCCAAACAGCTTTCCCACTAAATTTAATCCAGGAGAATGATCGGGTCAGGCAACAACCTGGCTCGCTGGTGGGCAGCTGGCGGCCTAGCAGCCCCTCTCGTTTTCAGAGGGAAGGCCTGTGAGTCATTTCTCAGAGCTGTGGGGAGGCCACTGCACAGCTGAGTCACCCAGGGGAGGGAACAGCTGCGGAAACAAAACAAGAGCCCTCTTTGCCTGTGACTTTAGGTGGCCTTGTCCTTGTCTCTGAAACAAAGATTTTCACAAATGACTGCATTTAGCTGTTTCCTCAGGTACAGGATGCCTAAAGTAACCTCCTGTGGCTGAAGGTTAAGGATTGGGATCTTACCCTTACCCTGAGGGTGCAGACCCTGTCTGCCTCTCCACAGTCCTGCTCTTGAGATTACTTCCCATCACAGTCCCTCGACTGGCCCCTGGGCACCACCTCAGCGCTCAGTGACTCTCGGCAGATGTTCTTGTCAGATGTTTTACGAAGAGGCTGGAGCTTCTGCAAATTCACCTCCTTCACCCCCCACTCTCCCTCTCTCTTCACCGTCTCCTCTTCCTCCCCCCTCCCCACTGTGTCTTTTTGCCATTTGAACACTCGACTGTCTGTCTCAGAGGCAACAGGATTCATGGTTTCATCTGGAATCATGAACACGATTCAAAATTGAGTCTGCATCAGTTAAAATGGCAGATATGAGAAGCTCACAGAAACATCTAGTTCAGGATCTAATCAAATATCCCCAGATACATTGAGCAGTAAAAACAAAAGAGAAGTTCCTTAAAGATCACTGTCTGCAACTCCTTATGGCAAGACGTCCCGGATCACGGGTGACCTCCACAGCATGCTCTATAGCAGGGTGACCACGCATCCTGGTTTGCCTGAAGTGTGCTGGAGTTTGTCTGTTATTCTGATGCTGATGATGTTATCAGTAAGGTCCTCTTTCACTCTCAAAGGCGTCTCAGTTGGGACGCTAAACTATATGGTCAGCCAGGCACAGGGACTCCTGCCCTCCCAAGAGTGAAATGCTGCCCTCTAAGCAAGGCGAGGTTTTCAGATCTCACATCAAGGTTCCAACAGTTAGCTTAAAGAGCAAAAAATTCCAGTATTACACTCCGTTGGACATTAACGAGCTCCTTCTCCAAGCAAGAGAAGATGATGCTGCGACGTCAGGGACCTCTTCTCAGCTTGATGTCTCGCGCCAGAAGTCGTGTGTTTGGAACCAAGGGAAGGGCCGGCTCCCCTGCTTAAACTCACAGGGAAAGGTACTTTAGATCTTTCGAGACCATTGCAAAGCCAGAAGGCGCTAGCTTGGTGTTCGGCCGTAAGTTCCCAGGAGGGTCACAGTCCTAAGGGACTCAGTCACCTCGTGGGGGCCAAACCTGGGTTGTTATTTTTATTCCTTTCATCTGACACAGAAGAAACTTTTAAAAACTCCCAATTTTTTTCTCTCTTTGAATCAAGATCAAACTCATGGACCCTTTGTCACCTGGCTCTTCACTTTCTGGATGTAAGACTTCAGGAGTCAGTCTTAGAACTGGAGGTCAGAATAACCACAACTGGATAATTCTGGTCTTCAGTGCATTTCCTTGGCTGGCAGACTCCATCCAGCTCTACTTTGCTCTGAACATGACACTGGGCTGAGGAGACAAGGCATTTAGCCAAAGACAGAAAGACGGAGCAGAATGTTTCTTGAATTTACTGGTCTCCTGCAGCATCATTGACAAAAATACTCATATTCCAAACAATGTCTGGGTTAGAAAATGAATTAAGTCAATAAAGAGCAAGCCAACATGTCTACTGCCGCAGTGTTCCCATTAAAGATTAGGCTCTTTATAATAAATACACTTCCAAAAATCTTCAAGACTTCTACAGCTTCCTTCATTTCCAAGTGTTACGCATTGATCTTATTCACATGACTGGGCAGTGGACCCGGTTGGATACAGTAGAATACTCTATTTCACTAAGAAATTTATTTAAAAGATGGATACATTTCACCCTTGTGGGTTCCACTAGTCATCCTGAAAGTTTCACATTTTGCATTTAGTCAGATTAGCTAATATTATTTAATTTAATTCATCAAAAGGGAAAGATTTCATATTTGCTACTTTGAAAAAAATCTATGAAGTGTATGATGCAGGCAGTGAGGAATTTTTTAAAAAAATAAAACTTTTCAGAAAGTTTAAAATATAGCTAATAGAGCAGGTACTACAATAAAGACAACTTGCCAGCACTGACTGTAAGAGTTGACTCTGAATTTAGAAGCCCGTGGCTTTGAGCTGGAGGCGTGTGACCTGGCCCCAGGGACCGCGAGATCTGACAAGCAGCCAATCGTGAAGGCTGTGCAGCTGGAAAGCGAGCACTGCCTCCTTCAGAATAACCACCAGGGCCTGACCGTCCCCTTGAACAGTCACAACTCAGACCAAGCTCAAAGAAGAGAATTTTATGCTCAACAGGCAAAGCTGCTCAAATGGGCCCTTGCAGAAGCTCATAGGCAGTCAGCTGGGCGGAGTTGCTGTGGAGGCTCGAGCAGTTGACTGTTCGAGTAAAGTTTCGCACTTTCTCTTCTCAGTTGGCTCACAGAAAACACAAAGCGAGACAGAAAGACTAATGAGGACAATAATCACTGCCATTTACCGGCATTTGTGGGACTCCATGCTACACACTTCTATATCAACGCTACCTATCTCAACACCCTTTGTGAACCAGGCCTTCAGAGTCCCATCTGCTGGACTCTAAAACACAGGCTTTTCCTCAGGCAGGCATTTCATGAGCTTCAATCCCAAAGTGATAGACTAGACGCAGGAGATTAACAAAAAATAATGTAAAAATTGAAAACTAAAACCTGGTCCCTGTCCTTGGAAAGGTTGCTGTTGGTAAACACTCGTTTTGGACAAACCCAGCCAACAGGTTCGGACGGACGGGGACTGCTCCCCCGCTCCTCCCTGGATGGTGGGCTGCTCCTCACCAGACTGGAGCTTCAGGATGCCCACTGCATTCTCACCACAGGGCCTGGCCCCAGGAAGGCCTGCAGGATGTGGGATGAACAAAAACCAGAGCCCAAACTCGCCAGGCCTATTTCTGTGGCTCTGAGGAGTTTCTGGTTGCTCTTTTGCCTTAAACCTAAAATGTGTCTGACTGGGAACTACTTCCTCACTCCTGAGAAGCATCGGCAGGACGCGCCCTCCTAGACGGGAAGGCGATGGAGCCTGGTGTCCAAGAGCACGATCTCCAGGACTAGGCTGCTGGGCAGGAAACCGGAGCGCCCACTCATCAGCTTTGGAACCGGGAGCAAGTCATTCAACCTTGCTGGGCCTCAGCTGTCAAAGGGGATGGCTGACTTAACAATCCTACAAAGAACTTAGAACAGAGCCTGGCACACAACCAACGCGAGCTAAGCTATAGCTACTCACAAAAGCAGTAATGAGCACTACCACCGAAGCGGGGAAAAATCTGAAATGCTCAAATATCTCCCTGCCCTTCTGTGTCCTGATGCACAATATCCTCAACAGGAAACGAACACTACAACAGCGGCCGTATTGAGTTGGGGTTAAGAATCAGTTTGAATGCTGCTTCTGCCACTTACTAGTTGCGTGACCCCGGGCAGGGCGCTTAACCTCCCTAAGCCTGTGAGGGGGACACTAACAGCCCCTCCCACGCAGCGGCGGGGACCAAGTGAAGACAGGCCCGCGAACACGTGGGGCGCGCCTGGCCCTCGTCTGCGGGAGATAAATGACACCTGCGGCCAAGCAGGATCGTCCTGAATGAGTTTATCTTTCCAAGGAAGCACAAAGGATTCTAAGTCACAAGACTGCATAATTATCCACTCAGGAAATTCTTCTGCTCAAGAGAGATCTGTTTTCAACAATTTCTAATCACATCAGCAAAGATGTCCAATAACAACAGATTAGTGCTGATGTGGGTTGAAACAGAGTTAGTCTGAGAAGTGGGAAAACTTCTTTTACAATTTTCTCAGAAAGAGAGATCTGAGGGGGGTGCCTACAGGCAAAGAAGAATGTAGGGCTTCGTGTTAACACCCTCTTTAGTTTTCCTCTGGTCAAGATCAGTTTCCAAAGGCCAGGGGGGTACTCACAGCGACTGGAAAGCCTGGCATCTGCTCAAGGGCGACGCGGCGTGCACGACGCAAGGCTTGCATAGCCGTAAGGCACGCCTGTGTGAGACGCGCGGGTGTGCAAAATGTCACCTTACATGCACAGCCTGGCATTTCACACCCTCCCCTGGGTCCTCATTCAGTCACCCTGATGGGGTGAGCACCTTCTCTGGGCCAAGCAGGATTCCAGGCACTGGGGAGCTACAGCAGGCGGCACAAAGACCACTCGCTCTTGTGGAGTGGGCTTTTGGGATGGAGAGACAGGTAATAAGCACGCGAACACATACAGCATTTCATCAAATCATAAGTACCTTGAAGAACATAAAGAGGGGGATTAGACAGAGAGCGGCTAGGGGATGGGGGGTCGAGGAAGGGCTCTCTGAGAAGGTGACGTCATGCTCGAGACCCAAATGATGAGGAGAAACCAAGTGAAGACCAGAGGAGGCCTTCCAGACAGAAACTGGGCAGACCTAGGATTAGCAGGCCCCTCAGGCCAGTGCCTGGTGCTCAAACACGCCCCAGGTGTGCTATGGCATGCCCTGGGGATCTAGAGCCCCCTTAATGTCACATCCAGGCACCCCTCGGAGGAGGCTGACTTGGTTGGGGGCCTATTAAAAGTGAAGGGAAAAGATCTAAAGGGGGCTTAAGAAACCTATCCCCCAACTGCAATATATGGACCTGATTTAGATCCTGAACTGAGCAAACTGTAATTAAAAAGGAAAAACGGGCTGGCCTGGTGTTGTAGTAGCTAAGTTAGTGTACTCTGCTTTGGCAGCCCAGGGTTCGCCCCAGGCACGGACCTACACACCACTCATCAAGCCATGCTGTGGTAGCGGCCCACAAAGAAAACAGAGGAGGACTGGCACAGATGTTAGCTCAGGGCCAATCTTCCTCACCAAAAAAAAAAAAAAAAGGAAAACAAAGAAGTCAGTTGGGGAAACTGAATGGTACTAAGTAGTACTGTTAAGTGTTTTAGGTGTGATGATGGTACTGTGCTTATGTTTACGTTATGGGCTGAATCGTGTCCTCCTGAAATTCATATATTGAAGTCCTAACACCCAGTACCTCAGAATGTGACTGAATTTGAAGAAAGGGCCTTTAAAGAGGTAATTAAGTTAAAATGGGGTCATTAGGGTGGGCCCTAATCCAACATGACTTGTGTCCTTACAAGAAGAAGAGATCAGGACACAGAGAGAGAGACACACAGACATGGACGCACAGAGAGATGACCACTCTTTGAAGACATGGAGGAGACGGCCATCCACAAGCCAAGAGAGAGGCCTCAGAAGAAACCAACCCCGCTCACGCCGTGAACTTGGACTTCCACCCTCCAGAACCGTGGGAAAATCATGTCTGTAGTTTAAGCCCCCCAGACTGCGGTATTCTGTTTAGCAAACTAAAACAGTTTACAGAGAATCCCTGTATCTTAGCCTTACGCACTAAAATACCACAGACGAAATGACAGGCTGTCTGGGACTTGCTCCAAAATCATCTTTGAAAGGGGAGAGAGGAAGGGGGTGGTTTGCAGATGAAACAAGATTGGCCACAAGCTGAGTAACTGTCGAGGTTGAGAGATGGGTACACAGGGTTTATTCTAAGTTCGTTTTACTGTTCTCTCGACTTGCATATATTTTGAACATTTCTATAATAAAAAGTTTTTCAGAAACTGAAGAGGAAACAAGGAATGTGTAAGACCTGCATCTGAGGCTCTCAACCCTGGGGGTGCTTTAGACTCCCCAGGGGCTGGGCCCTGGGCATCAGTATCTTTTAGAAGCAGCAGGGGGAATGCTAATGTTGATAACCATTGAACTACACAAAAGAACTAGAAGTTCTTTATGGGAGAAACTAAGGACGACCTGAAGGAACAGACTGTATGTCCTGCAGGAAAAAAGTAAACACTATAAAAATAAACTGTTCCAAGTTAATTTCTACATTAAAACTCCTATTCAAAGATGGTGATGCATTGTGCTAGCGTTCACCAATATCTACTTTCCCTCCCTGGGGAGGACGCTTCTCCTTCACCCCACCGAAGCCGGGCTTGGCCGTGTAACGTGCTTTGGCAGTAAATCACGACCAGGAGTGACCTCCATCATTTCCAGGCAGAAGGTTCAAGAGCCACATTCTTTCCACTTTCTGTGACGTGGGTAACATTCCAGCTGGTGGCTGCTCCATTGGCGTGGGTCCTTAAGTGAGGACGGTGATGGTGGGGACATGGAACCCCCAGCCAACCATGATGGATGTGTAGAGTGAGGGAGAAATAGACCTTTGTTTTTAAACCACTGAGATATGGGGTTGTTTGTTCCTGCAGCATAACCTAGTCCATCTTGACTGAGAGAAATTCAGCGCAGAACTTGACAAAATAATTCTAAGATTCAACTGAAAAAAATACATAGGCAAGGAGACAAAAGCACACTCAAGAAGCAACGAGCCAGGGTTAATTCTAGGAGACACTGGGCCATATCACAAAGCAGCAATCATTATAAACCAATAATAATACCAGGTATAGAAACAAAAGTCAACAAATATATTCGTACTTAAGTATAGAAAGCCCATAAACAGACAGCTAGACACTTAAGAATTCAACACATGATTAACTGTGCTGAAGGTTTTCAATTCTAGCATGTTGACTGTCGAGCTGCCTCAGTTTACCAGTCAAGAGAAATAAAGATGGGCTGTGCCCTAAGGTACTAGGCCATCTTTGTTGAAGGACTGCTCCTTATTCACCAGTCCAGGGAAACGTTTATTAAAAACACATTGTTTTAAACTAAAGTCACATCAGTAGCATCTAAGGAAACACTAACGCTGTGTCTAGCTATTTTGAAGATACCAAAGATGTGTTAGTTCGGATTTCAACAAAGTGTCTGAATTCTGGATTTTCGATCTTTTTAAGCTCACATCTGTTTGACCTTATCACCCAACGGTTTAAAAATGCGCTTCAACAGTTAAAAGATGTAATGATAAACAAAAAGACCAAATACCACAGCTCGAAAAGTCACCCATCTCTTCCGGGTCACCTGTCTTTCTGGAGAAATACTAAAGTCTAACAACTACGGGAATCCACTTCCAAAATTCTGAGGAAACAAACCGTAACAACCACAAATAAAAGGGAACAGTTAAATTCCTTTGAAAAACTTGGGAGCTGGGCTCTCCCTAGATGGATTCGCCTCGCCCCATGGATTTTCCTCACTCAGAATCTGCTCACCAGCCCAGACACCCACTTAAAAGGCAGCTGTGCAGGATGCTTTTCCCCACAGCCCACTCCTCTCTGTTTGGGAGCTCCAACCCATCCTCCCCTGGGGGACCCAGAACGAATGCTCTTCCTGGAAGAATCCTTCCTTTTGCAACACAACTCCTTGCCTATGGAGACAGGCTGCTTTTTCCATGCTGCTGCCGCACGCTCGCCAGACCCCCACTCATCACACCGTATCGTAATTATTTATGGATATTCCCATCTTCCTCTGCAGAACACATTTTACTAATCTGGGCCACACAGAGCCTGGCTAATCCCTCACTACCATTAACAGATCTTCACGTATTTGAACGAGAATAAACCAAACATTTAATAAATGGTTACTGTATGTTAGGCACTCAACTGTCTGCTAAGTCCCTAGTAACCCACGTTTAATTGTAAAATTACAACCCCTATGTTGCAGTTGAAGAATCTGGAACCAAGGTTAAGCAAACTGCTCAAGACCACACAGCCGTCAGTGGCAGGGCCGCGGTATGCTCTGTGACCACGTCCCACACTGAGCTTGCTCTTCTCTGCTCCTTCAGCCATTAGACTCCCCGACTCGTGTGTGAAGGCCGCCCAATCTCGTCTCCTTTCCCGGCAGCCCGAGCACAGCGCCGGGGGTCGGGGTGGGACCACACAGAACCAGCTCTTCTACTGCGGGTCTGGAGGCTGGGGAGCCACATCCAGGCTCGTGTCTCAGCTTTTCTACTTCCTCAGCTCTTCCACGTCTACTTACTTCTTCTACTCTACGTCTTGCCCAGGTCACTCAACATCTCTGTGCCTCGTTTTTTCCCATCAGAATTGTACTGTCTCGCGGCTGCTGTGGAGATTAAAGGCATTATGTCTGTGTGAGACACCAGCCCTGTAGGGCGCACTTCGAGTGCCCTCACCAGCATCTCTCGCCTTGTTGTTGGCACACCATGCTGTTAGTAGTCCCAAGTCTCTGTTCTGGGCCCTGCGGCCAAGCCAGGCCTCAGCATTCTCTTCTTGTACAGACAGACTTTTATATCCACGGACAAGACCTTATAATCATTCCCCATTACTTTCATTTTTGTTAGCTTTTTCCTGTTTCTGCCTTTTGGACCCAAACCTGTCTCCACACACTCACTAATCTCTGCCTGTGTTATCTGTAAATCTGGACCTTTACCCGTATCTTCAAGCCACTGACCACACTGTTGAACTGAATAGTCTGTAAAATGGGTGTCTTTGGGTGTGGGAGTGAGCGCAGAGGAGGAGCGGGCTGCGGAGCACGCAGCCTGGCACAGAGCAGGCACACCTGCTCACGCTTCCCACCCACGGCCCTCCCTCCTCACCCTTACACGTCTCCAGTGACAGGAGAAACTGCAACAACCTTGCTGGAGGACAACCGGACATTATGTACAAATACGCATAAAAAAATGTCAGCTTCGAAATTCTGCTCCTGGAAATTAACTCCAAAGAAGTCATTAAAGAGAGGAAAAAATTCCATGTAGAGTTATTTATAGCATTGTTATTTAAAATGCTGAGAAACTTTAAATAACCTAAATGGCGTACAAAGAGGAATGGTTAAACAAACTACAACACAGTTTAATAGCAATAGTAATAATAGCAATGTGGCTCCTAAGAAAGATTAAATATAATGTCCATGCATCTTTATGTTAGTGAATATAAAGTTATTTAAATAAGTCACCATAGATAAACACACTACGACTGCACCTAAAAAGAAACTATGTGCACATAGATAAAGATCAAATGGGAGGATGAAGAAATAGAAATAAATTATAGTTATGGTGAGATTATAGATCTAATTTTCAGTTGTTTCCCATGAAAACACATTATAATTGATTGGGTTATAAACATTCCAAATGTTTGTACATATACAGACACATATTTTGTGTGTTTATTATTTAGTGTGCATGAATAATCTGAAGGGGAGTTAAGGAAGAATTGAGAAGGAGTGGTCCAGAAGACAGAGCCTTAGCTAACACAGGACTTCCATGAAAGGCAAGAAGCATTTGTCTGAGATTCACTTCCTGTTCTCAAGGAACTTGAAATCCAATGAGTGGTTCATGTGCCAGATTCCCTTCCCACAGACATTCCCCCGCCTCGTCACAACCCTTGCTTGCCAGTCACAAGAGTCCTGAGGAATGAGTGTCAGGATGGCATAGCGGTGAAGGGCATCAGCTACCCAATCTACCTGGCTCCCAGCCCTGCTCTGACACTTAACAGCCAGGCGACCGTGGGTAAGACTGTCCCTGTGAGCCACAGTTTCCGCCTCTATGAGATGGAACAAGATGGGGTGGTTACAGTGCCCATGTGAAAGGCTGATGTGAGGCATGCCATCATAAATGCCCAGGACAGTCGGCTCCTGTTCTAACTGTGTGCCCCACCATCTCCTGCAGATGGGTATAAATTCTAAACTTAGAAAACTAAGGCAGAAGCAGAAAGGGCAGTGCACTTGCGGCGAGAACAGAAAAAGCTGGGACTCCACTTGGCCACGTCCCATGCTTACTTACCGTAGGTGAACATGCGTGGAGAGGTCAGTTCAATGTTGGGCAGGGCGCCCAGGTGGTTCAGCACGGCGCACCGGTAGCCATTTTTCTGGGCGTAGTCGACAAAGGTTCGGATGTACTGCTTCTCGCTGTGATTGGCAATTCCAGGACAGATGACCATGGTGACGTCATCTACAGGGTAGAGAAAGAGATACCGACACATCCAATAAAGAGTGACATGTAAATGGACACAATTATACTCTGCTGGCTTAGAAAATGGTGGGAGGGAATTTAACATCCATCTTTTCGCTCAATTCTTTGGGGAAGAATATCTTTCTCTTCCAGCTGGAGCTGTCTACATCAGTGCTTCTCCAACTACTTATAGTGAAGAGTCGGTTTTTAAAATTTTCAATCCATCATGGACAGACACTTTTGAAAAGTACAATAAAAATTAATTACAAGAAAAATGAAACAAAACTATCGATTTCACTTTTTATTATTAGATTCAACAGATATAAAATTACTCTGTGGAATTGCTATACAGGTTTCTGAACATTACTCTTCTATATGAAATTCTGTATGAATGAATGAATGAATGGAAAAATAAAAAGTACTGTTTGCATAGATCTCTCTGATCTAGTAATTTCACTTTCCAGTATTTATCCTAGAGATATACTTGTTCATTTGCAAAACTATATATATACAGTATAGACTATAACGGCAAAAGAGTGAACATAATCTACCTGTCCAGAAATAGGGGTCTAGTTAAATAAACTATTGCACATCCAAGTGATGAAATGTTATGTAGCCCTTAAAAATAATGAGACCTCTTTATATACACTGACATGGCAAACTGTACAATATGTATTAAGTGGAAAAAAGCAAGTTGCAGAAAAGGGTTATGATACGCTGCCATTGGTGTAGACGAAAAAAAGACATTTGCGTTTATACATGTATTCCCTAGCTCTGAAATCAATGTAAGAACCTAAGGGTGGGTACCACTGGGGAGTAGAGTGAGAGAGACACTTCTGTTTGCATTGTATCTCCTTTAGTATCTTTTGAATTTTCTATCATGAGTGTGAATGACGTACTTGAAAATATGAATACATATTTTTCTTTAAGAGAAAAGTGGTGTTTAGGTTATTAAATCGTATCATAAATTTTCCCTCCAAAAGTTAAGATAAAGCAATTTAAAAATTCTTATGCAACATGCATAAAAAACCTTAAACATTTTATTAACATTGACTTAGCAATTCTAATTCTTAGAATCTTGACTCAGATTTTATGACTGAGGATGCTCATTAGTTATTTATAGTAACAAAACTATAAACAAGGTAAATGCCCAAGAAGAGAAGAATGATTAAATTATGGTACGGCCGTGTTGTAGAATATTAAACAATCATTAAAATTCTGTTTTTGAAGACTTTTAGACTTTTAAGGACGTGGAAAAATATTTATAATATAATGTATAATAATTCAAATTTTGGAAAAACTATGCATAGAACTAGAAGTAAATGGAATAAAAGGTTAACATTTTAAATGTTTAACATCTTAAAATGTTTCTGTATTATCTAAATTTTCTACAAACAGTATTTGTTCCTTTTGTGTCAGAAAAACATCATAATAGGGAAAAAAGGGCTGCTTTTCTGAGAGCATTTCTTGGATGCAAATACTGCCTTCTCCAGAACCACCTTCGTCAGTTCTGTCTGGCGACGGGGACGACAGAAAGACAGGAACGAGTACAACAAAGAATCAGAGGTTTGCCCTTTTCAACTTCCCACCTCTGTCCTGGTAGAAAGAGCAGACTGATGAAATTGAATTTAGTGCTTTCGTGGTAGAAGAAGGAAAAGCTTTGGAAACAAGAGAAAAATATTTAACTGGGTATGGTAGAGAAATAAATATTTGAAAGATCAGCTACAAGACTTGTAAACACCATGTGAGCTCCTAACCTATTCATTTCTTCATTCCTTCTGTGACTGCTCATTGGGAGCCGATGGGTCTGGGCTCGGGGGTTCTTACATTCTAGCAGACAGATAATAAACAACCACCCAAAGGAGGGTAGAGAGTGGCAGGTACCGTGAGAACGCAAGCAGGAAGGCATGATGGATTTACTGGAAAGGAAACCCTGGTTAGGGAGGCAGGGACCGTGTCCCCCCGGGGAGGTGACGTCTGAGCTGAGACCTCAATGACATGAAGGAGGCAGCCATGGGAAGGCCTGGGGACAAGCATTCCAGACACAGGGAACATAAATTAAACATTCCTCTCTACCTACTCAGCAGTTCTAGTTACTTTAAATAATTGAGAGTTATAACATAATTACTAGAATTTACCCATAAATATTTACTGACTTCCTATAAAAAACTAGGTGCCTTCGCATCCTACAGAACTCAAAAGACACATTCTCTTCCAGCAGGAACAGCATTTAAAAGGTCGCTGCCATCTAACCCCGCTTCCTCAAAGTCCTCATCAGGAAGCACTTTATGAGCGTTTACCGTGCAGGCTGGACGGCGCAGGGCCGAGTTCCAGCAGCAGTGAAAATTGGAGTTATTTCTGAGAAGCGGGTGTCCCGGACCCCTGCATAAGTCTGACCCTAATGCATCTTCTTGTCCACGGAACCTAAGCAGGGGTACCTGAGAGCCTCTGTTACCTGCTGCATCCAGCATTAAAGCCGGCTTACACTGCATCGTGAAGGTTCAGCTTCCTCAGCAGCAAAGTAGGTAACAAGGCTCGGACCCCTCACGGTTGTTGTGAGGATTAAATGAGATAATGGTACCTACAAAGCACTTAGAACAGTCTGGTTTCTGTTGCTGTCACCAAACCAGAGGGCTGGGCCTGGGGGCCTGGGCTCCGAGTTCTCCGTCCTCCCCTTACACCAAGCTTCTGTCATTCACAAGAGGATTGAAAAAACCGTACTCAACAACGCTTTCCACGGAGCTCCATGAGGGGACGGGCAGGCGGATCTGAAGCCAGTCCCTGCTGGCTGCTCCTAAATGATGTATCTCTGCAGACTCCTCACCCACCCCTGGGTGCGATGGCACGCGGCAGTGGCCTGAGCGTGTACACCGTGCTCCCTCCCTGACGTCTGCTCCTTCTCCGAGTGACAGCCAGGTCAGACGACCCCAGCGAGCTCACCTCCAACACAATGCTCAGCCAAGGGCTCGAAGAGGTCGAAGGTCGAAGTGGCCCCGTCAGACATGGTGATGAACTTCCGGTGTCCGTACGGGTGTGGCGACCTTACCCTTCCCATCTTCCCATACAAGGCTGTTTGGATGTGTCCACTCTTCCCCCAGATCAAAGGTGGAATGTACCTAAGAAAGAAGGAGAGGAGACGTCAATCTTCTCCACGTTCATTGACTGACGCTCTGCAAAACCTTGGAGCAAAAGTCTTTCAACCATTTAAGTTTTTTCCTGGAAAATTCTATACACTAAGCATAAATATGAATTTTTTTCTTAACTTTACATCCATGCCATGATTTACTCCCTTCTTCCGTTTGTTAATACATCCTGCATCAGATTAGCTTTAGAAATCAATCAGGCCATCCTTATATAGACAGGACTTCAAATTTAGGGTGTTGAGTAATTCAACAAGGGTTATTTCCAGAATGCAGAGTAAAAAGAAAGCAAGTAATACATCTTGAACACATGCTACTCGACGGGGTCAGTCTCATCACCAGAGGAGCGAATGTATCTGAAACAGCCAGCACAGCACCCACGCTCGCTGAACGCTCCCTTCGCCCCTTCCGCTAACAAGGCAGGCCACCGCGCAGGGCTTACTCCATCAGCAAACCTGCTGGTCTCTGTCACACTGGGAAGCCCTGGAAACTCTTCCAAGAGCCCATAGGCGCCTTGTGCGTGTGTGTTTCTATGTGGGGGGGGGGGCACGGTATGCCCCAGAAAAAGAGCCGGGAGGGCAGGGCGGTAGAAATATTTGCTGGATTAATGAGGGATAAAGGCTTGTTGGCTCAAGCGAGGCACGATGCCACCCTGACAACTGTCCTTTGTGAAAACAGGAGAGACTCTGCTCCTTGGTAGGAAGCGCAAAAATCACAGACCAGTGAATTACCGGGAAAACGAGGTGCTCCAAGTGACAATTAAGAAATGACAACAGTTCACAACCACAGTGCAAGACGAGCTCACTGACTGCAACTGCCGTTGGTTTCTCTTCCTCGGCTTTGAGCCCGAGCTCGACGGTTGGCCAGGGTCTGTGTGCTCTATAAACTAGAGTCATAGAATATAAAATGGTAATGACATCAACCCTTCATCTCTGTATTGTATCACAGTGGTGAGCGTTTTATTAAGAGTCTCCCTTAACCTATTTGCCATTTCATGCCTATCATTTCTATCAAACCACCTGATCCGAGAAGCCCCTTTTTAAATTAAATCAGATTTACTCTTTTTTAAATATATAATACATTGAATCTACACACATTTACGTGAAGTGAAGCTATCACATTAAGCAAGCCAGTTTCCAGACAAGCCTCCCCTTTGGGGGCGGGGAGGAGAGGGCAGAGACCTAAGGACCTGAAGCCACTTGCCAGCATCACACCACAGGCGCCAGTCTCAGTGCTGAGGCCTTGGCCTTTAGAAAGCAGACGACGACATTTATAAGAGGTGGATTTATAAGAGGTGGATTATATTTATAAGAGTGGATTATGACAGCAACAAAAACCAAACATAAAAATAACGTCAATTGGACAAGTGACTACTACATAAGATTTAGATAGAATTTATAAAGGGTTTCAGACTACCAAGTTGGACAATAAATTGTGCATAGAGGGAGGGGAGTGACCCAAGAAACCAAACTCCTCATCATTCCTGGAGGAAAGTTTGAAGAAAGTTTTGTTTATAATATAAATTAAAAATAGAAATGTGCTAAGGTAAAAAAATTTCAGAAGAATGGGTTAAATTTCATATGCCTATCTTCTGATCTTGTTTAGAATACAATGTAATCTTAGAAAATAGGACAAATGAAATAAAATTTCTTTTTGGCTATGCACAGATTTCCCATATAACGATGACACACGTGATCGTCCTGAGGCCATGCTCCTGAGTGAAGGTCACGACACGCCCTCTGAATCTTGGCAATAGCCCTCCAAGTGGCCTCCCAGCCTTGAGTCACCTACTCCAGTGTCCTCCTGGCCACTGGAGGGATAAGTACCGTCATGTATCACTTAATGACAGGGATAAGTTCTGAGAAATGCGTCATTAGGTGATTTCACCATTGTGCAAACATCACAGAGTGTACTTACACAACCCGAGATGGTATAGCCCACTACACACCTAGGCTCTATGGTACTAATCCTATGGGACCATTGTCGTACATGAGGTCCATCCTTGACCGAAACATCCTCACGATGTGCATGACTGTAAATACACAGAGCCAACCACGGCCCTCCACAGCATGGGTCCTAGCTTGGCCCGGAAAACCCACCATGCCCTGGTGCCTGCTTCCCTCTTTCTGCTTAAGCTCCAAAAAACCTGAACCACCAGCCTGGCTCCACCCCAAACAGGCACCCCTTGTGCTGAGCTGCTGTTCTCAAGCTGTTTCTTCTGCCTGGAATGCTTTCCTTCTCTCCTTTCACACCGGTTTTTCTCCTGACCAGCTAATACTTGTCTTTCAAGACTCACTTTCAATCAGGTTCCTGGAGGAGCTGCCCCTTCTCTGTGCCCCCCGGCCAAGCACCCTTGACATAGCTCTGTCCTAGCACCCCCGAGCTTGACTAATTTCTGTGCTCTTTTCAAGCATACTCCTCCCCACCACCTGCAGGAGCCAGCATGTTCTCCTTTGTGTCACTCCCCAGAGCACTCAACACACACTAAGCATGTAGGGAGGACTTGCTGATGAACAGAATACAAACCTACTTAGTAAATCTGAAAAGACAAACATATACGTAAAGAATCATATGCAGGGGCCGGCCCCATGGCCTAGTGGTTAAGTTCAGTGCACTCCACTACGTGGCCCCAGGTTTGGTTCCCAGGCGCGGACCTACACTGCTTGTCGGCGGCTATGCTGTAGCAGTGACCAACATACAAAATAGAGGAAGACTGGCACAGATGTTAGCTCGGGGACAATCTTCCTTAAGCAAAAAGAGGAAGATAGGCAACAGATGTTAGCTGAGGGCAAAATCTTCCTCAGCAAAAAAAAAAAAAAAATCATATGCACCATAATAATGTGAATTCGGCTGTAACATGATTGGTGTTTGGCTGGTGTCCTCTATCCAGCTACCCAGCACCTTTTCAGACTAGGCTGGGACACAGTTCTCAAGGGGTGCTTGTGTGTGCATGTGTGCTTACGTGTGTGTGTGTGAATAAGCGACAGTCTCAGGATCATTTGGGACTTTCTCAGCTCAAAGTAAGGTCCATTGTGCACATTGGAAGTTTCATAATCTTTAATTTTATGACAATACCACCTACTGATAAAACACTTTTTAATTAACTCCACAATAACACCACACTAGGGTTTACAGAATTGAATTTTGGGATAGCATTTACTGCGATGGCACTTTACTGTGTGTTTTTGTTTCTTTATATGACTTATCCACGGGTCCCAGGAAAAAAATTAAAAAACAAAAACCCAGAATAGGTGCCTAGTCACATGGTCTACGTCAGGGAGGAAATACGGAACAAAACAAGAGAATATTTTGAAATTTAAATAAACACATAAACACTTAAGAGATGCTGCTGTCAGAGGCCTAGCAGCTTCTGCTTGTACCTCCTTCGAAGCCTGGCACCACGCTGCAAGGAGGGCAGGGCTCAAGGGCACTGTGCTAAGCAAACTAAGTCAGGCAGAGAAAGACAAATACCGTATGAGCATACGTAGAAGACAAACAGACACATAGATAAGGAGAACAGATTATTGGTTACGAGGGAAAGGGCGTAGGGGGAGGGTGAAAGGCGTAAGGGGACGCATGCGTACGGTGACAGATGGAAACTAGACTATTGGTGGTGAGCACCATGCAGTCTACCCAGAAACTGATACACAAGGATGTACACCTGAAATAGACATGTTATAACATTTACAACGTTATAAGCCAATGTGACCTCAATAAAATACTTTTTAAAATAAATAAACAAATAAATAAAGTATCAAGGAATAACATACGTGTTGTTGAGCACCTAAAAAAAAAGAGGTCGGGGCCCGACTGCCTAGTGAGGAGAAGCACCATGGAGGGGCCTAGAGGGTGAGAAACGGTACTGAGCGCTAGGTGCATTTTACACTTTACAGCGCCACCCAATGGCCTCCCTCAAAAGATGGATCAGTTTGCACTCCTGACAATTATGCGTGAAAGTCCCCGTCTTCCTCATCCTCACCAGTAATTTGGTTGTTCTCAATCTTTCACATTTTGGCCACTTTGATAGGCAAGAAGACAGGTATTTCATTTCAACTTGTGTTCTTAATGTTGATTCGATCTATGGTAAAAAAAAGAAAAGTGTCTTATCTGAATTTGCATTTCCCTGATTCCTATGTTTATTGGTCATTTGTATTTCTTTTCTGTGAATTTTCTGTTCATATCCTTTGTGCATTTTTCGATCATCTTTTTTTTTCCTTTTGATGTGTAGGTATTATTTTCATCACCCCTACATTAAGTCATTATACATTATATGTTGCAAAGGTTTTCTCCCAGTCTATTGTATGTTTTAGTTTTACCTTTTATCTTATGAACTTTTATATTTTGTGGTTAACTTTGTTCAGTTTTTGCTGTTAAAACCTTTGTGTTTGCATTTGGTTTTAAAAAGAGCGATTCTGACACCCAATTATAAATATATTCCCCAATATTTCCTTCTATTACTCCCACAGTTTAAAGAAATGTATTACTCTTACATCCACTTATTTTTGTAAATGACGCAAAGTAAAGATCTAATGTTTTCCTAACAGCTAACTGTCCTTACACCGTAACTGGCCCATCCTTTCCCTACTGATTTCAACGGTCATTTTTCTTTCCCTCGGTGAGGAGGACTGTCCCTGAGCTAACATCTGTGGCAACGTTCCTCTACTGTGTGTGTGGGATGCCACCACAGCATGGCTGATGAGTGGTGTGTAGGTCTGCACCAGAGATGTGAACCTGCGAACCCAGGGCTGCCAAAGCAGAGTGCGTGAACTTAACCGCTACACCGCTGGGCTGGCACTCGACTGTCATTTTTAATATAAACCAAGTTCCCAACTACAAATTTAGATTTGTTTCTGTATTTTCTATTCTGGTTCATCGATCTATCTAATACGACACTGCTTTAATTAATATAGCTTTATGAAATATTTTGAGGGTTGATAGTGCAGACTTCCTTTATTCTTCTTTTTCAAAATTTTCTTGATAGATATTTGGCGCTTGATTTTCCAGATGAACCACAGGATTAGCTTGTTCTAGGAAAATTTTGGGATTTTTTTCCAGACTTATATATTACCATGGGGAGAACTGACATCTTTACAATTTTGACTTGTCCCATTTAAAAACATGGTATATCTCTCCATTATTCAGTTATTTACATCCTACAGTAAAACTTTATACTTGCTTCATGTTTCAATACTCGGTTTTTACTACACTAATTTGCATGCACTTCTAAGTGGTTTTTTTTTTAGCTATTCTGGGAGTCTCTGGACATGTTTTACTCCTAACTCCCTTCTGAAAGCAGAGGGGATGTCTTCTACTTCTTTACCAATCTCTGTGGCATTTTGTCCAGTGTTATGCTGTGGCCAGTGGTTCATAAATGCTTGTTACTAAGAAAGCAGCTAGTTCACAACCAAACATAGAGGCCAGCCTGTCCTTAACTTCTGAACCTATTTATAATCAACATCTGGCTATACTAACACAACTGCCCAGTGGGAAAGACCACAAGGGAAAATCCAGACCTCCCTCCCACCCACATCCCTACACACACATACACGCACTGCCTTGGGGCGGATGGAGTTCACATCAGCAAAAACAGATGGTTGTTTAAAAGAGAATTGAAAAAAAAGGAGTTGATTAATTCTCATCTTTACCCTAAATCTGTGAGTGACCAATTCTTCCTTATGGGACCTGGGTCCCTAGGTTGTAGATCAAACCACTTTATAGCTACTGAACCCACACTTAGCTCTTACTCCCTGTGATTCTCTCCAGTACCTCCCTACCAAATTAGCACAGGGCTTGGTGCACAGTAGGTCTTTAGGATATGTTGTCTGAGATTGAGCCCCCACCCTGACTCACGGCAAGTCCTTTCCAGGGAACCAATGTCAGTAGCAGCTACTCCCTGGCATTTTAAGTTTGTATCAGACAGGATGCTTTGGAAAAAGCAACAAAACCCAACTCAGAATAACTTTAAAAGGGACTATATTAGAGGGAGGCTGAGGTGCTCATCAGATGGACAAGAGGCTGGAGAACCAGCTTGAGGAGGGCAGCACCCAGGAGAGAAACCACAGGGATGTGTCCTTTACACAGTCAGCAGCGTCACCCCCCAGAAAGAGTCAGTATCCCAGGAGTGGAGTGTCTAGAAGAAGGGAGATTCAGAGTGGGTGGGCAGGGCGCTTTGACGTACTACATACGTCATTGGGAGAGAAGAACTTCCCCCAACGAAGCTTGCGTGCCCTTGGAGAGGAAGAATGGATGCTGGGCAGCGGGGAAGTGACAAATGTCCCCTACAAGGCTTTGGGCTGGACTTGTCTTCAGTTCCAGAGTCTTCTTTAGTGCCCCCAATACTCAAGAGCCCCTATCAAACCATCACGTTCTCATCTATAGTTTTTCCCAAATCTCCTCTTTCTGTCCCTGTCCCCAGCCTTGGTCCCAACACTTAGCATTTTGCACACTTCTCAAATGTATTTACTTGAAGTGTCTGCTTCACCTATAACACACGGAGATCAAAAACAGGCAACCTACTTGCTCAAGTGTTTTTTTCTCACACATCCCTCTTTCTAAAAGCAAATTTTATTTAAAAAAAAAAAGTTTGTGTTGTTTTCTTTAATGGAGACATCTAGAAAAGTAGAGTTTTTATGACTCCCAGTCAATGATGTTTACCGGTCTTAGAGTCAAGTAGCACATTTTGGGGAACCCATCACTTTGGCCCCACCACTTTTTTGGGGTAAAATTCACATAACATGGAATTAACCATTTTAAAGTGTACAAATCGGTGGCATTTAGTACATTCACAATGTTGTGCAATCATCACCTCTATCTAGTTCCAGAACATTTCATCACTCCAAAAGGAAACCCCATATGCACTGAGCAATCACTCCCCATTCTCCCCACCTCCCCAGCCCCTGGCAGCCACTACTCTGCTCCCTGTCTCTATGGATTTACATATTCTAGACACTTCACATAAATGGGATCACACAATATTTGGCTTTTTGTCTTGAGATTTTTCACTTAGCATTATGTTTTTGAGGTTAATTCATGTTGTCACATGGGTGGGTACTTCAGCCCATGTTAAGGCTGAACAACGTTTCATTGCATGGGTGGATCACATTTTGTTTATCCGTACACCTGTTGAGTGACACTTGGACTGCTTCCACCTTTTGGCTATCGTGAACAGTGCTGCTACGAACACTGGTGTCCCACTTTTTGTTCCAATACTTGTTTCCAATTCTTTTGGGTATATACCTAGGAGAGGTATTTCCGGATCAGACAGTAATTCTATGCTTAACTTTTTGAGGAACCTCCAAACTGTTTTCCATAGCAGCTGCAACACTTTACATTCCTACCAGCAAGGGACAAGGGTTCTGATTTCTCCACATCCTTGCCAACACTTGTTATTTTCCATTAAAAAAAAAATTATTATAGCTATCTTAGTGGGTATGAAGTGGCATCTCATTATGGTTTTGATTTGTATTTCCCTAATGATTAATGATATTAAACATCTCTCCTATTTTGACTCTAGGCCACTTCTTTCCACTCTATTTTCATCTCTATCTCTAATATTAATTACAATTTAAAAAATTAATCAGTTGATAAATAAATATATACTATCAGCCTCTTGTTCATTTCACAATGGTTATTACTGACAGAAAGAATCGAATCGGAATGAGAGCGGCAACAGTTAACTGTGTGTGGTGTAATTCAGTATTGTCTAAAAATCGACGAAGGAATCCAGTTTTCATAAAAGAATTTATACTTGCAAAATTTAACCAGGAGAATTGGACTTGGTGGAAATATCAGCCACAAGAGAACATGCTGTAGCAGAAGCTATGGTCAGTAACACACAATATGGACAAAACACTGATTCCAAGCTTTACAGTAAAATTTAAATGGAAAACAAACCTGATAAAGATAAAACTTAACTGTATTGTACTAAAAAGTCACCATAGATTCAAATTGGCTCAGTAGGATTTGTTCCAGAAAATATTTTTCATAAAACTCTTTCATGTTTGCATAATTCTGATGAAAATATCTGTATTTAAAACATCGTCGGGTTCCACCTCTCCTACGCCTTTTCCCCAAGGGAGAGCAAGTGGTTAGAGTTAGAACCCAGCTACAGCTCCATTCCTGCCCGTTCCTCCTTCTCAGCCCAACCGGGACAAAAGACGCAGGGCCAACAGAGGAGATGCTACGAGCTAAAGAGTAAGGAGCTGGGTGGGGGAGAATATCCACTTGTCGGGGCCACTCAGGGGCTGTGGAGTCGGGGGCTGGGCAGCCCGCTTGCTGAGGAGCTCTGTGGAGGTCAGCTGAGTGGTCCTGCTTCTTTCCTTAACAAAGAGATAATTGCACTCATGATTGCACAGAGAAAAAGAGAATGGGAGGGAAGAGTTACCATGCTCTAATTATCTGCAAGAATGACATACGCGTGAAGGCAAAGCCCATTGGAATCTTCCTATGGCAAAGAAACGTCACCTGGAGTGAAGCCTGAGGCCCCCCCCTTGACTTTAGGCACACTAAGGACGTCCCCCAAGCCCCTTAACAGAGGAAGCCAGGGCATCCGAGGCATTCATCGGGGCTCCACCACCACAACGTTATTTACTTCCTGCTTCGACTCCAGGGCCTGATAAATAAAACTGCCACTTTATCCACATACAGCGTTTCAGAGTCTTTCAAGGCCCTTTTGGTACATGCTCTCATTTGCCTTTGATAACGCGTCTGTGAAACGGACACATGTAGTTAACCGCATTTTGGCACAGGGACCCTGAGGCCCAGAGAGGTAGCGGCTTGGCCACACCATTACGCTAATCAAGGGCAGAGATGAGACTTCAACTGAGGCCTCCACCACTGCGTCCAGCGCTTATCTCGGAGGATAAAACAGGCGTGATGAGGACAGATGCTTTCATTCCACAGACTCCATGACTCTATTAGTCATCCTTGAAAAAGATTAGAGTTATCTAGATCCAATGCAAACGGGGCTTAATATATCTTAAATAGTCAACAGCCAGCCTCTGGCTTTAGAAATACATCAAATTAGCGTATGCATATTCCGCTATGGGCCATTTTTAAGGCTATGGCCAACAAGGAGCTTTTCAGCAGGATGGAGAGCCCCAGCAGTTATTCCTGACGTAGATCTGCTCGTTGAGGAACCCCGACCAAGGGCGTCCAAGCCAGAGGCCGGCAGTGAAGAGGAGAAAGGGCAAGGATGCAGACAAATCCTGGGGCTCCGGCCTGAACAAGACGACCAAAGTCACAGCAAAGGGGATCATTCAGGAGGGAGCCCCTCTCCCACTCTAACTTTTGCTCTCTTCTCAGGTCAATCTGGTTTCAGTGTGGTGGGGTCACGCCTCACCCACCGCTGGGTCCTCCAGTTACAAGGTCAAACTATCAATTATCGTCAAATCAGCCCCTGGTCGTCCCTCAGGCAGGAACACACTGTCGCTGGAAGTGGAGCCCGGGCGGTTCTCCTCCAGTGCGGGGCAGGGGGCTGGGACCACGCTGAGCACAGACAGCACTGGTGGCCTGAGGCTAGGGCTGTGTTGTGAAACAAAAAAATACGTCTTTCAACGTGAGGATGCAGCAAGATGCTCCCTCTCACGGAAACGCACACAGGTCCTGGACTGCCAGAAGGCACGTGAGGCTCGTGGCTCACACGCAATGGGGGGTTGTGCTCGTCTGAGCAGAAAGGCTGGCGGAAGGGCCGGCACGAATGAACAGTGGGTGAGAGAGTGTGTGTGTGTTTCTCTCTCTTTCTTGGTGTACAGAGTTGAATGTGCAGAAGTTAAATGTACATATGAGGCAACTCTACTGTACACCAGGAAGAATATGAGGGTAATAGTTCAATACAGTAACGTCGGAAAAAAAGTAGTAAGGAATTTATTTTTAATTTACCCCCTGCTTAAATTCACAGGCAGCGGCAGAAGAAGGAATTCCCAGCACAGAGCAATCTGTCTGCGGGATTCCATCAGGCAGCCGCAGCCACATCGGGTATTTGCCTAGAACTCACTCTCGAGGTTTAGAAGGTCATCCAGCAATAGGAGCGGGCACCTTCTCCAGGGTTGGTGACTTTAGAATGTCTGGACACAGCACTTGACTGGACTCTCCCAAGTCCACGGGCCCCAACTCTGTTCCCTACACAGGCTGCTCACTCCACAGACATGGGCCTGTCGTTTACACTCTGCCCCTCGAGTCTCACTCTCCTTCCTCAAAGCCCAAGCCCGAAGGGATGATTCAGTGACGGGGGCAAAAAGCCGAGGAGCTGCCTGGTCCTGGGCCGCCCTCCCAAAAGGAAAGCTCTCTGCTCATCAGGCTATAGCATGTCGCCACACGGCTGCTCCAGTTTCCCTCCCAAGCACCTCACTTCCACGCGGCTGATGACGTCCTTCGCTGACTCCTGCCAAGACCCCAGCCAGAGACTAATGCAGGCGCTGACTGTGTAGGAGACACGGGCTCGGGACGGTTCCTCAGTTTCCACAGAGAATGCCCACCTCGACAAGCCCTCCACTCTGTTCGGAGCACACACTCAGGTCAAGAAAAACAAGCTTCCCACTTCGGGAAAAATATCTGTCCACTGAGAAGAAACAGGACCTTCACCAAGACTAAGAGATATGTTTTGAGAGTGACAACATGGACCGGGAACGCCTCTGGGAGCACGCAGCGGGCATCTCCCATCAAACCAAAGACATTCTTGGGACTGAGCCTGCCTCTGCCTATGTTTTCTTGTGGCTCATACATTGGGTCAACAAAATTCAGAGATTAGCAGGACACAGTGCTTGCCCTTGCAGGGTCCACAACCTGGGAGTGGCAGCACACGAGGACTCCCCAGACAACCACTGTCACAGAGATGGGGAGAGGGCACAGGGTCAGACAGGCAGGTTGGGGGAGAATTTGGGGAGCCTTCAGTCACACGGCTGAGAAGCACCAGTTTAACTCCGGGCACGATGGTGAGTGCTAAGGACTGAATGTTTGTGTCCCCCAACATTCGCATTTTGAAGCCTCGCCCTACAACATGAAGGTATTTGGAGCGGGACCCTTAGGAGGTGATGCGGTTTAGATGAGGTCACGAGGGTAGAGCCCTCATGCTGGGATTGGTGTCCTTCTAAGAAGAGGGCACAAGACCAGAGCTCGCTCTCCCAACCATGTGAAGCCAGGGCGAGGAGGCGGCTGTGCACAGCCCAGGGAGCAGGTTCTCACCAGGAGCCCAATCTGCCGGCAGATTCTGGAACAGTGACACTAAACCTCTGTTGTTTAAGCCCCCAGTCGACGGCATTCTGCTCCAGCAGCCCGAGCTGACTAAGACAGGGGTCTGAGGTTCTCAGAGAGCGGGGGCGTTTCTGCGCGCCCAATCTCTGAGTCAAGGATGGGCCGCTCACATCTCTCATTTAGTCTCCACAGCAGCTCTGAGCGACGGTATCGCCCCCATTTCACAGATGAGGAAAATAGTCGTGACCTGCCTGGTATCACAAAGTCAGGACCAGAGGACGGGTCTCGGGTTCCTGTCCAGACTTTTCTTACTGTGCTTCAACTAGACATTAAAACCACAAACATCTTTGTGCCTGTTTTCTCCTGTCTGATCAACTGTTAGAATGTTATATTAAATCATGTTTCTCCCAAATTGATAACTGAATTCGTTAGACCTGCTCTTTGCTGTTCTTCACATATATTAAACAAAAATCCATTTCTTTGGTTTTACATGTTTTTCACAACTGTAACCAACTTCCTAATGTTAGTGAAGTTTTTTCTGCAGGAGATTCGTCTGGGGGGTAATTAATCTGAACATTCACATTTGATTACTTCTAAGGTGAGTCCAGAATGATAATAAAATCATACTGAATATCTCCCCAAAGATGCTGGGTCCCCAGAGAGTGATGATAGACCAAGAGGATGCGAGGTGTCTGATTCGGGGGAGCATTTTTATCCTACTTTAATTAGCGAGAGCAAATTACTCAGGACCAGCATCAGTGCGGGGCGGCGGGTAGGAAGGGCGCGCCCTGGGAGCAAAGCTTTGTGGCAGCTCCGGAAGTCCGAAAACTGAGCTCCAGGCCTTCCCCTGTGTGTGTGTGCCCATAAGCTTGTGCGCACACGGGAAGGGAGGCAGCAAGGAAGGGGCAGAACTCTTTAGGGTTTAGGGAAACTCTCTGCAGGCACTTATCTCGGATCCTGACCTTCCAGAGCCTCCCCTCCAGGGGCCTGGAACCAGGACTCCTGCTGATCCTACCACAGACTCTTATGGTGCCCTCTATGGCCCCTGTCCCCAAATCCAGCCTGGTTGACCTGAAACCAGGAGGTTGACAGCAGGTCTTTTGCGAGCTCCCCCAACTGGGCCTCACCCCTCTCCGCAGGGACACAGCCCCCTGGAAGCCCCTCCTTTTCGGGAGGCCCAGATGTGGAGCAGACCCTGACCACAGCACACTGGTCCCGCTGGGGAGGCAAGGCTGAGTCTGGGGAAGGGCTTCTTCGTCAGCTTCAGGAACAAACATCTCGGGTCTTTTATCTCAAAATGGCAAGTGGGACATTCAGCCTCCCCAACACCCATTGGTCGGCTCATCAGAAACACGCCTTGAACACAGCATTTCCCCACAGGGGACAAATATGCCTTCACAGCTGTCACACTTCACATTGTCACTGTTGTTGCTAGATGTCCTATTCCTGAATTGCAGGATCATGCACAGGAAAATTCCTATGCACAGACTGTGTTGTTTCTGCCTGAAATGACCAACAGGGGCCTGAGGAAACAAGGGAGAAATCATCTTCTGTTCCTGTAACCCGTTTCTAGATACAGGACACTGGCGCACATACACCCCGTCATGTATCTCGTGTAAGCTATAAAACACGAATGTCAGCGAGAACAAGCACATGAATTACAATAAAACCACTTAAAAAGAAACTACACTTTTCTGCTCTAAGGAAAAATAAACTTAATTTTAAAGTTCAATGAAAACTTAGTGAAAACCCCTCGGAATTGTACTCAGACGTTAAACATGTCTGACCCCATCTCGGACGGGTCACGCTCCTCCGTATGCAGATGGAGCACAGTCCCCTCGCCTCACGTATATCTTGACCTGGTTTTGACATAACGCTTTAAGTGGCCCTGTAGCTTATTAAGAGGCTCCAGGGTTCCACCTGACAAATACCACCCATGAAAGAACTAGTCCTGCAAAAAGCCAGTCAAATACTAGTTACCTATCTAAGTGAAGGCATCACAGCTCTTGGAGTCCGGCCACCAACGTCCTAAATTCACAGTCTCAAACTCACTCTGCTTGCCCAGACTTTACACAGAAGACACCGCCCCCGCCCCCACCTCACCATTCCTGTTGCTAAATGACGGATTTGAAAAAACCACCTGTGCTGACCAAACAGGAGGTATGTGATGCGCAGAACACCCTTGTTTGGGCCCTGTCCCCCCTGGTCACCCTTCTCCTGTCTGGAGGACACTCACACAGATGTCAACAGTCTGTTCTTCACCCAACCTAGTATTGCCTTTTGGCCACTTGGCCCAAGGCCACCTCAAAATGTATGCCGGGGCTGGCGAGGAGGGAAGATAAGAGCTAAACAATCACATCATATTTGCTACTATTCCTAGTGGGGGCACTGGAATAGCCACACGTGAAGTTCCTGCATTATCTCCATGGAATGCCCTTTTAAGGACACTTCAATCAAGAGATTACTATAAGAATTAAAATGTTGACATTCAACATCAGCACATACATTGCCTCTCTTTGATGTGCAGAAAATAATTCACAAAACGGCAAGAATGATGTTAGGGAAGAAAATGGGTTCTTAAGAGATTTAATAAAAAAAAATGCTTCTCTTGTCAGTAATTGTATATATCATTACTAATAACCCACACTTAAATCTTGACTCTATTCTTGTTCCCCAGGAGTTCATAAGCATGAGAAGGAGATAGAAAGAAAATTTTACAATGCTCTTTCGGACTCAAGAGACTGGAACAAATGAACTTGCATTGGAAAACTCAGCACGGCAAACATGTCAATTCTCCCTAAATTATTTATAAAGTTAGATACACCATAAAAATAATAACAGGATTTTTATATTTGGAATTAAGCAAGCATTCTAAAGTTCACATGGAAAAATGAACCAACTATAACTGCCAAGGAAACTATGAAAAAGAAGAGTAGGGCAGGATACAAGCCCCACCTCCACTGCCACAACAAAACATATTAAAAAGCTACAATCTGCTAATAGTCTATATTCAGGATTATCAACAGAATGGAACAGACTGGAAATATGTCTAAACACATCCAGGAAATTTAGCAGGAGGAAAAGGTGGCATTTCAATAAACGGGGAAAGATGGATTGTTCAATAAATAGTATTGGGCAAATGGTAGCCATCTATAAAAAAAATTAAGCTGGAGCCACACTTCACACCACGATAAATTCCAGAGAGATCAAACATTTCAAAATAGAAAATGAAACGACAGACACGCTAGAAGAAAGTTTGGAATCTTTTTTTTTTAATCTCATACAGTGAAGACGACTTTTCTAAGGAAAACAGAAATCCCAGAAGCCCAAAGAAACAATCAAAAGATTTGACTATGCAAACATTTTTAAAAAATTCTGCATGGCAAATACCACCATGGGCAAAGTCAAAAAACAAATGACAAACTGAGAACAAACATTTGCAATTCATACCACGGAGGACTAATTTCCCTAGTACATAAAGAGCTCTCTCAAATGATGAGGGAAAAGACCAGTGACCATTGGAAAAATGGGTAGGGGCTCCCAAGAGGCAGTTAATAGAAGAGGAAATAACAACAGTTTTTTTTTTTTTTTGGAGGAAGATTAGCCCTGAGCTAACTGCTGCCAATCCTCCTCTTTTTGCTGAGGAAGACTGGCCCTGAGCTAACATCCATGCCCATCTTCCTCTACTTTATATGTGGGACGCCTGCCACAGCATGGTTTTTTCTAAGCGGTGCCATGTCCACACCCGGGATCCAAACCGGCGAACCCCAGGTGGCCGAAGCAGAAGGTGCGCCCTTAACCGCTTCGCCACTGGGCCGGCCCCCAACAACAGTTCTTAAATGTATAAAATGACACACAGCCTCTTTCATAAGAGAAATACAAATTCAAACCACATGGAGAAAATACTTTTTACCTACCAGACTGGCAAATATCAAAAAGCAAGAGAACTCCTTATGTTGACAAGGTTTCTTGGAGACAGACACACCCATATGGTGCTTGTGGGGATAGGCCTGAGGGAATCAGCTAACAAAATTTTCCATGCACATCCCTTCCGAGCCGACAATTCCACTTCCAGTTTATCCTACACTGACATGTGTGCATCATAATGTAAATGCAAAATTATCTGTTGCAGCACTGTGAAAGCAAGAGATTAGAAATAAATGAAACCAGGAGACTGGTTCAACAAGTAATGGTCCATTATGGAACACGGAGCAGCCGGGACGCACGCGGAGGAAGCTCTTCCCATGCTCAGAGGGAAGAATCTCTCAGTGATCTTTCAGGAGGAAAGACAAGGTGCAGAAGAGTACATAGGACACTAATAATTGTACAATAAAAGGAAAAGAAATACGTGTGTGTGTTCTGTGTGTGCATGTATAATTGTTGTTTTTACATAAAATGTGTCAGGAAAAATAGGAAATGGGAAACACTGGCTGAATGGAGATGGATGATGGCTGAGGGAGTCTTTTAATGTGAATGTATTACCTGCGTTTTTTAAATAAATAGAAGCTATGAAGGAGTTCAGGATGCCTACCGTATGCATAACTACTATAAATTTACTCTGAAAAACACAGGAGCCTACTGACAGGAAGGGCGACGCTGAAGGAGAGAAAAAGGTCACAGAGTCCACCTTGTTGGTCCCCAAGATGAGAGAACGACTGGGACGTGCAGCCACTGCTTCTGGAGCAGGGCGAGCCCCGAGCAGAGATGTAGGAGGAAGGAAATGATGCACCGCTCTGGAGCTTTCAATAAGAGGAACGCAGTTCCAAAAGGCTGAAAGAAGCCACTGTGGAGGGCTGCGGCTGAGCCCGCTCCTGTGGCAATGAGAACACGGAAAAATATTTTCTCAGTCAACAGCTCCACCCTGAAAACTCACGGCAGCTCAGGCACCGAACCTTCCTTCTTGTCCACACAACAAGAGGGCATCACAAAACCATACAGATAAGCCTGTTCTAGAAAGTTCTGCCAAAGCAAAGTCCACCTCTCTTCACATACGAAGGACAAATGCAAAAAACAGTGGCTGGTGCCACTCCTTGTAACTATTATTGGCAATGAACTATGTACGACTTTCAGAACCATGAAGGATGAAATGTATATTCTGAGTCCTCAATTTTATCTCATATCAACTTGAAACAGCTAGAAGAAATCAAAAGTTTAAGAATCATCCATATCCTCACAACTGTTACAAAACTTATTTTCATTTTTTGTTTCCTTTTTATCTGTGTCTGTTTGAATATAGAGCACTGACATAGTTATAGTAACGGTACATAGATACAGATATATAATTTTGTCTTCTGCTTTTTTCACCTATTCTCTATTTTTATGTATAGTTATTATACTAAGTTACGGATGACTGCACAAAATTGTATCCTGTTTATTAATAATAGCTGTGGGAACAAACATTTATCTAGCACCTTCTGTTGGCAGGTTACATAATTTAATTTACCCCTCACAACAACTCTTCTTATTAGGACCCCCTCCTTATGAACAAGGAAACTGAGTGTTATTTTTGTTCTTGTTAATAATATGTTATTTCACAATGAATCATGGGATACAGGCTAATAAATAATTTTAATGCAAATGAACATAAATCCTATAATGGAAGTCACAGATGCTATAAGGCAACAAAGCAGAGAACTGCTCCCTTTGCATGTGGAAGAGGAAGTCTGGGAAGGCTTCCTGCAGGAGGTGACCCTGTGATCTGTCAGATGAGGAGGCTGTGTACAGGTATGAAAGGGTTCTGGCGGAAGACAAGGCGAGTGTAAGACAGACGGGGAGAACACGAGGTATCATGAAACATGGGGTCATCTATGTGTCTAGAACACAGGTGAGTGGGAGAAAAGATTCAGGGCTCATGCTGGACCTCAGCCTGCAGGCTCAGAGCAGGGGCGTGACACCATCAGGGCTGTGCTTTAGAAGATCGCTGGGTGGCCTGGAGGATAAATTAGAAGGGGCAGAGAACAGAGGGGAAGCTATGGCACCAGTCCAAGCACGGGCTGACAATGCCCCGAACTGAGGCAGAGGCCATGGAATGGCGAGGAGAGACACCGAGGAGGGCCAGCTGTCAGGGCGTCCCCGTCACGTTCGTCCTCCCCCCTGGATACGGGCTAAGTCTGCGCTTCTGCAGTCAGTCATGGCCGTGAGCCTTGCTGAACCAATGAAATGGGAACGACAACGACACAGTGTCACTCCCAGATGGCAGTCTTTAAAAGCCAAGGGTGTGTGAGCTGTTTCATCCCTATCCCTGCCTTGGTGGTGACCACGGAAGCACAATGAGGCACCACTCCCTCGGCCGGAGTCCTAGCGGGGCTGCCATCAGCAGAGCCGTGCAGCCCATGAGACACACAGCACAAATGAGAAATAATGCTTGTGGTTTTAAGACACGGAGGTTTAGTGGTAATTAGTTACCGCAGCATGAACTAGCCTATCCTGACCAAAACAGCGGCCGATCGAATTTCACACTGATAACACTGCCAGATTTTCCTGAGTCTCAAATAATACTTCATTTTTTAAAGTTTCATTGTTACCGAGGCTGAACATTCTTTGGAGTTTATTACTAGCATTTCTTCTTGTGGAAATTATCCAGTCATATCCTTTACCCATTTATCCACTGAGGTCTTACTGACATTCAAAGACAGTTTATGAACTTGGTGTACATTATGCCCTTCGTCATTTTTACAACTGATCTGGCTAGCGATATTAATACAAAAACAGCTACAATAATAGCAGCCATGCTTATTGAAGTCGCACACATGTTAAGCATCCTCTCAGTCATTTCACGTGCTGTCGCCTTTTATCCTCATACCAAACCTATAAAATAAGTACTATTAGCCCCATTTTACAAATGAGGAAATAGAGACTCAGCAAGGTGAAGTCGACCAGCCAGTAGGAGGCAGCGCCGGCACCTGAGCCCAGTGGGTCTCCCCCAGAGCCTGGGCTCCACATCCCCGTGCGCCACGCTCGCTCACCTCCCTCTCCGTGGCACCTCTGTGCGCCTATCTAAGTCTCGGGGAAAACCTCCATCCGATTTGTCTTTCTCCTCTGTTTTCTATGTTTCCTCCTTCATTCTCGGCTTCTGATTCCTCATTTATTTCTTCCCCTTCTGTGAACTTCTTTTCTCTTCCTACTACAGAAAACCCATCCTTGAACACCCCGATTCTTTCCAGCCAAGCTCGACGGCCTTTGGGCAGCCTCATTCTTCCTGACTTTTCCTGGTCTCTGACACCTTCTTCAGTGCCCTCCTTCTCTGGCTCTGCGACTCCCGAGGCCCCTGGTTCTGCTCCTAACCCTTCTTACTCCTTTCTAACCTATCACTGTAACCTGCTGCAGCCCTCAGTGCTCAGCTCTCTCCACGCTGCCTTCAGCTGCCAGCAGCTGATCCAGAATCTGTACGTCTGGTCTTCAGCTCACACCTGCTTCTATCGGCATCTTTGCACCTGCCCACCTGCACACCCCACAGAGTGCCCCCAACTAAACAACTTTCCCTGAGAAGCAGCATGCCCATTTGGCTTCTCTATTTCTGTCGATGACTCTATTCTTCTCTCAATGCTCAGCAGCCTCGGCACTATCCGCGATGCAGCCCTTTCCTACAACGCCCAAGGCCATTCCGTCATTCTCCAGCATCTGCTGATTCTACCTGGAAAGGCCTCTGGAGTTTGCCCCATCCTTCCCCTTCCTGCCACCACTAGTGTTCAGGGGTCAAGTCCAGACTGTTCCTTTGTGCAATCTGAAACTCCGTGTGATCTGACCTCCTCCATCTCGCCAAAACACCTGGGGCTCTCTGCTATGATCAGACGGCTCTTGTCACACCATATCGTGGCGTAGGGACTGGCAAGGAGCTGGCCAGGAAACAGCTGTGGAGAGCAGGCCAGGGATGGGGCTGGAAGCACATTAGCAAACAAAATCAAAGGTACAGTGAGCAAAGAGCAGAGCGTGTGGCAGGCCCAAAGGCCACACAAAGAGCACCAAATTCTTGGGTATTGCAAGAGAGACGTTCAAAGTCCAGCCGAATGAAGAGCCATGGAAAAGGAGGGACAGGAGCAGAGTGGCTGTGGGGTCAGGGTAAAGCAGGGACAATGAGGAAACGTGCCAAATCAGCAAGGGCCCCTTCATCTTGTTACCCAGCAGGCTGGCTGGAAGGCCCACAGGACAAAGTGACAAACGTGCGTGACTGAAAAGTACTGGCCTGGAGAGCAAAGTCAGTTTTCTCCCAGAAGCACTTGCTTAAATGGTTGCTTTTGCTGGCTTATGCTCACACCAGCCTCTGTGCCCACACTGGTCCCCCTATCAAATCCACTAACCTTTCAGGACCACGCAAGACCTCAACACCCACGCCGCCACAGTACTCTCTCCCTCCTTCTCTAGGTTCCTCTATCACTTATCTGAATTACTCATTCTGACATTTAATCACATGGGTTCCTACCAAAACTACCTACAAACATTAGTGTGCACTGACTTTGTGCAAAGTAGCAGCCAGGGAGAACACACAGGACTCTAAGACAGCCCCTGAACTCACCTCTCAGAATACAGTTGGGGGGTGAAGAGAGATGCACACATGGAAAGATACTGTTTACATCCCTGTCGTTAGGAAGGAGAACAGACAGAAGACGGGTAAAAGTTAGCGAATGCTGGAGAAGCAAGCATGTGGGAAGGCCGTGAGGAATGGAGAGGCTCTGAGCAACAGAGAAGGCGGCAACACGGGAAAAATGATTGTGTGTGTATGTGTGTGAGCGGGTTGAGCGGGGTATACAGACAGTGAATGGACTGGAAGAGCAGCTTACTAAATAGTAATTGACTGACTTAAACATATATATTTATTTATTCACTGAGAAGAATCTTCCTTTAGTGAAATACCAAGGAAGGAAAAGTCCATACTGTTATGGCTTAGCAGATTTCAAATTTAAAAAACATATATGGAATATAGGTCTTCATATTAATAAGGAATTACTGCTTAAGCGTTTGTGATCTGGCTGAAAACCCCCCTTGCCAGCAGAGAATTTGGTGCTACACGTCACAGGAAAGTCCCGTGGGTGGTAGATGGCCTTAGTATCCAGTGGAAAGATGGGAAATTACAGAACCTGCTGCTTCACAGGGACCTCTCCCTTCCTAGGAGGCCAGAGATGGTTCTGGTTCCATGGCTGACCTCCAGGCAAAGAGGCTTCCCAACTGCTCCGGACTATAGACTCTTTTAATGGCTCCCTCCCTCCGAAATTAAGCTGTCTGGCTCGATGCCAGGTGCCCAAGCTGACCTCAAGCCTTCACTCTGTCATGAGAAACTGACCTGGCTGGTGATTTAGGGTGGTTCACGAGCTGCCACAATGGCTGACCCACTTCCACGTCCCCCGGTGACACTGCGCCACAGGCAGCCACCTGGGGCGGATGAAGAGCTCCGAGGAGCATCCAGCCCTCGGTACACTGCTCAGCTCAGCAGACAGTCATTCGGGGCGGCAGCGGGATGGCATCTCATCCAATTGTGCGAAAAATCAATGCGTCAAGGATCGCACCTTTCTGTATGAGTAACAGCTTCGCTCCCGAGAATTTGGTGGAGGGTCGGATTTCCTTACAAATCCGGGAAAACGCTTTCCTCAAGGAAACATCCAACCTACTAGACTTGGATGCTAAAGCCCAGTGCCCACCACACACTCCATTTGCACGGAAGGCATTCTCGATGCTGCCAGGAGGACAGGACTTCCAAAGTCAGTCACTTCTCGCACTGCTGCCTCAGACGTAGAGGAAGTAGGAACTCCAGTCGGCTCCTAACTTTCCACACCGCAGGACGGCGACAGTGGCAGGAGAGTTTAGAAATTATACTTACTCACCCTCTAGGACATACTTTAAAAGTCAAGTCACTGTCTTAGTTACACTTCATCAATAAAGACGTAGCGTTTTGTAGTATGAGGTGTAGTGTCTATCACAGTGACATGCAGAGGAGCAGACGGAGAGAAAGGACAGGTTGAGATCAAAATTGGGAACCAATGAATTTAAAGCATCAATAGAACATGAGAAGTGGATCAAAGCTGGCTACATCTGGAAATTTATGACTCTCTAGAAAATGAGGGCCATTTCCTGCTCCTGGATACTGGACCAATTTTCAGTCAACTACCTACTGAGAAGGGCCACAAAAGTAGATCTGATTCCAGGCAAGTCCCATAAAGGAAATTAGGTTTAAGTATAATTAAGTAAAGTTGAGGATGAGTGGCGGACCAGGATGGCCCCTGGAGCCCAGTCTGGGAAAGACTAGAGAGACTGTGACTCAGCAATGGGACAGGCCTAGTGTGGGCCCACTTGCCCATCCATATGTCCAGGGTTTGACATGGTGTGATGAAATGAGTTGTAGCACATGCCTCTTTTGCTTTTTTGAAGACATATTAAAGCCAGAGAGAATCAATTCAGGCACCATGAACAGGGAAGTGTCTTGGTCATAAATTTTTGGAAACTGGAATTGATGGCTTTAAGGAGTGCATGCATGGCACATGCTTCCTTCCATCTGAACTAAATCAAGGGAGTCTTGAATATTTTGGATTCTGAATCTTTTAGGGCTTTCAGCAATTTCTGAGCAAAAGAACAGTTCCTAACAAGAAGCTACAGTCTGTACCTAGGTTAGAGAAAGAGGACGAACTTCGCCATAGACTCAGCTGGGTCATCCTAATTCATTACAAGAGGCCTTAAGGATGGCAACACTTTCCTTCCGGGCTTGGCTAGCCTCCCGCATAAATGACCTGCCAGGGCAGAGACACTGCAGGTGGGCCACAGCCAAGAGTTAAATTAAGCCTGGCCACTAGCAAACTAAACACCCACCCTCAAATGCACACCCACTCATAAGAAACCTCACCATCCGATGGCAGAAGCTGGCTGAGTAATAGAGAGGGTAACCAATTCATCCGTGTTTGTCTGGAACTTCCCCAGTTTTAGCATTGAAAGTCCCATATTCTGAGAAACCTATCAGTCCTGGGAAAACAGGGATGTTTGGTCAGCCTAAGTAACCGAGGACAGCATCCCAGGTTAGCAATTCAGCTTTCTCACCTTGACAGTTTTGGTTTGGGGCGTTTCATTAGAAACACAAGCAATTTTAAAGATGAAGTCACCTGAAAATGTGACCTCATCGAGGCTAACCATCCATACTCAGTCTCAACAAAGATGATTTTAAACCTTTCATCTTTCAAGAACTCTCTTATGATGTAAGTTTCCAGGTAAATAAACTCTGAAGGTCTGGGGCCTCCATAATGAGTGCACTGGAGTGTGACAGACCCACTTATCAGCGGTTAACGGTTTACCACGAGATCTATGGAAATATTTGCTCAGGTCTCAAAATGGGTAAAATCAGGTCAATGGAATGAAGGCTCTTAGCAATTAGGAGTTTATCCTATAAAAAGGACAAAGCTTTCGTGTTCAGCCAAGGAGGAAAGGATCCAAATCTGATCTGATCTGGAATGTCTCTGTGAGCAAGGGGGAATTAAGAGGAATTTAAGACGAAACTAATGAAATTCTTTTCAACTTTAACTCACTGAACAAGCTGTGCGGGCTCCAGGATTTCCACCCACGAGGGGCCTGGGGGTGGCGGTCTGACGGAAGGGACGGTGTGAAGCTGTATTTGCATAGTGTTTTAAGACCCAGAAAACATCAATTGTCCAGATCCAAGGCCCTTACCTTGGCGCCGCCACTGCAGGTAAACAGCCTTATAAAGAGGAGGCAAGGAAGGAAATGGCAGGGGGAGTAGAGTGCACAGACTGAGTCCTACACGCTTTAGATCTAGAAAATAGCTCCACAGAATGCACCAGCAGAGAGGTCTGAATTGGCGCTCTTCTGTAGAGTACTTCTAATTATTTAATACGCCCTTGGTACACTGGGACAAAAATAGCATATCTTGTACATCTATGACAAATACAGTATTTTTATATATAGAACAGGGCTTTTATTTGGGGTAAATAAAAGAAAAATGAATATTTACTCTTAGGAAGGGCATATGTGTGACAGCAACAGAGAGGAAATTGGTCCTGTTTGAGAAAAATCAAAAGTAGATTTGCTCTGCCTTCTCAGAAATAATTAGGAAGCAGAGTCATGCAGAAACCAATAAAAAAAAAAGTGTCTCTAGTAAATTTCCACAGCGGAAAAGTTTTAAAAAATGGTCCTTTTTAAATATCCCCCAACAACAGAGTCTCAGAGAAGCAGACCCTCACACGTCCAGGAGCCAAGACTAACGGGTGGCCACGGGCAGGAAGCCACAGACGCGGACTAATTATGAGGAGAACATTTCAGGAGGATTGTTGTGTGGAGTTTGCACTCCGGTGAGTGAGGAGAGCAAGTGGGAAAACCCCAGAAGAGGAACCCACTACAATCTGGGGAAAGGTCCTGGGGTTTCCACCATCCTCTCAGGAGGAAACGCTCAGGAAGGGCACCGTGGCTGAGGCGTGTCACCTACTGTTTTAGGCTTGGTTTTGGAATGGGTGTGACCCTCATCCCCAAGTTGAGGGTATCTCTCAAACCCAAGGAGAACAGTAACATCCAGGTCTTACTAATACAAGTGGCAGCTGGTTGCAGAAAAAAGCTATTACATTTTTGTCTCTGGGGAAGAAAGGAGCCACAAACATGTGACTGTGGTTTTGATCGCGTTGCTTCCTTTCTCCCAACCCTGCAGGGGCTCCTAGGTGTCTACTGCATTCAATAAAAACAGCCCAGCTATCTGTTTTTAGGTTTGCTCTTAGCTAAGCACTCCATCACGCTCTTCCTAAAAGTCTTCATCGGTAGTTATACCACGACCCACGCTGACGGGCCTGCTAATGAGTAACAAAGCAGAAGCCTGGCTTCCCACAGGAAATATATAAATTTTAATAACAGGCTTCCAGAGACAGGGCACCTGCTGCCTGTCTCCACTTTCTACCCAGGTAGATGGAAACCAGGTGGGCCCAGGGGAAGGGTGGAGCCTGCAAACTTCTTTTATGCACATTCCTGGGGCTGCCCTGACCTAATTTAAGACCAGAAAAACAATCCATCTTCTTTCAGAGACAGAGCAGTGACTTCCCAACACACAAAACTCTGTCCAAGCTAAAGAGCTTGTTCCCTGGAATGTCCCTGAGGGGCACCGGTTGCATAAGCTAGACACAGTGTGGCTTTTTGCCCAAGCACATGTGGCGTTTGCCAAAATGGGAACATCCCTCACCTATGCCTGTCTAAGGAAAACAAGAGACAGGAGGGCATTATGCTGATTTGGACCCACTAAGGATCGTGTCCTGTCTCGTCAAGAGAGTGGCTCTCAAATTGGGATATGTGTGCTCTACTGATGAAGAAAAGAGACAGACGCAAATTCCCATAGAACGAGGCGCAACGTGCTCAATGGACATAGCAGCCACGTGCTGGGGAAACCTATGGGTAGGGAGATGGACGAGGGGCTCATTCTGACCAAAGAGGAGTGGGAGGAAGTCAGGGAAAGTTTCTCAGAACAGGTACTATTTAAGTTTTTCCTACAGGATGAGAGGCATTTTGGTGGAGAGAGAAAGGAAGGAATCGGGGACAGCCAGGAGGTAAGGCCTCAAGGGGCAGGCCCCTAATGGGCAGTGGGAGAATGCCATGAGCAATGAGGCCGGACAGGCAGGATGGGGTCACGCTGAAGCACGCCTTGGGTGCTGGCCTGCTTAAGGAGGACAATGCAGGTGGTGTTGTGATACGTGGGTGGGTCAGAGGCAAAGAGGCAACCTGGGACACTCTTGTAACAAAAGCCCGAGGGAGCAGTCGTTACACAGGGGAATATGCAGGGAGAAGGTCCTGAGCTGTATACATACCGAAGCTTTGTGTCCTTTACTCTATGTAAATGATCACTCAAAAAGTCCTTCAAGAAACAAAAGCCCAAGGGGACCAGAGCCAGCGTGTCCTAGAGCACGGGCACGGGAATAGTGAGGCGAGGGCAGCTCCACGAGAAAATCCTTCTTTTTGGGTTCCTGTCCTCACCTTGTAGCTAGGGCCCCCTCCCCCATGGTGCTTCCTCTAAGAGGACTTTTCCAACATTGGTGACAACGCAGCGGTGCTAGACTCAGGATGTTAGTGCCGGAGGACACTGCAGGAGAGCCTCCTGCTTCATTTTACACAGAAGGACACATCGTAGGGTTCCGCGGCTGGCTTGGGAGCAGATCCAGGTTTGCATCCTGCTCCAAATTTCAATTCAAGGGTTTTCCTCTACCACTGCTGCTAACAACCATTAGGAAATCTGCACGGCCGACAGAATCCTGAAGCTGTTAAAAATCGAATGTTAGGAGATACGTAGCAGCGTGGGTAAATGTCCTTGCCATATTGAGTGCTAAAGCAGGTCACCAAACACCGTGTATCCCCCTGATTTTGTGGAGGGGAAGCACCTGCAGAAGAAAACGCCCCACAGGGATGATCACCAAAGTGGTCACAGTGCGCACCTTGGAGTAGGAGAATAATAGACGATTTTTGTGTGCTTCACTTTATCGTCCATTTTAAAAAAACGAATATGCGTCAAGTTTTTCATTCAGAAATAATGGAGATTTGTAGCACCATCTAGATTTTCTCATAATTTGGAACTGAGCTTTCAGTCTGCTTGTTTCACCGAAAGCGAACACTTCTTGAGAACAAAAAAAATGAATCACTAGGTAAATACTGATCTGTTGCTAAGCGAACACGAAACATATCATCCAGTCTAAGCAAAGTTTTTCCTCCAGACATTAAGAGATTCCTTTTAATGCATCTTTGCATAGATCCTCTTAAAACAGATTTAAAAACTGACTTAAATACTGAAAGGGGAAAAAAAAATCCCTGTACTCCTAACACGTTTTCAATGCCCACCTTTCAAAGATTTTTTTCTCTACCAGAACAGCCAGAGGAGACGTCCTGACTCCGCACAGAAGTCATGATGACCGGCTGTGTTCAGCCCGGGTCAGAGTAACACTATCAGCCTGCTGTAAATCAGTGACCTGAACTTTCTAGCCTAGACAACTATTTGTGAAGGATGCAGACAGACAGGAAGAAAACCTTCAAAGTTCCAGGAGAAGTACTTTTACCCATAACAGACGTTTCCGGCCCTCAGTTTCAAAAATATTGGAGGCCGTTACAGAAATGCCACACAGAGAAAGAACATCAAGGACAGTGGCTTCCGACAGTGATTAAAATAGAAAGAGGGTCACTTGGGACTTGGAAGGCCACTCTGAGCCAGTCCCGCTAAAGACTCTCCTCGTGGGCCGGCCCTTACTGCTCTCTGCCTAACTGTCCACCTACACCCTGAGAAGTGTCTGCCCCCCTCCCCATGGAGAGGAGGGGACCGACTGAGTCACAAACTGGGGTTCCGTTTTCCTCTCTGCCACTCCGCTTCCTCACCCTTAAAACGAGAGGGAAAATGAACGCAACCTCAAAGTTGTGAAGAAGGTTAAACAGCATAATGTCTATGAGAGATACTGAGTAAATTTAAAACGCAGCAAGTAACGTGGACAAAAGAGGGTAAAGTGAAAACATTTTGGTGATAATGCTACATGAACGCGGGATACAGTGATTCCTAAAATTAGAATCTAAATCAAAAACAAGAGGTTAGTTCAAAGATGGAAGGAAAAAGGGAATCCTTTTACCCTTTAATCATCTGTCATGTTCAAGACAGAGTTTGGGAGCTGGGAATTTAGTCGCTTAAGTACTGTTCCAGTATACCCTAAGAGGGCTGGTCCTGTCATCAAAGGGATAGGTCTGGGAAGGAAACAGTTTCTGGGGAACTTGTCCTTTCACACCCACCTTCGAACCATAGCTGACCTCCACCCCTCCCCAATTTGAGTTCTACCAGGAGGGAGCATAGCAACTGGTCAATGATGGGGTGGCGGTGCGGTGGGAGGCAGCGGACACAGCCACGAGGTGACCAGGGACACACTTCCGTATCGGGAGGGTGGGTGGGGCCATCTCAGTAGAGGTTGCATGGCGCCAACCCAGTGCCTTAGACTCAAGGAGAAAGTGTGCCAGAGAGGGAAAAAGCCAAGAGAACCCGTGGTCTTAATGTCTGGGTTATATTTTAAAGGGAAACAAAAAAAGAGGTCAAAAACTGCCATAATCAGCTGGGGGTTTTTTTTGAACAATCAGTATGGAATCAAACCTTCCGTGATTTTCTCTGGAGCCTGGATGGTAGCTTTGCCGTGGCTTCCTCTAATCACTCAGGAACCAATGCCGGATGGAAATCTGCAGTCACCTGCACGTAAACTTACAGGGTATTTCACACCTTGGTTTTCAAAAGCTCTCTGAGAATGAGACGGCCAAGGACCTGGGTCCAGCTGGGTCCCACTCCAACTGAATGTGGGTGCAAAGGTAAATTGCCAGTCCAGACTAGTGAGTTATCTACATTGTCTTGAAGAAAAATGCTGGACAATTTGGAGGGTGTACAGATTCTGCGCACCCTCCTTAGGGAGGAGGCTTTTCACTGCAAACACAGTTTAATAGGAACACCACGTCCTTGTCCAATGCCTGGTGGTGGAGCCTATCATGATGTAAAGTCTGCTCAGTAGGGAAGTCCCAAATTCAATCCCATGACATTTACACTGTACATGGCACTCCACAAGTACTAGGCAACACGCTCCAGTTACGTGTCTCTCTCGACCTGACAGTACCTTTTGGATCACGGCACCACTGTTACGAAAAAACTGTACCTGAACACACAAAACACCCACAGCCCACAGCTCTTCACCCTCGGCTACCGGCATGTAAAAATTAACCGGACAATCAAACAAGACAAAGCAAGGACCCGAACTCTGCCCTGTCTCTGTTGCCCATTTGCTCTTCAGAGAAAATCATTCACTCGTGTCATCAACTCCAATAGAGGGGGTGAGAGGTTACACCGGATAGAGGGCAAAGCTTCTACCACCATCCACGGAGTATCAGAGACGCCAGTGAGCGCTGGTTGTGTGCCGAGGGGACAGTGCAAATAAGACAGCTCTTGAAGCAGCGATGTCTGAAAAGGCCCACCTGGCAGAATGGAATAAGTTTGAAAAGGCACAAACAGAGTGAAGCAGTGGTGATGAGAAAGGAGGAAGGAACTCAGACCCGGAGAGCATGCAATGTGTCAGGCATGAGGCTCAGCCCTGGCCCTGAAGGGAGACGTGGTTATTCAGAAGACAGCAACAGGGCAAAGGTTAACAGTGCACCTCTTGAACACGGTCCGTGTGACATGGAAGGCAGACACCCTTTTCCACTACGGCTTCCCCTATCACGAGTGGTGCTCACCTGTCACCTCGAAACACAGACCTGGGTGCATGCAGGGCAACGTGGTTCCCTCGGTAAAAGCATTCTCTCTAAGTGGATCCTCCCAGCTAACGTCCAGGACATTTTTTAATAAGGCAGACGGAGAATACCCAGCTAATAAGTCTGTGCTTTTTTGCTTACTAATTATTTTGGGTAAGCATGGTTTTTCTGTCCTAGAGCTGGCAACGAAGCATTTGACAAAGAGCTGGAATATGGTCCAAGTTTTCTGTATCTACCTAAAAATGACTGCTGTTTTCTGCAAAGTCCTCGTCATGGACGATGACTCCATACTGTGGAGGGAGGGATGTTTCCAGGCAACACAGAGCTGATTCTGTCTCCTTCCTGCCGGATTCAACACCAGGCTTCTATTGAGATGGTGGCTATTTTAACACCAACGACAGGATTTTACATGGATGCCCTGAGGACACAGGGCGAGACGCTTCTCCTTTGAACACCAAACAAGCCAAACAGACTAGCAGGCAGGCGCACAGCGGGCAAGGGGTCTACTCACTCTTTGGTCAGAAGAGGACAGGACTTGAGCAGGAAGCGTGAGAGCCCCGAGTCCTGGAAGTAGAGGTCAGGCGGGGCCGTGGGGCTCTTCAGATTCAAACACCGAACGATCACGTACAGCACGGCAGCCACGGCAGCCAGCTTCACGCCGTCAAACACGGCCGGGAGCTCGGGGGTCTCCAGCATGGCATTCATCTTGGTCTGGGGAGCAGAAGCACAGGCCCAGGTTTAGGAGCACAGTGAGGAGGGGTGCAGCCCCCCAAGAGACAAGGCCAGCACCCACATGTCACGACCCACATGTGTCCCCAGAGCCCACCCAAGCTGACTTCCATGAGGGCCTTACAGCTGCCAACAGACTGGCAACAACCCAAATCATAAATACACAGGCCTGAGCACTGATAAACGAACACTTCTAAGACAAGCAAATTGGCAAATAGTGAGAATAGCATCCTTCTGAGAGTGGGAGGAAGCAGTCCAGTCAGAGAGGCAGGACAGGACTGGAGGAAGCACTGATTCCTGCGGACAGGCAGCCTTGCACCTCTGTGTAGATTCAATCTGCCCCTGTGTGCCAGGTGTGGATGAGGTATCATGTTGACAGACTCACTCAGACAGAGACACGGGATGGACTGCTGTTGCCTGAGGGGTGGCTGCACTGCCTGCTGGCCCCACCCCTCCACTTTCAGAGCAGGATGAGATAAAGCAAGCTGGGCCTGACCTAGGCATCTGCTCCTCGGAGGCAGCCCTGGTGTTGGGGTCAAGTTCAGACTCAGCTCAGGTCACAGTGGTCCTTGCTCCTGGGGGTTTCAAGCAGCGTGAAATGGAGCTTGACCAATTTTTTTCCCCCACTGAAGGTGCCTATTGCCATTAGTCCAAAATTAGGCTAAAAGTGGACCAAATTCAACCATTAGACCAAAATCAAAAACTGGAGTACAGAAAGTGTATGCACATCTGGCTTTTCCTAAACTCTCCTAACATTTTATCTTTTTTTTTTTTTTTGAGGAAGATTAGCCCTGAGCTAACATCTGCTGTCAATCCTTCTCTTTTTGCTGAGGAAGCCTGGCCCTGAGCTAACATCCGTGCCCATCTTCCTCTACTTTATATGTGGGACGCCTGCCACAGCATGGCTTGACAAGCAGTGCCATGTCCACACCCGGGATCCGAACTGGTGAACCCCAGGCCACCGAGAAGCGGAAAATGCGCACTTAACCGCTGCGCCACCGGGCCGGCCCCACATTTTATCTTTTGAGGTGGCTTTACCTTGTATACACTGAACACACACACACCCCTCCAAACACTTAAAACCAAACATCAACAAAAATAAAAGCAGCAGCAACTCAAATTCAGTCTTTCCCTTGCTGCTCGGCAGAAAAATGGAACATCAGCTGTTACCTTAGAAATCAGGAAACCACAAGCTGACAAAAAGGAGAAAACGGTAACTCTCAGAGCCAAGGTCGCTATGGCAACAGCTTCCCCTGGAATGGCTTCAAGTGGCCTCTGCTAAAAACAGTCAGCACGGGAACTCTGGCGGCCCACAGTGTAGTGCAGACAGAACAGGCAGGAGAAAGCAACCTCCCAAATTGTGTTTGGGGCAAAACCAAATGAACTCTCCTGGCACCTACAGCAAGGCCAGACGGGACTCTGACACCCTTTTCTAAAGTCAAAGTGACTGGCAAATACAGGGCCTAAATACGCTGCAGATGACCTAGGGCAGGAGGTCCCAACACAGTGGGGAAAGGTGCTCAAAGATCATAGCTCCTTAAGTGGCCTTCCAGAACTGGGGGAAGAAAATAACTTTTAAAAAATGTATCCGCCACAATTTGGAATCAAGGCTAGACCTCAGAATATACCACCAGCTGCAGCAACCTTTGAACTTTTACAAGCTGACAGTTCCTTCAAACTTAACTTCCGGGCATATGTCACCTCCTCTCCCCTAAAGGCTGGCTATTTATAAACCCCTAAAACAAGATTCTTAACTTGAGGTCTGTGGGCCCCCTATGGGATTCTAGGGTCCAAGAACCCCCCGAAATACATGTGCAAGGTTGTGTGTATGCACAGTTTTCTAGGGAGGGGTCTACAGATTTAATCAGATTCTCTAAGGGATCTGTGGCCCAAAAAACTACACAGCACCACACTCAAAGATGCTCCATGGTGTAACCTGCGCTCCGGTCCCTTATCTCACCAGAGCCCTGCCCGCTGTGCCCGTCAAACCCATGAGAAACAGACATCCAAGATGATGTGGCTTGCGAATATGGATTTTTATGTCTAGCGAGTGAAGGGCCAAAACCTGATCCAGCTGGAATTCCAAAGTTTCTCCGACACGACGCTGGTGACATGGAACGGAAACAGATGCTCTTTCTGGTCCCCTTTGTTGGAAAGAGAACAGAGGAACGAAGCAGGTGGCCTGACCAGTTTCCTTGTTTGTCTAGAGCAGACTCATTGAATCACAAAAAGCAAAATAAGTCCTTCCCTCCCCACTTCCACTCACGACTCACTAACACAAGAGGAGGTGGGGAGCAAGAGCGGAAATAAGAGTCGGGCGGTACATACCTCTGTCCCTTGTCCCCTCTAGTGTGAATATGAAGTGTCCTTGGAGAGTAGTATGGCTGGGCCGGTCAGGGCAGAGCTCTTACTCAAATTAACCTAAAAGCTGAAAAGATGGTATGGTTATGTTTTAAAGGATGAGAAAGAAGCAATTTAATTGAAATACAAGCACAGCCTAAGTTTCTCTGCATCAGGTCTTTAGGGAAAAAGGCAATTTATTTAATTAACATGTATGCCACACTCTTGGCTGTCGGAGCAAACCTGCCGGGGGGAGCCCTTGTGAATCCATAGACTGACAGGCCCCCTCTGGTTTGCAGGACCAGTTATCTGCTGCATCAGAACTCTGGCTACACAAACTCGCCCTGCTTTCCCCCTTTACCTCATAATGTCATCTTTAGAAACACCGGTATCATCTCTGCGTGACCAAGGAAAGAGCTTAGCAAGGCTTTAGGTCAAGACAGTAGTCAGTTGACTCATTGCTTCTCTTCCAAACACAGAGCAATGACAGAAACAATATGAGCTGAGAAAAGTATAAGGGCACAGATGGGCTCAAAAACATGGTTCCAGAAACACGAGAACTGAAAGTAGTGGTTAAGTTTAGTGTGCTCCGCTTTGGCAGCCGGGGGTTTGAGGGTTTGGATCCACGGCGAGGACCTACACCACTCATCAAGCCATGCTGTGGTGGTGACCCACATACAAAACAGAGGAAGACGGGCACACATGTTAGCACAGGGCCACTCTTCCCCGAGCAAAAAAAGAGGAAGATTGGCACAGATGTTAGCTCAGTGACAATCTTCCTCGCCAAAAATAATAATAATAAATTAAAATAAAATAAAATAGCAACTAACAAACTCTAAGAAGAAATTAAGAAACTCTAGACAAGGAAAATACCTATGTCAATATACACAACAATTATGTATGTGATTAAGCCTAGAATGCACCCCAGCTTTCCGTCTGCCAGGGGAAAACGGGAGACCCAGTCAGACCCCTGGTTTTCCAAAATGGAAAGAGCTCACGTGTATTCTGCTCGTATCCCAGAAAGCATGACTGAGACTCAGGGGAAGCAGAGCTTTTCTAGCACAGAATTACAAAAAAAAAAAAAGACCTCTAGGGGACTTTACATAAGGGACCTTGAGTGATGTGATAGGCAATGTCCTCCTACAACTTTTTTAATAGCAAATGCAGTAGAGAATTAATTTCCTCAACCCTTGAAAAAATGCCAAGGGTTTAAAATCGAATTCAATTAGGTGAAGGTGCTCCAGTGAGAGGTTTGTAATTATTATGGTCCAAATATGCAGCCTTGATCCAATTCGACCCTAGTGCATGTCCGTGGGACCACCTCCCTTGATCTTCAGTGGCTTAAGGACCGTCATGACGACTTACTGTGTGCCTGGCGCTATGCTAAGCATCGTGTAGGACTGAAATGAAGTAGAATTCTCACTTTGGGGAGAAAAGGAGTTTATGCTAAAGCTATCTATACTTTAGAAACTTGGAGACAAGAATAATTAGTCTAGGAAAAAATTAACTGAGGAAAGACTTATGGAGCAGCTAGATTCGGGCCTTAGGGAAGCACAGGATTTAGAAGAAGTGTTTGTAAGTGGGAGTGTGTGTGTACAGTACATATGTATTAACTATACATATATATAAATACATATTTAATGTGTATATATAAATATATATGTATTAAACCAGGAATTAACTGGAAATTTTAGAAGGAAACTCTTGAGATTCATTTTAACTTGTCTTACTGCATTTTATTTTATGGTGTTCTTTCTTTCTTTCCAAGTTTGACCTGCCCCTAAATGTCAATATTCTGAACTTGTTCCAGACATAACAAACTTAGCTTTCCTTGTACCATTTTATGTGTCCTCTCTCCCTTTTCTAGGCAGGTGAAATCCAGTTAAAATGAACGTCAGGCAGCCAAGAGGCGGAAAAGAAGTCGCACAGAACGGCTGGAGGGCTGGGTGTGTGGAAGATGGAAAGGAAGCATCGTCTCCCCCCGCACCTCCATCCCCAGCCAGGCTGGGTTTACTGTGTACCCCATAAGTCCTTCCTCAGCTGGTGAGCCCCCTCCTCCCCGCTCCCATCACAGTCATTTTAGGAGCGGGATTTAGGTGCTGAACCCATACTTAACATTTCTTCTGTAGTCCCCACATTAACAAAGAAACCCAAGGTGCTGCCGATCGCCCAGCAGCACAGGAACCCCCAGTACTGTCTGACCGGCATTTCCCCCAGTGTGAGGGCCTGGGCTTCTCACTGCTCTCCCACGGCCATGAGCATTATTTCAAGATGGAGGCACAGATGCACCGAGAGACAGGGCCCCTGTGCTGGGAGACGCTCCAGTCTGGGGGTTCTGACACTTGGGTCCTAGTGCCACCTCTGACCCTTCTTAGCTGGTGACCTTGAACAAGTCACTTAACTTCTCTGGGCCCTAAAGACCTCATCAGTAAAATGAGAGGGTTAGATTAGAAGTAGATGAGGCCAAAGGTTTCCCTCAGCTCAGAATTTCTGAGGTTCTAGGGCTAGGAGTGTGGTCCTTGGCTAAGCAGCACAGAACGAACTCTCTGTTCTCTGCAACAGAGCACAGCCCTGCTTCCAGCCGACTTGGTAGACCATTAAACAAGAAAACTCACAAGAACAACCCTCAGGGCCTTTGTTCTTCCTTCAAATAAGTTGAACAGTTAGATATTTTCAGCTGTGCCATTGGTGCCAAGAATTCCGTCATATTTGTCATATTCAATCCACCTGCATGGGCGAGCGGCGATTTCAGCCATGGAATGTTAATGTTCACTGACAATACAAAACTTACAGTGAAGAAAGAAAGAAAAAACCGAGGGGAGGCCCCAAACACAGAAAACTCATTACCTGGGGTAGTGGGGTCAATAGCGTCCCCCGAAAATTCATGTCCACCTGGAACTTGTGAACGTGACCTTATTGGAAATAGGGTCTTCGCAGACGTAATCAAGTTAAGATGGGGCCCTACTGGTGAGAGTGGGCCCTAACCCCATGACTGGTGTCCTTGTAGGAAGAGGGAAATTTGAACACAGAGAGACACACACGCAGAGCAGGCGGCCAGATGAAAACGGACGTAGAGAACGGAAGGACGCATCCCCAAGCCAAGGAAGGCCAAGGATTGCCAGCAACCACGAGAAGCCGGAGGAAGCAAAGAACAGACCTCCCCTGAGAGCCGTCCAGAAGGAACCAACCTTCCGACACCTTCATGTCAGACTTCATGCCTCCAGAGTGGTCAGAGAATACGCCCAAATTTCCTCAGGTGACTCAGTGGTTCCAGTCCCCTGTCCTTTAGCAGCTGAAGAGACTTTTGCCTCATTCTTTGAAAGATCCCTGGTTACCCAGACAAGCTCCAACCAACTCACACCATAGTCAGCTAACCGGCATGAACACCCACAGGTGACTAGTTAACACAATACAAACTGTATTCTGTGTACAAATACCTGCTGGCTTGGCTTCTCTGCCTCCCTGATTCAGCCGTCAGAGCATCCTTTCCTCTCCGGCTGGTTACCAGTAAAGTGTGGGAGCCCAGAGACATGGACGCTACGGGGACAGGGGTCTCCCTTCCTTGCAACCCAAGCAAACAGGACTTGACAAACAAGCTTCAGTACTGACGGGAGTCCCACGGAAAATGCCTCTCAGGGAAAAACAAACCAAACTCCTAAAGAATTTCTCTCTTCTAATTCCGATCTGGTTGAAGACGGGGATTTTGTCCAGGTCCAGGCCCAGGGGTGAGAAAGCCCAGCATCAGATCCTGCCCCACCAGGTAGGCTGTGCGTCCCTGGACAAGTTTCTTAACCCCTCTGGGCCTGTCTGCAAACCGAATGCGTTAATGCACAGAGAGTATTTTTAAACAACCCCTGGCGTACAGGACGTGCCACCAAACATCACCCCTACCGTTACTGCTACTAAACTCTCCTCCATTTTGCCTCAGTAAATCCCCCGATCCAACAGATAGAAATTACCACAAAAAAATACTGACACGGAGGCCTCATCAACAATGAAATACCTATCGGACTGACTGCTTGGGCCTCCTCCAACAAGTTTAAAATTAATCCCAGAACACATTCTCGATTCTTCTAACACAGAACCATGTTAGACTTAATAAATCACTGGATAATGTGTTTAGCATCAAGTTCCATTAACAGTTGCAAGACGTGTTCTTGTTTCTGTGCTAAAAGGGGTTCCGGCAGTGCACGGTGCAGACCCCTCCTCTTGACACCCTCCCCCTCCTGCCAAGGGGTCCCTCCTTCCCCCTGAAAGGCTGCCTCCTCAGGCACACCTCCCTCCTGCAGGTAAATCCTCTCTTGCCTGGCCCGGCTCTCCCAGCAAACCTCCTTGATGCCCTGGAATAAAACCCCAGGCCAGCACAGTAAGCCTCAAACGGCCCTGTGAGAAGTGTCAGAAGGACAGCGGAGGCCGCAGCACACCAACGACAAAAACCTCACACCACCCCAATCTGTCAGCCTTTTGGTGGCATCTTAGATAAAAGCAGTCAACCCTAAATGTGGGCAATGTGACATCTTGGGGAGAAAGCAGGGGGGAAAAGGGCCAGTGTCTCCCGCCTTTACCTGCCATTTAACTAAAGGAGTCGAGCTGTTCATAAAAAAAAAAAAGTCACTAAGCCCACAGCAGACCACAGGGAGAAGGCCCAGCCATCCCCCTCTGAGATGTTCCTCTGAGTTCTCTAAGTCACTCACTGCCATGGGGCTAGGGCTGTGTCAGAGGCACTGCCAGAAGGTTCCAGGGTATGTCCCACTCTGTTGAGAACTGTGCACCCCCGGACAACGGGAGCCGACTTGGGCCCCATTCTCACCTCACGTGGAGGTTTAAACTCCGGGGGTGAGCACCTCTGCCAGCAGCTCACAGAACCGCCTCTCAGCGCATCCAGGCTGTGCTGGGCCCGTGCGTCTTCCTCCCAAGGAGAGTCCTGTCAGATGAGTCTTCAGGGTAAGCGGGCTTTGAAGTTCCCCCTCTCACCACCACCGCTACCTCAAGCCCAAAGTGATGGAAAGCGGCAATAATAGGGCCAACCCTGTTTTCCAGAGATGCCAAGAGACATTTGTTCATTTATTTATCTTGGAACATTAAGCACTGAGCACCAAGACCTTTTCCTGCCCCAGATCAAATGAGGGAGCGGCGCTGGGAGATGGGGACCAGGTGACGGTGCCAGGAAGCGGCTGGTGGCAGGGAGACGGAGGAAGGAGAAAGCCCCATGGCAATCTGGGCTCACCTCTTCCAAATCAGGTCCCACGAGGTGAAGGGACTGTCTGAAGTCACACAGATTTGGGAAAAGAGAAGGGAAGGAATTTACAGATAATTAAATACATTTATGTTAATGTTCTCAGTGGTGGCCAAAATTAAGACCCTGAAATTGCCTTTCTGTGCAAACTCACTCACGTGAAAACAGTTTTATTTGACCATAATTTTCCACAAAGTCATAAGGTCACACACTCAACCTGCTGAAATTTCAGGAAATATCCTATAGGTTCCTAGTAAGAGGAGAGTCACCCTAAGCAAGAAAACGTGAACTTCACATTTAAATGTCAGGAATGGCGACTAACCCACGTGCTTCCACAAAAGGAAGTCACTAAACTAAAAATAGCTGAAGACTGAGTCACCAGTGAAGCATGCGCATTTAATTGAGCACTTCGACATGCCCTCACTAAGATCCTGGGAGAAGGGGGTCTTTCCGGTGGGCAAACAGCCCTGCTGAAAGAGCAGTACGGTGGACCCTCGGTACCAGGGGGGAATGGGTCCAGGACGCCCACGGAGACCAAAATCCATGGCTGCTCAAGTCTCTTATACAAATGGTGCAGTATTTGCATGTAAACCACGCACATCCTCTCCCATACTTTAAATCATCTCTAGATTACCTGTAACACCTAATACGATGTAAATGCTGTGTAAATAGTTGTTATACTGTATCGTTTAGGGAATAATGACAAGAAAAAAGTCTGTACATGTTCAGTACAGGCACAGCCATCGTAGGCCTTTCAATCCGAGGTTGGCTCTGAATCCGCAGATGGGGAACCGTGGATACTGAGGGCCAACCGTACTTTCTACCAGAGGAAAATGGGCACAGCACGTAGCAGAATTGTTTCCTCTGCCATCAAGAAACCATTCGATCCATACCCGAGAACAAACCAAAGATCATAAGCCAGGTGCTTCCTTCCTCTATGGAGACCCTCGAATTTTCTCAGGGGACAGACACTTTAATGGAGAAATTTGAAAGTGCTAACATCGGGTTAAAAAACTTGTACTGTGATTGAATTCTGTAATATCAAAAGCAAAATCACAGTTTACTAGAACCCAACAAACCCCAGTGCCCAGTTTACTGGAAGTTTTAAGACACGAGTACAACCGGGGGGAAGAGCATCTCCAGATTCACTGCCTTCCTGGGAACGGTACGCATCCCACCCAGTCTTCTACATCTGCAAACAAGCTTCCAGAAGGCGGGTACTGGGAATGGGGTGGGAGGGCAGGACCTGGCACAGCGCTTCACTGAAGAACTGCTGACCCCATGGAACTCACAAGCAAAGGAGAAAGTTTCACCTTGAGATGCAACAGAAAAGGACTTACAGCTACCCTCAGTTGAAGAGAAAAGAAAATTGATGGTGAGTCCCCATTCCTGAGCACTCTGGTCTCCCAAGGCCCCCAGTGCCAGATCTGCACACGGTACTCGGCTGACGAACACCCTTTGGGGCCTGGAAGGAGAAGGTTAACACGTGCGGCCCACTGTAACTCTGACACCTGCTCCTCACCACGGCAGGCATCAGGAAGCAGATGTGTGAGGAGACCCAACCCACAGGCAGCCTCTGGAGCCCCTGCAGGGGAGAGACGCTGGGCAGGGCTGACTCCAGGCCCTCTGGCCTCTTCCAGCCCTGCGGCTCTCTGGCGATGAATTCTGCTGGTCATGGGAGGAGCCACAGCTCCCCTCAGGCTCGGCCTAGAAACTAGGAAAGGTTCTGGTCTCCTTTCCTTCCGAGACCAAGAGAAGGTTCTGGGGGCAAGAGCATACAGTCTGCGTGGCACTTCAAGGCACCCTTTGCTTATTCCTGTTTATAAATACCTCAGATGCTGTGAGCGGAAACAGGATCTCCGGCCAGCTTGGAGCAGCAGGCCTAGAGGTGACATGGGTATAATTGTGACAAGTGCCCAAGTCTTAGAAGACAAACTCCACCAGCTAAATGCAGATAAATATGGAGGACTGACTCTCTCTCAGGCCCTGGGGCTAAGAATGAAGGAAAGGGTATGGTGGGGCAGTCACCCATCAGGTGCTGACAAGCCAGCCCCAACAGGGGGCCTCCAGGGAGCCCCTGCCCAGCCTCTACCATGCGACCTGCTGATTCTGAGCGCAAAACAGAGCCTCGCCCCCAACTTCTAGGTCACAGCCCAAGTGGAGGGACTCCAAGATGCAGGATTCTGGAAGAGGGAGGGGACCCCATTTGTGTCTCCACATAACTTGCTTCCAATGGTATCTGGAGCTATTCTCCCCTCTGAATATGCTGTGCTGTGCAGCTCTGGGCAGGTCACTTGCCCTCTCTGGGAATTGTGAAGCCTACCCTTAAAGAACCCATGTGGTATATAACTGAACAACACAGATCTTAGAATCGGGGCCTGGGTTCGAGTTCAGCTTCTGCCAAGAGACTTGGGTGAATACCTAAATTTTATGAAAGTTTGCTTTTTCTTTTATAAAATGGGAGAGGGTAGGTTACATTACAGGTTATTGAGGGAAAGAAGTTGACGAAATTATGCAAGTAAAAAAAAAACCTTTATAAAATACTCACTGATATACTCAAGATAAAGTTTGTAAAATGCTTTGAGCTTTTTAGAGGAAAGCTGCCTTATTAAATATTTCAAGATTAGAAAAATATTAACTTTGAAGCAATAGCTAGGGAATTTTAAACCCATGAAGAGCAGGGGAATTGTCCCCAGGCAGTCCTGAACTTGGCTTTATCAGATCCTTCTACTGAGGATGCTGATAATCTAGAAAAATAAAAACAAGCTCTAAGATGGAAAGGGCGGCCCCTGGGTTGATATATTTTGGGGTCTTACTAAACGGATTGCGTCTCCAAGTAAAGAGACGGAAGGAGGTTCGCATCCTCAGTGTTCTTGTCTCCCCTGCGGCCAACACAAACATCTCGACTGCTGTTCCAGGACTCTCCCCCTCCCTTCCCACTTGCGAAGCAAGCTTTCTCAGCCTTCTGCAAAGCCTGAGGGCAAGTCCCAACTGCCACCCCTTGTCCCCGGGAGCCCTCCTCCTCCGGAAAACCGGCAGGCATTTGCTCGAGTCCACCCCCAGCCTCCTCCTGCCCAAGGCAGCAGGCGAGCTCCATGCGATCCTCTACACCACGAGGCAGGTGTGCCTCACACAACGCAGACTCAGCAACCAGCTCACTTTACAGGAGCTCTCCCTCTGCCTGGCTTTCCTGATCGGACGTGGTGCCAATCACCAGTGTGCTGGGAAGGGAGGAATTGGCCATCAAGGAAGATTATTCCATCCGAAAGGAGAGAAAGGCTTCTCTATAATTAGGAAACAAAGTGGTCCTGTTGACAAACAATTGAAAGTTGGGAGCACCCTCCTGCATAAAGCAGTGGTTTGTAAATGAGGAGGACAGAACTCCCTCAAAAAGAGCGTCCATACCACTGGGGGGATGGTTTTCAAAACGAAACCCCACTGCTGACATTCCACCCTGCTCCCCAGGGGGACCGATGGCATCCCTTCATTCTAAGCTCTGCGGGGGCTACGAAAGAAGTGTGATACATGGCATCCATGGACAAACTAGAAAACAGTGCAAATCCATGCACAATTAAGTACAAAATCTTGAAATATCTACCCTAAATACTAGAGGAATTCAAACAAAAGAGGCAGAAAGAAGGAGGAGGTGGACCCAGATAGCTGGGGAACCATGGGAAGAGATGGAGCAGAAGGCACGGTGAGGAGGAGGAGCAGGGGCAGACAGCAGGCTGGGCTCACCGGCTGAGCCAAGGCCGGAAAACACAGGACAATTAGGAGAGACTAGCAGACAGGGCAAGAGGGACGGGTTTGGGAGCAGCGGAAGTGAGTCACTGTGGAACAAAGCTTCAGGGCTTCACTTACAAGGAGAATTCCAGACATCAGCCTGGAAGATGGCGCCACACAAACGCCCCTACAGCCATGCATGCTTGGCCGGGACACGGAGGGAGTGACTTGCAACAGGAGGTGCTGAGAAGCATTTACTTGGCTACATGTAACCTGAGCCATGGGATGCTGGACAGGTACTGTCATTCACCACTTGAACATCACCGCGAGCCTTCAGTGGCATCTGACAGTTCGGTGGCAGTTTTGTCCAACCTGCTTGGAATGGAATCTTCGTTTGGGGGCCCATCCCCGCCAGACCCTAAAAATCATACCGTTTCCCCCCTCCGCATTTTGTAAATACCCTTTCATAACTAGAAAATTTGCAAGTCTCCCCTCTACGTAAAAGTGATGATTCATATCCCTTTCATCTCTGTTGGCAATTCTGGTCTATGCCCTTCTAACTCAACCCTCACGTGTGAATTCTACACGAGGTTAGATGTACAGTGTTGAGCACACAGTGGGCATTCCATAAACATCTGTCGATTGACCGAGTCTGTGAGAAAGGCCTGAAGCGTCACCATTCTGACCTCTCGCGCAGAATTTTCCTATGAGGAGATTATTACATTAGGCAGAGCGGTACTCGGCCTTTATGACTAACTGCCACGCCACCACAGATCAAGAGAAAAAGCTCAAGGTGACCTGGGCTGTTAGCAGCTTTTGGATATTTTAAGACCATCTTGAAGTTCAGGCGATAATTATCCATCTAAATGAAAGTCTTCCCCTCTCCGTCACTTGCAAAAGCTATTGTCCAACGTCGCATTTCTTTTACCCTCCTCTTCTTTTACCTTCGTCTCAAGAACATCTTACTAGGTTCAAAGAGTTTATACATCTACTTCAGAAACTGCTCACAAATAAAGAAAGAGAAACTGCTGTTCCAGGGAGCAGAAGGGAGGCAAGGCCCCCAAAGAGAAGGCAGACACACATGCACCGATCGTTAGCCTTCGGGTGAACGCTGGGAGACCACGAGAAGACGCCCGACTTCTGCGCCACACACTCCAAAAGCCCCAAGGCGACAAAGCGGCCTGTGGTATTTTCCAACCAACATGAGGTTATGTGACCCAAAAACATAAATTTGAATGCAATGAATCCTAGGTTAACCCAGATCGAGATGTTGGCAGAATTACAAAATAGGGATCCTTTTTAGCATCTAAGGAAAATGGAGAAATCCCTGGTCAAATATCTGTGGCGTCTGCAGCAGGTTTGCGTAAATAGGTCACCACCTTTTTGTTGCAAAGATTTCTGCTTCATTGAGATGCTTTCTGTGGATATTGCCCACAATAGGGTGGACAAATTCTCTGGGGACAGACAGTTCTGGCCGGAATCACGACTCTACCACCTACAGGTTGTGCAACTCTGGGCAAGTTTCTTAACCTCTTCGCGCCTCAGTTTCCTGACCCATTAAATGGGGCTACGAAGAGTGTCTGATTACAAGAAAAGTTAAAAACGCAAACGCAACACCAAAATGGCAGTGGTGTGCTCACCAGAGATGGCAAAGGAGGGGCTCGCTTTATCCAACGAGGCTACAGGATCTCAGCCCAGAGTCAAACGTCTGGGTCTTCAAGCCTGGTTAGTCCAGCTCCCAGACTTGCCTGTGAGCGATCACGACCAATACAATTCAACCATCTTCTACAGGCGACGAGTGGATCCCACACAAACATGTTCCCAACCCCATTCCAGACCATTTGCTTCTCTATCAGCCACCCAGAGAAAATATTAAGTTTGTGAACCACAGGTTGGGGTGGAAGACCCTCACCCTGGGATCCAGTAGTGCTCTCTGGTTGATCATAGCTACCAAGTCACCTTATCTTTAAACTGATGGAGCAGAACTAGATGATAACAAAAATTTCTATTCATGTAGCTCTACAGTTTATCCAATGCTTGTGATTTAAATACATTACCTCAGTTACCTCTCAAACATGTCACAAAGTGCACTGGTGTTTGGAGTGGAGACCGATTACCTAACTTACTGTTCACAAAGTGCGTCCTCAGACATTACCTCATTTGGTGCTCACAACAGTTCTGTGAATTATTAATACAAGCAAGGCACTAAGGCCTGGGGACCCTCCCTGTGCCAGGCCCTGGGTAAGGCTCTAGGAATATAAAGAGGTGAGGCACCTATCCATCTCAGAGGCCCGTCGCAGACTGGATGGAACTCAACCACTTCAGCCCCATTGACAGATGCTCTGGAAGGCCTCTCCCATCCAAAGAGAGCCTTTAAAAACAATCTGCATTCCTCTTGTAAGCTCTTTGGTGGCAGAGACAAGACTTCTCTTTCAATTTTCGTGCAACAACCAGCTTTCTATGTAGAGTCAATAAATAGACAGATGGATAGATGATATTAATGATAGACCGAGGGAAAGGGACTGTGTTTTCTAAATTGGGAAAAATATCCTTGGCTATAATCTACTTGGCATTTTCTATCATCTTACCATTTAGAAGGGCATGTTTTTCAATGTTATTGAGAAGAGTGAGTGAGCACTTTATTTACATGATCAGAATAGGGAAGGGAACCCCAGCCAGGGTACTTGGAATCTGAGAAGCTGACGTCTACAGGTTGAACACAGTGCGGGCCACACAGGGAGTGGTGAGGGGCTGGAAGCTCAGCAAGCATTCACGGAAAGTGACCTCGGGGCCACGCACAGGCCAACGATGAGGCCAAGGGTGTCCGGACCCCAGGAGAGCCTGACAACAGAGGCCCGACAGAGAGAGGGCTCGATAAACGTTTGCTGAACAAATGCAGGACTCCAGCGCAATCACCTCATCCCAGGAATATTGTGTTTCCCTCAATTTTTAGGGGGCAGTAATGCCATAATTGGACACATGAGAAAAGTTAATAGGATACCAAACAGTACATGTGGAAATTTGCCAAAATGCATCGTTCCATTTTAAGAGAACAAAGCAAGGAAGACAACAACATGCAGAATATGCTGCCAGTTATATAAAAAAGAAAGACACAGGATGGAGATATACACATGCTTGCTGGGATAGGCATAAAATACCTCTGAAAAAATATGCAAGATGCCAGAAACATTCATGGCTCCTGGGAGCAAGGTTTTACTGTTCCATGTCACGCCTTCTGAATGTTACACCACGTGAGTGTATTACCTGTTCAAAAGTAAAGAAAGATCTCTACAGGACAAATTACCCAGTTTCTCCAACAAATTGCAGGGGGAAAAGGAAAAGGAAATGGACTTACTTCAAAGAGACACAAATGGCAGAACAACCAATCACAATGTGTGAACCTTACTTGCATCCTGATTCCAAAAAACTAAACTTCAGAAGAAAAGTACTTCTGATCTTTTCAAACAATTGGAAATTTGAACAATGACTAGATAGTTGATGATATTAAAGAATTATTTTAGAATTGTTAAAGAAAAGAATTGTTAACTTTCTAAAGTGTAATAATAGTATTATAGTTCTGTTTAATAAAGGACTCTATCTTTAAGGTAGATCATGGAAATATTTATAGGTGCCACTATCTGATGTTTGGGATCCCCTTCAGAATTCCTTCGGGCTGGGGGAAGCCCCTAGGAGTCCGGAGGAAACAGGAGTGGTCATGAGTAATCACTGTTGAAGCCGCTGTTGGGTACACAGGGGTTCACTGTATGATTCTTCCCGCTTCTGTATGTCTTTAAAATTCCCATAACTGATGCTAATAAATGAACGAATGATTATTTACAATAGCGCAATAGTCTCAGCAGTCACTGAGGTTCGAGTTCACACCCAACCTTCAGCCACAGTCCAGCCTCCAACGTCCCGGGGGGGATGAGCTGCTTGTGGCAAATAAGCTTCCAGCTGCTCCAGCTCCAGCCCTTCTGGTAAGTGTGCAGGGCATGCAAATATCAGTAGAAAACTTCATCACTAACTCCAAAATTAAGCAAGCAGAAAGAACCGAAGAAATTACTTTTGGAGGGCTCCCTTCCATGAGTGTGGACACTCCATGTTGGCTGCACACCCAGGCTCTCATCAAGGCAGAACATCAACAACACAAGCTAACTCTGCCTTTCAGCCCAGTGCGTCTTTCTCGAGTGCTCCACACACGGGAAGGAGCCAAGCAGGACACAGACACGACTGGAAACCTCTGCCTCACAGCGCTTACATCCCGACACTGCGGATTTTCAAACTCAGGTGCGAGACGGCCCCCTCTAGGGGAAAAAGTAGCCCTGCCAGACCCCCTGAGCACTTTTTATTCAAGTCCTAAATTTAAATTGAATTACTTTTATTCAACTCTTATTTATTATACTATTTATTAAAATGTACAAACATAAAACTAGACATAAACTTCTTTTAGCACTTTTACAATTATGGAGACCAAAACAAACGCACAAATAAATACAAATAAAATTACTAAACAGTAAAATTCAGAGTGACTACATTAATGGAATGAAGCTGATGCCATTTTCAGACCTGAATCCCCGACAGCGTCAGTTGTGTTCCCACCCGTCCTGGGCAGGTCCCATGAGCACCAAGCGCAGCGCGACAGCTGGGTCCTCACGCCCCTTTTCCCTGCGGGGACCACTGCTGCAGGCTCCATGTGCACAGTGTTCTGTTCCATCACTGGCTTCCCCTGCTGCTATCTCATGTTCTCCACGCTGAGTCCATCTCTGTATTTTTCTCGGTAGCAGCTTTACCTGGCTTGAACTCATCAGAAATTCACACACAAATGGGGGACACTGAGGCCGTGTGGCTGGGCTCTGACATAATTAGGCTATCCCAGTGACCCAGAACAGGCTTTTTAAATGTTTCCAATTATTGTTAACATGAAACCAAAAAGTCTGAGTGTTCTTAATTTAAGAACTCAAGGAAACTCAAGCATATATCCTTGGCCTTGGACTGGCAAATACCCGCAACAGAAGATGGAATGTCATGGTGCAACAGGAGTGGAGCAAAAAGTGCCAGGGGGGCTCAGACGAGAAGTCACATTATATCTCAGAAACAATATGAGCTTCCGCCTGATATAGTAAATCAAGAATTAATCAGCTTAAGCACATGCTTCAAAAGACTGGTGAGTAAACACATTGAAGGGCTGTACTTAATTCCAACAAGCTGCTGAGGTCCCCCCTCAGCTTCCTCTGCTCCCCATCCTTAAGAACTACAACACGGCACTTTAAGACATGAACAAATCCAGACCCCATGGGGTCAAGGAACAACTTCCAACATCAGCTCACATCCCTATAAGATGCTGCAACAGTGTGTAGTCGGTACCACCTAAAAAAACTGGGCACAAAACCACACCAAAAGATGCCATGGCTGGGTTAGCCGGGCTAAATGAATGGCCTGACTGTTTAAGAAAATGGAAAAAGGGGAACCCCGCTTAATAGAATCCTCTGCTTCAGGCCCTCTCAAACACCACGATTCGATATCCATGAATTCAACCTTTTTATCAATCTAAATACATTCTGTTCAGAAGGTTGGTCTTTGTTCTGGGATACTGACCTTCCTCACATTTTTGGTGTTAAAATATCTTTTCTTAAATGATGGCAATGATAGGAGATGACAGGGCTTTTTCATTGCCTTATTTGAAAGCACTAAAATTTGGCAATCCTATGTTGGATATCTTGACTTGTTTTTTACTACCCTCACTGACATGACTAAGTAAACGGCACACAAATAGAGTGAACCGTCATGTATTGCTTAATGATGGGGCTAGGTTATGAGAAACATGTAGTCAGGCGATTTCTGTCATTGTGCAAACATCATTGGGTGGATTGAAGGGGAACAAAACTTGCCACCCCAAAACGTGTCTCTTTAACATGAGGATTATTTTAGGCTGATTATTTTTAAGAAACAAAAGACTTGGAAAGTTTTTCTGGTTACCTCCCCATGAACTGCCTAAAAGAATTCAGATTTAAAAACCTGTCTCAGGAAGCAAGCTGTCACCTTAGCATGACATGAACTAGGTGGCACACAGGGAGGAACCTAGAAAAGCCTGTTTGTTGGGCTCCCTTCTGTGTTCTTCTGTTTCTGTGTGGCCAAACACTTATTTTCCTAAAGTCTGCTCCTTTTCACCCACTGGTGAATTCCTTCCTTCCCTTTGAAGTCTCTTACTTTCCCCACCCCTGACACCTTCTTCTGTCTCCAGCTGAGGATGGTATTTAAGGTGAGGGCTTCGGCCATTTTGGCAAGTACCTGGGCTTCTCCCATGTATATATATTATGAAACTTTTGTTTGTTTTCCTCCCATTAATCTGTCTCATGTCAATTTGATTCTTAAGACCAGTCAGAAGAACCTAGAAAGGCAGAGGAAAATTTCTTCCATCTCTACAGTACTTACACAAACCTAGATGGTCTAGCCTACTCCACACCTAGGCAACATGGTACTAATCTTATGGGACCTCCATTGTATACGTAAATATAGTCCCTCATTGACCAAAATGTCCTTATTGCTGCCCATGACTGTGCTAGAGTGATTGTGAGAAAATGGGGGCAGTTTTTCAAAGGTATTCTCTCTTTTTCCCTAATCTCTGCCACCTCCGTCTCCTCATTATGTAACATAGTATGTATGGTCCCACTGATGGATAATGTGGACGCCCAGCAATGAGCGAAGACCAGAAAGTAAAGACTCTGAATTGGACCAGCTGACTAATATCTTGAAGATTCAGTTCAGTTTCAAGGTGACTCTAAACTCAACTCAGAGGTAAACAAAAGCAAGTTGAAGATTAAGGCACATTTGAAGAAAAGAGAAAAAAGAAAAACAATAGGCAAGATCTGGGAGCCACAGAAGGCCATGTTTAAATCAGCGTGGTTACGTAAAACACAAGCACAGCCATAGAAATTCAAATATGAAGAACCTCGAAACTCTCAGAGTCAGCTAAGGCTTAGCGGGACTGCATCAAGTTCAGACCTCGAAAAGAGTAAGGCTGATTCAGACAACTTGGGAAAGTAGAATAACAAAAATTCTGTTCCCAAATGTTGGTTTGGGAAAGACGCTTCACAGAGGAGCAGGTGTGAGAGTTGGCCTCTCCTGGGTGAGACACAAGAAGGGGTGGGGCACTTAAGAAAGCTACCCAAACAGATGGCCTGTGATGAAGGCCAGGGTTCCTTTCTGACGCTCAATGGCCGGGGACAAACACAGCCGGTGATGGGGTGCAGGAGACAGGATTAGACGTGATGGAGATGCTGGAAATGTTTATCAGCAAGGCCAAGAGCTTTCTCTGGAGACCAGAGAAAACACAGCAAGCTTTCCCTGGCAATTCCAGCACATTCTGCCCAGAGGGCAAGGCAAACGTCCAATGCAGTTCCTCATTCTCCAACGCTCCCCGCTCCCTGCTCCCTGCACAGGATGACCTCTAGGAGAAGCCCTCGCCCGGCCTCTTATCAAGCTGAGAGCTGCAGGGTAGAGAGAAGAGAAATATTTGCCCCTAAATAGCCACAAAATGCTGTAGGATCTCCATGTGAAGCTTCTGCCTAAATAAGACTGGTTCTTAGCATCCTCAGAAACAGAAAACAGATATCTAAAATAGACAGCTTTCATAAAAAAAAACAATGCTGAAGCTCCTTCCATACTGCCAAGAAATATTAAGTGAAAAACAGCAAGGTTCCACATAGCATGTATAGTACCCTACCATTCATATAAAAGGGAGGGGAATTTCATAATGAGTTTGCTCATACGTGAATAAAACATCTTGGACGTGTGTGAAGACCTCTGGAGGATGAAGAAATTGGTGACACTGGTTGCCTCTAAGCAACAAAACTAGGTAGCAGGACTTGTGTGGACATAGATGGATTTGCTATCTAACCTTTTCGCCTTTTGAATATTTTCTTTCACAACGTAAATGTATTACCCATTTTTTTTTAAGATTTTATTTTTTTCCTTTTTCTCCCCAAAGCCCCCGGTACATAGTTGTATATTCTTCGTTGTGGGTCCTTCTAGTTGTGGCATGTGGGACACCGCCTGAGCGTGGTTTGATGAGCGGTGCCATGTCCGCGCCCAGGATTCGAACCGACGAAACACTGGGCCACCTGCAGCAGAGCACGCGAACTTAACCACTCGGCCATGGGGCTGGCCCCAATGTATTACCCATTTTTAAAACAATTTTTTCAATTAAAAACATTAAAAATTTTTAAATGTAAAATAAAAACAAAAATAGTCTTTATGCAGCAAACCGCACGCACTTGTTAATCTGGACAGCTGTGTTCCTCGCGCACACCAGATGCTCAGTTGGTTGAACTTAATGAACCTCCACTTAAAGCCAACAAAAGAAAATCAGAAACCAGGCAAACCCAGGGGTATCAATGTTCCAATTCTCTAAGAAGCTCTTTACCTGTTTGCAGCTTAATCATTGCAAAAGATCAGAAAACAGGTCCAGCATAACAAGCCCTACGCCCAGCTGGGTGCAGTGCATTAGCTTCACGGGTAACAAGAGGTCTGATCCTCCACCCACACCTGCCATTTTCTAAACAGAAAACATTTAATCCCAAAATATGATGCCCTGGAACCAAGACGACAAAAACAAATGTGCAGATGTGCAAATGATCCTGAAGGAGGATAATGTCAGCACCTGCATGGTATCAATACAGAAACAGCAGCATAGGGGTTAAAAATGTCCTGAACAGTGCACTGGCCAAAAAGGTTGGAATATGAACAGCTGCAATAAAATCCTACGGCCAGATCACATCAAGAGGCAGCCTGAACTTTCAGTGCTGTGTTCCAGGGGATAGTTTAGCCCAAGATGGAACAGGGAGGCTTAACCACCTCATGCCCCAGTCATCTACACGCTTAAATTGATCAAGGAGTTCTCAGAATCTACACTGGAATAAAAATCGGAATATTGTAAGCAGTAGGTCAAGGCAGAAATTCCGCCACAGGGAATCCTATTATATTGGCAGTCTCTCTCTGCTAGGCCTTTCCTAGAGCCAGGTTTGGGGTGAAAAGTAAGACAGACTCTGTCTCTGTCTTCCACAGGACCAAAGAAATAGTTTCATCCTCTAGGCAGGAGCTCTGGGCAAGGGCAGTGGGGAACCACTATAGCCTTTGTGGGCTCAGCCAGCGATTACAGGGAGAAAGGCGTAAGTGGAAGAAGTAAGGAATAATAGCAAATGAGAAGCCCTTTGCCCAAGACGTTATGAGAAAAGAGAGCAAGATAGAGAGAAAGGGGCCCATATTAACAGACAAAGAAACGAAAGCAATGATTCTAAGATGGCTGAGCTCTAAAACGTCCTAAACAAAAAACCAAAACTCAGAATCAACTCTTCAGAACACGCCAATCAATGCATAGTGATCATCTTTGGTTCATTCTAAAAAACAGGTAAAAACAGAGAAAGCAAGCCAAAGTTGACTGGGTTCCAGCAAGAAATAAAGGTGACCGGGACTTCCAATTAAAAGCAAGTTGGCTGGCAAACTGAGAGTCGACGTTTACCAAAACTGCGAAAGTGATAAAGGAAATGAAGGTGAAAGCAAAAAGGAAAGAAAGAGAACTTCCCCAGCTGAAAGGAGAAGAAAGATCGTGCTGTTGCACTTGCCATCTGGTTTATTTCAAGCTCGAGAAAAGAACAGGAAAAACGCAGAAAAACCAGTGAACAGGCTAGATTACCAGCAAGAATCAGTCACACACTTGTGTTTCTGCCAGGCCGGCAGGCGCTGCGGGTGCTCCCCCTACTCGAATGACTAAGTAACTCGCTTAAATGCATTTGACACACGATCCCTGAACTCTGAAAAGCACTTAATACCGTGGCTCATGAAATCTTAATCTAAAAATGTTCCTCCATTTATAATCAAGCCGCACCACATTGACAACTGGCCAGGAGGGCTGAACGGAGGCAAAGAGGTATTTGGAAGGATGCCGGGGAGAATGGTATCATCAGGGGCTGTTTATCACTTTGAGGGACTGTTCTCCCCCTTTCTAAAGAGAATAAGAGATTTGGAGTCTAAAAACAATGTAAGTACCAGGAAAGGCTTAACAGAGAAAATGAATTACCTGATTCAATCAAAGACTGAAAAAATAAGAAATAAAACACCATGTGATTTGGAAAATCCCACAGACTCCACAAAATCTGGAATATGCTTAATGAATTGGATGGGGAGGAGGCAGGGGGAAAAAATCAGCCCCTGATAGGAAATATTGGGGGATAGATATGAAGAAAAACTGTAAAAAAGGCAACAGAACATCTTATTTAGCAAATCTATAGCGGTTCCTATGTGCCGGGCACTGTTGTAAACGCTTCGGATACAGGAACTCACGTCATCCTCAAACAACCTTCTAATCTAAGTACCATTATCATTCCTGTTTGATAGATGAGCAAACAGAAGCACAGAGAGGTTAAACAGCTTTATCAAGGTTACAGCTAGCAAGAAGCAGGCCTCGGATTCAAATCCAGGCACTCTGGCACCCAAATGAGTGCTCCCAACCTCTCTGGACTCCCCTAGAATTTAAACAATTGAGATAACTAGGCTGGGAGTGAAATGCAAGCCAGGCACTGACTGGATCCAGGGTCAACAGATCATCCCTCAGTCATGGCTTTGTGATGACCAGTCAGCCCTGTGACCTCCCCAGGCCTCAGTTTCTTCACCTGTGTACCGAGAAGGTGGTTTAGATGAACTCTATCTAAGGTGTATTCAGCTTTAATATGCCACAAGTCCATGCTGACTGATCTGCTTTCTGACTGCTTTTTAATTCATCCTAAAACATGCAGCAAGTTGTGTTAAGGCTTTTCTCTGCCTCCTGACCTTCAGAAGATTATCATGTCCTCTCTACTCAGGCAAATGACAGAGGGTAGCGAAAAGGGTACTACAGGGTTTCTCTTTGGGGCTCTACTGAATGCAGTTGTAATGAAATGGCCCTTGAAAAGCTCTGGGCACAGATCACATGAACTCTGCCCAATCTACAGTCTTCCTAGGACCCTCTCATGAGCCTGTTCTTGGAACCTGCCTTTGGATCCAGTTACTGGAATGCAGGGGAAACACACAGTGGAACAAACCTTATCTTCTTGGTAGGGTCCATCCTCTTTGTTAACACCCATTCTTGAGGACTGAGCCGACAAAATTCATGATGGGTGAACTCAACACCCACTCCCAACTTAAGGGGCCTCCAGAAGTATCCCTCCCAAGCTAGGTATTAAAGGTCGCCCAGGATGCCTCTTGTGAGTGGAGATGGGCCTTACAGGTGGCTCATGCAGTCCTTGACTGGAAGGCCTTTCTAAGCATCCCTGACAGGTGGCTGTCATCTGGCCTCTGCCTGGACACTTCCAAGGTCAAGGCGCTGGTTGCCTCGCCTGGCAGGGAGCCACCTGCGCTGCTGGACAGCTCTCACTGCGAAGAAAGCCCACGAAGCGCCTAGAACAGTGCCCCGCGCGGAGCCAAATTCAGTAAGTGCGCCTCCAAATGGGTCAAAAGCTGCCTCCCTACAATTTGAACCCAGTGGTCCCGGGTGTGTCCCTGGAGCCCAGAAAAGCAAAAACCTCTCGGATATCCGGGTCTGTAGTCGGGCCCCTTGGCCCTCTCCTTCCAGGCGCATATTCTGGGCCTCCATCACCACGCCTGGGCCAGCATACCCACTCCCCAGACCCCAGATGTCCCAAGACTGCGCACCGACGTAGAGATGGCCGGCAGGGAGACCGCGGTCGGGGCTGTCCCCAACCTCGGAACCTGGGGCAGGAGGGGACAAAGGGCTTTCAGGAAGGCGTATCCCACTCGCTGTGGTCCAGGCGGCCCCCCTCCCCTCCAGTGGGCAAGCCGGCTCTCGGGATCCCCGCGGCGCCGGGTGACAGGCCCCCGAGGATCCGGAGCGCGCAGACTGCGGCGCGATGGGCCGAACCACGACGGGGACGGCAGGGCTCAGAGGTTTGACCCCAAGGATGCGGGGCGCGATCTCGGCTTAGCGGAGCTCGCTCGAGCGAGGCTTTACCTGCGCGTGGTTGACGACAGCGGCCCGGCTCGCCCCTGGTCGGGCTCCCACAGCTGCGCGGCTGCCGGCGGCGCTCATAGAAATACAGCCGGAACCCCTGGCCAGGGCAGCTCCCGCCGCTACCGGCCCCGCCCAAGCAACAGCCGCCACGCCCCTGACGACCGCTCCTGCCACGCCCCTAACCACGGAAACCCGCCCGGTCATTGGGCGGCCCGGCCGCTGCTCTACCAGCCCCGCGCTCTGATTGCACCCGGAGGGTAGCCCATTGGTCAGCGGGGCTGCTCCTCAGAGCGGAGGCGGAGCCCTGGGGGCGGAGAGCGCTTAGTAACAATTGGTTACTTTTGACGTCTTTAGCCCGTGGGCCAAGACGCGATTGGATAAGGCCAGCCCGGAGGGGGCGGGAAAAAGGGAGGAGGGCTAAAAGATGGGTCGTGTTTGATGTTGATGGGGGCGGGGTGCAGAGAGAGTGACAATTGTGGCCGCAAGCTGGTTTTGGGGGCTGAGTTAGGTCACGTGTCGTCTGGGGTTGGGAGGAAGGAGGATGGCTGGTAGCTCAGCTACGGGGTCTGATGGCTCCAAGCCAACCGAGTGACGCACCTGTAGCCCAGGACGCAAGGGGTGAAATTTGGGGTCGTGCCCCAGGAGAGAGGAGGGAGGGTAGTGAGTCACCAAGCCGCAAGGACAGGAAAGAATGTGGAGGCAGCAGCCTCCGGCCACTGCCAGCTAGGGAAGGGTGATGAGGACGTGCCGGGCAGTATGGACCTCAATTATTGTCCCACTGTCCTTTCAGCCCTTAAGATGACCCTTGTCCAGTTGAACGCAACCTGGAAGAATGTAGCCTTTGGAGTTAGACCTAGAATTGGGCCTCGTCTTGGCACGTACAGGTTGCCCGTGGCCTAGAGCAAGTCCCTCAACCTTTCTGTATGCACTCTGACTTGATTTGGCAACTGGAAGTAACAATAGTAGTTGATGAGAAGATTAAATTACTGGTAAACACTCACAGTGCCTAGCATTCAGTAGGCATTCAATTGCCACCGGTTCCCCACCCACTCACGCCCATCCGTCCATGGAACTAGGCCCAGTTCTAAAATTCTATGAGCCTGAAACTCCTTTGCAGTGCCATGTGCTTTATCAAGAATAGAACACTAGACTGACTTGAAATGCACCCCCTTTAGCACCCCCTTTAAGGAAGGCAGGGCCACCCTACCAGGACCCAGAAGGGATGGAAGAGAGAAAGCAGGAGACGAGATGGGAGGAGCAAGTTAGCCAGAGAAGGGGAAGTGGTATTTGTTGCAAAGTTAAATTTCTTCTAACACGTTTCAGGATTAGGACGGGGAAAAATGGAGCTTGCTTTATCCTGTTCACCCATTCAAGGGGCTGATGGCTCACGTGTCATGGAGCATGACCAGATAATGCTTTGAAGGCTGGTCAGCGCTGGACCAGAAACCACCGTCAAGGGACCCCCCCCCCCCCCACAGCCCTTCCCCACTCTGAAGATGTGCAAGTCCTGGAGTGTGAACAGAGATAGCCTCACAGGCCTGAATTTAGCCCCAGACCTGTTGGGTCTGCCTTTGAGAGGACCCACGTGGTGTTTCAGGGTGAAGAAGAATCCTTTGCCGTTGTCGAATTTTTCATTCAGTTGTTGTGTTACCTAAAAAAAAGGATTACCTCAGCATTTATTTATTCCCCTATATCCTCTTCCATCTCGGGAAAGAAAAACCCAGACTGTGTAGGAGAGGATTTTAGTGAGGGACCCGCTTCGTTCTGACTCTTCGTGTTAAGACAGTTTGAGCTTTCAGAAAAGAGCTTTAGATCTGTTGCCGGTTGTTCATGTGGATCAAGGCTGCCCCAGGTACAGAAGCCCAAGGTGACCTGGCCTACATGCCAATCTATATGACCCGATGGATTTTATGGTGTGGGTTAAGGCTGCCCCAGGGAGAGAAGCCCAGGGCATCCTCGCCTACACGCTTATCTATGTGACCAGATTCATATCTAAAGTTATACGACCACACAATAACCAGACCCCATCTGCACTGAAACCATTTAATGACTTTTTCCATCATCTTTTCTTTTTCCAGTGAAAATAAGTCACATACCCATGCCTTATAAATTTAGCCCTAACCCTCAACACGTTGCAGCAGCAGCTGACTGCCCGTGGGTTCTGTCCCCACGCAGCAGCAGCAGCAGCAGCTCTTTACTGCCCATGGGTCCTGTCCCCATGCTATTCCATACAATTCTCTAAATAAAAGAGCACTACTTGCCAGATCTTGAGAGTCCAAGAAATCTTTCTTTCGACTCTTCGGCTCGCCGTCCCCGCATCAGTTGGGTGTGTGTGTGTGTCTGTGTGTGTCTGCACACACGTGTGCACACACACTCACACCCTTGGTTCTGCTCCACAGTTTTCCAGTTCTTGTGTCTTTAAACAGCCCTGCTTGGTGGACTTACACATCTGCACGTGTGCTTGGGAAACAGGACTGGCCCAACACAGGTTTGCTCCTGCCTGTGTTTGCTCCAGGAGACTGAGGTGTCTCATGAGGCCCTGAAAGGCGCCAAGTGGCTCCTGAGATCTGGGGAGATTTCTCCAGCTTGATTCAGAGCCACAAAAAGCAGCTGTGACGAGTAGATTGCAGATGGACTTACTATTGGGCAAAAGGATTTTCCCCCCATGTCAGGATCATAGCTTCAGCCAAGAGTTCCAGAATGGGATGTCCATCCCACTCCGGAATTTGAAAACACAACTGTGTCACAGAGGCTCAAAATGAAGCCCAGAAAGCTCCCAGGCAGAGGAGGAAGAGGGAAAGGCCCAGGGCATCTTCTCCTTTGCGGGGCTGGCTGGCTGAATAATGATCCATCACCATTTGCAGCACAGAGAGCTGTTTCCTTAGTCGTCTCTGGTTTCTGTTTCCTTCCTTCTGTCTGCTTTGGCTCTTGCCATCTTCTGTGGAATCGTATTATTTTATTCTGTAAAGCGTTTCTGTGCGAGGCCGTTTAGGAGACAGGATGGACTCGTTTTTGCCTTCAAGCGTACTAGCCTGCCGGGACTGAGGATTTGGTGAGGCTTGGCCTGGGATGTCCGGTGGTTAGGATGTGGCTATGAAGTACATTTCTGAAAGCAGGACAGTGCCTTGTCATAAACAGAACGAGGGAGAGGGCGTGCACCCCACTCACGTTGTGGAATGGCCAAAGCTCCAGGACTTTGCCAAAGCAGGACTGGTTCTAAACTCACCTGGGGCCTCTCAGCTGGGTGTCCTAATTCTGCAAAAGTCCTCGGGGGACCTCTGGAAGACAGCAGGCGGCAGTGATCCAAGCAGATTGTGTGCTCTCTTTGTTCTCTTCTTGCAAAGCGGGTGACTCACTTAGTTTGTCATTTTTATTACTCTGAGCCTTTACGGGATGGTTGAGAGCAAGCGGCTTTGGAGCCTCTGCTGCTGGGCCTTGATTCCTGGCTCAGCCCTTCCTAGCCTTGAGACCTTGGGGAGTACCTCACCTCTCTGTGCCCGACTTTCTTCTGTAAAATTCAGGTGACAGTAAATGTGCTTCCCTCGTGGGGTGCTGTGAGGAGCAAGTGAGTTAATGGATGTAAAATGTATCCAACAGTGCCTGGCACACATCAGCTCTTAATAAGTGTTGGCCATAGTTATTATAGGACCATTTAAGAACATTTCTTTGAGGTGCTAACTCATTTTCTTAAGTTGTGTCTCTTAGAAGTAGTGATCACAGGATTCAGGATTTGTTTCTATATAAACTTCACATTTTAAAATAGTTTTAGATTCACAGCAAAATTGGGCAGAGAGTACAGAAAGTTCCTATTTACCCATCCCCCAACACATGCAGGATTTTTTTACTGGCAGTATCTTCCACCTGGTGGATGAAATTTTTCCTTTGGTATATCCTTGCCAAAAGAGGGTCCAGAGGACAACTTAAGGTTTTTGAGACTAGACCTCGTCAGCACACGCACTGTGAGGACAGTGGGAAAGGATGTGGCTGAGAGAATAGTACTAGAAGCTGCAGCCTGGGTGTTTGTGAAATTCCCCTGAAGGCCCGAGAAGGCACAGGCTCTGAGAAATCCAAAATTGTCACTTGCTTGTCACTGCCAGTGCTGCCTGTGTGTAAAGTCTAGGCAGAATTCAGGACCCCCATGGCCGGGCCTCTGGGCCAGCTTCTTAGTGATAATGGAGATGAAGTTTGCGTGGAAGTTCTAAGTCTCAGCGTGTACTAGTTCCATCAGGATAAACTATGATGAAATGCAAGGGGTTGGCTCTTTTGTTATTGGAAAAAGCTTGCTGGTGGCCATTCAAAACAGTGATGAACAATAACCTTGTCTGTGATTCGGGCTGCTTGCTTAAGCCCACATGTGAAATTGTCTATAATAAAATCATAGGGTGGTTTTATGCCAAGGACAGTCTTGGTTTATGCCTGTTGTCCTGGTGAATTTTTAATAGTGCCCCCCTTTCATTCTCAAATGTTTTCGGTGTGGTTAATAAATTATACGGTAATACTTATATTTACATACACAGGACCCAGCACTGAAAATGCTCATGAAACACACACACACACACACACACACACAAGAGAAAAGCTGTTCCAGCCTTATACTCAGATACAGAGTGTCAGGTGGTTGGCTAAAGATGATTTCTTAGTCACCATGCATTCCTTTTCTTGACGTCATCCTTAATTACAGTAATAAAAATTGAGTTCTTCGTGCTATTAACTCAAAAGGAGTCAATAAAACTTGCACATTAAAAAAGTGCATCAAACACCCTTTCCTGCATAATTTCGTGTTGTTGAGCTATTTGAAAGCTGTTTACATCCTACCAGAGAACCTTATATTGTTTTACCATATATTTGAATTGATTAATAAGATACAGATATTTTTATCGAGCAAGACATATAATGTCAGAGAGATAGGACCATAAAGCAAAGTCGTCTCCCTATATACAGCACAGAGAAGTACTTGAAGAGATTACTAAAAGGACTGAGCAGTAAGCAATAGAGTGTAATCAGTATCATGGACAATTATTGAGAGGAGGGAACAATTTCTTCTGATTTAGAGTCTTGGAAATTTGAAGCGGTCCTTGAAGGTCCATGGGGCTGAAGTTGAGGTGGAGGTGATGGTGACGTGGCATTCCAGGTGAGTGAAGACAAAAGGAATAGAGGCCTCTAAGTGGAAGGATACAAACTGTGTTGTCTAGAGCGGACTCCAAGTGGAGAATCACCAGGAGAGAAGATGAAGAGGTAGATAGGGCCAGTGGAAGAAGCCAGTTAATGCCTTCATCTGAGTCAATGGCTTCATCTTGGCTGCCTGCATATTTGGGTATCCTAGCGCAGTGGATGGCATGCTCCAGGCATCCAGGACTTCAGCTATCTGCATATCATCTTCAGAACTTTGGCCTTATCTCTTTACTACCTGCTTATTATATACTTAATAGTTTCTTTAAAATTAAATACCTTCTTCAGCCTCATAAATCAGTGGCTCTCAATGGGGGGTAATTTTGGGGACATTTGGCAATGTTTGGAGATGGGTTTTGGTTGTCATAACTGAAGACAGTGCTGGTAGCATCTAGTGGGTGGAGGCCAGCGATGCTGCTAAACAGAAAAGCACCCCACAACAAAGAATTATTTGGCCCAGAACATCAGTAGTCTTGAAGCTGAGAAACGCTGTGGACCTAAGCAATAATATCTATGATATTACAGGCTTGATGTGCTGGTTATATTTATTCTACTCTACATTAAAATCATTTTGTAACTATTAAGTCTTTAATGGTTCTTCCATGTGCTGCCTGATTCAAACAGATATTTATTCATCCATGTTCATAGCAGCATTATTCACAATGGCCAAAAGGTGGAAACAACCCAAATATCCACCACTGAATGAATGGATAAACAAAATGTGGTATATACATGCTATGGAATATTATTCAACCTTAAAAAGGAAAGAAATTCTGACACAGGCTACAATAAGGATGAAGCTTGAAGACATTATGCTAAGTGAATAAGCCCGTCACTAAAGGACAAATGTTGTATGATTTTGTTTATATGAGGAACCTACAGTAGTCAAATTCATGGACGGAAAGCAGAACAGTGGTTGCCAGGGGCTGGAGGGAGGAGGAATGGACAGTTATAGATAAAGGGTACAGAGTTTCTGTCTTGCAAGATAAAAAGTTCTGGAGTTGGATGGGGGTGGTGGTGGTGCTACAATGTGAAACCACTGAACTGCACATTTAAAAATGGTCGAGAGGGTAAACTTTATGTTACGTGTATTTTACCACAATGAAAAAAAGTTAAATTTTTTCTCCGGATCACCTGTGGTACATCTCAATCGGCTGTGGAAAACAGGAGGCCCAGCTGAGAGTAGGTGGTCAGTAATGTTTGTTGAATAAAATTGAAAGGAATTAGATTTATCATCTTCTAAGCCATAAGAAGCAACCCAGGAGCATGTGCCTTGGAAGCAGAAAGATCTGAATTCAAATCTAGGCTGTGGCATTTATTTATTGTGTTTTCTTGGGCAAGTGAACTAAAACTTTATGAGTGTTGGTTTATTCCTCTATAATATAGAGAAAATAATACCCATCTCATAATGTTGAAAAATGAGTGTGTGAAATAAATACTGTTCCCAACATATAGTAAGTGTTCTATAAGAGACAGCAATTGTTATTACTATGATTATTTTTTTAACAGCTTTATTGAGATATAATTCACATATCATACAATTCACCCATTTAACGTGTATAATTCAATGGCTTTTAGTGTATTCACATATATACACAACCATGGCCGCAGTCAATTTTACATTTTTATCACCCCAAAAAGGAACCCATTAGGAGTTACTCCCCATTTTCCCCAGATACTCCCCCCACCGGCTCTATGCAACCACTAATCTGCTTTCTGTCTCTATAGATTTGCCTATTCTGGACACGTTGTATAAATGGAATCACACAATATGTGGTCTTCCGTGACTGTCTTCTTTCACTTAACATAACGTTTTCAATGTTCATCCGTATGGTAGCATGTCAGTACTTCCTTTTTATTATTGAGTTGTAAGAGTTCTTTGTATATTCTAGATACAAGTCCCTTATCAGAAATATGATTTGCAAATATTTTCTCCCATTTTGTTAGTTGTCTTTTCATATTCTTGATAGTGTCCTTTGACGCACATAAGTTTTTAATTTGGATAAGGTCCAATTTATGTATTTTTGCTTGTTCTTTTGGTATCATATTTAAGAAGGCTTTGCCTCACCCAAGATCCATGAAGATTTACTTCTAAGAGTTTTATGGTTTTAGCTCTTACATTTAGGTCTATGATCTATTTTGAGTTAATTTTTGTGTTTGATGTGAGGAAGATGCCCAACTTCATTCTTTTGCATGTGAATATCCAGTTGTCTTAGCACCATTTGTTGTAAAAACTATTCTTTTTCCGTTGAATGTCACCTTTGTCAAAAATCAGCTGAACAGAGCTGTATGGGTTTTTTTCTGGACTCTCAATTCTATACCATTGATCTGTGTGTCTATCCTCATGCTGTTATTACCCTGTCTTGATTACCGTAATTTTGTAATAAGTTTTGAAATTGGTGATTGCGAGTCCTTCAACTCTGTTTGCCTTTTTCAAGGTTGTTTTGGCTATTCTGGGTCCTCTAATGAATTTTTCATTTCAGTTGTTGAACTTTTTGACTCCAGAATTCCCATTGTTCTTTTTTATGATTTCTGTCTCTTTACTGAGATTGTCTATGTACCGAGACATTGCCCTCAGACCTTCCTTTACTTCTCTAAGCTTGGTTTCCTTGAGTTCTTTGACCATATTTATGACAATTGCTCTGAAGTCTTTGTCTGCTAAGTCTGACATCTGGGCCCTCTCAAAGGCAGTCCGATGCCTGATTTTTTTTCTTGTGTATAGGTCATACATTCCTGTTTCTTTGCACGTATTATAAGTTTTTGTTGAAAACTAGATATGTCAGGCAAACTATTGGAGTAACTTTGGATATAGATTGCTCTCTCCTCTGGGGTTTGTTGTTATCATTGTTTGCTTGTTTATTGTTTAGTGACTTGGCTGGGCTATTCTAGCGAAGTCAGTTCCTGCCACAGCGTGCAGGCTCTGATGTCATTCCTCAGAGGGTGCAGCCTTGGGTATGTGCACGGTCACCCTGGGATGACGTTGGTCTTCACAGGGCTCGCTCTGTCTCGTTACCTGATTTCTCTATTACCCTGACTGCCCGCTGTGGTATCCTCCCCAGCTGCCTGCCTCCACCAGCTGGCCGGTTGCTCTGTTTGACAATGCTTGGGGCATAAATCCCTCCACAATCTCGTCCACTTAAATTTGAGCCTCTTTGCAGGAGTATTCTTTGAGGCTTATTCCAACCAAGAGGGCTCTTCTTAGCTGTCTCTTTCCCTGGTTCTCTCTGGTACACTTCTAGCTGGTCTACAGTTTACCTTCTTGCTCTCATAAGCACATTTACACCAGACCTTCCCCACACTGTATTCCAGATAAAGTCAGTTCTCTTGGGGAGAGCTTTGGAGCTCTCTGTTCTCATGGCCTGCTTCTCCTCCTTGAAAAAACCTCCATGCTACTGCTCTAGAATGGCCTTCTTATCTTAGAGTGACAACAAGGCTTTATGACCAAGGTGCTAGACAAGGGCAGTAGCCTCTGGTCTCCTCGCTTACCTCTCCCAGCATAGAATCTCTGCCCTGTGAGCAAGGTGGAGCGAGGGTGAATGGGGCCCCAGTATTCTCAGCCTGCCATGCCTGGGGTGGAACTCATGCCCTGTGAGTGGAGCTGGGTGTAGGAAGTGAGCCCAGACCTCTCAGCCCACCTTGCTTGGAATAGAGCTTTTACAATGTGAAGCTGGAGGGGATGAGAAATGCTGGAGGTCCACCCCCCTACCCCACCCTCGGAAATGCTACCGGCAGCTGAGGGAAGAGGGATCCACGTGTTCTTGGCTTCACCTGCCTGGAGGGGAGCTTCCATCAGGCTGGGCTGGGAGGAGGGGGAGGGAGAGGTCTGACGCTCCAATGTCGCTGACTCTCACTGCTCTTATGGAGATTTAGATTTTCTTGAATAAAAATTTCTTACTTTGCTGTGTGCTCTGAGGACAATTTTCAGAGATTGTAAATTGTCGTGTTTTTAGGTTTTGATGTTTCAAATAATTTTCACCAGTTCTGGTTGTTGCACTGGGAAGAGAGTTCAGAAGAACTCCTCGGGCCACCATTCCAGAAGTCACATGCTCCATTGTGATGCAGAGTTTGAGTCAAGTCAGTCTGGAGGTTGCAGTCAGGATAACTTAGAAGCAGGAGAGACTGGAGCCAGGTAGAAAAGAGCAGGCATTCGTTTAGGTGTAAAGTGATAAAGGTCTGAGCTTGAAGAGGGAATAAAAAGGGAAAGAAAGGAAAGAGTTGTGCGAACACAGAGAGATTCAGCAGGACTTCCCTGCAGGTTGAATTTGGGGTCCAAGGGAGAGGGAGGAATCGGAGAGGATCCCAAGGTGGTTCTTTCATGGAAGAGGAAGGGTGAGTCCGACTCAGATCTGCGGAGACTGTGGTAACAGATATATCAAAGGGAAAGAGCAAACACGTTGTGACTGCAGAGGCAGGACTGGAGAGGAGGGGAGAGGCTGAGTTTTCTAGACAAGGCTTTTTGGAATCATGCCTTTTACGTAACACTGCAAGGTTGCCACACACAAGACAGAGGGAGTCAGGGCATAGACACGTTTCAGAGAGAGAGAAAAGCAAACCAGGTCACCTTGAGCTTGGGAGAATGGAAGATTCAGGAGGCGGGAGGAAGAAAACAGTGAAAGAGATTCAGAAGTTACCGCAAGAAAAGTAGGAATAATGAGAGCTAACAGTTATCAAACTGTCAGTAAGAGCCGAGCACTGTTTTAAGACCTTTACATGCTTTCTTGTATTTAATCCTCACAGTAACTCCATGGTGGGGTATTATTATTCCCATTTTACAGATCAAGAAATTGAGGCCGGAGAGGGGAAATAATGTGCTCAAGGTCACACACGTGTTAGGCAGAACCACAGTAAAAACCTAGACGGTCACGAGCAGTTGTAACATTCATTCCCAAGTGTGTACCCAAAGAAACACACACACTACAACGTTTGCGGTAGCATTATTTGTAACAGCCCAAGACTGTAAACAGCCCAAATGTTCCATCAGCACTAGAATGGATAAACAAATTGTGGTATATTCATATTCAGTGGAATATTATAGAGCATTGAGAAGGAACAAACCATTGCCATAAGCAACAACATGGACATAATATTGAGCAAAAGACCACCAATCACAAAAGAGAATGTTGTGTGGCTCTATCTACATAAACTTCAAAAAGAGGCAAATGAATCTGTGGTATGAATAAGTCAGGTCACGTCTGTGGGGCAGTAGAGACCAGGAGAGGGCAGGAGGAGGGCTCGACAAGGTTCTGTTTCCTGACTGGGTGGTCATTACATGAGTGTGTTCATTTACGAAGAGTCATCAAGCTGCACACTTATGATTCGTGTGCTTTTCTGCATATAGGCAATATTTCAACAGAAGGTTCACTAAAAGAAAATAAAGCGAAATAGAACTAGGCCACACGATTTGAGGACACCTCCTTTTCACCACTGAGCTGTCAAGATAGCAAACGTCCTCTCTCTTCCTCAAGAAATAAAATGCAAAGAAAAATATGGAGAGGATCCTATAAAATTATGTTTAAAAGAAATTTAAGAGACTGACTAAATGCAATGTATAGGTCTTATTAGCATCCTTGTTCAAACAAGCGAAGTGTAAAAAAATAAAAATAATGAAAGAATCGGGGACTTTGAACACATTGCATTTTGGGTGATATTAAAGAATTCTTCATTTTAGGTGGATTAATTGTACTGTGATTATTTTTTCAAGGTCTGTATATTTCAGAGATATACACTGACATGTTTATCAACGAAATGGTGTGATGTTTGGGATTTGTTTCAAAATAACATAGGTGTGAGTGTAGAGATGAAGCAAGATTGGCCATGAGTTGACCGTTGTTGAAGGTGGAAGGGCCACCTGGATTTCATTGTATTAGTCTCTCTACTTGCGTATAGGTTGCAACATTTTTTTAAATAAGTTTGTTCAAAAGAAGAAGAAAGCTAACATTCAGTGTGCTGGGAAAGGAACTGATTCCCATGGCTTCATACTTTTAAGTTTGCCTTTCCTTTGGGAGAGATGGAGGAGAGAGCAAGCACATGGTCACAGGGAGCAAGGGAGGAGGGAAGGGCCCTGCAGTGCCCGTTGCTGTAGCTCTCTCTCTGCCCCCACTGCTCCTCTGGAACGGTTCTGGCAAAGGTCACCAAGACCCCACTCAGTGCCACACCTAGCAGCGGGCTTTCAAACCCCTCACTTGACTCCTTGGTAGCCTGAGATGCTGCTCGTCAGCACCCGCATTGCCCTGCCTCCATCTGTTGGTCTACGCTGTAGACTCTTCCTCCTGTGTCTCCCTCATCAGCTGTGGGTTCTGTCCTCAGCCCTCTGCTTTTCTCCCCATATGCTCTTCCCAAGTGGCTCTCCTAGTGGTTTATTTTGCTGCCAGGCTGTCATTCTGAGCGCAATTCTGATCAACTGATTCCCTTGTTGAAACGCAGGAATGGCTTCGTTCAAGCTGTGATTGTGATAACGTTCAAGCTCTTATTGGAGGCACAGTCGGTCCTTCAGCATCTTTTTTACACCTCTACCTCCTTTCCACCTTCCATCTCCACCCTTCCCTCCTCGCATTCCCCTTTATACCTTCCACGTCAGCCAGTTACATCATCAGCATTTCTGGAATGTGCCAAGCTGTATCTTGCTCCCATACCTTTGACCCCATCTGGAATACCTACCTACACACTTCCCCACCTGGAAAACCCTACTCATCCTTCAGGACACTGCTGCATGGTCACTTCCTCTGAGAAGCCTTCTTCATCTTCCTGTGGAATTCATTTATCCATTCAATCACTCATTAACTCATTCAAAAAATATTTATGTGAAGGCCCTGTGCTAAGGCTGGGTACTGAGGTCAAAACCCCATATAGTTCAAACTTTCCATCATAGCTCTTATCTCAATAGTTTGACTTATTCACACAATAGCTGCTCCCACGCCCCACCTTTGAAGCCAAAGGTGGCGGTTTATTCATCCTCGTACCCCAGTGATATCGGACACTAAAATATGTTTGTGCAATTGAATTGAAGGAGAATAATTACTGAGAAAAAGCCTTTGGATTTGATGACTCAGACGCTCTTGATAATCTTTGGGTGGCCATGTGGTAAAGTTTAGGGTCAAGGATGGAGAGAACAAGCCCTCTTCCTCTGGGGGCTGAGGAGAACCTAGGACTTGGCCCAGTGGTGAGAAATGGATCTATGAGAAGAGGCAGGAAACAGGGTGGCAGCAAGACTGAGGGAGGAGGGTGTTTGGAGTATTTTAAAAGGTGTAGGGAGGAGCCAGTGGAAAATAGACTTAAGCTACTGGTGAGAGGAGACAAGATCCAGAAGCAAAATGACAAAGATGACTGGGGTTTTGGGGAGGGAGCGGGGGAGGAGGACCAGATGGGCCTTGGACTCGCCTGGAGCCAACTTTCCTTCTAAGGTAGACGGGAAGGAAGGAAGCAGCGATGGAAAGGGAGTGGTAATAGCAGCCACATGGAGTGCCGGCCTCCTCTCAGGTCCTGGACATCCGTAACCGACTTCATCCTCGCACAATCTTCATTTTCAGATGACGAGATGGCCTCAGACCTTTCAGTGACTCTCCACTCTGGCTCCACGTTCGAACCCCTTGAGGAACTTTTGAGAAACATGGTTCTAGGACTCCCAGCTTTTCTGGCTTAATTTGCTCTGGGATAGGACGCTGGCACTGGAATTTTTTAAGTTCTTCAGGTGATTCTGATGTGCAGTCAGCGTGGCACCAAAGTAAGGAATTGGTCACAGGTGGCCCACTTACTGGGATGGAATTTAACTCCGGTCAGCTTGATTCCAAGATTCCTCTAGAGCGATCGTTCTCATGGTATGGTCCCTGCAACTCTTGTAGCAAGTGGAGGCCCCACTTACTTGTTAACCCACTAAATCAGAAACACTGAGGTGGGCCCAGCAATCTGGTTTAACAAGCCCCCCAGTAGCTCTGACGCACACTGAGGTTTGAGAACCACTGCCCTGAAGCCTGGCTACTCAAGGTGTGATCCACAGATGTGGAACATGTTGGAAATGCAGGCCCCTACGCTTCACCTCAGACCCCTTGAATCAGAATCTGTGTTAGGCAAGATCCCGAGGTGCTTTGCACGTGCATTAAAGTTCAATTTGAATTTTTTAAATTTTTAATTAAAATTTTTTTCTTTTTTAAGTACGAATTCCCTAAGTACCACCCAAGTATCTAACTCATTAGGTCTGAGGTCACACCTCGGTCCCTTTTTCAAAGCTCCCTATAAATCTGATGATTACTTAAACATAGAGACTACTCCACAATCCTGCCTCTCTGTAGAAGAGGAATTTTCTGAGTATACTCCTTGTCCTTCAGTATACTCCTTGGCACCTCAGAAGGTGTTTTCCTCACGAATAGGGTTGCAACAGATTTAGTTAAAGAAAATATCGAATTCCCAGTTCAATTTGAATTTCAGATAAACAGTAAATAAATTTTTAGTATAAGTATGTCCCAAATATTGCATGGGATATACTTATTAAAATTATTTTAAATAGTTAATTTAATACATTTACTAGTAAAAAATTTAAATTTAGTAAATTTGATCAATTTAAATTTAGGAAAAATTGCAAAAAAATTACTCATGGTTTACCTGAAATTCAAATTGAACTGGGCATTCTGTATTTTATCTGGCAACCCTACTCACACCAGTACCAGAGTTTCAAAAGGAAATTTGGCATAAACTTAGGGAGGGAAGGAAAAAGCGAGCTTGCCAGGACGTCAACAAGGAGTGGATGAATGAATGGCTGAACGTCAAAAGCACCGTTTTCAGGCTAAGTTATGCCTATGGCTGCCGTAAGAAGCAACTCGCACATCTCAGTGGCTCACAACCAGAAAGGTTTATTTCCTCTTTGCATCATGTGTCCATGGAGGTCAGCTGCATCTGCATCTCCTCTTTATTCTCTGACCAAAGCTTATGGGAGGCTTCTAACTAGGACATTCCTGGTCTCATGGACAAGGACAAAAAGAGCGTGATTGATTACATACTGATTCTTAAAACTAGGGTGGCAAAATGTTCCATTTTGCCCAGGACTGGGGATTTCCTGAGACATAAGACTTTAGTGCTAAAACCAGAATGGTCCTAGACAAATCAAGATAGTTAGTCACCCTAATAAAGCTTCTCCTTGGAAGTGGCACATGTCACTTGTCTTGCATTCCACTGGCCCAAAGTCACATGACCAAGATTGTCATCAATGGAGTGAGCACCTATCAGTCTTCAGTAGTGAGGCATCCATAGAGAGGGGCAATTAATATTCTGCATACTAATACAATCTACCACGGAAAGCAAATAGAAAAACCTCACAGCCCCCAGGAGGGCTTATGCCCTCTCTAGGAACAAAATAGAACGGGCAGGACCTTCAAGATGGCAGAGCCAAGAACCGTGAAGGACGATGGCCTGAGGAATCCCCTCGCTCCCCGGGAGCAGGACTAAGACCTAATCAAGAAGCATTCCCCAGGGTCAGTGTCAGCCCTGTGGAATTCCAAGATTTCTGTAGACCAGTGGCTACCATGTCTCCCGTTCTTTCCCTTCTAAATGGAGTGTTTATCAGGATTGCCCCATCCCCGTTCTTCATTCGGCCATTGGGTAGGGAGAGAGCTGATAACTTGTCTTTTTAGTTCTAGATCTCAAGATCAAGAGGAATCACATCCAGATCTGATGTAGGAACTATCACAAAATCCTGATGTTAAAGTCTGGTGCCATGGTTGGATGGGAATTCGGGTTGTTTCCTGTGAGAGGGGTGAGTTTAGTTTTCAGGAAAGAGGGAAACAGTTTTTTATGACCAAGGGGAAATATTGGGGTAGATTGTGTTATTATCCAAAATATTTGTTGCTCCTATAGGGTACTCCCTTTGGGGTCCCTATCTACTTGAGGGTTACATTTGCAATCCCATTGACCCTAGGCTGAGCCATATGACTGGCTTTGGCCAATAGAATGTGAGTAGAACTGACACAGGTCACTTCTGAGCAAGAGTTTGAAGAGTGAGCACATGGCCCACCATCTTCTCTTTTCCTTCTGCTGTGAGGCTAGCAATAGTCCAGATAAAGGTTACTCCTTCAGCCTGGATCCCAGAGCAGAGTTGCACCCAACCTGCAGCATATACGTAGTATGAGTGAGAAATAAATGCTTATATTATAAGCCACTGAGATTTTGGTTACCACAGCATAACCAAGCCAAGATACAAGAGTAAACGAATAAGATCACATAAGAATACCTCTGTATGATTCTATTTTTGTAAAATTTGCAAACAGGCAAAGCTAAATAGTATATTATTTAGGAATAAACCTGGGGTGGCAAAATTATAAGGAAAACTAGAGCATGCTTGACACAAAAAAAAGGAAAGTGGTTACCTTTGATTGAGAGTAAGGGAAACAGACATGAGTAGAGAGTTCTAAACTCTTGGTATGTTATATTTACTCTTTGGTGTGTGGATTATACAATTTAAAGGAAAAGAAAGAAACAGCATGGCAGATTGTGTTTTCCAAAGATGGACATCATAACTCCTGTCTACACGTTCTTCTAGAAACTTGCCGCTCCCCCACGCCTTGAACCTGGGCAGCGGTGTGACTGCCTCCATCAATATAGTATGACAGAAGGGATGCTCTGTGCTTGCCCAGGCTGGATCATAAAAATGCCATACACTTGTGCTTTGGATTCTTGGACACCTTCTCTTGCATCCCAGCCACTAGCTAGTTTGAGGAAGCCCAAACCAGGCCCTGTGGAGAGACCACATGGAGAAGCCATGTGGAGGTGTTCAGGCTGACAGCCAGCTGAGGTTCCAGCCAGCAGCCGGCATCAAATGGCCAGACATGTGAGTGAAGACACCTCCAATGACTCCAGCCCCCAACCACCAAGACACCCTCGGCCTTCGAGTCTTTCCAGCTGAGACCCCAGACATCAAGGAGCAGAGACAAGCCACCCCACTAGGCCTCGTCTCAGTTCCTTACCCACAGAGTCTGTAAATATGGTAAAATAGTTGTTTTATGCCATTAAGTTGGTTTTTGAAAAAATTTCTTAATTGTGGTCTAGTTTATAACATTGTCGAATTTCAGTTGTACATCAATATTTGTCAAACACCATATAAATGTGCCCCTGCACCCCTTGTGCCCACTCTGTCCCCCTCTTCCCCCTGGTAACTGCTAAATTGTTCTCTTTGTCCGTAAGTTTGTTTATATTCCACATATGAGTGAAATCATACGGTGTTTGTCTTTCTCTGTCTTCTGGCTTATTTTGCTTAACACGATGCCCTCAAGGTCCATCCATGTGGCTGCGAATGGGACGGTTGTGTCTTTTTTTACGTATGCCATTAAGTTTTGGGGCAGTTTGTTATGTAGCAGCAAATAACTGAAACAGTTAAAAAAAAAACCTCCACATTTTAAAAGCTATTTCAGTTATCTACTGTATAAAAGTCTCTCCCCTGGGCTCTTTTAAAGCGAGCGTGTGTCTGTTAGAGGGTAGGCTGCCCACAGAATGCCCTGCAGGGGGCCTGCAGGGGAAGAAAACAGAAAAAGACCGTGAAATCTAGGGCCAGGGTCTTTGAGAAAGAAATTCCCCCTTATTCCATGGTACAGGAAGAGAGAGAGTATTCAGGATTTGTGTCCAGAGAGTTCCGCTGATCTGTCACTCTTTTACTCACTCGTTCACTCATTTACCAATTACTCCATTCATCAGCCCATCGCTGATCACCTCCTGAGCTCCCGGCTGTGAGTGTACAGCCTCGTAACTCACGGTCCGTCCCTCCCTCAGAGCCAAGCGAGGGAAGATGGACAGGTAGAGAGGAGAGGAGGCACAGGGGGCTGAGGAAATCCAGCCAGGTGTCTAGAAAAGCATCTGTGGCCCTTCAGTCAGTTCAAACCTCCTTTCTTGACCCTACAGAAACCGGAGTGGGAAGAGGCCCGAATCAAGACGTTTTGCCTCTTTCTTTATCCAGAGCGCAAACTCCCTAAGCCAGGTGGCCTCACAAGCATACAGCCAGTTTCCAAAGGGCACAGGATCCGGCAGAAGGATGACTAATGCACCTGGGCGGTGTTGCTGTTTGCTCAGGAGGTCAGCTGTGGACACCGCAGGGAGACGCTTCGCCAGGTCTGCTCGACTTGTGCTGTCCTGCCGGCTCTCTTGTCCTGCAACCAAGGGGTCCCGTTCACTGAAAAGGTATCTTGCTCAGTGCGTGTTTGTATCCAGCTCTCCTGTTGTGGATTTGGCCCAGGAAAGCCTCTGGCACCCCGTGTTTATTTGTCTGAGCAGAGGGTAGCATTCCTGCCTTGCCCAAGAAGGATACAGACATCTTTCCTTTCAGCCCTGGGATCCAACAGCCTTCTCTCTTTCCACGTGTGGCTGTATCCTCCAGAATTCAGGGCTTCAGTGTCCTCAGGCCTTGGTGGTCTCTGTGAGCCTCGACTTTGCTAGCTCTGCCTGCTTCAGTTCCTTATGCTGGGCCTGCTGGGCCCTCCCCCCAAGCTAGGTTGTGTCCCCGGCACTCCTTACTGGCGTAGCTTTGGCCTGATGACCCAGTGGGTTTTAGGATTAAGTCTTGCAGAGATGGCCCTTTCATACACTGCTGGTGTGTACAACCTTCCAGAAAAGCCACTTGGCAATATGAAAGAAGGGCCTGAAAATGCTCATAGCCTTTGAGACTCTGACCTTATCATTCCATTTCTAGGACTCTATCCTAAGGAAATACTACTCTAAACTGATGGACAAGGACTTATGCAGAAATATGAATCACATAATAATTTAAATTAGCCAGACAACAGAAGCAATCTAGATGTCCAAGAGCATATTACGGAACACACATATTATGGGCTGTTATGCAGCCATGTTTATGTTTGTGAAGTATTAATAACGCCATAGAAAAATACTCTTGATCAAAATTATGTGTTTGGTACGATTTGAAGTGAAATAAAAAAAGGCATAGAATGAAAATAGGAAAGAAATATGTCAAAATATTAATAATTTGCCTCTGGATAGTGAGATTGTAGATAGCTTTTTTCCCTGTTTGTCTTTATACTTACATTTTTCCAAGGTTCCATGTGAATACAAATCACTTTTATTATCTGGAGGGGGAAACTCCAGAAGACTTCTCCCATGTAGAAGAAGAAATAATTAAATTACACCTGGACTTGGTGTTCTAGTCTGAACTGCCAGGCTTCCACGTAGGCCATTGAGAACTTCATTTCTGTTTTGTCTTCTGCTGATGTTGCGTGAGAGGTTCCTGTCCGTGTTGGGGTTGGGTGGGGTGGCATGGCAGGCAGATAACTTATAGGTTTTTGAGATCTCCGCTTTTCTCAATGGAGCTCGAATATGGAGGAAACGGCTGAAAAAAACCCTGTTTTGGGGGAGCTGGTGTTGAAAAACAGGCCTTGGGGTGGTTCTCAATGACAGGAAAGAGGAGGGACAAGGGTTGTTTTTGTGGAAATTAATAAAAAGAACCTTAACTAAATTGGAGTTTGGAAGGCCTGTGGTGGGGGATGCTCTCATGTCCATCACACATGGTCAATTACATCAAACCGGAAGTGACACAGGCTTGCATCTTCCACAGGAAGTAAAACTATTTGCTACTAGAGGCAGATTTCTCTTGCTGCCCAGCAACAGCTCAACCAATGAGAAGCCATTGCTGCCTTGAACTCTTACTTTCCCCCAATGGACTTTCCTTTAGAACAACCTCCCCATAGTCCCCCTTTTTCTCCATAAAGACAGCTCCCCATCTTTGTTTGTTGGATTTGTCTGTGGTTTGCCAAAGCACGCACATCCTGAATTGCAATTCTTTTGGCTATTCTCCAATAAACTCGTTTTGAGGCTTTTCAAGTTAACATTTTCAGTGAAAGGTAGCTGCTTCAGCCCAGGCACCTGTTTGAATGGAAAAGCTGAGTGAACTTAGCCTAGAGAACTGGGAACCAAGAGCCAAGGTGCTGGGAGCCTGAGAGGGGCCCCAAGCTCATGGAAGAAGATCGAGGGCCCCTGGTGGCCTGGGCAGGGGACAGTGAGGTGAGCTTTTCCTACAGCCCCAGACCAGCGGCACCTGTGGCCGGGAGGAGGTGCCACAGCCCTGCAGTGGGACCCTCAGGTTCCTCATTTCTCAGTGAGAGAGGAATCTGTGGACTTCCTTTGCGGCAGGTTCCTCTGCGATGGCAGCCTGCCCTCCTACCTGATTTCTGAGGATCAGCCACTGCCCCAGTGCTCACTGTCTCTGACTGGCATCTGTGACTATTGTGCCATCTTGCATATCACAGGCTAGCCAACCACACTTCTCAAGCCCATCCCTACATTAGAGTCAAATTCTCCAACTCATACGGTTCGAGGGTTTTTGCCCTTTAGCTGTGTCCAAACCACTGTCTGCCTGGCATGGTGACAATAGATCCAAGGCTCCCTCCCTAAGTTGTGAGTTATGAGCATCTGACCAACCATATGAGTTTTGAGGGTCAGGGAACCGGAACAGGAAGTAATCTGTAGGGAGTCCTCCTGGGGACAAATACCAGCCAGTTTGCAGTTCCTCCAGGATTGGGGGTGGCAGGTGGTCAGGATGATGCCAACTTGCTCTAGCAACAACGCATGTCTTGGTGAGGTTGCTTGTGGGTGCCCGGTCTGGGTAAGGAGAGATAACCTTCTTCCTGAATGTGGGCATTGGTGGTTCTGGTCCAGGGGCTCCAATGAGCCTGAAGAGGTGTGACCAAGTAAAGCAGAGAAGGGAGCCCCCTGGAACAAGGAATGGGAGCATGATGGGAGGCCCTGGAGGAAACAGAAAATTTCCATTTGGCTTTGCCAGCTCCTTGCATGTCCCCAGAGCACAGCAACTTGGAGGCTATTCAAGCGCCAGATCCCTAGTCTTTCTTCATGAATTTTTCATTTCAGGCAAAGAGCCCTTATCTCTCCCTGGGGCTGCTTTGGAGCCTGCTTTCCCGGCAGCTGGAGACTGGGCAGACGAAGTGTTGCATCGAGGCAGGAATTAGCTGTCTTTCAAGAGAGGAAGGGCACTCTGTGCTCTTGAAGGTTCAGCCTATGCCGTCCCTCATTACTGCGGGCCTCGTTATAACGTACACAGGAACGTTGCGCTGCTGTTTTTATTGAGATATCATTGATGACTCAGAGAGGAAGGCTTTGGGGACAGCTACTGTGATCTTGCCTGCAGGGTGAATCTTTCCTGCTACCAACTATTGGACACAAGGGGGCTCCACGGCAGACAAGAGGAGCCAAGAGGGGACTGGGACTCTCACAATCCAGATTTCCAGAAGTCCAGATGTCTAGGGGCACGCCTGTGTGGTGGGGGGGTTAAGGATGTCATCTGTCCTGCCCCCTTTCCCAGGACCACCCTGGCTAAGAACAGGAGAAGGCCCTGCTCTGCCCTTCCTCAAGCTGTGTGCCTACCCACAGGGGAAAGAGCGCATACACCCACCCCGTTGTGGGTTGAATTGTGTCCCCTCCAAAAGATATGCTGACATCCTAACCCGCAGTACTTCAGAATGCGACTTCATTTGGAAATAGGGTTGTTGTAGATGTAATTAGTTAACATGAGACACAGACACGCGAGGGGAGAATGCCATGGAAAGACAGAAACAGAGGCTGACGTGCTGCCGCTACAAGGCAAGGAATACCGGTGATGGCCGGCAAATCACCAGAAACCAGGCAGAGGCAAGGAAGGAGTCTCCCAGACAGGTTTCAGAGGGAGTTTTACTTTATGGTGCCCTCCAAGTCTATCTTCTTTTTGTTATTCCTCAGCTTTTAGGACAGAACTGTTGGAAGGTTCTGGCTGCTGTAACAGCTTAGCGGCACAGGGGCAATCAATGGCCGCCGTTGAAGAGGGAGCAGTGCCACCCTGAGGCCGGGGTGGGCATGGCAGCAGGGATCACTGAGCACCGCCCAGGGGCCAACCTCTGAGGAGGCTGACGCATCAGACAGCCCCTCCCTGATCCCTTGGCCACAGCTACATCAGAGATTCTGTTTATTTTCTTACCAAAAATGGCATTTTCCTCACAGAAGCTCCCCAGGGAACTCTCAACTGTTTGCTAATGGAAAAAAATCTATCCTTGGAGCTCCCAAGGAATGAAGCCCCCAGCTTCCCAGTGGTCCCCATGTAACCTCCCCTTCTCCCGTCCCCAGACACCCTACCACCCCGCCAAGCACCAAAGGAACTTAGAGACCAAGGAGGGGGATTATTTTGAGAAGCTTAGAGGCGCTAACCTGGGGGCGGCCTCTCCAACCAAGCTCACAGGCTTCCCGAGGGGGTTGAACAGGTCCCTTTTCACTGAACATTATTTGAAATCGTACCAATTATAGATTAAGCTGGATTAACGGTGTGGAAAAACGTTAATGCCTACTCACGATCTTTCCTGGCGCTGCCCTTGCCTCGACCTTGACAGGTAGAGATTGTTACCATCCCCATTTTACAGACAAGGAAACTGAGTCACAGGGAGGTTAATGATTTGCTCAAGGTCACGCATTAATGAGTAGCGTTGCTGGATCTGATTTTTTTCATTGCACTGTCGTGCAAGCGTCTCTGAAGGGGTCAAACATTCTAATCCCTGCACTAGGCAGGGTGTTCTTTTTTCTGTTACTTCTTAAAATGTCTTCTACTGAACTATTCAAGTTGCAAAATCAATATGTATTTCTTGTGACTAGCCACGTATCTGCAACACTACCTCCTGAGGTGAGCAATATTAACAGTTTTGTGAGTTTTTTTCTATTACATTCCCTATGGAGGTACAAACAGACGCAAATTTGTAAAATGACATATAAGGATTCCCCACCTCCAGGTACCAAATTTTCATCAAATGAAGAATCGCATTATACAATTAGTTTGTGACCTCCTTTTTCACTTAATATATCATGATCGTTTTACAAATAATATTGATCCATCTCACTCCTAATAGCAGTCCGAAATTTCATAGTACAAACGTGCCATAAATTATTCAACCACGCCCCTATTGATGGCCATTCAGGTTGTTCCAGTGATTTTTGCTATTATCAATAACAATGCTGTGAACATCTCTGTAAACATATTTTTAGAAACCAGTGCTTTACCTTTGTGGGTTATATTCCTGAAAAGTCGAATTGTTAGATCAAAGAGTGGGCACAGGAAAACTGGGAACAAACTAAATTTCCAACAATGGGAGATTGATTCGTGCACATCCCACACAATGGAACAGTCCCTACAAATAATGACAAATTTAGATTGGTCTGAAAGATGTTTATTAGAAGCTATTTAGAGAAAAACCATGTTATAAAGCAGTCTATCACCCTATTTTGTATGTGCATAGAATAGCAGACTTAGAGAAATGGTAACCCTGAAATATTAACAGTGGTTATTTCTGAGTGGTGGGGTTATCGGTGACCTTTATTTTCTTCTTGCGCTTTGTCTATATCTCCTAAATGTCCTACAGGGATCCTGTGCTGCTTGTGTCGTAGTGTGTTAGGCTCTCTCAGGTTGCAGGGGTGGGGGTAGAGACCAGCTCAGGGGTCTCACCTGGCAGGGGTGAGGTTATTTTAAAGGCTCCACGGGGGCGGTGAGGACGTCAGCCACCTGGGAGCCTGGCACATTCTCCGGGAGAATGGTAGCAGTGGCGGCCCCCTCGGAGCAGTGGGGTGAGCATCTTCTCACTCTCCAAAGGCAGTGGGGGTGCTCTTGCTCCAAGGCGATAGCTTTAGCGCCAGGCCATGTCAGAGGGCGCGGGTCAGCCTGCAGGTGGCTGCCTTTGTGAGAGACCCCTGGCCAGTCAGCTGTAACCAAGGTGGCGGGGTTATGTGTTATGTCATTATCTATTACTACTATCATGGCTGTATTAATTTTCTTGGCTGCCGTGACAGAGCACCACAAACTTAACAGAAATGTATTGCTTTACAGGTCTGGGGGCTAGAAGTCTGAGACCGACGTGTTGGCAGGATTGGTTCCTTCGGAGGGCCGTGAGGGAGAATCTCGTCCGTGCCTTTCCCATCTTGGTGGTTAGTTGGCAATCTTTAGCGTTCCTTGGGTTATAGAAACATCACCATGATTGTTGGTGTCATCTTCACATTGCGTTCTCTTTGTGTGTGTGTCTGTGTCCGAATTCCTCCTTTTTATGAGGACACTGGTCATACAGAATTAAGGTTAGGAGGCATTTACACCCAACAGAACTGCTTTGGCCAGTATGAAATTCTGAGCCTAGTCTGGCTACTGACTTGATAGTAATTTAGAACTTACTTCACCTCCACCTTCTGCAAACTGACTGTCCCTTTACTACTGAATTATAAATGTATGTCAGCTGATGGCTTTGTTATGGGAAACAACTAAAACGAGCCTTAGGACTTCTGAAGTTGGATCCCTTCCTAAGTCATACCAAGCCCCAGGCAAGAAGACCGTGGCCTGTGGCAGGCCCAGCCCCCGGAAGGGAGTTGTGCCCCAGGGCCACTGCCCTTCTGAACCTTGATCTAGGAAACAGCTATGAGTCATCTGCTTAAATAACACTGTCGGGAAAACCAGCTTCCGTCCTGGGGCCTAAGAACCCGGCCTCCATGTACGGTATTGCTCCCAGCGAAAGATGCATTCCAAATTCCAGACCACTGAGCCGCACAGGAACTTCCCTGGCAGCTTGGGGACTGCCAGAGTGCGTGCCTTGTAGCTCCGTCTTCCCACAGCTTCCCCTGAGTCCTGGCCCCTGTCCCCCTCCTCACCCCCACCTCCCTTACACACACACTCAGCCCTCCCATGGTACCTCTTCTGTGAAGCCGCAAAGAGATCTTCTCTCTCCCTCTCTTGAAGCCCGAATCTTTGGGCCAGCGCTCACCTCCCTTGCCTGGGTTACAGAGAACCGTGCACGGGGGTCCTGACCTTGTGCAGGATCTTAAGATCCTTCAGGGAGAAACTGTGCTTCCTTTATCTCTGTATCCTTCCAGGAAGAGTATGAGGCATATAGCATTTGTGAAGCACCTACTATGCGCCAGTGCTTTCTTTCTTTGACTTATCGCCCAGCGCCCAGCCCACAGCCTGACGCCCAGTAGATGCTCAGTAGGTAATTCTGAAGGGGACTGAAGGCCCTGCTGTGACAGCCTTCCCCCAGCCTCCTTGCTCTCAGTCTTCTCCAGGCCCTGGAGCACACTCTTCCCGGGCTCTCTGACTCATGGGGGTTACTTGCCGCCCTCGCCGCCCTCCCTCAGGGATGAGGGGACCGGGCAGGTGGCAGCGTTAGCTCCCCGGGGAACTGTCATCTGCTGTCTGAGTGGAAACCAGCCCCCTCCTCCCCACCTCCTACCCCAGCAGATGGAACCTGGTGAGCTTACTGGGAACGGGAACAGATCAGCTCCCCGGGACTCACAGCGTGAGAACAGGTGCGCTGGGGAGAAATCTCAGGCCACAAACTCAGGTGCATGTGAGATTTGACTTTGGTTCTCGTAAATCAACTACTCTGCTAAACTGGGGGGAACTTAACCCCACTTTCTTCTTACAGATGAGCTCCCTACTGCCCCACTCCACCCCATGGTGGTGCTCCAGTCCCCGAATCTTAGGCTGCGCCATGCCATCTTGTTGGACAAGTGTCCACTTGGTTACTGCTGCGATGTCCATAATCCCTGCCCCCTGCCCCCAAAACTCTGCAAATTTCGTCTAAACTAGCCCCCCACCTAGACATACTCTCCCGCCGTCCTTGCCTGGGGTTGAGCGTGTGGCTTCTGGGGTTTGTCAGGGAGCCAGGCCAGGTCTGTGCTACTCCTGGGACCCATGACCTCTCCCTCCTCCCAGGCCCAGCGTCTGAGAAGAGGGGATGTCCAGCTCCCTTCACCTTTCTCCTAGACATTTTGTCTTCTCCAGGAAATCCTGTCTACCTCAGGACCTAAGACCAGACCAATGGAGACAGTCCAGGAAGGAAGCTGGTATTTAGTGGGCGACTTTTGTTTTCTGCCCTGCCACAGCCCTGCCCGGAGACAAGGAACCACTACGTGTACATTTGGAGGGATGGAAAAGGAGGAGGGGAAAAACTCATAGATGAATACACCAAAATATTTATTCCAACCTTGTAGATTGCCTGTGACCCCAGCTCTTCTGCCAGTAGGAACACACCTGGTTTAGGGGGCCAGGAAGAGCTGGGGCAGGGTGGGCTGCACTGTCATCTTCTGGGGACTCCATGTCCTACTGCTGTCTGTCCTCTCGACGGCCGTATCACTCACCCTTTCCTGGCCACCCTGATAGTGCTGGGAAGAGCCTGGGGCCTCGTCCCACTGGTCAGCACAGGCATAAAAGCAGATCATGGCAAGCCCTGGAATAAGAGTGGGGGAAACCAATGACTCTGGGAAAATTAAGAAAGAAGGAATATATTTCCAGGAGGGGAGTAACTGGGAAGTCTTCATGGAGGAGGTGGCATTCGGTGTAAGGATTTAGATGTGATAGGAGGCAGCGATGCAGGAGTGGCCAGGTTGGGATGCCGGGGAAGGAGGGGGGCATTGCATCCTGAGTTTATCTGCATTTGCTTCCAAAGCAGCAGCTTTTCAATTTTTAAGCTAAAGCGCTGACCTGGTGAAAAGATGTGTGGGGAGCAGAGTACAAGCAAGACCATAGGGTTATGGAGAAGGTGGTCCAAGTCTTGGAGGGCACCGCCTTGTGGTGCTGAGCAGGTCTGGGAGCCAGACTGCCAGGGTTCAAATCCCAGCTGTGCGACTTACCAGCTGCACGTCCTTCAGCAAATTACAAAACCCTCTGTCCCACGGATTCCACACCTGCAACGTGGAGATGATAATAATCCTCCTAAAGTGGCTGTGCAAATGAGTTCACACATGTCAAGGGCTTGGACCAGCACCAGCACATAGTGATGGCTCAGTGGATGCCAGTGATGTGGATGATGGTGATGACAAAGATGATGAGGAGCACCCCTAGCCCCAAACACCCCAGGGGACCTGTGGCCTCCACCCTCTCCAGGGCCCCCTGCTCCGCTGTTAGACCCCAGCTCTGCTTCTGATTCCAGGGAGGGGAAGACGCTTGTGCCCTTCCAAGTCTAAGGCTCCTAATTCCGTGGCCATCTTACTGCTGCCACCCCTCATTGATGCCTCTCGGCCCCTCAGGGGTGGGCCCTGGGAGAGGCGGGCCTGCTGATGAAGGCAGAGGGTCATGCTTGGTCAGCAGAGGAGGTCAAGGACACAGCTGCTCCCCTAACAGGGCACTGGGCCTTGCCCCAACTCTGCCCCTCACTTGCTTCGACTCTCTCCTTGGTGACTTCCCAAAACGTCCACCCAGAAGCCTTGACAGAGAGGCGCAGGCTTGAGCCAGTTCAGAGAGGTGCAGGCTTGAGCCAGTTCTCACAGCCAGCGGACGGCCAAGGCCAGGGTCAGACTCAGGCCGTCTGGCTTGTAACTGGTGCTCTAAAAGTCACTTCAGTAGATGCACCCATCAAGGAAGTTTCCAGGAGTCTTGATGTCTCAGCGGCCTTAGGTGTGTAAATGCTAATGGGCCAAGACAGAATTATCATAAGTATATAACAAATAAATTATGATAAACAGAAGTCAAGCCGAAACTCAGAAGAAAAGCAATCTTTTCTATTCCATTGCAAACCACCCCAAAACTTAGTGGCTTAAAGCCACAAAACTCAGAGCCAGCCCAGATGGCCTAGTGGTTAAAGTTTGGCACTCACCAGTTCAGCAGCCTGGGTTTACTTCCCAGGCTCAGAACCACACCACCCATCTGTCAGTAGCCATGCTGTGGGGGCGGCTCATCTAGAAGGATTAGAACTTACGACTAGGATACTAGGATATACAACCATGCCCTGGGGCTTTGGAGAGGAAAAAAACAAACAGGAAGATGGGCAACAGATATTAGCTCAGGGCAAATCTTTCTCTGCAAAAAAAAAAGCATAAAACCACATTCGTTCATGATTCTGCATTGTGGGCAGGGGTTGGCAGGGACCGCTCATCTCTGTCTCCATCACACCATCTGGGGCCCCTCAACTGAGGCTGGAGGATGTAATTCTAGGATGGCATACTCACTTGGCTGGAAATTGATGCTGGCTCTTGTCTGGGGGCTCAGTGGGGGCTGTGAGCCAGGGGGCCTCCTCCTTGTGGCCTCCTCATGGAGCTAAGTTGGACTTCTGCAGCATGACAGCTGGGTTCTGCGAGGACAGGCCCAGTGTGCAAGTGCTTTTCAAGCCTCTGCTGGCATCTTCTTGCTAATGCCCCATTGGCCAAAGCGTGTCACCCGGCCAAGCCCAGAGTCAGTGTCGGGGAAATACACACAGGCATGAATACTGGAGGCGTGATTCAGTGGGAGCCACCAAGTGACAATCAACCCTATTTATTTTTCCTACCGTTCACCGTATATGTTCTTGACACCCTCCCTTCCAGCCTCCTCCGAAACCTTGCTCACCCAGTGGCCTCTCTCCCCTCAGCCATCACTCCCTTGTCACTGAATCACGCCTTGTAGCCAACAAACCACTCATGTCCCAGCTACCCCCAGTTTCCCTCAGCCCTGCTTCTTCCTCAGGCGCCCACCCCGTCTCTCCATCCCTTCACATCAAAATTCTTCAAAGCGCTCTTGATGCTGGAAGCAGAAAAAAGTCACCTAAAGCCAATTTGCTAAATGTACCGAATATTCTGATTTGCCCGCTTAAAAGAAAAATTTCTTCAATGTTTTCGAGGAATATATAGTTCTTATGAATGTATTAATAAGTATCTTCAATAATACACTCTTCATGATTATAAGTAAAAGAATATATTCATAAGAAGCTTGAATCACCCCAGGACGCTTAGCTTTCAGCAAATTGATGTTCCATGAAAAATATATTCATGTTCACTGAGAAAGAACTTTCTTTCAAATTATTTTTTTAGAAATTTATCAAAATTGGCACAAATGTCTTAATTGAAAAATTCCATCCATCCATCCATCCAACAGATATTTACTGACATGCCCAAGACTGGGGACAAGGGTGGTCAAACACAGATCTAGCCCTGGTCCTCATAGGGTTTACAGTTTAATGGGGAAGACAGTTGTGAGTCAAATGGATCGTTAAAAGAAACAGTGAAACTGCAACTATAACACGTGCTACTGAGTGGAGTACCCAGCGCCCCGAGAGCCCATGTTATGGGGTCTGACCCGGCCAGGGAGAGGGTCAAGGCCTGTTCTCCTGAAGGTTTGCTGGAGGCTGGAGCATGGATGAGTAGGGGTTAACTGCATGAGGAGGAGAGAGAAGAACTCACAAGCAGAGCAAAAAGGCCCCGAGGTGGGAGGAAGCATGGCAAGAACGAGGCCCGAACAGAGCCTTTGGCAGCATCTCCACCTCCAATATCCCCTAAATGTGTTCCCCAGACGCTGTTCACCGGCTAATCCAACAGACGTCCCCAATCACTTCTTTCAAGCTGCTTCCACTGCAGAGGCAATTAAAGGTGACCATGTGACACACTTCTGGCCAATGAGACATATGCAGAAATCGGCTGGAGGATCCTGGGAAGTCTTCTGTTTTCCAGGCGTCACCCTTTCCTTCCTTCTTCTTACCTTGAACATGGTTATGATATCTGGAGCTACAGCAGCTACCTTGTGACCATGAAGAAACAAGCACAAGGGAAAGCCAAAAGGATTACAGAGATCCTTGCTGGCCCTGACGTCACTGAGCCACTTAACTAACCCTCAGCACCCAACGCCTCCAAACTTCTTATTATGTAAGAAAAATAACTGCCTATTTGTTTAAGCCAGTGAAAGTCAGATTTTCTGTTGCCTGCAGCTGAATACACTCTGATATACTCAGGTTTCCATCCTTGGCCTATTTCTTAGTCAACAGACTTTTAAAGGTATTCTTGTGGCTTCACATCCAGCCTGTGTATCCAGATATCCCAATTTAGACCCAGTCCCCACCTTTCCCATGCCCTGCACCTGTGTATCCACATCTCCACAGGCTGTATCACAGGCAACTCAAACCCAATATGTCCAAATCTGAATTTATATTTTCTCCCAAACCTACGTCTTTTCTGTGTCCCCAATTTGATTAATTATCTTACTTACTCTTCACTCCAGCATCCAAGAGACACATCTAAGAGCCGTGCTAAAATCTCCCTTCCCACCAGTGGCTGACCACGTCCTCACAAATCTCCTTGGAACTCAGCTCAAACCCATCTTTTCCCCTCAGTGCCCCATGCCCCTGCCTCTTTTTAGGTCCTCATATTTGTAAGGCAGAAGTAACAAACTCCCGAGGAGCAGTGACTGAAATAAGATGAGAATTTAGTTTTCCCTCAACATGACCATCTGGGAATAAGCGAGGCAGGCTGGTCTGGAAGCTTTATGGTGACAGGACCCAGCCTGACATTTTGTCGTTATGCCATCTCGAGGTTGTTGTCCTCCTCACCTTGGTCTGAGATGAGTTGCCAACACACCTAGATTCCAGCTAGCAGGCGGGGGAGGAAAGGAAAGGAAAGGCCACTCTCCTTCCTTTAAAGACACCACTAAGAAGTTGTGTATATTACTTCTGCTTCCATCCCATTTGCTAGGATTCAGTCACATGGCCACACCTTGCTGCTGTAAGAGGGGCTGGGAAATGTAGTCTTTTTTTTTTTTTCTTTTTCTTTTTTTTGCTGAGGAAGATTTGCCCTGAGCTAACATCCGTGCCAATCTTCCTCTATTTTTTAGTATGTGGGCCACCAGCTCAGTATGGCCGCTAAAAGAGTGCTGTAGGTTCACACCTGGGAACCAAACCTGGGCCGCCAAAGCTGAGCACTCTGAACTTAATCACTAGGCCATTGGGGCCGGCCCTGTGGTCTTTATTCTGGATGGCTATGTGGCTAGCTAATATTTGGAGATTCTGTTATTCTTAAAGAAGGGAATGGATATTGGGAGATAATCACCAGTCTCTGCCACTTTCCTTATCACCTGAGCTGGGCTTTTCCAGTAGCTTCCTCACCAGCCTCCCTGGTCTTTCTCTCCCTAGTCTGCCCTTCATGCCACAGCCGGAGGGCTCTTTCTAAAACTCAGATCAGAGCACTTCATTCCCTCATTTAAAAACTCTTCTGCATCTCAGTGTCAACGGGAATAAAATCCAAACAACTAGGAGGACAGTCAAAACGTTTCACAGGCTCACAGGCCCCAACTTGCTTCCCCACCTCATCCCCTGTTACTGTGCCTTCTCCCCACCAGCTGCACACTCAAGCGCAGCCTTTCCAGCTCGTGGCAGGCACTTCGGCAATTACTCCTTGATATTTTGATCAGACTGCTCCCTTGGTTTGCAATGCCCTTCCTGCTTTCTCTGCTTGTTATACACCACCTGTATTTTAAGACCCCAGTCAAACAGCGCTCCCTCTGCGAGTTCGGCTCTGACTCTCATCCGTAGGAAGGGTCACTTGCTCCCTTATTTATGCTTCAGCAGCATTTGCTATAAACTTGTAGAAAAGAAAATATCAAACTACAATCTATTATGTGTTTGTGTCTTTCTATTAGATTGTAAGCTTAATAGGGTCAGGAACTCTGTCTTCAGAGCCTTGCACGTAGTAGGTGTGAAACAGATTAAAAAAAAAAAAATAAGCTGTATCTGACATGGAAAAATTCCTCTGGGCACCCACTAGGGGGCACACATCCCTATTTACACCATTTCCTTCTAAAGACTTCACAATATAAATGTTAAAAATAAACTTGAGGGAAAAGTAATACATTTATGTATTTGCTTTTATGTGCACAAGATATCTCTGGAAATCCTCAAGGAACTATCATATTGCATCAAATCTAAGGTGCCGTCATTGCAAGGTGCTCCATTGTTTTGTGTACGACAAAGAAATAAAAAAGACTGCAAAATGGAGAGGCAAAAGACCCAGAGTAGCCAACACAATATTGAAGGAGAAGAACAAGGTTGGACAACTGACAATACTCAACTTCAGGACTTACTATAAAACGTCGGTAATCAAGACAGTGTGATATTGGCAAAAGAATAGACAGATCAATGGAATGGAATAAAGAGGCTAGAGATAGATCCTTGTAAATACAGTCAACTGATTTTTAACAAGGAGCAAAGGCAATATGATGGAGCAAAGATAGTCTTTTCAATAAATGCTTCTGGAACAACTGGACATCACATGCGAGAAAATGAATCCAGACACAGACCTTAAACACTTCACAAAAAATTAACTCAAAATGGGTCATAGACCTAAATATAAAACGCAAACCTACAAAACTCCTAGAAAATACCACAGGAGAAAAACTAGATGACCCTGGGTATGGCAATGACTTTTTAGATACAATACCAAAGGTGCAATCCATGAAAGAAATCATTGATGAGCTAGACTTCATTAAATTTAAAAACTTTTGCTCTGCAAAAGACACTGTCAAGAGAATGAGAAGCCAAGGCACAGACCGGGAGAGAATATTTACAAAAGACACTTCTGAAAAACGACTGTTATCCAAAACATATGGTCGGCCCTCTGGATCTGCGGGTTCTACATCTGTGGATTCAACCCACCACTGATCGAAAAGTCTACGATGGTTCCATCTGTATTGAACATGTACAGACTTTTTTTCCCCTGTCGTTATTCCCTAAACAATACAGTATAACGACTATTTACATAGCATTTACATTGTATTAGGTATTATAAGTAATCTGGAGATGATTTAAAGTCTACTGGAGGATGTGCGTAGGTTATATGCAAACACTGCGCCATTTTACATAAGGAACTTGAGCATCCGTGGATTTTGGTAACCACGGGGGCCCTGGAACCCAATTTCCCGCAGATACCAAGGGACGACTATACAGAGAACTCTTAAAACTCAGCAATAAGAAAGTGAACAACCTGATTAAAAAGTAGGCAAAAGGCCTGGAAAAATGCCTTCCCAAAGAGATATACAGATGGCAAATAAGCATATGAAAAGATTCTCCACATCATACGTCATCAGTGAAACACAAATAAAAACAATGAGAGACCACTACTTGACTATTGAAATGGCCAAAATCCAGAACACTGACAGCACCGAGTGTTGGTGAGGACATGGAGCAACAGGAACTCTCATTCATTGCTGTGGGGAGTGAAAAATGGTACAGCCACTTCGGAAGACAGTTTGGCAGCTTCTTACAAAACTAAACATACTCTTACCATTACGTGAGCCAACAACCACGCTCCTTGGTATTTACCCAAAGGAGCTGAAAACTTATGTCCACCCAAAAACCTGCACGTGGATATTTATAGCAGCCTTATTCTTAATTGCCAAAACTTGGGGACAACCAAGATGTCCTTCGGTAGGTGAGTGGACAAATAAACTGTGGTCCATCCAGACAACGGAATATTATTCAGTGCTAAAAAGACGAGAGCTGTCAAGCCATGAAAAGACATGGAGGAACCTTAAATGCATATGACTAAGTGAAAGAAGCCAATCTGAAAAGACCAAGTACTGTATGATTCCAACTCTATGACGTTCTGGGAAAAGCAAAACCATAGACAATAAAAAGATGAGTAGTTTCCAGGGGTTGGGAGAAGGAAGGATGAACAGGAAGAGCACAGAGGAATTTCAGGACAGTGAAACTATTCTGTATGATGCTATAATGATGGGAGACATGTCACTATACGTTTGTCAAAACCAATGGGATGTATGTAACACCAAGAGCGAACCCTAACATAAACTATGGACTCAGGCTGATAATGTCGTGTTGCTGTAGGTTCATTGACTGTGACAAACGTACTGCTGCGCTGCGGAATGTTGACAGTGGGAAAGGCTGTGTGTGTGGGGACAAGGGACACATGGGAACTCTCTGTATTGTCTTCACAGTTTTGCTCTGACCCTAAAAGTGCTTTAAAAGGTAAAGTCTATTTAAAGGAAAAAGGATGCCATTAGCTATATGACGTGATGCCATAACGGCAGTCCTGCACGACATAACGATTGGTCACAGCAGCCCTTCACCGCTTTGGAATGTCTTGCATGTATTCTGCACGATCTGGCAATTTCCTCTGCCTTAAATTGAGTTGTCTGGCAAGCCCCTTGCATCAATCTCAATATGTAGCGTCTTTTTGCCTACTTTGGCTATCTTCCTCTTTTGGGTCTTCAAACCAGACCAAGTGTGGACCAGCAGCAGCAACATCACCAGGGGACTTGTTAGAAATGCAGAATCTGGGACCCACGCCAGACTTAGTGAGTCAGAATCTGCATTTTCTCCATATCCCAGGGGATGCATGTGCACAGCACCGCTGGAGAAGCCTTGCTGCTGAAAATCCCTCTGTGGTCGCTTTGCAACCGTATAGGGAATCGAGGTTATTTCCCCAACACTGAATCACAGTAGAATCTTTTTGAAGACATTTTAAATAGCAATTAAACTCAGCACATATTGTATCAATGATGCATGCAAATCATTTGAAGTGGTGACAACGTGAAAGCTTTAACCAAGACCACGTGTGCAGGCAATGGCATCAATGTGTTGAGAGCAACCTGGCAGACAGCTACTGTAAGACACATCCTTATTTGAGATATTAAAATGTGAAATGAAATGTGTATTTAAAAACTCAATGAAATATGATCAAATTGGTTGCTCCTGGAAAGAAACTGAATGACTGGAGAACAAATGGAAGGGAGACATTTCATTGTATGCACATTTGTATCTCTTGCCTTTTGAGTCTTGAAAACTTATAACACGTCATATAAGATATGTATTTATATTTTAACTAATAAGCTCGGCTCCAGTCTTGACAAAATTCTGCTTTGTGATCCTGGGACATGAGCCCAAAATCTCTGAGTCACCTTTGGACTCCTCAGTTTTAGTAGACATAATTTTTAATGTAACCTGAGATTGAGTTGGCTTTTTGGAAGGCTCCAGGTCACACACCAATAGCTCATTTCGAGGTTATAGCATAAAACAAACAAAAGAAAACAGAACCTCTAAAACTTCTAAAGTCTCTCTCACAAATGTTGTTAAGTGACTTGTGTCCCTTGTCTATAAGGTTTTTTTTTCCTTTTTTGGGGTGTGGAAGGATGAGTGAGGTGAAGGAGGAGGTTTACATTTATCCTCGTTAGACAGGATGCTGTTGGTGTCAGCCCATTGGTCTAAATCTTTTGTTTTCAAACTCTAGTGCGTGTCAGAGCCACCTGGACAGCTTATTAAAACACAGATTTCTGGGCCCCATTCCGAGGGCTGATTCAGTCTCAGGCAAGGACCAAGAATTTGCATTCCTAACAAGTGCCCAGGTGATGCTTGTCAACGTAAAAAGCAAATTTGCCCGTTATTTTATCTCAAAATGAGTTTATTCAGGAATAGCCAAAGGAATCGCAATTTGGGATGTGCATGTGATGGCAATCCATAGGCAAATCCAGAAAAGAGAGGAGGGAAGCTGTTTTTATAGAGAAAAAGGGGGAGTAGGGAAGGGCTGTTCGAAATGAAAGTCCTTTGAGGGAAAGGAACAGCTCAGGGTGGCAACAGCTTCTCATTGGCTGGGCTGTTGCCGGGTGGGGAGAGAAATCTTCCTTCAGCAGTAAAGTAGTTTTACTTCCTGTCCAAGATGCAAGAGTCCATTTCTTCCGGTTTCGTGTAATTGATGATGTGTGGTAGGGCGTGAGAGCTCCTGCTGCAGGCCTTCCCAACGCCAATCTAGTTAAGTTTCCTTTTATTAGTTCTTACATGCTGATGGTGTAGTCTGAGGACCACACTTCCACCATGGGTCCAGCTGGCCTGCAGAAATCCTTTTGGATCATAATGCCATCCTCCAGATGTTAGCTGCTCCTCCCGGCCCATCTGCTGTATCTTCATCTAAGTCAGTGAGAAAAGGTTGAACAGGGTGAGACTGAGGACCCAGCTCTGCAGCAAGAAGCTTCAGGCTGACACGGATCCCTCATCGGCCCCTGTAGTATATGATAGATTTCCATCAGCAAGAAAGCCGGTGGCCATCCTCCTCAGCCTGCAAGTCCCCATCCTGTCCATGGAAACAGCACAGCGAACTTAGTGAAAACCTTGCTGAAATCTAGGCAGGCACAGTGTTCATTCTCGTGCATCCTTTTGAAGGTTGCTGTCGCGCCCTAGTGCAAGGCTGTGTAATGGTTAAACAATTGCCTTATCTTCTTTCTCCATCTCATTTGGGGTGGGGCAGGGGGAGCTCAAGCGTATATATTTGAGTTAGTCATGTCCCTCAGCATCATCAGTCCCTGAAAGACCCCTCTCAAGACCAATGGTCTCAAAAAAGACCCCTTGTTTTATTCAATTGATTATCCCCTGTACAAATCAGAATAGGCCAGGATTATGCTGCAGTAACAAACATCCCCAAGTCCCAGAAGCTTAAAACAGCAAAGGTTTATTTCTCACTGAAACTACCAGTCCAATGCAAGCTGGTGGGGTGGGGTCGGGGGAGGGCTCAGCTCCTATATTCACTCCAGAATCCAGGCTGATGGAAGTTTCTTCTCAGCTTGTGCTTTCATGATGGTTTGCAGTAGGGGACCAGAGCACTGGAAGATCTCCCACCAGAAATTAAACACCCTCATCTGGAATGGGTACACATGACTTCCACCCGCGACGTCTCAGACAGAACTATTCCCTTGCCCTTGCCCAGCTATAGGGTGGAGGCGGACAGAGAAGTGCAGTTCTCCACGTGCTCGGGAGGAAAGGAGAGTGGCCTATTGGTGAGCTGTGGAAGATTCTATGACATCTGCTTTCATCTCCCTTCTTCATTTCCACGCCTCTTCTCCCTCTCCGTAAATCCATTCTAATGCGTTTGATGTGCATCCTTTTATCTGCCTGTGTTCTTCCAAAACGTACTGTGTTGTTTTATGGGAATCTGCTTTGAGTTCACATAGATGCTATTGCGCTATAGGCTTTATTCTATTTCTTTTATTTTCACTCAAGACTGTGTTTTTAACATCCATCTGTTTTGCCAAAGGTGCATCTAATCCGTTACTTCATATACCATGTTTTACTTATTTACTCCCCCAACGTTGGGCACCTAGATTGCCTCTAACTCTTTGCTATTACAATGCTATCATGAACATCCTTATATATGTCCCATATGGAATTGTGAAAGAATCTCTCTAGGAGATTTGCCTAGGAGCAGAATTGCTGGTTATGGAGGGCGTTGATTACTCAACTAAGTAATACCAGGTTGGCCCTCCTGCGTCAGTCTGCAGCCTACCAACAGTCAATGAGGGTTCTTCTGCCTCAAAATCCCTGCCAATTCGAGACATTACCCCGCTTTACAGATTTTGCCCTTCTGATGGGGGTGCAAGTGATGTGTATTATTGTTTTAGTTTTGTTTTTCTTCAATTACTAATAAGTTTGGGCATCTCTTTAAATGTCCAGTAGCCTTTTGGGTTTTCATTTCTGAGAATCACCTATTTGCAACTTTTGCCCATTTTCCTTTCAGGTTCCTGTAGGATTTGTCTGCCTGATTAGAAGGAATTTTTATATATTTAAAGCTAACTTTTTGGTCTTTGACATTGCATATGTATTTTGCCAGTCTGTGGTTTGGATGTTAACTTTCTTCATGATGTTTCTCATTGAATCAAAATCCTTAATTTTATATTATCAAATTTGTCAATTTTTTGCCTATGGCTGTGCCTTCAGAGTTTTGTTTAAGGAGTTCTCCCCAACCCCTGCATTCCCTGATATTAGCATTTTTATGCTTTATTACTTTCCATTTCAAATTTAGGTATCAAATCCATCGGATTTCCAGCTTTGTATATAGTATTAGGGAGCAATGCAATTTGATTTTTCTCTCTACTATAGGCAGTCAGTTTTCCCAACGGAATTTACTAAATACCCCATCCTTTCCGCACTGTGTGGTGATTACTTACTATATATTGAGTTCTTATACATACTTGGACTTATTTTTAAAAATATATCTATGGTGTCTGTGGCTGTTTTATTTATTTATTTTATCTTTTCTCTTTCTATCTTGATATGTTCTGCCATAGTTCTCTCTTACTAACACATTTTCAAAGAATCAACTTTTGATTTTATTAATTTTGTTTTATTTTGCTCTCTATTTCATTAAAAAGTTCTTTTTATTCTTTCTTGTTTCTGTAGGCCTGCTCTATTGCTCTCTTTCTTTCTCTCCAACTTCATGACCTAAATGTTCACTCATCTATTTTAAATCTTTCTTGTTCCCTGGTAAATGTAAGTACAGTTATATATTTATGGCTCCAAGTCCTGCTTTAGCAACATCACTGGGAGTTTAATATGCAATGTTTTCACTGTCACTTAGTTCTAAGTATCATATAATTTCCCATATGATTTTTTTAATCCAAGGGTGTTAAAAGAGTATGTTATTTTGTTTCCAAACATATGCGAATTTTTGTCATCATTTTGTGACTGATTTTTTTTTAGAAGCTTCTCTCTGGTCCTTGCATGTAGCCCCCTACAGCCCAGAACCTGCACAGGGCATTGAACCCTTCTCACGCGGCCACGTCTTTGAAGCTGCTAGCAAAGTCTCCCTGCTTTTAAAGACTTATGTTTGTTTTTGGTTTGGTTTGGTTTTGCTTTTGAAATAGGCTAGAAAAAGAGGAATTTCTTGGAAGGATATAGAACTGTGTCATAGTCAAACCCTGGGAAGGGCAGAGGGGCAGCTGGGACTGAGAAAAACTCCCACCAAGGACTGGAAAACCACCAGAACTCTCGCCCTCCTTTTCTCTGCTTCTGTGTATCAATGTCATCCTCCTTCACTGCACATGCACCAGAGAAGGACCAACTCTATTCTCTCTGAAATTAAAAACTCCTGGGGATCTAACTCAGGTTCCACCCCAGACCAACTAACTGTGGCCAGACGGGTGGAGTCTCTAAGAACATGGCAGCTTCCATGACCCCAACGGTTAGAGTGTGAGAGAGGAGGAGCATTTTCTTTCTTTTTAAAATTTAAATTTATTTAAACTAAACAACAATAAAAACAGTACACCTATCTCTCCCCCCGCCCCCAATTATAATTGTTATTGGTCAGAGAACATAGTCTGTGTGATGACGATTCTTTGGTACTTACTGAAGCTTCCTTTGCAGCCTGGTACACAGGAAATGTTTCGTAAACATCCTACATGTGCTCGAAAAGAATGCGTACCCTCTGATTCGGATTGTAGACTTCTGTATAATCTAATAGCTCCAGATTACCCATTCTATGTCTTAGATCTTCTAGAAGTCTGCCTTTGTGTTATCATGGTCATTGTTTCTGCGGGTCAGAAATTTAGGAGTGGCCAGATTAGGTGGTTCTGGCTCGTAATCTCTCAGAAGGTTGCAGTTAAAGCGTTACCCAAGGCTGCTGTTATCTGAAGGCTCGACTGGGGCTGGAGGACCTGCTTCCAAAATTGCTCACTCACATTGCTGTTGGCAGGAGGCTTTGATTCCTTGCGAGCTGTTGTGAGGAGGGCTCAGTTCCTCATCACGTGGGGCTTGCCGTGGGGCCCCTTGAGCGCCCTCATGACATAACAGATGGCTTTCCCCAGAACGAGTGAGCCAAGAGACTGAAAGCAAGGAAGAAGCCATGGTGCCGTTGACGCCTTAGTCCTGGAAGTCACAGGCTGTCACTTCCATCATAGTCTATTCATTAGAAGTGAGTCTCTAGGTCCAGCCCACACGCAAGGAGAGGGCAGTTAATCACCCCTTCAAGAGGGGGTTACCAAAGAATTTATGGACAGATTTTAAAACCACCTCATCTACTAACATTCTCTCCTGAATTTTTGAAGATTCTTATTTTAAATTCTTTTTTTTGAAACATTGGAACTTGAGCTAACATCTGTTGCCAATCTTCTTTTTTTCCTTCTCCTCCTCCTCCTCCTCCTCCTCCTCCTTCTTCTCCCCCAAAGCCCCCAGTATGTAGTTGCATGTTCCAGTTGTAGGTCCTTCTGGCTCTGCTGTGTGGGACGCTGCCTCAGCATGGCCTGATGAGTGGTGCTGGGTCCACACCCAGGATCCAAACAAGTGAAACCGTGGGCTACCAAAGTGGAGTGTGTGAACTTAACCACTCAGCTACAGGGCCGGCCCCTACATTCTTATTAATTTTGCTTCATGTGATATATTTGGTCCCATTTTCTGTGTGTGTATGTGTTCCTTTTTTAATGAGATACGATCCCCTCAGGTGTATTCTGGCCCGTGAGCCCATGTTCCCTTGGCAGTTTATAACACTATATTTGGGAATGTTCATGCCTTTTGGGGATGTTGCGCCTCCTGATGGGGTTAAGGAGAGGCTTGGATGAAGCCAGGCCTGGAGCTCCAGGTACCATACAACCACCACTGATCCCCATCCTCACCCCCTGTTTGTTGCTGGGCCACCAAGCAAAGCCTCTGCTCAGGGATTCACCTTCAAACTCTTAGAAAGAAGCAGGGCTGTAAGGAGAAGCTTCCCCATGGGACTCCACCAGCCCTGCTGGTGGGACGGAGAAGGGGGCAGAAGTGAGTGTGGGAGAGAAGCTGGTCAGCCCACACCTATTCCCACCAGCTTCTCCCACCAGCAGAGATTCTGGGGTGCGCTGGACCCCACCAACCCCTGCCACCTGAGCCAGCACTCCCGGCTTCTGTCACTCAGAGACAGCGGGGCAGTGATGACTGTGTCAATCAACATGGGGCAGAGGCAAGAGAAAGACTGAAAGATCTCTCCCAACCCATCCTCCCACTGATGTGTCAGGCTGCTCTGCCCCCAGGTTGATGCCCAGCCCCTCACCCTCCAAACCATCACACACACACTTGTTCCCAACAGCTTTTGCTCCTCCCAGGAGCTTTCATGGTTTTTAAGTTGGTTTCTCAGATCCAAGCTTCTCTCTGCTTCTATAGTTTCTCTAGAGTTGACATTGTGCACAGGAGCCTGTAGCTGAGGCCAGAGTGCCATTTTGTGAGGAATCCGAAATGCTTCCACCCCTGCTTCTTTCCTCTGAGTCTCTATAAAATGAGGGAGGTAGATTAGATCAGGGTCACCCATCAGATGCCGGCTGGAGTGGATAGATTACAACAATGAATGAAGCTGGCTAAGGATGAGGCAATAGGGAGTGGTGGGGCCTGGGGTGAACTGGAGTGTGTGTATGTGTGTACGTGCTTTATCTGTTGAGGGCAGTGATCCCCACTGCCAGACGGGAATGCAGACAGTGTCATCATGATGCCAGAAAGGCAGATTTGATGGAAAATTTCTTCAATTATTTAAAATGTCTCAAGGTTGAATTCAGCTGGGGGTCACTAATTTGTCACCCCCAGTTTCTTTGTGTGTGTGTTTTTTTTGGTGAGGAAGATTGGCCCTGAGCTAGTATCTGTGCTCATTTTCCTCTATTTTGTTGTAGGAGAGGAAGAGAATTCTTCTACCCTCTCTAGGTCCTTCTGGCTGGGCTACAAATTAAATTCACATGAGACAGAACAAAAGGAGAAAATCAAACAAAGCTTTGTAACATGTATACATGGGAGAAACCCAGGAAGGCTGAGTAACTCAGCCACCTGGCCAAAGCTGCCATCTTAAATATTATCTCCAGCTAAAGGCAGAAGAGGATGTTGGGGTAGTGGTTTGGGATTTCAAAGAGGAGGGAGACAATTTACATGGAGATGGACATGCAAATGTTTGTGAAACAAGTTTTGCTGGGCCAAAAATGGGCTTGTTGATGTCTTTCTATCACACCTATTTTACAACACACTAACACTGTCTTATGGTCTTAGCTCCTTCCTGGAATAGGCCTCCTAGGTTCAATTCTTTTAGGCAGTTTGGGGGAAGGTCAAATATTCTTTCTGAGTCTTCTGAGCCTTTATTGTCTTCAGCTCGAAATAACCCACAGACCAGATGGTGCATCTGGGGTGGCCTGCCCCGAACCCCATCATTGTATGTGGGTCGCTGCCACAGCATGGCTTGATGAGTGGTGTAAGTCTGTGCCTGGGATCCGAACCCACGAAGCTGGGCTGCCCAAGTAGAGGGTGCCCAACTCACCCACTATACTACTGGGCCAGCCCCTCGCCCCTGGTTTTTCAGTCTCTAAAGCTTCTTTTCAGATTTAACAAGCCAGGAGTCTTGGAGTCTCGAGTGTTATTCACCCTGAGTAACCTGCCAGAGTCAGAACTCCTCAAAAATGGAAACGAAGCCTGTCTGGCGTGATCTGTTTTTAGCAAGCCCACACTGGAGCCTTGTCCAGTTCACCGGCCTGCACTTCTTAGAATATGCTTGTTCCTCTTTTGGAAAATCAGAACAACATTCACCCACTTCCAGTTAGGTGGAGCCTCGCCCGTTCTTAAAAATTCCTCAAAGATTACAAACGCTGGTGGGGCCCTGGAACTTAACCAAAGCAGCCCTTGTTGACTTTTGAGGTTTTTTAAATTTTATTTTTTAAAAATAAGGTTCGCCTCATTCTATGCTCTATTTTCCCCCACACTCTCTTCTATGGGACTCCATCATCATTTCAAAGAGGATTGTCTTGACTCTAAACTTCAGATCAGGTTTTGGCTCTTCCTTCTCAGGAACCCCCTTCCCCACCCTACAGCAAATCAACACAGACTCCCATCGTAGTTGTGAGATCTTAGGCAAATCTCCTAAACTCTCTGCACCTTAGTTTTCCCTTCTATAAAATGGGGCAGTTGAACTGGGTGGTCCCCGAAGTTATTTCTAGAGCTGTTTTTGCGTTAGGATGTCTTTGACAATTGGTTAAAAACGGTGGACCCTCATTCCAGAAAAACGATCACACGGCTTGTACGGCCTTACCTTGACTGTCTGCCAAGACTCCCATTCCCCCTTCTTTTGGGGGACACTTCTCCCCACTCCAACTATTTGGCTCTAGGTGAGCTACAGGTGAAAGTGCCCTACCCCACCCTGCCCGGAAGAGTGAGCACATCAAGTCCTTTTCTGGCTTTTTCTTTTGAATGGAATCGGAAGGGAAGATTTCTTTTCCTCTTTGGTAGAGAACAAAAGGTATGGGTCCAGATCTGCCCGGGGCCATTTTCCTGCGTTGCAGAGAAAGCTCTTTTGTGTAAGCCACAGGGAGAGAGAAGCCCAGAGACGGGGGCAGGTGGGGGGAAGGGGAGAGAGTCTTCCTGGATCCAGCTGTCCCTGAAGCTAGCACATTCCTACTCTTTCTATCCTTTGGTTCAACGAACCAATAAATTCCTTTCTTTTTGGTTTATGTGAGTTTGCGTAACTGGTATTTGCAGCAGATCAAGTCCTGGTTATTATAGGCACAACGTTACTCTACTTTGTACCATTGACCCTTATGTCTTAATACTGTCCTGTTCCTTGTTCTCATTGTCCTCACAAGAAGCTAACTAAGCTTTCTTAAGGCACCTTTAAAATGCCTTGACTCCTTACACAAGTGCTTAACTGGTTTTAATGGAATTAAACAGAATTTTAGTTATTTTCTTATATGTATTCATGTTATCACCCCCTCTCCCATAAGACTATATGTTTTTGGAGGACCAGGACACTGTTTTCTACTTTTTAAAAGTTCCTGAAAAGTGCTCTGCGTGTAGTAGGAACTCACAAAATGCTGGAGATTGTGGCGACGGTAACAACCACATCACAAGGAGCCCACTGACCTCATGCACTATAACCTTGTTAAACACGCCGTGAATGCTGACACCACCGGGAGACTGCGAGTGACACTGATGACAAGGTCACATGGCAACAGAGGCCCTTCTGCCAGGAGTCCTGGGGTCCAGCCTAGAAGCAAAGATTACACATGACTCCCCACAGCACCTCCCCCTCCCCCGGGAATTTCAATCAGCCCCGGCTAAAAAGGATAGCAGCTTCTGGAACTCCCCCAGTGAATGGAGCTCTGGGCAGCGACAGCGGTGACGACAGCCACAGTCTGTTTTTAACGCAGGGGCCAGAGTGGCCTGGCCTGGCTGGTGGGCCTCTCTCCTGAGGCCCTGGGAAGCTCCTGAAATTATAGCAAGGGAGCCGGGCGCACGCACGACACACAGGTACACACCCAAGCACGGTGTCAGCAGTAAATAACATGCTTTATCTACTTACATAACTGCAATTTTTCGGAAACGTTTTCTCAAGCAATGGTTATTAGTCTGTAGGGAGGTGGGGGTGGGCGTGTGAGGCTGCGATAGCGTCAGGGAAGCGTTTGGACTTGCAAAAGGGTCCTTGGCATCCCAGAACCACAGCTGGGGTGGTGGAGGGGAGCCAGAAAGCAGCGGGTTCGGTTCGCCGCTAGAGGGCGCCGGGGAGCAGGACATCTCACGTCGGGGCGGATGTCGCGCATCTTCCTCTGAGCATCTCAGAGGCCAGAGGTGGAGCCTGACTGACATAGGGACCGGGGCACGTGGCCAGGGGTGGTTGAGTGGAACAAGACCGCGCCACCCAGGCTTGTGCTTTGGGCATTTCGTGACTTCCGCTACCAGGAAAGGCCAGGGAAGTTCCGCCTCTGCGGTTAAGCTCCAGGAGCCCCAGGGATGTCTCAGCTTTGTCACAATTCTAACTTGGGCCTCTTTGTCCTGGCCAGTTCTCCGGCCCCTAAGCCAAATCTGCCCTCCTTCGGGCTCACTCAGGCACTGAGGGCAGGTCCCCGGGGCCAGGAGGGGATGGGTAGGCAAGGAGGAGGAGAGGGGAGACGGCCATTGCCACCTACAACGGGCCCGTTGTCTTCCCTGCTTTAGGACAGGAATAACCGCAGTTTTTCCAGGTGAGTGGGTGTCCAGGAAGTGCCCACGGGGTTGCCTCCAGGAGAATGAGTCACTTATTGGGAAAATGGCAGAGGAACTTACTCACCAAGACCGTGAAGACATTTTACCCAGAAACTGGAAGTATGGACATCTTTTTTTGCTGCTGCCTCATGTTGTCACTGGCAAGGGGACCCGTTGCAGAAGCCAAAAAAAAGGGTTCCTGCCCCTTAAAGAGCCTTTTGGGTGACAGACCACGGTCTGGAATGGTCAGCAGACAGACCATGGCCCAGGATGGTTAACACACTAAGGGTGCCCCCTGCACTTAGAAGCTCCATGGAAATTTAGCTCCTTTTAAAATCCTCAACCCTACCTCCCTTCTAAAGCAACAGAACCCATTGCCTTCTTATTGACTGAGCAGCTACGGAGCCTCTGCTGTGTCAAGAAGCATGTATTAACTGCTACGCACATAATAGGTGGGGTCTGTGGAATGAATGACTGTTCATTGAGAAAATAAAGGGCCAAATTAATTCCTTAGTTTACTTCCCTTCTCCCTCAAAATTTTATGTTTTCTTTCTTCCTTCCTTCCTTTTCCACATATCATCAAATTCACCCTTTTAAAGTGTACAATTCGGTAGATTTTAATATATGTGCACAGAGATGTGCAACAATCACCACCAGCTAATTCCAGAACATCGTTATCACCCCGAAAAGAAACCCGGTACCCACGGGCAGTCACTCGCCACTCCTCCCTCCCCTCGGTTCCTGGAGACTACGAATCTACTTTCTGTCTCTGTGGATTTCTTATTCTGAATATTTCACATAAATGGAATTATACAATATATGGCTGACTTCTTTCACTGAATATGTTTTCAAGGCTCATCCATGTTGTAGCATGTATTATTCCTTTTTATTGCTGAATAGTATTCCACTGTATGGATGGACCACTTTGTTACTTTGTTTCTCCATTCGTCAGTTGATAGACATTTGGGTTGTTTCCACTTTTTGGCTATTATGAATAATGCTGCTGTGAATGTTGCTGTGCATGTTTTTGTATGAGCACATGTTTTCATTTCTCTTGGGTACATACGTAGGAGTGGATTTGCTGGGTCATATGGTGACTCTATGCTTAATCTTTTGAGGAAGTTCCAGACTGTTTTCCAAAGCATCTGCACCGTTTTATATTCCCACCAGCAACGTATGAAGGCTCCAATTTCTGCACGTCTTCACTAACGTTTGTTATTATCTGTCTTTTAGATTACAGCCATCCTGATGGGTGTGAAGTGGTATTCCATGTGGTTTTGATTTCCGTTTTCCAGATGACTAATGATGTTGAGCATCTTTTCATGTGCTGGTTGGCTGTTTGTATATCTTCTTTGGAGAAATATCTGTTCAAATTCTTTGCCCGTATTTAAATTGAGTTGTCCTTTTGTTGTTGAGTTATGAGTCATTTGTGTCTTCTGGATGTTAGACCATTATCAGACATGTGATTTGCAATTATTTTCTCCCATTCTATGAGTTATCTTTTCACTTTTTTGATAGTGTCCTTTGAAGTACAAAAGTTTTCTATTTTGGTAAAGTCCAATTTATCTTTTTTTCTTTTGTTGCTTGTGGCTTGTGTCATATGTAAGAAACCATTGCTTAACCAAAGTGCTCAAAGATTTACTCCTATGTTTTCTTCTAGGAGTTTTATAATTTTAGTTCTTACATTTAGATTTTGATTCATTTGAGGTAATTTTTGTATATGGTATGAGGTAGAGGTCAACTTCATTGTTTTTCATGTGTTTATCAAATTGTCCTAGCACCATTTGTTGAGAAGATTTTTCTTTCCCCCATTGAATGGTCTTGGCGCCCTTGTCAAAAATCAGTTGCTCATAAATATGTGGGTTTACTTCTAGACTCTCAGTTCTCTTATCTTGATTTATACATTTATCCTTACTCCAGTACCACATGGTCTTAAATACTATAGCGTTGTAGTAAGTTTTGAAATCAGGAAGTGTGAGTCCTCCAACTTTGTTCTTCTTTTTCAAGATTATTTTGGCTATCCTGGATCCCTTGCATTTCCATATGGAATTTTAGGATCAGCTTGCCAATTTCTGCAAAAAAAAATGCAGGTGGAAATCTGATAAGGGTTGAGTTGAACTTGTACACTAATTCGGGGAGTATTGCCATCTTAACAATGCGAGTCTTCCAACTCACAAACAGGGATGTCTTTCCATTTATTTAGGTCTTTAACTTCTTTCAATGATGTTTTATAGTTTTTAGTGTACAAGACCTGTACTTTTTTTTTGTTAAATTTATTCCTAAGTATTTTATTCTTTTTGATGCTATTATAAATGGAACTGTTTTCTTAATTTCATTTTTGGATTGTTGATTTCTAGTGTATACAAATAGAGTTGATTTTTGTATATTGACCTTGTATCCCACAGCCTTGCTGAGCTTGTTTATTAAGTTTCGTGGGTTTTTTCTTTTGTGTGTGTGTTTGTGTATTTCTTAGGATTTCCTCTGTACAAGATCATGTCTCTGTGAATAGATAGTTTTACTTCCTCTTTGATCTGGATGTATTTTATTTATTTTTCTTGCCTAGTTGCCCGGGGTGTCACCTGAAGTGCAATGTTGAATAACAAGTGGTGCCAGTGGACATCCTTATCTTGTTCCTGATTTTAGTGGGAAAGCATTCAGTGTTTCACCATTAGGCATGATGTTCACTGTGAGTTTTTTGTAGATGCTCTTTATCAGATTGGGAAAGTCCCCTTCTATTCCTACTTTGAGTGTTTTTATTATGAAAGGGCATTGGATTTTATCAAATGCTTTTTCTGCATCTATTGAGATGCTTGTGTGGTTTTTGTCCTTTATTCTATTAATGTGGTATATTACATTGATTGACTTTCAATGTTAAACCAACCTTGCGTTCCTGGGATAAATCCCACTTGGCCATGTTGTGTAATCCTTTTTATATGTTGCTAGATTCTACACATTCTTTTTCTCTGTTTTATCTCGTATACCTCCTTGTTTCATAGATCTGTTTTTACCTAGCTTCTTAAAATATATTTATTTACATTATAAAAATAATCCATGAACATCATAAAGAAATAGGAATTCCTTTAGTATGACAAAGTATCACATGAAATATCAAAGTCGTCTGCCTTATATTCCCCAACCCACTGCCCAGAGGTCATCATTTGGCCATCTGTGTTTTGTGGCTCTGTTTTGGGGCCTTTATTTTTTAGAGCAGTTTTAGGTTCCCAGCAATATTGAGCAGAAGGTAGAAAGATTTCCCATGTACCTCTTGCCCACTACACATGCATAGCCTCCCCCATTATCAACATCCCCCATCAGAGTGGTACATTTGTGACAATCAGTGAACCCACACTGGCACGTCATAATCACCCAGAGTCCATCGTTTGTGTTAGGGTTCACTCTTGGTGGTGTGCATTCTATGGGTTTGGGCATACTTATAGTGACGTGTATCCACCACTTCATATTTCTGCATATATCAACATTTAACTATCTAGGGTAAGTAATTTTCAAGCTCACACTCAGCTCCCTTCCCACCTTTCTTTTCCTCTAATGTCTATTTTCTGTTTTCTGCTGGTGGTGTGATAGATTGTGTTTTCAAAATTGGCTACAACATCTCCCATCCTATGTGCTCTTTTGCCATATTAACTGACTTTTCCTCCATCAAGAGGTGGAGTCTATTTTCCTTTCCTTTGAATTTGGGCTGGCCCCATGACCTATTTTGATCAATAAAATGGAAGAAAAGTGATAAAGTGTACCTTCCGAGGCTGGACCTTAGAAAATCTACAAGATCTATCTTCACCTCTTGAAATCTTCCTTCTTGGAACCCAGCCATTATGCTGCGAGGAAGCCCAAGCAGCTGGTGGAGAGGCTGACGTGGAGGAGGATGGAGGGCCCTGGCCAGCACGCCCAGCTGATCTTCAAGCTGGCAGTGAGTGCCCACCGCTAGTCCTGGGAGCAAGGCTGCTTTGGAGCCTCCCAGCTCCTCAGCCAACACCATGGGAAAGCGGAACATCCAACCAAAGCTTGCTTGAACTTGTGACCCACAGAACCATGAGCGAATAAATGATTATCGTTTTAAGCTGCTAAATGTTGGAGCAGTTTGTTACACAGAAATAGGTAACTGGAACAAACGATTAATTTATAATTCTAAATTCTACCCTTAAACTTCTATTTATTGATTCACTTTCCGCTCCTAAAATAAAAATTTGTTCATCTTTTTATCTCCCTGCATTTCCCAATTTCTGTGATTGTATCATTACGTCTAGTTCGTCAATGTTTAAAACACGTACATTCTATCTTCTAATCAGGATAAGCTATGCTGTGCATATAAACATATTCTGTGCAATTGCCAGGAGCCGTGGCTACTGATGCAGGGTCGGTGAGCCGAGGAGTCAAAAGAAAGATTTCTTAGACTCTTAAGATCTGGCAGTAGTGCTCTTTTATTTAGAGAATAGAATAGCATGGGGACAGGACCCACGGGCAGTCAGAGCTTCTGCTACCGCCGCTTCTGCTGCCCCCGCTGGCATGGGGACAGGGCCCATGGGCAGGCAGGGCCGCTGCTGCTGCCCCCGCTGGCATGGGGACAGGACCCATGGGCAGGCAGAGCTGGTGCGTGGGGACAGGACCCACGGGCAGTCAGAGCTTCTGCTGCTGCCCCGAGTTGAGGGTTAGGGCTAATTTTATAAGGCATGGGTATGTGAGTCATCTCTTCACAAGACAAAGGAAAGAACATGAGAAAAAGTTAAAATGGTATCAGTGCAGGTGGGGTCTGGTCATTGGGTGATCCCATGATTTTTAGACAAGAATCAAATCAGATTAAGTAAAGGTTAGAATGGTTAGACGCCACCACCCTAAATCAGTTACATGAGATTGCCAGACAGCAACCAACTTAAGTTCTTGCCTTCCCCATTAAGAGTTTCTAGGGACAAGGTCATCTCTCTTCTTCTTCCTGGTACAGAGAGGGAGGCACCTTTTACAGATAGAGATTTACCTTACAAATGTAAATGTGTCCCAACAAGGGCAAGTTCCATTCCACAGAGCCTCCTTCCCTGTCCCTGTTATCAAAAGCAATCAGCCCCAAACAGTCCCGATGCCAAAGAGACACATCCTGGGGTGGCCAATTTCAGGTCCCTACAAGGTCATCCCCCCTTCCTTCACAAACGCAAATGTCTCTCAAAAGGGCAAGCAAAATTCCAGTCCTCGGAGCCTGCTTCTCATCTGCAGTTTTAAAAGCAACCAGTCTAAAGATCCTCATCATAAACCGTTTTAAAATTAAGCAGCCTAAAAATCCTCATCATAAACATCATTTGATCGGCTGTTTGACAGGGTCCAGCCGATTAACGCCGAGGGGCGCAGGGTCACCCCTTGGTGAAGAATAACCGGCCGGCCCCTCACATAGTTCTGAAACCTATGCTGCTTCTAATTGCCCTTCATTCCTTTTCCTTTCTTAACCTCTAGTTTTCACTCCTTTGGGTGGCTGCTTAGGAGGCACTACCTCCTGGGAAAATTAGATATAGTAAGAGAATGTGACCACCTGCAGGTAACTTTCAAGATATTTTTCAGTTAATTAATGGAGGAGCACACAGTCCCTTCTGAGACAAGCAGATAGGAATCCTGCCCAGATAAGATGTCGAATTAGGTTTATGGCCTCCATCTGGTTAATGTTTCCTTCTTCCTCCAGTTCTTTGTCTAAATATATATGCATCGTCCTTCCAAGTTTGCTGGTTAATTGGGTGATCAAGAAGTATCCACATATTATTCTTGACCTTCTACTTTCTGTTAAAATGTTATAGAGGTTTTCTCCTAAAAGCAATAAATAATATATAATTGATGAGTAGAAGGGCTGAGGGGTGCAGGGATGCCCCTCGGTGAAGAATGGCCGGCCGACACCCCTGATATTTTCTGAATTACATGCATGCTTTCTATCAAGGTTATGTCTATACTTATTTCTGTTTTTTATTCTTGAAGATATATAGTTTAGCTTAGCTTTTCAACCCTTTGCTTTACTAACAAAATGATATTTTCTCCGGCAGTGTGCTTAAGGGACTGTTAGCTCTACAATCTAAAAGACAAAGGAATGCTTTCACTCCCTAAAGGGCGCGAAAATGTAAAGATGTTTAACTGCCCGCTGAGAATGCAGATAGCCCTGGGGATAAGATACCCTGGAGTCGCCTTTTGTTCCCATTAACCATCTACACTAATGGCGTAAATGATTGAGGGAGGCAGGGATGGCTCCCCCAGGATGTAACCAGACGGACTGCTGTCCTGCCCAGAGGCCTGGACCGTCTCTCTTTGATTTAACTCTTCCATGAATTACAACAGATGCCTAGGTACCTATCTCTTTTAGCTTAGAGACAACAAACACTAGTTAATTGCGGAGAAGACTACCATTAACCTTATGCTCTATAGAATAGAATGCTAACAAATATTCTTGTGCTCGTTTTTTACTTCCTTATCTCTCCGAGAATATTTGTAGAGCTATTTCTGTACTAATCCTGAAAAATATATAAACGACACTTGTGCACAGTAAAGTTGGACTTGCTAACACCAACTCAAGTCTCACATCCTCTTTATTTTCCCCTCATTGTGCCGGCGCCGTCCATCCCTCAGGAACCTGGACTCAGCCAGGGCGGGACTCCGGCATGCAATGAACAATTCTGTGCATTATCCAGCTTTGCTTTGTCCAATATGGTAGCATCAACCACATGCGGCTACTGGGCACTTGAAATGTGGCCTGTCAGATTTGATAGGTGCTGTCTGTGTAAAATACACACCAGATTTCCAAAACTTAGGGCTAAAAAAGTAAAATATCTCATTAATAATTTTTATGTTGATTAAATGTTGAAATAGAATACTTTAGATATGTTTGATTGAATAATAAAATATATTCCTAAAATTAATTTCACCTGTATCAGTCTGTTTGCGCTGCTATAACAAAATACTACAGACGGAGTGTATATCTTAAACAATAGACACTTAATTTCTCACAATTTTGGAGGCTAGAAGTCCAAAATCAAGGTGCCGACAAGTTTCCTTCTGGGGCCTCTTCTCTTGGCTTCTGGATGGCTGCCATCTCACTGTGTGCTCACGTGATCTCTTCTACACGACAGTGGAGAGAGAGAGAGAGAGAAGGTGAGAGAGAGAGAGAGAGAGGGAAAGAAGGAGAGAGAGAGAGAGAGGGAGAGCCAGCTCCAGTGTCTTCTCTTTTTTCTCCTCCCAGGTTTGTTGACATAATTAACATATAACATGGTGTAAGTTTAAGGCGTACAACGTGATGACTCGATACACAACTATATTGTGAAATGATTACCACAATAAGGTTAGTTAACACATCTATCACCTCACATAATGACTTTGTGTGTGTGTGATGAGAGCCCTAAAGATTTACTCTCTTAGCAACTTGTGAGTATACGATACAGTATTGTTAACTGTAGTCGCCATGCTGGGCATTAGATCCCCAGAACTTATTCATCTTATAACTGGAAATTTGTCCCCTTTGACCAGTGTCTTCCCATTTCCTCCACCTCCAGCTGCTGGCAACCACCAGTCTGCTCTCTGTTTCTGTAAGTTCAGCTTTTTTATATCCCACTGACAGATGAGGTCATACAGAATTTGTCTTTCTCTGTCTGAGTATTTCACTTAGTATAATGTCCTCAATTTTCAACCATGTCATTGCAAATGGCAGGATTTCCTTCTTTGTATGGCTGAACAATATTCCATTATATATATACACCACATCTTCTTTATCCATTCATCCATCAGTGGACACTAGGTTGTTTCCGTGTCTTCCCATTGTAAATAACGCTGCGATGGACACGGGGGTGTGCTGTCTTTGAGATAGTGGTTTGATTTCCTTTGGATAAATACCCAGACGTGGGATTGCTGAGTCATACGGTAGTTCTATTTTAAGTTTTTTGAGGAACCTCCATACTCTGTTCCACAGTGACTGCACCAATTTACATTCCCACCCACTGTGCGCTGGTGTCCCCTCCCAATCCTATGGACTCATTATGACCTCATTTAACCTTAATTACTTCCTTGGCGGTCCCATCTGCAAATACAGCCACACTGAGGGTCAGGGCTTCATATGTGAATTTTGGGGACGCAAACATTCAGTCCACGATATCACCTATTTCTTTTTACTTTTGTAACACGGCTACTAGAAGATTTAAAATTACATATGTTGTTCACATTATATGTCTATTGGCAGCGCTGGTCTCGATGTCATCTTTAAAAAATGAAAACCAATTGCAGTGGCCTGAATGGTGGCCACCCCTCCAAGTATATTCATGTGAATGTGACCATATTTGGAAAAAGGGCCTTTTCAGCTGTAATTAAGTTAAGGATCTTGAGATGAGGTGCTCACCCTGGATTATCTGGGTGAGCCCTATTTCCACTGACGGGTCTCCTTATAAGAGACCCACAGAGGAGGAGAGACAGAAGCGAGGAGTAGGCAGAGGTAAGAGTGATGTGGCCACAAGCCGAGGACACCTGGAGCCACCAGGAGCTGGAATGGGCACAGAAAGACTCTCCTCTGGAGCCTTTGGGGGGATCGTGGCCTCCTGATGCCTTAATTTCAGATTTCCGGCCTCTAGAACTAGGAGAGAACAAATTTCTGTTATCTTAAGCCCAGTTTGAGGTAATTTGTTCCAGCAGCTCTAGGATCCTAATATATCAATAAATATCATTTACATTATTAGGACAAAAAGCTGTGATTGGATCCATAGAAGTAAATGTAATTCTTTGTGCTACATCTGTGCTGCTTCAAGGAGATGCTCTAGGAATCAGGGTCCGTTCCACTCCATCTATTCTCAAAGCGAGCTTGTTTCACAGCAGTGCTTGCTTTTAGCTGGAGAAGATTGGCTGGGAGGGGCTAGGAGGGAATTTTCTAGAATGATGGAAACGTTCTTCATCTTGATAGTGCTGTAAGTGAGTGTACGTGTTTGTCAAAACTGATTGAGTGGTGTTCTTAAGACCTGAGCATTTTTCCATACGTACATTATGCCTCAATTGAAAAAAAAATAGCTTACTTCACATATGGGTCACGACTTTCTTCTACAACTCTTTGCTTTCCCTGGAGTTTTTTTTTTAATGATCCACCCCCCCCCCCTTTTTTATTGATGGGGAGGCAAAGAGAATCTTCTTTAATAAACACTATCGTCAATTGGAATCCACTTTCTCCTGGAAGGCATCCTTTATGTGTCTCCCTAGCTTCCAGCTCTAACTGGACCACTAATGTGCAGGTCTCAGGACCGCTCTCCTTCTGGGATTTTTTTCCCCCTGTGCTCCTCAGTTGATTTCACTATTTTTTCCCCTAAATCCCTTTCTCATTTTGCTAGAGTAAGTCCTTGAACTTGCCTAGGAAGTCAATGTTGTGAATCCTTATATACCTGACAATTTTTATTTGATCTTTCAGCTGGGCACACAATTAGAGGATCAAAACAACATCCCCTGATGACTTGGAAGGCATTGTTTCGATGCTTTAGTAGAATCCAATACTAACTGAGAAGTTTGAGGCTAGTTGGATGTTTATTCTTTTGTAGGTGACCTGTTTTGCTCTCTCCAGAAACTTTTGGGGTTTTTTTCATTGTCCTTGGAGCGCCGTGATGTCGCCAGGCTGTGTCTAGGAGTTTTGTTTTGGTTTTTGTTTATCTTGCTTGACCTTTGAGCCCTTTCAGCCTAAAGATCCAGGTCTTTCTTCAACTTATGGATATTTTCTTCTCTTGTTTCCGTTGTCTCTCTTTCCTTCCTCTCTTTCTTCTCTTTCTCTGGAACTTCCAGATGGACCCCCTCCTGTCCCTTACTTTTTCTCTTTTTTGAAAGCTCTTTGTATCTCTTGTCCTTTAAGAACTGGAAATTCCCCAGCAGCCACACAGAAGTCTCTTGTCGCTCACCACTTCCTCTCGGGAAGAGCATGTCCCCTCCTACGGCTTTACCTCCCTCCTATACTTTGTGGCCTGTCCAAACCGTGACTCCTTTCTCCGCCACTCTCCTGAGCTTCAGACCCCAATTTTCCTGTACCTGCTCAGTCCACACGGGTATTTCACAGATATGTCAACATCTTAACGAAAGTCACCTTCTCCTCACCTGTAAAGAAAAACACACTCCTGTGTGTCCCCTCTCCTCTCAGTACTCTACTGTGACACTTCTGAGCTTGTGGTCACCAATGTGCATGCATTTGGGGGCGTCTCCACACTAAACAATTCTGCAACACCAGCAGCATCTCCTACAGTTAACTTGGTTCTCACACTATCTACATGGAGCTGATGTTGCTATCATCAGACCCCACAGGTTAATGACTCAGTCCCCAGAGACTGCCCCTCTTCGGGCACCAATAGCCAATTCCCAGTCCGTATTGTCACCTGTGCTTCTGACCCACCGGCTACAAATGTGAGTTTCTCACACTCCTTCCTCGAGTTTGACTCACTTGCTAGAGCGGCTCAGAGGACTCAGGAAGACAGTTTACTTACTAGATTACCAGTTTGTTACAAAGGACAAAGGGACAGCTAGATGAAGAGATGCACAGGGCGAGGTGTGGAAGGGGCCCGATCACAGAAGCTTCTGAGTCCGTGGCGTCTGGAGTGTGCCATCCTCCTGGCTCGCGGGATGTGTTCTTTTTCACCGACCCACCTCTTTGGGTTTTTATGGAGGTGTCATGACTTGGGCATAATTGATTAAATCATTGACATTGGCGATTGAACTCAATCTCTAGCCCCTCTCTCCTCCCCGGAGGGCGGAGGTGGGGCTGAAAATTCCAACCCTTGAATCACCCTGACAGCCCCCATCCTTAGGGACTTTCCAAAAGTCACCTCATTGATAAACTCTGGTGTGACTGCAAGGAGTTTGTTATGAATCACAAAAGATACCTTTATTGCTCTTATCACTTAGGAAATTCCAAGGATTTTAGGAGCTCTGGGCCAGAAATGGGGGTGAAGACCAAATATATGTTCTTATTATAACTCACAGTATCACGGCACCCCTTCGGCAACTCTCTCCACATCCTTTGTCCCTGGTGTCAGTAAATGGCCTCACCACCCAACCAGCCTCTAGGACACTGCCAGACCCCTGGTTCTGTCCACTGGAGGGTCTCCTCCACCTGTGTCTGTCCTTACCTGTCCACGCCATGGGGTCTGGCTTGGTTCCTGCCTTTCCTCTTTACAGACACCTCCCACGGTTTTCCCTTCTCTGTCCCACTCGCTCTGCTCACCAGGATTTGAGCCAATTAATCACGACGAGTTAGAGATCGAGAAAGGAAGTGACAAATAAAAATGGCAAGCAATAGGATATATTGGAGTATATGAGGAAGCCATTTGGTGTAAACCTAATTCGGCCTGACCTTGTCTTTCCAAAAGGGCCTGACTGTGGCCGTTGAGCGTGCATTGTATATCCGCTTTAGATATTCACTATGGCAAGAGCAAAGGCCCTTGAGATAAAGGTGCAACTTCCCTCCCCCGCCCAACCCTGGGATTTCCTTGAGGATTAAGCATCTTTCCTTAGGCTAGGAACTGATTGCTGGGCTCTCCTGTGACGGCCCAGCTTGAGACAATAGACTTGCCTCCTGCTATGCCCACCAAGATAGCAGACACACTACCTGCTGTGTCCGTCCAATGCTGTGCAGACAGGGCAATCTTGTGACTATTGTGGGAGGGACATTTCAATCATATGTGAAGCATCCTGTTTGGGGGTATATAACCACTCTGTACACCTCACTTCTTTGGTGCCCTTTCTTCCCAAAGGCCCTGGGCCATGGTCCTCACATTTTAGCTCAGAATAAACTCTCCCAAATTTTCATTTATAGATTGGTTATGGATTATTTTCATCGACAGAAGCCTTTAATTGACTAGCCAGCATCATCAGAAGATGGGTGGCTAATGTCTCAAAAAGACCATCTTAACGCACTACAGAATCTTGAGGCAGTTATATAAGAAAAATGGGAAGTAAAGAGAGGGTCTAGAAAAAGACCAAGATGCCTAGAAGAAGCAATGGCTCTTAAAGCTTCTGTTCAGAGCTGACACCTGTCACTTCCACTCCCATCTCACGGGCTGCACTAAATCATGTGGCCAGGCCTGACGACGGGGTAGGGGAGGTATACGCTTTCTCCAGGCGGGCACCACCAATCTCGTGGCAGAGGAGAAACAATCCTCTTACAGGAAGGGGGCAGGGGACAATGGGGACCATAATACACGCTGCCACACTGGGTCAGCTTTCTTTTCAGAGTTACAACTGGCCTTTCTAACAGCGTTACTTAATTAATGCAGCTGACGGTAAGGAAAGTCCTTTTACACCAAGGAGTCCACGGGAACACAAAAATAAAACCAGGTCCTGGGGTGGGAAGATCAGAATTCGGGCAGAAGGCTCTCCAGCTGGCTGTGCTCCAGCAGGGGTCTCAGAAGGAGGCCCAGGCCTCTGGGGCAGCTGGAATTTCCCTTTGGCACAAGCTTAGCTTACTGCCCCACCCCAGGGGTTATGGGTTATGGGTTCAGCCTGTCTGGAACGTTCACGCTAGGGTTTTTTTTTTGTTTTTTTCCCCTGATAAACAAAGCGAGGGGTCAGAGGGATGGGCTGGCCACACTATTGGAAACTACGGAGGTGCTGCGGTTTCGACTGCTGTAAACATCTGGACGCAGGAGGCGGCGTGGGCCGATGCCGGCCAACAGGGGAACCTTGCTCTCTGGAAGCCACAGGCCCCTGACTTCTCTCTCACCCTCCTTGTTTTGGCCAAAGAATCCAACTGTTAGAATAGTAGAATTCCAGATCGAAAAATAAATTATATAATCACAAAAGGCAAGGTTGAGAAGGGAGTCTGGATACCATCTGGGTGCACCCTATCAAAAAAAGAAAGCCCAGATATGGTAGGTGACCAGCCCAAGGCCCCAGGAATAGCGGGGCGCATCGCGTCCCTCATCCAGGTGCCCAGCACCAGGGTACCAGGTGTACTCGTTGAGGGAAGAATAGCGGAATGGACCTATCCATGGATCCCACTCCAGGATTTCCAGGTGACAGGGCTCCGGGGAGGGTCAGGCAGCAGTTTAAAGGTCTTCAAGACTGGAGATTCCCCTGGCTCAGCTAGCTGGTTTGTGACTCCAGCTTTTCAAGGTTGTGTCAACTCTCCCTAAAGGCATTGTTGGATGTCCTGTGAATAATCTAAGACCCACACACTGAGAGCACAGCAGGGCACCTAACTCTCTCAGGGCCACACTTCTGGCATTTCTGCTGGGAAAATGCCAGGAGCGTCAAGGCCATGGTCTGGTAGAAGTAACTCCAGAAACTATTTATGTCCTTCATCCACACTTTCTCAAAGCTGGTGCTCAAGATCCCACTTCAGAAGGTGGGTGCTTATAGGCATGAACGGAATGTACGAAATGCCAAATTAAATAAAATTCAACAGGTTGTGTTAACAGTAACAAAACCAACCTTTATTGGGCCCTGACTACCTGCCAAGCCCTGTTCCCTGTGCTCTAAATGTACTCATCTAACAAGACACTCACGAGGTAGGTACTGCTGTGCAAACACTGGGGCACAGAGAGGGTCAGCAGCTTGTCCAAGATCACACAGCCAGAAGGCAGTGAGAGCTGGGACTCAGACCCAGGCCATCAGCTCCCACACTCCTGCCTGCACCACATTGTCTCCAGCAATGGTTATTGATGTGGGCTCGATGAGCCAAGGAGTCGAAAGAAAGATTTCTTGGACTCTTAAAAGTCTGGTAGTGTGCTCTTTTATTCAGAGAACAGCATGGAGCAGCATGAGGACAGGACTCACGGGCAGTGAAGAGCTGCGGCATGGGGACAGGACCCATGGGCAGTGAAGAGGTGCAATGGGTTGAGGGCAGGGCTAAATTTATAAGGCACAGGTATGTGAGTTATTTCTTTACAAGACAAAGGAAAGATTATGTAAAAAAGTCATTAAAATGCTATCAGTGCAGGTGTGGTCTGGGTATCTGGTGGTCCTATAACTTTGGGTAGGAATCAGATCGGATCAGGTCAGGATGTCCTATGCTTCCTGGAGGATGATATGGGTCGGTATGTAGGGTGGGACTCCTTGGGCTTTTCTCCCTCGGGCAGCCTGGATCCTCGGCAGTCATCACTAGTGCCTTAGAGCACCGTTATTTCACTTCCATCAGAGCAATCCTTTCAGGTGTGAGGTCATCCCACTGAAGGCACAAGGAAACAGACTCTGAGAGATTGAACAACTTGCCCAGGATCCAGCGCTGATGGTGGTGGGACTGGAATTCTGACATCGGGTTGATTCCCAAACCCCCCTCTCCCGTGTTCTCACATGTTGACCGTTGTTGAAGGTGGATGATGCATCCAGCGGGTTTACGTATTTTACTATTCACTCTACTTGCACGTATTTGAAAATTGCCTTAAAAAATCTCAGGAACCCACCTGTGCCCTGAGCCCCTGTGTTGCCCGACTCTGCAGGTTCTGGTGTGTGTCCTTGGTGGGTCAGGAAGGGAAAGGGCGGGAGGGCAGACTCGGGTCAGCAGAATTTCCCCAAATTTTTCAACCACAGAGCCCCTTTTGTTTTCCTTGAGCTCTTGATGAGACGGGGCTTCTGAGGCCCCCTCGGGGAAGCTGCCCTCTCCTTCTCTGGAGGACGCTCAGCCTGCCGGAGCCGGGGACTCTAGAGAACTGCCTTCCCGCGGCTTCTGTCCTGGGCTGGGCATCAGCTGGAGGTCGGGAGAAGCGGGTGAGCTGGTCCAGGGGGAGGCCTGTCAGAGGACATGATCCCGAGGCCCAGGCACTGTCCAGCTGGGCACGGAGGACACCTCTCTGAGCAGTGGCCTGGCACACACAGACAGGCCCCAGGGTGGGGCGAATGCATCAAGTCAGTCTGGGACTTGAAATTCCACAAATTTGTTACCATAACTTGTCTTTGTTACTGTTAACCTGTAAAAATCAGAAACCAGTTCAAGAGGCAAACCGTTTATTTGGGATCAAAGAATTGCAATGTGTGGGGACGGCCCTGTGGCATAGCGGTTAAGTTCAGTGCACTTTGCTTCGGGGGCCTGGGTTGGAGGGTTGGAGGGTTTGGATCCCAGGCATTGGGATCCTGGGTGTGGACCTACACCACTGGTCAGCCTCGCTGTGGTGGTGACCCACATATAAAGTAGAGGAAGATGGGCACAGATGTTAGCTCAGGACAAATCTTCCTCAGCAAAAAAAAAAAAAAAAAAAAAAAGGAATTGCAATTTGAGAAGCACAGATTCAGATAGAAATTCAAATAGGGTTCTGATTGTGGGAGAGGGGCTCAGGTTTTTATGGGAAAAAGAAGGAAGACGAGGTAAGACGTTTTTAGGAAGACTTCATTGCTGCCGACAAGCTCAGCTCCTCTTGGCTCTGCACTGTTGGTTGTTGATTCTGTCTTCAGAAATTCACAATCACCAGACTGTGATCAGGATGTCCGTTCTCCTGCTGATTCTCGGACAATTGCTGGTAAAACAACTGTCATTTTGGGGCTGGCTCGGTGGTGCAGTGGTTAAGTTTGCACATTCCGCTTCTCGGCGGCCTGGAGTTCACCAGTTCGTATCCAGGGTGGGGACATGGCACCACTTGCTTGGCAAGCCATGCTGTGGTAGGCGTCCCACATGTAAAGTAGAGGAAGATGGACATGGATGTTAGCTCAGGGCCAGTCTTCCTCAGCAAAAAGAGGAGGATTGGCAGCGGATGTTAGCTCAGGGCTAATCTTCCTCAAAAAAAAAAAAACAAACCAAAAACGCTATCATTTTGGTCCCCTCCAGAGGTCTGGCTCAGTGCAAGCCTCACGGAACAGGATGAGCAAGGCAGCTCCTCTGGAACAGCTGCTCCGGCTCTGTTTTAAAATGGCTCCGCTTGTGTCAGTTTTTCACCTTATGTGCCTTTCTGTTTATGAGACACTTTCCCACACGGCGACTCACTTCACCAGCACAACACCCAAGGGAGGGGGGCCATGCGGCTATCGCTTCCCCCCACTTTGTGGCGCTGAGGGAAGAATTTACCTGAAACATCAATGTCACACAAGGGAGAGCGGGATGCCAACCAGAGGCGGCAGTGCCTTTTGTCACCAGCATTGCCAGGGGGTGGAAGTGTTACTTTTGGAGCATATTCGGTCCAGAATACGTGGGGCATGTTCAGAGGGGCCACACACGCAGCCCGGATGGACAAGGCCGGGTGTGAAACCTAGCTCTGGTTTAGGATGCAAAAGGCTGGATTCATGAGGCAGGTGCGGCTGGAAGGGCAGGAGGGGCCACAGTCAGCGAGGGACAGGGAACGGAGCCAGGAGGGGATCCGAGGCCCTTGGATGCTGACCGGGTGTATCAGGCACGTGCCAGGTCTGAGCCCACTTCCACACGGGCCGCCGGGGCGGGGGACCCGGAGCTCCAGGCCGACTCCTTGCCGGCCGCCCTCGCCCGGGTCCTCCCCCCACATTCCATCAGCCACGGCTCCCGCTGGCGTTTACTCCTGGCTTTATTGACTCAGGTCTCAAACCTCCTCATTACTGTCTTGTGTTGTCACTGGCGGTTTTACTATGAGTGGCACCTCCCTTCTTTGATTCTTTGTTCCATTACCTTCTTTATAAAAAACTGTGAAAAAGAAAGAAAGAGAAGAACATCATGTGGATGTTTGCAAAATGCAAAAACAAGGTAGGGTCCTGTCACCTCGGCTGGGAAAGGTGTGGCCGCCAATCACAGCCCAGCATGGAAGGAGCAGGACTGTGATCCCGGTCTCATAGCTTCTGTTTCTTTATTGTGTTTATTGGTTAAAATGCATAGCATAAAACTCGCCATTTCAACCATTTTGAGGTTTACTGTCAGGAGCATTTAGTACATTCACAACGTTGTGCGAGCATACTTCCAGATCATTCATCACGCCAAACGGAAACCCTCCTACCTGTTAAGCAGTCATTCCACCTGCCCCCCCGGCCCCCGACCCCGGCATCCACCAGTCTGCTTTCCATCTCTATGGATTTGTCTGTTCTGGACCCTTCAGACAAGCGGACCCATACAGGCTGTGGCCTTTAGTGTCTGTCTTCTGTCACTTAGCATAATGTTTCTGAGTTTCTTTCACGTGGAATCAGTTCTTCATTCCTTTTCATGGCTGAATAATATTTCACCGTGTGGAGGTACCACCTCGTTTATCGGTTGATGGACATAAGATCGTTTCCATCTTCGGGCTGTTGTGAACAGTGCTGCTGTGAACACCTGCGCACATATTTTTGTGGAAACACTTGTTTTCAGTTCTTTTGGGAATGTCCCTAGGAGTGGAACTGCTGAGTCATGCGGTAATGCTGTGTTTAACTTATTGAGGAACCCTGGTTTGATTTTTTTTCCTTTTCTTCTCTTTTTGTGGTTTGACTCTGGACGTGCAATTTGAACCTAATTTTAATGTCTCCGTGCCTCAGTTTCCCCAGAGAAAACATGTAAAGTGTTACCAAGCCATTTCTCAAGGGGGTAGGGGGTCCAGAGTAGACTGGTGCCAGACCCGCCTGCTGGGCCAGAGCCACCTGAGGGACAGAAATGGTCTCTCTCGTGCCACCTGCCTGGCTCCTGGGGTGTGGACATCAGTGATAACAACAGCCGGCGTGCAGTCAGCACCCACTGTGTTGCGGGCACTGTTCTGGATGAAAAGCGTGAACGAAATGGCACTTGTCCTTTTGTCTGAAGGCCTTCCCATGGCTGCCCTCACTGTCCACTTTAATAATATTTCGCTTGTTTAATAAAAATGTCCAGGTGCATATGGGATGGAGAGGTTATCTCACAAGGTTTCTGTCCTATTTCCCGGCCCCCTCAATCACTCTGGGGGGACTCGTGCCTGGGGCCCTGGGACGTATGGGAGAGGCCATATAGTATAGGATCTGGGCTTGAGTCTGGTCTACACCACCTCCTAGCTGTGTGACCCGGGTCAGCTTCCTTAAACTCTCTGTGGCAGAGTGCTCCATCTAGAAAAATGAGCACTTCTTCATAGGGCTGTTGTGAAGCTGACAAGACTTAGTACACGGAGCACATGTGTTCCGTCCTCACCCCTGGAACCTGTGATTGTGCCCTGATTTGGAAAAAGGGTCTTTGCAGGTGTAATTCAGTTAAGGGTGCTGGAGATCAGCCTGGATTACCCACGTGGGCCCTAAATCCAGGAACAAGTGTCCTTACGAGGGATGCGAGGAGAAGGCACCAGGGTGAAGGAGGAGGCAGATCTTGGAGTGAGGCAGCCACAAGCCAAAGAACCTGGAGCCGCAGAAGCTGCAGGGGCATGGAAGCATCCTCTCCTTAGCCTATGGAGGGCGCACGGCCCAAGCGACACCTTGATTTTGGATTCTGGCTTCCAGAACCGTGAGAGAATGCATTTCTGTCGTTTCAAGCCACCCGGTTTGCTTGCGGTATTTGTCAGGGCAGCCGTGGGAATCGAACTCGCGCTTGAAATAGGGCTCTCGCTGAGCGCTCTGTGGAGGGAGCTGCTGGTGTGGCAGGTGGCATCTGCCGAGGTCCAGAGCGTGCTGGGCACAGGTGCCTCCCGGGCGTATGCTGGAAGCAGGGACGGCTCCGGGCTCTCTGAAGCTTTTAAAGGATGTGTGGCCCAGGCTTCCATTCCCAGAGGACACTCTTTCCCCAGGGAAGGGGGGACTGACCCAGAATTTCAGGAGACCTCTGGCCTCGAGCCAGGTCCCCAGCATCGTGTGACATCCGGCCACAAGGAGGTCCTCGGAGGAGCTCCACCAGCAGGCCTGGGGCTGGGGCTGCGGCTGCTGCCTTGGGGAGCTTGGGAGAGTGGGGTGCCCAGCCCACGTCGCCCACGGCCCCAGGATAGCTCTGGCCTGGTGGGCCTGGAGGCCATCTGACTCAGGACCCTCGCTCGCCCTCGTGGAGAGCCGGCTCAGCTCCTCACCAGGCAGGGCCGGGAGGGAGGGAGGCAGGAAGGGCTGCCTCCAGCTGCGTTCAGTAGCGTGCGCCTTCATGCTCACAGAGGATCAGGCTGAAATTCTAGGAATTTCCAGACGGACAGTGTTGGCCGAGGGCAGCTGGAGACAAAGGAACGTGAGGGGCTGGAGATCTAGCTGGGAAGATGGCGAAACCCTCAGCCCTCTGGGGAGTGAGCAGCCTCTTCGGTTCCCGGCACCGGAGCAGCAGCCGCATGGGACGCCCGAGGAGCGTTTGTCCCTCTGTCCACTGCAGGGGCTGCCCTCTCAGGACTCACAGTGTCGCAGGAATAATGTTTGCTCTATGGCTGGATAGCTGCTTTTCAGACATCACCTAAAATCGTAAAGCCCTTAACACCATCAGCGAGTCAGTTCATAACCAGAATGATCGTCGTCTGGTTCATCCTCTGTTCCAACATTTGGGGCTTTGTGTATTGAGTTTCCTGAAGTGGTTGCATGTGCACAGGAAGAAAAGGAGGAAAGCAGGCTCTATTCTCCTGTGTTCCAAAGGAGTAGCTTCCATACACGGGTCAGGGCTTTGTGCGAGCCAGCCTGGGTGTTGTCATTGAATTCATGATCTTGATTAATCTTCACAGCCACTGCATGTGCTAAGTACTATTGTTTGATCCCCCTGCCTAGGGATGGATCCAGGCTTTTGAGTCCCTGAAGCTTACAAAGTCCGGGGGGGGGCCTCCTTAAAAAAGTTAAATTGCAATCATACAATTGTAAATACAAAAATAGATGCAGAACCTTCGCAGAAGAGGGGTCCCGAAGCTTCAACAGCTTCAGCGCTGGGTCTGTGGGTGCAGAAATTGGGTCTCCCAGAGGCTAAGTCATTCGTCTAAGGTCACACAGCTCGTAATCAGCGGAGGGGGACGTTAAAGCCGGATCTGTCTGACTCTTCATCGTCACACCCTTCTCTGAGAATAAGGATACACACACACAGCCTCGACTATGTGCCGGCACTGTTCTAAGCATTTGACATACTGTAAATCATTTAATTCTCAGACAACCCTATGATGTAGGTATTAATTTTGCTCCCCACTTTTATATACAAGGACATTGAGGCACAGACAGGTTAAGTAACTTGTCCAAGGTCACACAGCAGTAAATGGGAACCGAAAGAGACAGGGAGAAGAACTGGTTTATTGAGATATACAGTTTGAGTTTGTAGTAAACAGAACCTAGACGGCATACCCTCATACCTTCAATGCTCTTGAAAGGAGAATTGAACTGGAACCTCTTGTTTTATGGCTTCTCTAAGATTTTAACCTCTAACCCCAGTCAAATCCTTGGCTCTCAGCCTGACCTTGTGGTGACTTTGTCAAGTGGTCTGGTCCATACAGCCAGGATTTAAAGGAGGATTTAAAGAGGGTGGTGAGTTTATCGTAATTCACATTGTTAAATAATATGTATCATTGTCTTTGACCCGATCATTCTTATGGAAATCTACTCTGAAGAAACCATCTTAGAGACAATGCTTTATGCGTAACAATGTTAACCACCCAGTAAAAACTGGAAAGTAATTCAAACGTCCTGCAAGAGCAGAATGTTAAACAAATTATAAAGCATTAGGCAACAAGCAAACATGATGCTTACGGAGAATTGATGTTCTTACAGAAGGCTTTAAAAATAGTTTATAAAATTATATACATAGTTTATTAGTTGTATATTGCTGCATAACATTTTTCCAGATGTAGTGGCTTAAAACAACACACGCTTATTATCTCACAGGTTTGTGTGGGTCAGGAACCTAAGCACATCTGAGCTGGATTCTCTGCTTTCAGTTACTCATGAAGCTACGAAGTGTCACCAGCGCCGTGGTCTCGTCTGAAGACTCGACTGGGGCAGGACGTGCCTGTAAGCTCACTCGCACGGTTGTTGGCAGGACGCAAGACCTCAAGGCTGTTGGAAGGAGCCTGCCCTCAGCTCTTTGGCTGGCAGCCCTTTCGATCAGGGCAACCTGAGAGAAGAGCCAGAGAGAAAGAATGCCAGCAAGACAGACTTCAGTCCTTTCTAACCTAATCTCAGAAACGACATTTTTACCATATTCTACACTTTACAAGCAAGTCACCAGGTCCAGCCCATGCTCCAGGAGAGGGGACTAAACAAGGGTGTGACCACCAGGAGGGGAGGATCAATGAGGGCTATTTTATTCTTATTTTTATTTTTAAGGTTCTATAAATCTACTGTGTTAAACTTTATTTCTGAAATATTTATAGATTCACAGGAAGCAGCGAAAATGGTGCAGAAAGTTCCAATGTGCCCTTCACCCAGTTTCCCTGATGGTTACATCTTACATAATTATAGTACAATATCAACACCAGGAAATTGATATCAGTACCATATGTGTATACAGCTTAATGTCATTTTTTTCACATGTGCAGCTTCCTGTAACCACGACCACAATCGAGATGCAGAACTATTCCATCAGCACAGAGATCTCCAAGGTACCTCTTTACGGTCACATTCACCACCCCTCTACCCCAACACTCTAACCCCTGGCGACTACTAATCTGTTTTCCATCTCTACGATTTTGTCATTTTGAGAATGTTATGTAAATGGAATTATACCGTATGTGGCCTTTTGAAACTGGCTTTTCTCACTCAGCATAATGCCCTTGAGATCCATTCAAGTTGTGTGTATCAACATTTGTTCCTTTTTATTGCTGTATAGTATTCCATTCTGTAACGTACTTAAAGATATTTTATTTTATTTTACTGAGGTCACATTGGTTTATAACATTGTGCAATTTCAGGTGTATATTATTATATACCAGTTTCTGTATAGAGTACATTGCGCTCACCACCAATAGTCTGGTTTTTATCCGTCACCATACACATGTGCCCTTTGTGTCTTTCGCCCACCCCCTAGCCCCCTTCCCCTCTGGTAGCCACTAATCTGTTCTCTTTATCCAGGTGTTTGTTATCTTCCACATATGAGTGAAATCATGCGGTGTTTTTCTTTCTCTGTCTGGCTTATTTCGCTTAACGTAACACTGAGGGCCATTTTAGAAGGCTGACTATCACATGTCTATCACACATGGCACAAGGTTTTAACTTTGTCAAAGCTACATGCATAGGACAAAGGTTGGAAGGACACACATGGCCTAGTGAGGACCGTGATTCGTTCTGGGTTGGAGGATTAAGGTATTGATTCTTTTCTTCTTAAAATGCACCTGTATTTTCGAATATTCTAATCATGAGCATGGATTACTGGAAAAGATGGTGCTCAGTTTTACTGACCGCCCGAGCAGAGAAGAGTGACCACGGTGTAGCCAGGTACCTGTGACAGGTGCAGTCACTGTGAGGGCGGTGGGCCCCAGGTCAGACCTGTGGGAGTGGGAAGGGAGCATTCTGACTCTGAGTCTGAGCCCCTCCAGGCAGTCTTGGGCTTGGAAGCTGCACCCAGAGGCAGGAGGTTAATTGACACCGATGAGTCGACAGCGATACCTCTGGTGGCCTCTGGCCCGTCCTGCCTGCTGCCAGGGAGGACCACAGAGGCTGGCTTCACACCTGGTGCTCTCTTCAGAGGACGGGGGACTAACTCCCCAAAGACAGAGCCTGCTGCCTCCGTTTCCCCAGCGGAACATGCTATACTTACTCCCACTTCATACCTTTGCCATCACTGACCCTCCTCCTTGGAAGGCCCCCTCCTTCTTCCCTCTGCCTCCAGGCCCAAGTCAAGATCTGCTTGCTCACAGGGCCCTTCTTGACCACCCCAGCATCCCCTCTGGGCATCCTGATAAGGATACTTGCATCACTCCTCCAAACTTTGGTCCTTTTGGTCTCGACATGCCTCTTTCTCCTTCTCTCTTGCATGACAATATTAGCTAATAGAGCTATGAGTCAGGCACCCCCTATGGACTGTTTACCTGTCTTCTTGGATTATCTCATTTAATCATTGGAACCAGCGAGGCAGCTGATTATTTCATGTCCATTTGACAGAAGAGGCAGCAGGGGCCGCCAGCTGTGAAGTCTCTGATCCAGAGGCCACACAGCCAGGGGATGGTGGAGCCAGGACTCCAAGAACAGGTGTCCGTCTGCTCTGAACCTCTCTGTGCCTGACCTATCCTCCAACTGAACTAGGATCTTCGAGAGGTGACTTAGACCTCTTGACATTGCCATGGCCTGGCTGGATGCCTAGGAAGGGGCAAGCCTACAGAGAAGTCCACTGGTGCGGGAGGGGCTGGGGCATTTGGAAAAGGAATTCCTCTCCAGCCGGTGCCAAGTTTGGGGCACGGGGGAAAAACCACAGATGGAGGCGTGTGTTCCCTCTGCAAATGGGCCTCTTGGGGCGGACCTGCTCTGGCAGAACGCTAGATTCTGGATACAGCCTCACTGCCCTTAGGCCCCAGCCCAAAGTCCTGCCCTGATCAGCCAAGCAGGGGCGGGGCCCCTTGCTCTTCCGAAGGCTGGCCTTGAAAGTCACGTCGTCCTGGAAGGGTCCGATTTTCCCTTGGTGCTGGTGTCTCCAAAGAACTTAATAGTTTTTCTAGTTTCTACAAGTGTTCCTAGGCCCCTGGGAACAGGATTCAAGTCCAAGATCCATCACCCATCACTTCCAGCTGTGTGATCTCAGGCAGGTCCCTTCTGGACCTCAGGGTCCCACCTGCACAGCAGGAACCACAAAAGGGCTGTGCCTTCCTTGCCCAGCAGTGTGAGCTAGTTCGTACCCGAGGGCTCTGACGCCTAGTGCCCTGAGAGCTCTGACACCACTCTCTGAGGGCCTGTCAGCCTGGGCATCCTGCTGGCATTTCCTTTATGTGAACTTGCTTTGTCCTCACAGCAACCCAGTGAGGAATTCACTGCTACCCATGTGTTTTGTTTATCTAATTCAAATTCTATTTTTAAATATACAGTAATTGAAACAATTCAAAACTTTAAAGCTCCAGAAGGTGCACCCTGAAAAGTTGCCCACCCTCCCCTGTTCCCCGGCCACCCAAGGAGGCGACCCACACAGGCCACTTTCTGTTTATCCTTCCAGAGACACTTTACGCACGCATCATGAGCAAACGCATACACCTATCCCGCGCCCCTTCCCGCCTCCTCGAATGGTGGCATACTGTGCGCGCATTCCACACCTCCCCTCTTTCACTGAACGGGACACTCCATCCTCTTCCCTTAAGAGGACCGGGAGGTTCACGGAGTGGTAGAGCCTGGATGGTGAAGCAGGGCTGTCAGAATGCGCAGCGCTCGCGGCCCTGACTCTGGAGGGAGCGTCGGCTCCTGGATGTGCCCATTCAGGGCCTCTCCTCAATGAGCCCCGGGCGGCTCTGATCGCCACACCTCCCCCTGCCAAGAGAGCTGGGAAAGAACCAACCAATGGCCCAGGCTGGCAGAGGGTTCGAGGACCTGGAGAAAAAAGGGTTTTGTTTTCCACCCCCTGAAGACTGGCAGAAGTTGGCCTGCCCAGCCACGCTGCCTTTCTCTTCACTCTCTCTAAGAGCAAAAAAGTTTTCTCTTCCTGCCAAGACCCGATGGCAGCCCGGTGGGTCTTGTGGTGGCCCCTCCAAGGGCCTGGCTCCCACGCCTCACATCCTTTTGATGGCGTTGCTGGTGATGGGCAGCTGTGGTGGTCCCTGCCAAGACCTGGGGACCTGGCCTCCCTGAGAATGTGCATCTGCTGCCGTGTCTGGATCTAATTGCCATGCTGGAAGGAACTCTCCGAGCCCGTGCCCTGCGCCAGCCAGCCCTCTGGGATTGGCGTGGGGGCAGGAGCCAGGGAGAGCTGGCCAGCCTGGGCTGATGCGGAAATGTCAATGGCTTTTCCCTACAAAGAGTCCCATTGGCAGCCTCCCTGTCACACGCTCTCTCCCAGGCCTCTCAGCTCCTCAAAAACACCCAGTCTGAAAGGTCCGCTGGGAGGCTGCAGGCTGCTTCCGGTGCTGGGTGCCTGCTCCGTAGTCCCAGGCTGCTGGCTGAGGGAGGGGGCCCCGCTGGAGGCGAGTGCTCAGGCCCGGGGGCTGCCCACTGCTGACTGCTCTGACCAGATTTCTTCCCAGGAGAGCCAGTGTCCCACCCAGGCCAGGATTTACTCTTTAGGCCCTTAGACCCTGTGCTTCCGGGCAAGGCACCCAGCAACTGTGTCCCTGAACAAACAGCAAGTGGGCGGTTTCGCTGGGCCCCATCCTCCCAGCTGTGAAATGGGCACAGTCAGGAGATTTGATGCAGGCGAGGGAGCCCATATGAACAAGGAGAGAGGACGGCTTTGTGTTGGCTGGGATCCACACTCGCTCCCTGGGAGAAGCAGGGCCCTAAACCTGGCACTGGGGAGACATGGTCCAGGACATCCTCAGCAATGGGCCTGTCCTTTGGGGGATGACAAGGATGGGCATCCAGTGTTTGGGACGTAGGACCTGCATCCTGAGAACGGAGCAGCATGGTGAGAGACAGCCCCCCTCGAAGCAGGCTGCTGGCAGTGTGGAGACAATGCGGTCCGGAGAGTCCAATAGCAGCAGCAGGGAAAACGGCCAGGGTGCTCAGAGTGGGCAAGAAGGTGGTCGATTCTCCTGGCGGAGGCCAGTGCTGTAACCATGCATGAATTCTTTGGGAGGGGCTGGGGAAGCCACTTGGGGGGCTGTCACCCCAAGGACACAGGAGCCAGGCACCAGGTGCTAACTCGGAAGGGAGGGCCTTGGGAGACCCCCTTGCCCCACGTTCATCAGGGAGTTGGGCCACAAGTGGGCATCCACTTGCGGCTTCAAGGAGGAAGTGAGTTTTCCGGTCCTGCAGAGATCCCGGGCCTGAAGCCGGAAGGCCTTATGGAGAGAGGCTTGGGGTGTGTGGAGCACTGCCAGCCGTTTGTCCGTCTCTGAGAGCCTCCGTGCCGTTTGTTAGAACGTGTCCCGGGGCTCTTATCAGCCCTGGATGAGCTTGCCTCCCTGCTGGGCTTCCGTCTCCTTCTGGTCCCCTTTATGTCCCTTTGGTATTCAGCACCAGGCCTGGCAGAGACTAACTGCTCCGTCCAAGGATGGGGAATTTCGTGAATCATCTGTAACTTTCCAGGGCCACTTTGCAAGCCGTGGTTAAGTCATCTGGATCAACTGCGGCTTGTAATTTGAGGTGTCCGGCTGATTTTCTCTATCCCTCCCCACCTTGGTCCCTTCCCCTCCCATCCCAGTAGAAAAAAGGTTTTCAGCACAATAATGCAGCAAAGTCAAGTCAGGAGAGGGGATGAGAAAGGGCCACCAGTGCTGCTCTCACCTTGATGAATCTGAAAGGGCTGAGCCCCCTGGAGCCCCCCGTCCCCTCCCACCCTCCCAGGAGGGAACAGGGAACAAGATCCCAGGGCTCCGGACCACACAGGGCAGCCGCCAGGGTGGAGCCAGGCTTGCGGGGAGGGTGGGGAGGAGGGAAGAGAAAAGGAAGGGAGACCAGAGAGAAAAGGGCCACCCGGGGCCTCTTTCTAAGTCTGCCATTATGGGAAAAGTCAGGTTTGCAATATCCTCTGAAACTCATGATTGACTATTAAGATTTTTTCTCAGGTAAGGGACTTTATCTGCCATACCTTCTTGAGTATTGTAACCGGAGGGTAAAGCGCCGAGCGTGTGGCTAAGATTCCATCTGTGGAAGAAAACTAGAGAGGTGAACGGTCTGCTCCCTCGGGTTCGGGTGGTGACTTGGGCAAGGAAATAGGACACAGAGGGAAGCGGCTGGCAGACCCTGTCTCCTCGAAAGGGGGGCAGATTCTAAGTTCAGCAAGAGCTTGAGAACACGATGCTTCTGTGGCATTTATTGAGCACCCACTGCATGCCAGGCACTGTGATCACAAAGGTGGAAAAGACCGTCACGTCTCTCAAGAAATGAACAGTCTTGTGGGTAAAGAGAGGACGTGGGAACAAAACAAATTTTTGCTCCCATGTACCTGGCCCTGTGCAGGTCACAGCTATTTCTTTTAACATCATCCTTCTGAGAATCAGGAGAACCAGAGGAAAGGAAAGGATCTTGCTCAGGGTTCCCCCTTCGTGGGCCCGTGAAGCTTCGTTCGCCCGCTTCGTGGGCGTGAGACCCGTGCAGTCTCCCAGGGCCCCTCGCTTAGGAGGACCCGTGTGTGGTTTAGAGCTCTGCTGTTGTCATCTTGAAATTCTTAATAGTTTTTGAACAAAGAGCCTTGCATTCTCCTCTCGCACTGGGCCCCACGCATTATGCAGCCAGTCCTGATCGCCCCACTAGGAAGATGGCAGAGCCAGTTTCAACCCCAGTTTGGAGGACCCAGAACTCCGTGGTCTTCTTGCGTCCTAACGTTGCCTTGCAGCTAGTAGGCACTCAAAACCTCAGTTCCCTCCTGCCCCTTGTTCTCCTGCAAGTGTCCGGGCAGAGATGGGGGTGGGCATCCTGGCAGAGCCGGGCAGGCGGAAACACACAGATCCGGCCTTCTCCCAGGGAGTGCCCCCATCTTCACTGCCTGGGCTGCCTCCCCAGAGCTGCCGAGGATCCCAGGATTCTTCTGTATGGATCAGCTCACTCCTGGGAGCTGTACTTCCACCTGCCTGGATCCCTCACCTCTCAACTTTACGTTCCCAAGCACAAAGGTCACCAGAAGAATGACAGCGGCAGGGGAGGAGGAGGGCCAGCCTCCGCTAAGAACCCATTGAGCCTTTACAAGTGGTGACTTCAAAGCACCAGCCGGCCTTTGCGTGTGGAGCCGAGAGCAGCCGTGAAGGAGCCTGGGCTGGCTGGGCCCCTTTCTTCTTCCTGCCAGGCCCAAGCTGCCGGGGGCGGGGTGGGGTTTAGCACTAACTCGGTATCAAGGAGGCAGCCTCGCAAACTGTAGGGCCTCAGGAACACTGTCCTGTCCTCCCCAAGGGTTAGGCGGTCCCATCCCTGAGAAGGAACGTCTGCCCTTTGGAAATGCAGGGGTATCTGACTCAGCCATGACGAGCTGCATCATTGGAAAATGAAGAGGCTTTTCTGCAAGTTGCCTTGCTGATGAGACTTGGAAGGGGTCTGCACTTGGTGTGCCGATGCTCCCCCAGCCAAAGGCCACGGCACTGTCTGGCAGGAGTCCCCAGGGCATTAATTAACGTTCTAGATTCTAGAAAGACAAGTAGACTCTAGAATCTAAATTCCATAAAGACAAACAGCTTAGATCTCTGGATGTGTTGGGGAAGAAGTGGATTCTGGATCAAGCCCGTGTCCCAGGGAGCTCCTCTGTGGAGGTTACAGGACAGTTGGAGAAGGAGGACAAGAGGGGAGCAAGGCTAGGAACTGGGACACCCCCAAGGGTCCTGTGAGAAAGGCTTCATGTCTTGGGATCAAGAGGGTGGCACTGCTAGGTGAGGGTTTAGGGGCTCCAGGAGGAAAAAAACCTTTCCTCTATCCTCTTATATCCAGTTCCTGGGGCCTGTGAATTAAACCAACAAAAGACAGATTAACAAGAGAAAAGAGTTTATTTACACAAAGGAGTGCTCAATGATGAGTAACTCAAAGGGGAGTTAGAATTAGGGGCTTGTATACTAACTCAGTAGGGGAAAGGGAAGAGGGAGGAAAGGTTCCTATAGGAAGAATAGGTTTCTTTAGGAGGACAAAGGGGACGTAAGAATGCTTGTGATGTTTGTCTATAAAGGTATAAGTGGTCTTTCTGTCTCCTTCAGGGCCATAAATCTCCTCCAGAGAGGGGATTTTTGGTAGATTTACTCTAGGTCTCTTTCCTGGCAGCAGACCTGTTCCAAAGAGGGAATTTATGGAAATCCTCATTTCTTAGAAGTTTCTGCTTTTAGTCAGATAAGGAAGCTCCCAGAAGGCTTCTTTCCGCATCTGTTGAATCTCAAATGTCTTCAGCTTAAAATATTCTTTATACCAACTCTGGGGTTCGGAGTGGGTCCTCACCCCACGCAGCTTGGCAATGGCTCAATAAATATTTTTGAATGAACACAGTAGGGGTTAGGCAGGGAGGCTGGTTGTCTGATGGCCAAGCATGTGGCACAGGGATCAGGGCAGGAGTTGAAGTCCAAATTCCCCTCTCTGGTGAGGAGGTTGCCCCACACAGCCAAGCTGGACCCTCTCTGGGCTCAGTGGCGTATTTGGAATGTGGCAAAACCTGGGCTGACCAACTTGTTCACCAGGCAACTTTGCAAGAGTTTGTCTGACGTCTGCAGGATGCACAAGTTGAGATCTAAGAGGCTTCAAGGCTGGAGCTACAGAGCAGGAGGTTTGGAGCAAGAAGACAGAAAGTTTAAGTCTGCTGCTCAGTGCATTCAAAGGATGGACTGTTTCTTGGAAGAAATGGGAAAATGAGCATCTGACGAGTTCTCCTGAGGCTGCTGGCTTGAAAAGGAGGGCAGCCAATAGGAGAAAGACGACAACCAGCTCCCAGAAACGTCAGGGGTGTTTGCACGAAAAAGGTCCCCAGACCCTTAAAGAGAGCTCCTTCCAGCTGGGGGACCGGAAGAGGGGAGCAATCAGAGAGGCTGGCTGGTGGGTGGTGGTGGCGGGCGTCAGCCAGTGACAAGTCCTCCTGGGCCTGTGGCTGGCTGACCACCCCTCCACCCTGCCCGGACTGGGACTCTTGCTCTCGCCCTCCCTGGGTTTGATTTCCAAGAAGGGACTTGATGTTCTTCCGGAAATGGCCTTGCTCTGGACTCAGGCATGAGATGGCTTGTCCAGATGTTCAGCTGGCCCAGCTTTTCAAAGGCTTCGAGCACAGCCCTCAAAAAATAGATCTTCCTAAGGCATTTCCTCCACGTTCACGTCCTTTCTACTCTGCAGACCAGACACCCAGCCCAGGTGTGGGCGTGTGTCTTTCCACAGCAGATACAGGCTTCTAGAACCCATCTGGGCCAGTGAGGCCACTGGCCTCCTGGGAAGGAGAGAAGGAGACTCACTCTGCGTGAAGAAAATAAATGTGTCTGACTAGCAGCTTAGCAAAGGCCACTAGGCAGGTGAGATGGGAAGCTGGGGCTCATCCAGGTCCCGGGTCTAAATCTTTCTGGATGACACCCTGCCGCCTGTCTCAGAGGAGCAGCTGAACCGGGCGAGAAGGCACGTCAGGGCACCCAGCAGCTGTGAACAGGAGACCTGGGCTGGCTTCAGAGAGGGGGAGGTCAGGGTGGAGGGAGCCGCCAGAGAAATCAGAGAGGACAGCGGTCACAGAAGCCCCACCCCGTGTAGGAAAGTCACATAAAGGAGCCTCAGACTCTGGCCCAGCCTTTCGGTTGCAATGAGAAAACACTTTTACATTTTTAAACTGAAAGCATATTTATCCCCCAGCGCCGGTCCCCGGCCCTTGGCCTCTGGCTTGGAAACAAAAGGGGGTTGTTTGGTCCCTGGGCTGGGCTGTTTGCTCACAGATCATGATGTGTGCTCGGAGCCTCTGGTTTGGGAAGGAGGGTGTGCATCTGGAGGGTGTGAGCGTGGGGCTGCCGTGCCGTTCTGCTCAAGCCGTGTGATGCTGTGTTCAGGGAAGCGGGACAGTGGAAGAGGAGGGGCTGGACCAGACAACCTCAGCCCTCCTCTCCACCTTCATGAGGTTGGGCAGTTTTCACAAATAATGGCAAGCCAGCATCCTGGACACACGGCAGACCTCAGAGATTGCCTGTCCCCATGGTCCCTCTCGCATACTGTCCTCCTTTGCTTAAATTTCTCCAGTCACAGGGAGCCCCTGCCCTCGACAGTCCATCCCCCACTGCATACACAGCCGCAGTCAATGGGGAGCACCTTCTTCACCTGCATAAGTCCGCTTTGCTATCACCTGCACAGCCTGGTTCTGGTGCTGCCCAATGGGGACAGTCACTTCATTCATTCTGCAAATATTTTAAGAGTGCTTCCTTTGTACCAGGCTCTGCGCCTGGTCCTGGAGGTAGGGAGCTCTCCTGGCGTGGATGAGATAGATGAGTAACAGCCAATTTATTTCACTAAGAGTCACCACCATGCACTGTACTGCTCAGGCCGGAAGCTGGGTGTCATCCTTGATTCCTCTCTTGCCTAACCCCACACACCCCATCTGCCTGCAAGTCTTGTTGGCTCAACTTCCAAAATAGTTCCAGGATTCACCCTCTTCTTTTCAACTCCACTCCTTTCACCCCGGCCCGAGCAACCATCGTCTCCTGGACCACTGCCCCAGCCTCCTAAGCGGTCTCTGGGCTCCGCTCTTGTCTCCCTGTATGTAGTCCATTCTCCACATAGCCGCCAGACTCATCTTTTAAAAATAATGGCACCCTTCCCCCTGAAGTCTTTCAATAGGATTTTTTTTAATGTAAACTTTTCACGAAGTGTGACTTCTATTGCCCCATTTTACAAATAAGGAAACTGAGGCTCAGAGAGAGATTGAAGGATGTCTTACTCTGTTCCAGCTGCTATAACAAAATACTGGAGACTGGGTATCTTATAAAAAACAGACACTTCTTACAGTTTTTGAGGCTGGGAAGTTTAAGATCAAGGTGCCAACAGGTTCAGTGTTTAGCGAGGGCCTGACTTTGGGTTCAGAGATGGCACCTGCTGGCTGTGTCCCTGACATGGTGAAGGGGCCAGGGAGCTCCTGGCCTCTTTTATGAGAGTGCTAACCCCATTCCTGAGGGCTCCACCCTCATGATCAAAGCGCCTCTCAAAGGCCTCCCCTCCTACTACCATCACTTTGGGTGTTAGGTTTCAACACATGAATGTGGGGGGGGGGGGCGCACAGACATTCAGTCCAAAGCAAAGAGCTTGCCCAAGGTCCCCCACTTGGCATGCGGCAGGACCAGGACTCAAATTCAGGCTGATGGGGCCCTTCCAAGGCTGGCCCCTGTCTCACTCTGCAGCCTCTTTGGGTTCGGCTCCCCTCTCCTCTTGTCGGTCCAGCTGTTTGGGCCCTCGTTCTCTCCGTTAATCAGCCAGGCTTGTGCCTTTCCCAAGATCCCCTTTTTTTATTTTAAATTTTAGAATACTTTTATAATTCTAGAAAAGTTGCAAAGATGGTTCAGAGAGCCCCTGTATGTCGCTCCGAGAAACCAACGTTGGCACCTCATTCTGAACTAACCTCTGTATTTTATCTGGATTCCACCAGCTTATCCACTAACGTCATTCGGTCCCACGGTGGCATCTGGGAGTCCACATTACACTGATCATCATGTCTCAGTCTCAGAGGCCTGTGACAATGTCTCAGACTTGCTTTCACTGTTTTGGGGAGTGTTGGTCTAGTGCTTTGCAGAGTGCCGCTCGGTGTGGGTTCGCCTGATATTTTTCTGGTGGTTCCACTGGCTTACTGGGTTCTCGGAAGGAGGCTGCAGAATGAGGAGCACTTCTCATCATACGAGGGTCAAATCAACATGCTCATCACTGATGCAGCTCACCTTGAGCACCTGGTCAAAGTAGCAGGTACCTTTCCCGAAATATTTCTCCTCTGAAAAGTTGCTTCTCTTCCCATCTTTTCCATACTCTACTCTTAGGAAACAAGTCACTGAGCGCAGTCCGTGCTCAAAGTGAGGGGAGGGCCAGTGAGCTCCAGCTCCCGGAGGAGGAGGAGCTGCATAACCCATTTCTGCAATTCTTCTGTAAGGAAGACTTGTCTGTTCTACTTGTTTACTTATTCAGTTATTTATTTGCACCACTATGGACTCAACGGGTATTTATTTCATTCTTTGGGTTATAGTCCAATACCACGTTAGTTACTTCGTTGCTTACATTGTTCCAGTTTGGGTGTTTGGGAGCTTTTTCAATTTAGCTCCTTTGTCCCTTTCACATGCCCTCATCCTTTTGTTTTTTAAAGCACTTTCTGGATGCTCCGGGCTCATCGTGTGTTCTCTCTGCTGCAGCCCTAGAACCAGCCATTCCTCCAAAGAACACTGATTCCTTTTATTGGAAGAATATACTGGATACCAAGGTCTGAGCATTGGGTGTTGCTGCTCCTAGGCCCTTTCAGCAGCCTGAGCTAGAAAACGCACGAGTGTTTGAACCTGTGTATATACGCATATACGCGTATATCCTCGTGGATACACACATATCTATAATGATTTCTGTCCCTATCCGGCCTTATGGAAAGTAAACTAAACGTGAATTCATACTGACGTCTCTGACTAATCCAGCCGTGGGGTCCATGCTAGCCTCCCTCCTTCTATCTGTGAGTGGGGCTCCTGACTCCTACCATCCAGCATCCATTTCCTGACTTGTTGAACCCCAGGAAACATGCACAGCAGTTTCAGGATTGTTAACCCATATCCTTGTGAGAAACAACTTCACTGACTCTGGGGGTCAGTTCTTTTTTGTCCTGAGCCTTCTGGTTTCCAGTCAAAACACTGTTTTCCAAAGTTATTTAGGTCAGTTCCTCTCCACTCCCCCGCCCCGCCAACTATTTGCACTGAAGTTATGTCATACATTTGCAACACATTTGGATTCTTTTGTCACAGTCTGGGGTCTCCCAACATCCTGGTTGATTTAAAAAAATTTGCATATGTTGAAGTTCACTCTTTGTGCTGTAAGGGTCTAAGGATCTGGCAGCTGCATAGCCTTAGGCATCTACCACCCCAGTATCATCAGGGATAATCCCCTCACCCAGGAATTCCCAACGATTCCCCATGCTTCCCCTCTGCCGTCTGCCACTTCCCCTTCCTCAAATGCCTGTCACCTACTCATCTATTTTTTGCCCCTATAGTTTTGCTTTCCCCGGAATGTTAGGTGAGTGAAATCATACAGTGTGTAGCCTTTTTGGCATTTAAGATTTATCCATGTTGTGTGAACGCGTAGCTCAGTCCTTTTTGTCACAGACCAGTATTCCACTGGACGGTTGTGCCACCGTTTGTCCATTCACCTACTGAAGGACATCTCGGTTCCTTCCAGTTTTTGATGCCTATGTACGAAGCTGCTGTAAACATTTGTGTACAGGTTTTCATGTTAACATAAGTTTTCATTCACTTAGGTAAACACCTAGCATTGAAAGTGCTTCTGGGTCATATGGCAAGTCTACGTTTAACTTTGTAAAGAAACCGCCAAACTGTGTTCCCCAGGGGCTGAACCATTTTGCATTTTCACGAGCGATGAATGAGAGTTCTCCCTGTTTTGCATTGTTGTCAGCATTTGGTATGGTCCAGCTTTCTGGATTTCAGCCACTCCAGTGGGTATGCAGTGATGTTTAACAGTTGTTTGCATTTTTGTCTCCTTAATGAAAAATTATGTTGAACATCTCTTCACAAGCTTATTTGCCATCCATTTATCTACTTTGTCTGTTTAGAAGTTTTGCCCATTTTAAAAACTGGGTTGTGTGTGTTTTTTTATTTTTGAGTTTTAAGAGTTCTTTCTTTATTCTGGATACATATTCTTTATTAGACGTGCAATTTGCGTATATTTTCTCCCAGTCTGTGGCTTGTCTTTTAATTCTCTTAACAATGTCTCTCACAGAGCAAACAGTTTACTTTGGATCAAGCCCAACTGACATCACTTTTTCTTTCATGGACCCTGCTTTTCGTATTATTTTTAAAACTCATCACCAAACCAAAGATCACGCAGTTTTTCTTCGAGAAGTTTTACAGTTTGGTGTTTTACGGTTAGGTCTGCCATCCATTTGAGTTAAATTTTGTATAAGGCACAAAGTTTGTGCTTGCTTTCATTTTTTGGCATACAGACACCAATTATGCCAGCACCGCTTGTTGGAAAGACTCTCTCTTTCCATTGTATTGCCATGGTACCTTTGTCAAAGTTCAGTTGATTACATTGATGTGGGTCCACTTCTGAGCTCTCTGTTCTCTTCCTTTCTCAGAACTTTTGCTTCCTCAGATCCTTGTAAGGCTGGCTTCTTATCATTCAGGGTCTCAGCATCAACATTCCTTTTCAAAGAGCTCTTTCCTTGTCAGCCTACCTAAATCAGTCTCCCTTCCCTCCTCCTTGCCTATGTCATATCATCCTGTTGTGTTGTCTTTGTAGCACTTACTAAGATCTGAAGTTACCTTCTTTTTCTTTTTTTTTTAAAATTGAGGGGCTGGCCCCGTGGCTAAGTGGTGAAGTTAGCGCGCTCCACGGCAGGCAGCCCAGTGTTTCGTTGGTTCAAATCCTGGGTGCGGACGTGGCACTGCTCATCAAACCACGCTGAGGCAGCGTCCTACATGCCACAACTAGAAGGACCCACAACAAAGAATATACAACTATGTACTGGAGAGCTTTGGGGAGAAAAAGGAAAAATAAAATAAAAAAAAAAAGAAAGAGCTAATATCAGAAAAAGATAATTCTAAAAAAAATAAAATAAAATAAAAATTGAGGTACAACTGACATACAACATTATATTGATTGCCTTCTTTTCTTCTGTACATAAGGCCCTTGTGACCTCACTGGTCCCGTGCACAGCTGTTCCCTTAGTGCCTAGAAGGGTGCTTGGCTCAAATAATGTTGGTGGAAAAAAAAAATGACAGTTCAATTCTCTCTTTTTTTAATTAATTAATTTTGTATTGTGGCAAACCCCAAAATTTACCATCTTAACCATTTTTGAGTACGCAGTTCAGTAGTGTCAAGTATATTTACATTGTTGTGAAACAGATCTCCGGAGCTCTTTCATCTTGCGGAAGAGAAACTCTATACTCATGAAGAAACAGCTCCCCTTTTACCCTCCCCCTAGGCCCTGGTGGCCCCATTCCATTTTTCGTTTCTATGAATTTGACTATAGATACCTCACATAAGTGGAATCATGGAATCGTACGGTATTGTCCTTTTGTGACTCAATCCTCTTCCAATTTTTGTTTTCATACAGACACACATCTAAGTGTGAGGCGTCCCGTAGGTGTGTTATTGATGACTGTGCAGCCTTTGGACAGACATTGGACTTTGCCCATTCACGTTCTTTCACATGCAAATTCCCACATCCTTTTCTCTTGGAACTATACAATATCTGTCATAACAAGTTTGTTTAGCTCTCCACCTCTGGGCATTTTGGACGACTATCAGTTTTTCAAAACCATAAACAGTGGTGCTCTGTGCATCTTTGTACATTACTTTTTATCTGGATAATTTCCTCTTGGTGAATTTGCCCAGGGCAGAATACCAGGTCAAGTTTTGTAGTCCTGCTACAGCCAGACTTCAATCCAGAGAGAATGAATCAACTGGTGGTTCCACCAATTCGATGGAAATGTATTTATTTCCCCCACAGCCCCGTCAACTTCGAGTTTTGTCAATTGAATTAATTTTTGTTAAGTTTCTGGAAGACAGAGTATGTTCTCTGATTGTGTAGGGGCGTCACTAACTAAAAAATAAAGGCATACCTGGTTTCCTGTCATTTATGTGAACAAAAATCTGAAGTTTTTAAGTGGACTCTCTGTTAACGACGATCATGGTATGATATTGTTGTTGAAAAATCCAAACAAATCTTGTAATTCTGTGATGCTCTAGTACTGGGTAAGAAAAGTGTGCAGGCCAAGGAGATACCATCCCACTGATCTCTACAAGGGTCAGATCATACAAGAAAATGCCCTCCCTTTCTACCACTCTCTCACCTGTTAAAACTCCCTATCAGCTCCGGGTCCCAAGGCTTAGGTCTTTTGTTTCTCTCGTCAGTGAGTCTAGCCAGCGGTTTCTCTTACCACTTGCACATTAGCCTTATATGGGGAGGTTTAAAAAATATAGATTCCCACACTCCACCCCAAGGATTCCGATTTGTTTGCTTTGCAATGGGGCCTGGTTAGATGTATTTTTAAAAATCTTCTGCAGTGATGCTAACGTGCAGCCGGGGTTTCCAGCCACAGTGCTCACCCCATTAGTGCTCAATAAATGATTGTTGAATGACTCAATGATTGAATACGACTTGTGCCAGGAAGCTGGTGAGGGCAGTCAGGAACTTCTATTCTGTAGAAGTAAGTGGCATTAACCACAAGGACACTATGTTCACAGCCCTCTCTGTCTGCCACCTGAGATGGATTTTTGAAGTCATATTTCTTTTTTATTGAAATATAACTCACATAATGTAAAATTCACCCTTTTAAAATGTACAGTTCAGTGGTTTTTAGAATACTCACAAGTTGTGCAATTATTACCGCTAACTAATTTAGAATGTCTTTATCACCCCCCAAAATCCTGCACCCAAGAGAAGTCACTCCTCATTTTCCTCTCACCCGAGCCCCTGGCAACCCCTCATTGACTTACTGTCCCTATGGATTTGCTTATTCTGGACATTTCATAGAAATGGAATCATACAGTGGCTGGCTTCTTTCACTTCACACGATGTTTTCAAGGTTCATCCACGTTGCAGCAAGCGTAGGAGCTTCATTCATTTTCATGGCTGAACTTGGTTTATCCGTTCATCAGTTGACGGACATTTGGCTAGTTTCCGGTTGTTGACTATTAATGATGCTGTAATGAACATTCACGTCTAAGTTTTTGTATGAACATACGTTTTCAGTTCTCTTGGGTATGTATCTAGGAGAAGAATTGCTGGGTCCTATGATAACCCTATATTTAACTTTTTTGAGGAACTGCCAAACTATTTTCCATAGTGGCTGCACCATTTTACCATCCCATCAGTAATGCACGAGGGTTCCAATTTCTCTGTATCCGCATTGACATTTCTTATTACCTTTTTGATTTTAGCCATCCTAGCAGGTGTGTGAAATAGCATCCCATGTGGTTTTGATTTTGATTGTCCTGATGACTAATGTTGACCATCTTCTCACGTGCTTATTGGCCATTTGTGTATCTTCTTTGGACAAATATCTATTCAAATTCTTTGCCCACTTTAAAACTGAGATGTCCTTCTGTTGTTATGAGCCATTTATATATTCTAGATATTAGATCCTTATCTAATACTTACAAATATTTCCTCCCATTTTGTGGGTTGTCTTTTCACCTTTTTGATAGTGTCCTTCGAAAAGTTTAAAATTTTGATGCAGTTCAATTGGTCTATTTTTTCCTTTGGTTGCCTGTGTCTTAGGTGTCATATCTCAGAAACTATTGCCTGGTCCAAGGCCGTGAAGATTTATGTCTATTTTCCCCTAAGAGCTTTATAGTTTTAGCTCTTACATTTAGGTACTTGATCTATTTTGAGTTAATTTTTGTATAAAGTGTGATGCGGGAGTCCACTTTTATTCTTTTGTGGCTATTCTGAAAGTCCAGCACAGTTTGTTGAAAAGACTATTCTTTCTCCATCGAATTGTCTGGGCACTCTTGTTGAAAATCAATTGACCATAGATGCATGGGATTTATTTCTGGACCCTCAATTCTATTCCATGGATCTCTATGTCTAGCCTTATGCTAGTCCCACACAGTCTTGATTACTGTAGCTTTGTAGTAAGTTTTGAAATTGGAAAGTACGTCTTCCAATTTTGTTCTTTTTTTCCCCCCAAAGATTGTTCTGACTATTTTGGGTCCCTTACATTTATATGAATCCTAGGATCAGCTTGTCAATTTCTGCAAAAATGACAGCTGTCTTTTTGACAAGGATTGTGTTGAACTTGTATATCAATTTGGGGAGTATTGCCATCTTAACAATATAAGTCTTTCGATCCATGAACAAGATATCTTTCCATTTATTTAGGTCTTCCTTACTTTCTATGTTTTATAGAGTTCCGTTTACAAGTCTTGCACTGCTTTGGTTAAATTTATTCTTAAGTATTTTATTTTTTGATGTGACTGTAAATGGAGTGTTTATTTAATTACATTTTTGTATTCATTTCTAGTGTAAGAAACGCAAGTGATTTTTGTATATTGATCTTTTATCCTGCAACCTTGCTGAACTTGTTTATTAGCTTTAGTAGATTTTCTGTGTGTGTGGATTCTTTAGGGTTTTCTATACACAGTATAAGATTGTATCATCTGCGAATAGAGATACAGATAATGTTACTTCTTCCTTTTCAACTTGGATGTCTTTATTTCTTGCCTGATTGTCCTGGCTAGGCCCTCCACTGCCGTGTGGAATAGAAGGGGTGAGAGCTGACATCCTTGTCTCGTTCCTGATCTTAGGGGAAACATGCAGTCTTTCACCACTAAGTATGATGTTAGCTGTGGGTTTTTCATAGACAGTCCTTATCGGGTGATGAGGCTCCCTTTTACTCCTAGTTTGTTGATGGTTTTATCATGAAGGGGTGTTGGGTTTTATCAAGTGATTTTTCTGTGACTATCGAGTTAATCATACGTGGTTTTTTCCTTCTGAACAGTTTTAAGAAGGGCCTCCTGCCAGTAGTAAATTGGTCCCAACGAGGTCTCAAAATAGCTCGTAGGGGAGATGACTGGCTGTTCTTTTTTTTGGCTAGTCTGATTGGAACACTATTATTAAAATTATTTACTTGTAGGCCCGGCCTAGTGGCGCAGTGGTTAAGTTCCCAGGTTCTGCTTTGGCCACCCGGGGTTAGCCGGTTTGGACCCCGGTTGCGGACCTACGCACCCCTTGATAAGTCATGCTGCGGCAGGCGTCCAACATATAAAGTAGAGGAAGATGGGCACGGATGTTAGCTCAGGGCCAGTCTTCCTCAGCAAAAAAGAGGAGGATTGGTGGCAGATGTCAGCTCAGGGCTAATCTTCCCCCCCCAAAAAAGTTATTTACTTGTAAATAGGTAATACTTGCACACGATAAAAAAGAATCATTTAGTAAAAAGTCAGCTGTGACAAGTGAATCTCGTTCCCCTTAGGCAACCACTATGCTTATCCCTTGGATATCATCCATCTGTAGCTGCTTTTTTTCTACACGGGCCCAGCGGGAGAGTTGGCACAGAGCTGTTATGGCCTGCAAATTCTAAAATACTTCCTCTCTGGCCCTTCACAGAAAAAGTGTGCTGATTCCTTTTTCAAGTCTCTTACCATTTCAAAGGATGCTGCTATGCCATCTTGGCACACGTCATTTTACACAGGTGAGTTGCTGTAGAATGACTTGTATAAGTGGAACTGCTAGGTCTCATCGTCTCGGCATTTGTCATTCTGATAGGTACTGCCAAGTAGCACGGCGAAGTTGAGCCAATTCACACTTCCTCCAACAAGGCAGGCTAGGGCCTGTTCCCCACAGCCTGGCGCTAACCGTGCGCTAATAATTTCATGCTTGCCAATCTCATAAGTGAAACATGGCACTCATTGTACTTTTAATTTGCATTTTCCTTATGAATAAGGTCGAGCATCTTTTCTTAAGGCTAAAATTAAACAACAAGAAACCAACTCCTTCTGCGCCCTTTCCTGCCCAGGCGAACCAGGACTCTGGGCCTGGTCGCCGGCACCACACAGGATGCGGGGCGTGGCCGGGGCGGAGGCGGGGGCTGCGGACCCCTTGGTCCCCCTTCCCTCCCGGGCCGCGGAGCCCCGCCCCGAGCCCGCCTCCGATCGGCCTGGGCGGAGCCGGCGGCCCGGTGGGCGGGGCGGCGCCGCCCGATTTATCCGCGTCCGGGCGGCGGAGGGCGAGCCCGCGTGTCCCTGCTGAGCCCCGCGCCGGTCCCTCCACAGCATGTCCGGCCCCCGCCTGCTGGCCGCGCTCTGCGGCGCGCTCCTGGGCGCCTCGGGCCTCTTCGCCGCCTCGGGTGAGTGCACCGCCCGCGCCCGCGCCCGCGCCCTCCTCCCCGCGCGCGCTCGATGTCCGCCGCGCGCCTCCCTCCACCTCTGCTGTTTACAAACTTGGGCGAAGCGCCGGGGCCGTGCAGAGGGGCGACCTCCCCGACCCGGGGCGGGGATGCGCGCGGCCTCCGCTGCTGTCTCCGCGCCTGGGGCTCTTAGCCGGTCCTACGGGCTGGAGCGTTTGGGCGGCGACTCGGAACACCGGTGACAGCCCCGCCGCCCCCCAGGAATGGGGCTTACGCATAACAAAGGAATCCGCTGTGTCGGGCCTCTCTTTGCCCATCTGTAAAATGAGGCCATTGAAGTGCGTGCCTCGCGCGCGCCTTCCACCTAGAAGTTTCTGGGACTCTTGTATTGATGAGGGTTCTGCAGCAAACTTTGTCTGGCAAGTCCCTCCCCAGCCCTGGCGGCCGGTCGGTTCATTGGAGTTTTGCGCCCCTGCTTGTAGATGTTCCGGCAGCTAAGCCGGGGTTGGGGGTGGGGACACGGATGGACGGACTGGGGGCTGGGGAGTCGGAATGGACGGGGCTCTAGGTTGGGCCCAGGAGGGGCATAGAGTCTAGGGAGGGGCTTAGAAAAAGGGCTGCTTCTTGCGGTGGCGGCTCCGACTCCCCCCCGCGGCCTTGGCCTGCTGCTGTATCTTCCTTGGTCCTCCTCCCCCGGCTAAGAGGCCTCCGCCCTCCAGCAGGCGGTCATGGGGACGCCCGTCCCCTGCGCCGGGGGCCACGCAGTCCCCTCCAGGGCTGGGAAAAGGATGCCCCCTGTCTGTGTGTGTAGGGGGGGATATCAAGGACTCTCCAGGCGCCCCTTCCATCCTTGTCTGGTAGAAATAGGATTGACTGGAGCAAGGGGAGGGGTCCCAGCTGAGCCCTGGCTCTGCCATCCGGTGACAGCCTGACCCCCAGGCCTGCAGCGGAAGCCTTAAGGGCACTCCAGGCTTCCACGCTCTTGGGAGCTGGTGGCTCTCCCCAGCGACCCTGAGAGACGGCTGGGTCTCTGATGTCCCTTTCCACTCCTCTCTGTCCCCACAGCTGCGCTCTGGCACAGCACCCCTGGGGAGATCCCCCAGAGGGCAGGACCTGACATCCGGCAGGTGGTTTAGCTCAGGTTGATCTGGCTCCTCCTGGAAGAGGGAAGCACCTCGGCTGCTGTGCGCAGGTGTGTCAGTGCAAGACCTGCCTGGTGGGAGGCGCCTCTCACTTTCCCTTTTTCCCACTGGACGGCGTTGCCCCGGAGCATACAGGGAGGGACCGCTTTGCCCCGGAGCCATATAGGGAGGGGACGCGGTTGGGACTGGAAAGAAGAGGAGCTGGATCTTGTTGGGACCGGAGCCCAGGACTCTGGCCATCCCCAAGCCTCTGTCGGTGGTGCTGCCCGCCGCCTGCCAGGTCAGGGGAGGGGATTAACCTGCTATTTAAAGCCAGTGACTAATAGCTTGTCGGGAGTGGCCTTGAGCTCCTGAGGCCGGCCCCCAGATGGAACTCTGAGGGCTGCATCGCTCGTTAACGGTGTCCCCTTCCGTGGAGCCCTGGCCCTGCTCTCGGGGGCTTTGGGATTTCAGGGGGACCCTCCAGCCTGGGATGGTGTGACTCTGCGAGGAGGGAAAAAGATATCTCACGTCTTACCCCCCATGTTGGGGTGGGGCGTGGGATCTGGGGCAGCCCTTCTGGGATGCTAAGGTGGGCTGGAAGACCCTCCCTCTGCAGGCCTGCTTGACGTAGTGGGCAGCACTTTGCCAGAGTCAAGGGACTGGGGACAGGTTAATATGCACATCCGGCACCCAGGCCCCCAGCCAGAAGCTGTGAGGGCCTCTCTGGTGCTCCTCCCACCTCTGTCGTCTTGGTCCATGTTTCTCCAATCCTCCCTTCCTCCTCACCCCTTTGCCTGACTCCCTTTCAGCGGGAGGCCTGTGACAGCCTCCTGATGCTCTGCTCGTCTCCTGCCTCACGCGTTGCAGTCACATTTCCATCCGGTGGCAGAGGGATCTTCCTGGAGCTACAGACACTGCCCCCCGCCCCTCCCCAGGGGGAGTCCGGCCATCTCTGCAGGGGGCCTTGAGACTGATAATTTTTTCCTAGTGGACAGTGGTGGGGAGGCTGAGGAGGGTTAAGAGTCCCTGGTCTGCAGAAGGAAAGTCTGAACTTGTCCTTCTTAAGGTCCCTCCCAGCTGGCCCCAGCCTACCTTTTCAGCCTTGTCTGTGTTCTCCAGTGTACCATGTCCCCATGCTCCTGCCTTTCTTTGCAATGTTCTTTCCTCATTCCCCAGCCTGGCACACTCCCACTCTGTCTTTTGGATCCAGCGCACATGTCCCCTCCTCTGGGAGACCTCCATCTCCCTGGTGGAAGCCGTACCTCCAGTGGCCCCTCGGGCGGGCCTCTGTCACCGCTTATGGGCGCCTCTCCCTCACTGGGGGACTTGTCCGCCTCTTTCCCGTGGCTTCTGGGGGTCTGGCCTGCGCCTGGTTTCTCTGTCTTGGGCCCAGCCCACGCACGGTAGTTGGCTCTCCAAACATTTACCAAGTGAATGACTAGTTCCTGAGTCAGAGCTGCCATTGCAGGTGACTTCTGTGACTCCAGCCAGTGCCTCAATGGTGGGACCTGCTTGCTGGGCCAGGACGACCTCCCCTTCTACTGTCTCTGCCCTGAAGGCTTCACTGGCCTCATTTGCAACGAGACTGAGAAAGGTACCCGTCCTGGGCCGTGCCTGCCGTCCCACGCCAGGCTGCTGCGCTGAGCTCAAAGGGGACAGTGGGCCCCAGCACCTCGCCCATTGTCAGCCAGCAGTTCCCTGGGCGCTCCCAGGCCGTTTGGGAAGCTGGGTGCCTCCTGCATTTGCGCTAGTTCCCCTGTGACCCTCCTTGGCGCCTGGTGGGTCCCAGCACCATCAGGCAGGTTGCAGGAAGGTGGAGGTGACTGGAGGGGGCGGGCAGTGGGCTGAGTTTGTGAGTTGGGGTCGAGGGTCCCGTCTGCCGCTGCCTGTCTCTGTCCCCAGCTCCTTCCTGATCACCTGCCCATCTTAACCTGCTTCCCACTCCCCAGGTCCCTGTTTCCCAAACCCCTGTCAAAACGATGGCGAATGCCACGTGATCGACGACTCACACCGCGGGGACGTGTTCACCCAGTACATCTGCAGCTGCCCTCGCGGCTACACGGGCACCCACTGTGAGACCAGTGAGTATCCGGGGGCGTCTGCTCTGGGGCAGAGCTGGAGCCGCAGTGCTGGCCGCCCAGGGCACGTGCTGGCCGTGTTCCCTGTGTCAAGGCTGCCTCTGGGTAGACTGAGGAGGGGACAGAGCCTCGGTTAGGCCACGGGGCCGGGGAGGAAGGGGGCCTGTTGTCCGTCCCCTAGCTTTTCCTGCCTGGCCCTCTCTCCTGGGACTGGAGGGGAGGGAGGGGCGGTGGGGCCCCGGGGGTCATGGGAGTACTGTTTCCTGGGTCATCATGAACCAAACACACAGCATTAGGGTTAAGTCTTGAGACTTTTCTGCCAAGAGGGGAGAAGAAACACCTGCTTGATCTTTTAGAGCCAAGGAGGTCAGTAAATAAGGCTTGGGCCTCAGGGTCTGACAGTTCGTGGCCCACGTTTGACCTGTGGCCTCCTCACAGAGCCCAGGGAGGAGGGGGAGGCCTGGGCAGGCCGGGCCGTCCCCTCCCGGTCAGGAGGTCGGAGGCCCAGTGTGTGCAGAGGGGCTGACCCGCCTGGCCTGCTGGGTTATCCCCGCGGCCCCAGAATGGCCCTGGGTGGGTGCCCAGCCGATGGAGCCAGCAGCGGCACTTCACGCTGACTGCCCTCCTGGTCCAGCTGGAGTCCCTCCCAGCAAACGGGGACTCCTCCTCAAGCTCTGTGGGGGGTGAGTCCACATCTGAGGCCCCGGGGTGGGTGTGTGGGGGTCCAGGTTTCTGCAGTCCAGGGGGTCTGTCACTGAGCATCTCGGGCAGGAGGCAGGTTGTTCTCCTTCCGGCAGAGGTGGGGCTTCTCTCTGAGGTTTGCTGACCTATAGAAGGAGCAGTGAGGGCTGGCCGCCTGGGTGGGAGCTGGGCCCTCGGGGAGAGCAGCTAAAATGCCTGCAATGCCAGTGCCCTTTGCCTCAGAGGAGCCAGCACTGCGGGCCGGGGCCCTGGGCTCTGGCCTGAGGCCCATGTATTTGAGATCCTGGGTGGAGGAGTGTGTGTGTGTCGAGGGGGAGGGGCTTGCCAAGGCAGATGGAGCCCTGGGTGGGGCCACTAATTATGTGCTGGGGGCCCAGGTAATTATGGGCGTGCCTGAGTTGGAATTACCCACCTGGCCTTCTTCTGCTCCTCAGCCTGGGGTCTGCCCCTGGCTAGACAAGGCAGCATCTGGGGCAGAGGGCAAGTCGGGGAGCCCCCCAGAGGGACCTTTGCAGTGCCTCCTTATTTGTTATGTGTGTGTTTCCTTGGAGCCCACAAGGACCCCACAGGCCCAAAGAGTGCACGTTTGGGTCCCTGAGGGTATGGCCATGGTGGGTGTGAGGACTTGGAGACCTGGGTTCAGATCGCTGCCCAGCGCTGGCCGGCTCTCCTCGTGGGCGTGTGGCCTCACTCCTTGCGAGGGTGTCAGAGCACCGAGCTCAGCATGAGCCTGGGGTGTTGGAGCAACAGCAGATCCATCCTGGGTTCTGTGTTTGGGACCGAGGCCCAGGCACCCAGCGTGGGGACCCCTGGGGAGGAGAGAGGCTGGGCCCCATGACCACATCCTGGGGTGAAGGTGAAGGTGATGGGACCTTGGCAGGGGCAGCTTCCCAGGTGCCTGGGTCAGGACCAGCAGTTGGAAGGGGCAGGGGGTGCAAGAGAAAACAGAATGGCATTCACGCCTCACCCGGAAAACGCCTGCCAGTGGGATTCTAGGAAACGCCAGGGAGATTTCTTACTGCTTTTTCTGCAGTGCACATCCTGCTCACTGCCATCCGAGGGGCCCCTTCTCTCAAAGCCCCCCTCTGGGGGAAGCCAGGGGCTGGGCTGGACGTGGCGGTCCTCCTGGTGGGGCAGGGAGCCTGAGGAAGAGGGGGCCACACTGCTGTTCTCTCCCGCTAGTCCCCCACCCCCAGAATGATTGCTGCTCGCTGCCCTGTAAAACCAGACCACCTACCTCACACAGCCTGGCGGGAGACTCCAGCTGCCAGTCACGGCCGGGCCACCAGTGCCGGCCTGGCCTGGGATCCCCCCGGCAGCCCCCGGTCCCTGCCCTGCTGACTCTGCCCGGCTGCTCTCTTCCTCACCATGCTCCTTTGCTTGGTACCTCCTCTTGGGCCCTCCTTGTCCTGTTGAGGTCTCTGCGCTGGGTCCTCAGCAGAGGTCACACTGTCGTGTGCTCTCGTCCTCCGGCTCCCACCTGCCCGGGCTGCCAGCCGACTGCCATGTCCCTCCCTGCAGCCTGCGCCATGCCGCTGGGCATGGAGACGGGCGCCATCGCCGACGCGCAGATCTCCGCCTCGTCCGTGTACTTCGGCTTCATGGGGCTGCAGCGCTGGGTCCCGGAGCTGGCCCGCCTGCACCGCACGGGCATCGTCAACGCTTGGACGGCCAGCAACTATGACAAGAACCCCTGGATCCAGGTGTGGAAGGGACGGCCCTGGGGCGGACGGCGTGATGGGGGGCAGAGGGTGAGATGAGGGTGTCTGCGTTGGGGGGTCTCCGTATGTCCCTGCTGCGTTGGGACAGCGGGGGTCATAACGAGGTCCAGGTGGCAGGGAGCAGGTACCCATGGGTAAAGTATCTGTAAGTGGGGGGCAGTCTTTGGGGGCCTGGGGTAGGTGGGTAGGATGAGGGGGGCAGACCCCAGGCTAGGGAGGGGCTGTTGGCACTGGATGTGGGCCCTGGGGCCTCGTCCCTCCCATGTGCTGGGTCTGGAGCCTGAGAGGGCCAGTGAGAAAACCCACTCCTTTGTTCCCCGTCTCGGGGGGAGTGGTGGGACAGAAAGCATCCGGAGGTAAGGGTCTTGTCCTCCTTGTCCTGGTCCAGGTGAACCTCATGCGGAAGATGCGAGTGACAGGCGTGGTGACGCAGGGTGCCAGCCGCGGGGGCACTGCTGAGTACCTGAAGACTTTCAAGGTGGCCTACAGCGTCGATGGGCGCAAGTTCCAGTTCATCCGGGATGCAGGGGACTCAAAAGACAAGGTGAGGCTTGTTGGGGCCCTAAAGAAGGGCTGTGGTCAGCACCCCTTGGGGCTCCAGCGCTGTTGGAGGGCTCCCAGTGAGGGGAGGGTACCCAGTGAGGGGAGAGTACCCAGTGAGCGGAGAGTGCCCAGTGAGGGGAGAGTGCCCAGTGAGGGGAGAGTACCCAGTGAGGGGAGAGCACCCAGTGAGGGGAGAGCACCCTGGGTGATGGGCCATGAAGAGGATCTTCACGTGCATCTTGGTTCCCAGAAATTAGGAAACCCAGATCGTGCCCATGTTCTGTGCTTACGAGGAACAGTCTCACTTTATAGATGAGAACAACGAGACTCAAAAAGGTTCAGTGACCTGTGGGGGGTGGCTGTCGTGCTGGAGCTCGGATGCATTTTGAGCCTTCGTGGCTACTATGTACGGTTGTGCAGGTTGTATATTGCTCAAGGATGTCATTACTAAGTGAGCACCATTCACACTATAGACATTCTATGTTTGTGTACTTCTGTCTGTGGGAAAGTTGTTATAATAAAGTGTCCTGAGAAAGGAGTGTCTTTTCCTAACTTCCACAGAGGCACCCTATAGATTATAGGTGGTCCTGTGTGAAAGGCAGGGGGTTTGTGCCCCAGCCCCGTGATGACCAAGGAAGGTGTGAGGAGGGGAACCTGTGTGGAGGGCCATGGGGTGGCCAGAGCAGAGCTGAGCCTCTGCTGAGGAGGCTCAGCAGAGGAGGACGGCAAGGCAGCCCCAGGAGGGGGCACAGCCTGCACTGCCTCACTCCTCCAGCCTGCCTCTTCCCTCCTAGGTGTTTGTGGGAAATGTGGACAACAGCGGTCTGAAGGTCAACATGTTTGACGTCCCTCTGGAGGTGCAGTACGTGAGGCTGGTGCCCGTTGCCTGCCATCACGGCTGCACCCTGCGCTTCGAGCTCCTGGGCTGTGAGGTGAATGGTGAGTGCTGGGGCAGGGTCGGTCCTGGGCGGGGTGGGTGGCCTTCCCTGCCCCGCTTCTCAGAGCTGAGCTGGGGGGGCGCGCATGAGGCGGGTCACCCGGCCACACGGTCCTGCCTGGTGTCCCTGTCTGCCACCCATGGCATTCTGGTCGGTAGAGAAAAAGATGCTGCTTCCGTTTTCACAGTATTTTCACGCTTCTGAGTGGTTCCCTGAGCTTCTGGAATGCGTTTGTGCTGTTGCATAGCCCTCGGCCCTGAGGCAGGAGCTCGTCTGTTTTGTTCACTGCTGTGTGGCCAGTGCCTGGCTCGTAGGTGCTCTGTGCGTATACTTGGAGTGAATGAATGAAGAATCGATGAATGAGAGAAGGGAGGCCCAGATGAATGAGTGATCAGGGGCATACAGCTGGCAAGTGTGAAACTTTGATCTGGATCCCTGGGCTTCTGACGCCCCCCCAGCCAGTGCTTTCCCCCCCGAACCTCCTGTGGTCTGCATTCAGGAGAAATAGGGCTGGATCTGGGGCTTCCTGCTACCCTTTCCAGAGAATTCCAGATAGAGGGATGGGGGGACAGAGAGGCACAGTGTCTGCAGAGCCAGAAAACACTCAGCGTTGGAGAGGTCGGGGTGCAGGGGCTGGACTGACCGTGTGGCTCAGCGGGCTGGCGCTCTGAGGTCTGGGTGTCCCTCTCTTTGCAGCCATGGCACCCCCTGCTGGCCCACGGTGGGACTGCAGAGCGCAGGAGGAGCCGCTCGTCCTTTCTAGTCCTTCCCAAGACCCGCCCACCATGTGGCGCCTCCTCCTGTCATCCCCTTTCAGACGTGCCCGGTACCCCTCTGAGCTGAGTTCTGTGGCTGGCTTCGCTTAGTCTTTTTCTAAGTGTGGACTTAAGTCGGCGTGTCCAGCTCGGGGGCTCACTGCCTTCTGAGCCTGATGGTTTAGTGGGGAGTGAAGGTCAGGTGATCGGTGAAGGACAGACGGGTCTGGGCGCCCCAGCCTGGCTCCTCTCCCCCGAGAATCTGGGTCTGAACCTGTGGCTGTTCCAGTTGCCACGTGGCCTGTCGTGGCTGGCTCCCTCGGAGGCCACCAGAGGGCGAGCCTGCCAGCCGAGGGGTGAGGCGGCCTGGCTGTGGCCGCAGGTCTGGACCCGCCCCTTTCCTAGCAGCCCTCCCTCTCTTCGCAGGCAGGGGTGGTGTCCTTGGTGAGTCCATCAGTTATTTAACTCAGTGGACATTTATTAAGATATTTATCAAGCTCCTCTGAGCACCTGGCTCCAGGGAGCAATACCGGTGAGATTCCTGACCTCGTGGAACTTGAATTCTAGTGAGGGAGGCTGATGCCAGACGAAGAGCAAAGAAAAGAAAAACTAGAGGGTGATGCCGGGAGGGCGACTTCGGGGGCGGGGAGGGGAGGGGACGGCACAGGGACTGCCCTGCTGGGATGGCCTTTGAGTGGAGGCTGGAATGATGGAGAGCAAGCCACACGAAGAACTGGGGAAGAGCATTCCAGGCGAGGAGTTGGCGAGTGCAGAGACCCTGGGTTGTGTCGAGGGGATGGAAGGCAGGCCAGTGGAGCTGGAGCCTAGAGAGTGAGGGCAGCTGGTGAGTGATGAGGCCAGAGAGGAGGATGGAGCAGACCGGCCAGGGCAGTGTGGACCATTTGAGGCTTCAGGTCTTTACCTCAGATAAAGCTTGCCCATGGGATGTGATTAGAGTTGTGTCTGGGCGAGAGCCCTCAGGCTGTGTGGGTTATGGGGCAGAGGGCCGCTGTGCAGAGGGGACTCCTGCGGGAACCCGGGTGCTTGGATCAGGAAGGTGGAGTCAGTGGGTTAGAGCGCTCAGCTCTCAGTGGGCTCCGTGGGCCAGCAGCGTGAGCATCACCGGAGCTTGTAGAGTGTAGACTCCGGCCCCACCCTAGACCGCTGAGACAGAATCCACATTTTAACGAGACCCCAGGGGATCTGTGAGAAGCACTGCTGTATATCTCATTTTATGGATGGGGCCTGGAGAGGGAAGGGACTCCTAGGGTCACATAGTGAGTGCTGGAGCCGCGAGCCCTGGGCTTGGCGCCCTCCCAGCTGCATCTCCCCAGGAAGGCTGTCCGACTGCCTGGGGAGGCCCGAAAGTGAGGGGCATGGACTGCTGGAAGCAGATGATCTAGGAGAGGCCTCCTTGAGCGGATGATGCGACTTGGCGTCCTCTTTGAAGCTGCCCCAGGCCTTAGCTGGCATCGGGACGAGCCACCTCCCAGCCCAGTGGGTTCCCTGTGTGTCGGGGGGGGGGGGGTTTCCTGGTGCACCGCCCTCATGGAGATGGTACAATTGGCATCTTTATGCTTGCCAGGCACATGTCTGTAGTGGGGAGGGTGCATGCATCTGGGGCGACAGTGACGTGAAGCTGCGGGGTAGAGGCATGGCTTTCTAGCCCCCCCACCCCCAAGTCCCCAAAGGGACAGAGTTGTGGAGCGGGGATTCTGCAGGTGGGAGACACGCCCCACTCTCTTGAGAGTTTTCTCTTCTCCTGCCCAGCCCTGACTGTCCTCGCCACCTGCACGTGCAGGTGACTAGTGCAGAGCGGCTGGCACATTCCTGAGGGCGGAGCAGACCTGACGGCACCCCCAGGGCTCAGTGTGGAGTGCGTGAAGGCGTCTGGGAGACACTGAGGGACGGGCTGCTGGAGAGGGTGCAGGATGCCCCCTGAGCCCCAGGAGTCCCGACTTCCCTGACCTCCACCTGCTGGAGGACGAGAATGTTGTCCGTCCTTCGCCAGGTCCCCACTGGGCGGGACTTCGGCTCTGGGTGGGTGCGTGGTGGTGGAGATGATGTCACCGTGTGCTGCCGTGGGTAGGAGTTCATGTGTGTCACTCTCAGCCTCAGTTTTCTCTCTGTGGAATGGTGACTCACTTCCTCTTTGTTCGGGTTTTTGCGGGTAGATTAAATGCCTGATGTAAGCACTGAATCCCTGAGATGGTTGTTATTAATGTTGCTGATGACAATCCCAGGACTCAGCGTGCGGGTCGCAGCTGTACCACAGGAGTGACAGAGGAAGTGCTGGGAGTCCAGAGGAGGGACGAGTCCCGCCTGAGTTGGGTGGTCAGGGCACCCTTCCTGGAGGAGGTGTCTCAGGAGTCAGGCTGTGAAGGCAGGTGGGAGGTGGTGGATCAGGGCCTGCCCTGTGCTGGGGTGGGGGGTTGGGGGAATGAACTCTGAAGGACAAGTCAGGATCGGGGTGGGCGCTGAGAGCAGCTGGCTGAGGTGAGGAGTGCGGGGGCAGATGGGTGGCTCTAGAAGGTGCAAGGAGCATCTGTCTGTTGTCCAAGAGGATGCAGGGGCTGGTCAGGATCTGCAGAGTTCTTTCCCTTTCTTGCCTGTGTCACAGCCCTGGGAGGCTGTGGATCCCGGATGTGGTGACAGCCCCCCTTCCTAGCAGGATGTGCTGAACCACTGGGCCTGGAGGACAACAGCATCCCCGACAGGCAGATCACTGCCTCCAGCACCTACCGGACCTGGGGCCTGAACGCCTTTAGCTGGTACCCCTTCTACGCGCGGCTGGACAAGCAGGGCAAGTTCAACGCCTGGACCGCCCAAAGCAACTCTGCCTCCGAGTGGCTGCAGGTGGGCCGGCCCCTCCTGGGGCGCAGGGCTGGGCTCGGCTGGGACCCGCTGGGACCGGGTGGGGCTACCAGACCTCCACCCTCCACCTGGCTCAGGCTGCTGCTCCCCAAGAGGGAGTTTCTCAAAAGCCTGCTTTTTCTTTGGCTTTGCTCTTTCTTCCTCCCGTGTGCCCCGGCTTCTTCTGATTCTGTAACTCCAGAGGGAGAGCGGGAGCTCAGCACTGCCTCCACCGAGGCCCCCAGCCCCAGGTGGAGAAAGGGCGTGTGTGGGTGTGGGTGTGGGTAGGGTCGTGCCCCCTCTACTGGCCGCCACAGCATGACAAGTGAGCCCTCGGACAGTGGGGCAGGGTTCGGGGGGGGACATGTGACCAGACGCTGTGGGATTTTTCCACCTGAGCACCGAGCATATGCATTCGGCCCCATTGTCTGGGACACACCGTGAGACAGCGCTTGGATTTCACGGGAAACCTGGGCATCTGCTCATTGTGTAGATGACGAAACTGAGTCTTTGTCTGGGGCCCACCTGCTGGTTGGCAGTGAGTTGGGTTGCAAGCTGGGTCTTGGGGCTGCACGTCTGGGGGGGCAGCTGGCAGCCTCCCCGGGGTACTAGGAGCCAGAGGTCTGTCTCGAGGCCCCCAGGGGCATGATATTCTGTGGAGCCGGTTCCGTCAGGAGCCGCCCGCCTGTGGACTCCCCTCAGGACCAGCGGCAGGCTGTGCGCAGCCCTGCAGGGGCCCCGGGAGCCGTTCCTGCCCCTCCAGGCTCCAGCCCTTCCTGCCTGGTCCCCATCATCCGAGGGGCTGGCCAGGGCCCAGGTCTGAAATCGGGGCTTCCGCGCGGTGACTGCGAACAGTGTCTGACAGAGTAGGTGGTGGTGTTTATGTCCATTTTATAGAAGAGGAAACTGAGGCTCTGCCAGGTGAAGTGGCTTTCCCCAGACGAGAGTTCATGCCCCAGTGTGTTTGCCTTTTCTTGCTTCATGGAGATGCTTCAGGCAAAGAAAACGTGGTTGGTTTTTCCTATAGGTCGACCTGGGCTCCCAGAAGCAGGTGACCGGGGTCATTACCCAGGGAGCCCGAGACTTCGGCCACATCCAGTACGTGGCAGCCTACAAGGTGTCCCACAGTAATGACGGCGCGAACTGGACTGAGTACCGGGACCAGAGGGCCGCAGACAGCAAGGTGAGTGTCCGGCCGCCTGCCCCACACGGCCCCAGGGGTGCCTGGCCTGTGCTCTGCCAGGAGGGGGCTGGCCTGGGGCCCTCCTGACACTCTCTCTGCCTCCAGATCTTCCCTGGCAACTTGGACAATAACTCCCACAAGAAGAACATGTTTGAGACGCCCTTCCTGGCTCGCTTCGTGCGCATTCTGCCTGTGGCCTGGCACAACCGCATCACGCTGCGCGTGGAGCTGCTGGGCTGTTAGGGGTAGGCCAGACCGAGGCCACTGGGAGGGCCGTGGGGCACCTGCCCCTTCTCTGGTCCTCCTGGCTTCTGTGGGCCTGCCGCCTCCTCCACCCTCCCTCCTGATTGTAGCTAACCTGGTGGCGCGGGTTCCACCCTCCCTCCTTCCCTCCACCTCCCACATGCCCCCTGCGCCCAGCCCTCCTGCCATCCCTTGTTGAAGGCGCTGTGGGAGGGGAGGAGGTCTGGGATGGACAGGGAAGGGCGAAGTAGGGCATGTGTGACCTGCACCTCTCAGACCCCCGATTCCAGCCTCTGTCCTCCCCAGCCCCTCTCCCACACCTCACATTCCATGGCCCTGGAGGAAGGCCCTTAGGCGCCAGGCGGGAGATAATGGCCTCCTGCCCCTCAGCCCTGACGCGTGTTGCTGCCACTCCTGCTGTTGCCACCTAGCCCCCGACACTTCCCCTCCTTATCTCCTTGGAGCCCCTCTTGACCCTTGTCCTGAAGCCTAGAAAGAGACCGGAAGGGGGTGGGGTGGGTCCATGGAGAGAGGGGGAGGAGGTGGGTGGGCATGGGGGACCCTCTGTGCTGGTTGTTCACCCCAGAGTACACAGGCAGCTTCCAAAATATATTTATATCACCCCCTGGAACTCTTGCTGTGGTTCATCATTGCTCCTTTGAAATGGGCCTCGGCTTGTGCTGGTCCCCACCCCCCACCCTCGTCCACCCCGAGCCCCAGACTCCTTGTGTCGCTTGCCTGACGACAGAGCGCTTAACAGCAGCAGGACGCAGCCAGGACTTTGAGTCCCAATCCTTGGGCTCCCCCTCCAGACCCCTGCAGCTCTGGGGCCTCAGGCGCCAGCGCGGTGAGGGGTCCAGGGGTGCCTGGTACAGAGGCTGTCTCCCTTTGCTTCCTTGCCATGCCAGGAGGACAGGCTGGTGCTGCTGGTTTTTCCCTTCGGCACTTTGCATTTTCTCTGCAGCTGGAGTGGTGGGCTGGAGGAACTAGTCGAAACTCCATGAGCCTGGGCTGCTTTCAGAACTGTGGGGGGCCCCAGGGTGGGGTGCAGTGTGGGATGGCAGGGACTGGGGCTCTGCCAGGTGGGTCCGAGGCTCGTGGGAGGCCGCTGGCATCTTTACTCCGGGGCTTGGAGGAAAGCCCCAGGGGAACTGTGATCCTTTGCCCTCCCCTATGCAGGGGCCGGCAGGAAGTGGCCAGTGGGGGCAGTGCCCTGGTGATCTGAGCAGGGGTGCTGGCGGCTAGAGGAGGACTGCTAGCCGGGAAAGGGGCACATGAAACCACTCTAGTGTTCGAGGCCTTGGGACACAAGGTGAATTTTCTGGCACGAACTTTGGGAGCCGTGCTGTGATATGACAGGCACCTCTGGGCAGCAGATCTGGCCACGCGGCTGCCAAAGGCAGGGTGTGGTTTCGTGGAACTTGGTCAGGGAACTTAGTCTGGAATTGGCTCCTTCCTGACAGCTGCTGTTGCCAGGGCTTCTTGGCTGGGCAGGGACAGAAGCAGAGGCCCAGGCTGTTATCTCTGAATGAACGGGGGGTGTCGGGCTCCCCACCCCTAGGGTCCCTCGGCCCCCTCCTGCCTGTGTCAGGGCTCTCCTCTGCAGAGCTGCATGGATTGGGTTTGGAGTCTGTCTTTCTGGGTTCCCTCCTGGGAGCATTTCCCACCCCAAGCCCTGTTCTGCCCTCTCCCGGGGGCTAGCAGACAGCAGGAGAAGCATCTCATCCCCACGTCTCTGCGCTGGCATGTCCTGCCTCCCCAGGGACTAACTGTAGCTCGACCCTTGCTAGAACCCAGGAGTCCCACTTGTAGAAGGGGAAACTGAGAGCTTCACTCCCATCTGCAACTCATCCCTCTAGGTGGCACTGAATATTTTCTGTGGGCCAGTCTCTTTGGCTGGCCGTGTGGGCTGGTAGGTAGTACTCACAAGCCCACCATCTGGCCCACGAGACCGGGGGCGACTCTGGAATAGCCTTGACCACCTCTCAGGCCTTCTGCTCATCTTTGCAGCCTTGGATATGTTCGCTGTCACCTTCTGGGACCCTGGAGCGGAGCCCCCTCACTCCTGACCCTTGTGCCCTCGGCCCCTCTCCCTGGGCAGCCTCCTCCACAGACATAGCTTTGAGCATCGCCTCCACGAATTGACTTTTTTATTCCTGACTGCAGTCCTGAGAGCCACCTTTGAGGTTCTGCCTGCTGGCCAGCCCTGCCACCCCCAGCATTAAACTCGTCCCAAAGCTGACCTCCCCTGTCTGTCCCTCTCCTTGCACCTGTGGCTGTCAGCACTGGGACCCGTCGCCCCGCCTCTCCCAGGAGTCCAGTCTCCTTTCCCTTCCTGGTTTAAGTATAGCGGAGTGGTTAGGGGCTCAGGGTCTCTAGCCGGACGACCTGGGTTCAAATCCTGGCTCCGAGTGACCTTGGCAGTTAAATCTCTCTGGGCCTCAGTTCCCTCCTCCGTAAAATGAAAAAAATAGGACCTTGTGGCCTTGTGGGGACTAAAGCCCGCCCCGTGGGAGGCCTCATAGACTTCGGTCATTGTCATCAAGGAAGCTTGCAAGAGTTTCCAGGTTGGTACTTATGTCCTGTGTATTTCCCCTCCCATCCATCCTGCACACAGTGCTCAGACATGTCTCTCCTCCTCGCAGAGGAACCTTCATTGGCTCCCTCTTGCCCATCAAGCCTGGTGTTCACTTTGGATACAGTTTAGCTTCTAGTCCACTGCAGCTCTTTGCTCTCTGATTTACTCCTGGCTGTGTGTGAGTGTAGCACACGTGCACGTGCACACACACACACACACATACCCCCCAGAGGCATGTGCACGTGAGCATGCGGGCTGTCGAATGTATTTAGGAAGAGGCGCTGGGCTCAGTGACCCTGTGGCCCTCCTCCCAGCCAAATGGAAGGACCTCTCTTGGCTTTTCTGCTGAGGGAACAATGGTGCTGTCCAGGCCAGGGCCCCCTTGGTCTGGACGGGAAAGAAAACACTCTGTCCAAACAGAGGCATCCTGGGAGGTGGCTGCCGGGATGGCTGTGCTGACAGATGTCAGGATTCTAAGGGAGGGTCCCCCTGTTGGAGGACCAGTCAGAAGCCTGCTTGCCCCTGCAGGCTGCTGGGAACATGCCAGCCTATGCCTCCTGTGGCCCCAGGGCCACTCATTCTAGCCCCACCCTCTAGGGCAGCATCCACATGCCTGACCCTGAGTTGAGTCTGGCTGGCGGGTTCATGATAGCTGAACTCCAGGGCAGGAGGGGTGTTCACACCCCCTTTCAGCTATTGGTGATGGTGGGGGGAGGTCAGCATAGAGAGCCTCACCCTTTCCACTCCCCACCGTGTGGGCCAGAAAGTCCACCTGCGGAGTGCAGGAGAGGGGCTCCTCCTGCTAAGTCCCCTGTTTTTGGTTAACCAGGGCGTTCTAATGGGACCCTTCTTCTGCAAACTCTCCTCTTTCATCCATCACTTACCTCCTCCCCCAAGTTGTGACAACCTCAACTCTTGGACATTACCTTCACAGCTTGGCCAGCGGCTCCGCGCTTCGAGGGGTGGTCCCCAGCCAAGTCTGGATTCAGCCCAATCCTGCAGCAACTCCTCCCTTTGGGCCCAGCCTTTGGAGGGAAAGGGGCGTGTCTTCCTTTAAGGGGCTGGCCCGGCGGGAGCGCGAGGGTTTGTCCGCAATCGCTTCCTTTCTGGCCATTCAAGATCCCCAAATCCGCCTGCTTCCTCGGACCCGGACAGCCCGCGGCCAACAGCGCTCGCGCCGTCGAGGAGCCACCTGGGGACGGTATGTGGGTCGGGGATGGCCGGGTTCCTGGGGCCCCGTGGGGGCCAGGTTTCCTCCCTCCCCACTTTGGGTCTTGTGCAGCCCCCACGCCTCCCTGGGCAAGGTCCGGGAAGCGGGCAGGGGGAATGAGCTGGGCACCAGGGTCGGGGCGGAGCTGGGGTGGGATCGCCGGCGGGGGTGACTGGGGGCGGGTGGGGTGGGTGCGGTGCGGGGGCGCTGGGCCCTGGTGCGCGCCGCCAGGAGGCAGATCCCGAGCGAAACCCGTGGCCTCGGAGACCACCGCCCGGGTGCAGCCACCTTCCCACCGGGGCCGCTGGACTCCTTCCCATCTCCTGTGCGGGTTCTGCCGCCGCCAGCACAGCGCACCGCGCACCGGGCTCTGCCCCGGGGCATCTGTCGGATGCTCGGGGCCACGAGAACTCTGAGAGGGGCTGGGGACCACCCGCGAGGCGGCGGGCGGGCGGACCTGCGCTTCTCGGCCTGTGGCAGTCCGCGCTGGCCGTCCCGGGGCAAACGCCAGAGATGCCCATCGGTTTCAGACCTCGGTCCACTGGGGTTTCTGCCTTAGGAACAGCGAGACCAGAAGGGGCCGAGAGGGCGGAGGGTAGAGCCCTGGATGGGGTCGCTCAGAGAGGAAATAGCGCAAGGCACTCTGTCACCAACTCGCCAGGTGGCCCCGAGCAGCCTGTGACCCAGTCTGGACTGCGGTGTCCAGTGCCTCTGCTCTCTGCAGCAGGGGGAGGTGATGGACCGCGCCTGGCCCCGCTCCCGGGGCCCTGCAGGGCCAGCCGGCCGGGCACGCTGCTAGGAAACACCTTCGCCTTCCACTTTCCGGAGCCGCACGGTTCAAAGGCGCGTGTAAGCCTTGTCTATACAGGGGGCACCGAAGTCAAATTCCACGCTGGGAGGCGGGCTCGAGGAGACCTGGAGGACAATGCTGCCCTCTGCTGGTGTCTGGGGGACTGGCACGGTCGCGTGGCCCTCGGAGGCTTGTCCGGTGGCGCTCCGTCTTCCTCCCAAGTCAGGGTTGGGCTTGTCCCGGTATGTGGAGGGGTCCTGAGGCAAGTGGTGCTGGGAAAAGCAAAGGATGGGAGGTCAGAATAGGTCTAATTTCCACCTATTTACCAAAGATAAAGCCTGGGGTAGTTCACTCACTTCCATGCCCTTGGCCTCGGGTTCCCCAACTGTAAAGAGAAGGCAATGGTGGCTGCTTTCTCTCCCAGGCAATGAGAAGGGAGGAGGATCCGCTGAAATAACGTGAGACTTCACTTTCTAAGTGATTAGTAGTAATCCTAGCTAGTGTTTTTGAGTGCTTGCCCCCTCCATTGCTCTGCAGACATTCTCTCCCTTAATCTTCATGAAAATATTTTCTGGTCGGTACTCTTGTGACCCCCATTTTACAGATGAAAGTGAGGCTCAGTGACTTCTCAATGGCAGACTGTTACTAAGTGGATGGAGCCAGAACCAAATCCAGGTGGCCAATCTGGTTCTGAAATCTGCCGCCATGTTCCTCTGCCAATAATATCAGCTGCTGATTGCTTCGCACTTGCTGTGCGGTCAGGGGCTGGATGTCGTTCATCTGGTGTGATCCTCACCACGGCCCTATAGGGAGGGGGCTGTTGTTATCCCCTTTTTACAGATGAGGAAATGGAGGCACAGACAGGTGGAGTAACTTGCCCAAGGTCACTCTGTAGGATGCAGGTGTGTCCGGCTCTAATGCTGAGCCCAGGTCTGGGTGTCCAGGCAAGGCTCCAGCTGACTTGGGGAGCCACCCACTGCCACGGGGACTGGGCTAGACTCGATCTTGGGCCTTCCAGCTGGTGGCAGGTCTGTGGTGGTCCTGAGAGGGAGCAGAGGCGGTCCATTGCTACACTGCCCTGTGCTTTAGCATAACAGTCAGGGTGGTCCTTGTGCTCAGCCCCCGAGCTTCCCTGTTAGTCTTCTCTGGAGATGGGGAGACTTCTATTCAGAGAGGTCACGTGGCTTGCCCAGGGTCACCCAGCCAGCAGGTCGCAGAGCCTCGATACAAACTCGGCAAGCCTAACTCAGAACCTCAGGCTTGTGTGCTGCCTCCTCTTGGGGGGCTACAGGAGGGGGCCAGCTTCCACCCGGGTGGAGCTCCAGGACACCAGGCTGATCTTTTCTTCAGAGCTCCTTTCGGTTTTCTTGGCGTGCCCCTCCACCCCCAAGGTTGGATGACTGCTGGGCTCGCATCCAGCCAAGAGGGGTGTTGACCTGGTCACACCTCGCCATTGGCGGTAGTGTTCCTAAACTAGAGGAAAGCCAGGGAGCGCCCAGACTGGAGAGGGCCCGGAGGAACAGAGAACAAGGCTGTTTGTAGCTCCAAAGGAGGAGGAGCCAGGCTGAGGACACGCCCCTGACCGGTGGGAGGAGGACAGCCAGAATGATGGGTTTAGAATGTCAGTCAGGCTCCTGATGCTCCTCTGCTGGACACTCTTCGTGTCTTCCCTTCGGTGCCACATCGTGGGGCCTGTGACTGCCCCTCGGACAGCATCTCCTACCACCCTCCCTCTTGCTCCCTGGGCTCCAGCCTCCCTGGACTTCAAGCTATTCCTGCCAAAGGCCTTTGCACTTGCTGTTCCCTCTCTCGGAAAGCTTTTCCCTACCATCTCCAAAGCTCTCATCTTCACCATTGATCCCCTTCTCAGGGACCTTCCTGATCCATCCTGTCTCCAGGAGCACCCTCGTCCCCCGCTTCTTCCACTTCTGTCACGTATGTCGCTTTCACATCTCATACGTCTCCCATCGCGTTTACTGTCCATCTCCCTCACTAGAATGTAAACTCCACGACGACTTCCGGTTTCTGTCCCCCGTGCCTAGAACTGTGCCCCGCACATGGGAGACGCGTTCCCCAGCCCCTTCATCTATCACCTGGGTAACCTTAGCCGAGCAACCTAGCGTCTCTGAACCTCAGTTTCCTTGTCTGTATGACGGGGACAATAATTATGATATTGTGAGTCCCACAGGTGACTACATCCACGAAAGTGCATTGACCAGTGGAACGCAGTCCTTAAATGTGACAGACGGTTGTGAGGGTTGGCTGAAAGAGCTCAGCGGAGAGTCCTGCCTCCTGGCTGTGTGACCTTTGGACCGTTGCTTCACATCTCTGTGCCTCTGTCTGCCTGTGGATTAAATGTGGGAGAGTACAGTTCTCCTTGCTGACAGGGGTGGGGGAGCTCTTGCCAGGACTGAGGAACTGCCAGACATGGAAGCCCTTTAAGATGCAGGGAGCAAGTGTGGGGCCTAGGCTTGAGGTTGTGAGTGGGTGCTGGGGTCCCCGAGGCCGGGAAGGGGTGCCTGGGAGCTTGCTGGGGGATGCTGGAAGGGACCGCAGTCTGTTCTGTCTCAGTGAGTGTTCTGAACTGTGAATTCCCTCATTCATGATGTCAGAACGATGAGGGGACCGTGTCACCGTCATATGGAATCGCATTGGTTCCGTGGTGGGTTCCCAGCACCCTGATGTGTTGGAGGGACCGTGTCGCGATTTCTCACATTTAAAGAGCAAGCTGTAGCAGCGTGTGACTTCCTCAGGACAAATGCCAGCAGTCCTGCAGAACGTGCCTTTCCCTCGCTATCCAAACTCTTATGATACACTGTCCAAAACTCAGGAGCCAGACAGATTTGGGTAACGCACGCAGCATCTCTTCCTGCCGAGTTCCCCCAGCTCCCAGCGTCCAGACTCTTGCCATCCCAACTCAAGGACGCGGTAGCTGTGCTGAGGGAGGCTGCCTGTGTGCTGCTCTACACGCCACGGTTTCTGATAAAAGTGGGAAACGGATGCAGAAGTTGCAAAGACATTTCCCCCATGTTAAAAAAATGATCGAGGGGCCGGCCCAGTGGCGTAGTGGTTAAGTTCACGCGCTCTGCTTCAGTGGCCCTGGGTTCTCAGGTTTGGATCCCTGGCACAGACGTAGCACCGCTCGTCAGGCCATGCTGGCGGCATCCCACATAAAACAGAGGAAGATTGGCACAGACGTTAGCTCAGCAACGATCTTCCTCAAGCAAACAGAGGAAGATTGGAAACAGATGTTAGCCCAGGGCCAATCTTCCTCACACACACACAAAAAAAGATCAAAGAAGATGGTTCACCCTGGGTCAGATTTTTAACTTTGGCCAATCTGGTTTCTGTTAGAATCCAGTGCCCCCAAGGACCTCCGTCTCAAAGGAGGTCGCCCTTGCCACAGCCATGAAGGCTGCAAAGGGCTGATTGACCCTTTGGTGCCACTGTCAGGGGGCCAGTGGGTTTAGTGCCCAGTGGGTGCCACTGTCAGGGGAGAGTTAAAGGGGTTGGTCTTTTTTTGTTAGGGTTGTCCTTGTTTTTGTTAGTCCTCTGCTCACCAAGTTGCGTATAATTTGCAGTCATCTGTCCCAAACTTATTTTTCCCCTAAGCTTGTTTGTTTTTCATGCATGATCCTGCAAAAATCCACTTTTTTTTTTTTTAATACAAAATCACTGGCAGCAGCGCCCGCCTTTGCTCGTTCTGGGGAAGCGCTTTCTTACCGGGGAGCGTCTGCACCGGAAGAGCTGCTGGAAGGGGCTGCAAACGCTGCACACGGAGGCTCTGGGCGCCCCGGGCCAGGGTGGACCCCTGGGGCATCCAGCGCAGCATCAACAACCCTCTGGGCCCTCATTCCACTTCCCTCCTCCTTCTGAATGTGGGACCTCAAGGGAGGAAAGGAAACCAGCTCCAAGCCAGGCCCTGGGCTACCTGCTCCACACACATCACTTCCCTGAATTAGACCCGGTGGTTCCGGGCTTGGGCACTGGAGTGGGTTCAAATCCTCACTCTGCCACTTCCTCGCTGGATGACCTTGGGCATTATTTAATCTCTCTGGGCCTTGGTTTTCCCGTCTGTAAAATGCGGGTACTAATAGGTCCCATCTCAGGGGTGGTGGTGAGGATTAAATGAGATCGTATGTGCTCATGAAACGCAGCTTTAATATTTTTATGCCTATCATAAAGTGGAAGTGAGTTGTTTGTCAGGCCAAGTCAGGCTAAGCTGCGTTCACAAAGGGGACTTGAGATGCGACCTTAAATACCATGGGACTTTGTTTCTCTCTCATGACCTGGTGCAGGTGGGGGAGGGCCAGGGCTGGAGGGGTGGCCCTGCCATTCGATCTGTGGTTTCCATCTCTGAGTCTAACGTGGCTGCTCAGTCGCCAGGAGGTTGGGGCGAAGAATACCAGGGAAAGGTGTCCCTAATTGTTTGAATGGCATGTCCTGCATGGGGCACGTGTTATTTCTGGGCAATGCCATGGGTCAGCCCCGCCCAGCCGCCAGGGAGGCTGGACACACAGCCTTCAGCTGACTGGTCACACGGATCTAGAATTCTGCTACTACAGGAGAAAAGTAGGGCATATTGGGGAGCAATAAGTCGTGGTGAGTTTTACGATCTCTCTTTCACATGTGAGGAAACCTCTCCAGGGTCACACAGCTCGTGAGTGGCGGAGCTGTGATTTGAACCCGGATCCTCCCGTCCCCAATCTCTGCCTTAGGTTGCCTGCCTGTGCCTGGGCTGCCCAGATCCACGTCACCAAGGGGCTTTGTGGGTGTTGCCTGGGGATTCCTCTGGGACAAGAAGCGAGGCCTCAGAGGGCAGTGTCCTCCGCAGGGCACAGCTCGCAGGGCAAGTCTGCGCCTCAGGGTCTCTGCAAAGATGTCAGAGAGAACAGTGGGGTCTACCTCGCCACCTCCTCCACATCCCTAACTTCCTCTCCCGCGGGAGCTCCTGACTGTTCTGGAAACAAGAATGTTTCCTCCACAGTCCTACACCCTTGTAGTCCGATGTTTGTCTTGTCTTTCCCCCTCCCTCCCTCCTCCCCTTTCTCCCTTTCTCTCTCTCTTTCTCTTGTTCCCTCCCCCTTCTGGCTCCTGTGCACAGTCCTTCGTAGGGCCACATACTGACAGTCACAGTAGAGTGGCGGTTCTGGCTTCCGCTTTGGCTGTTTTAAATTACACTCTAAGCGGTTTCCCGCGATGCTGCGTGATGATCATAGTTAGGCTTCTAGATGCCTGCTCTGGCCTTGTTGCCCCACAGCGCCTTCTGGTCCACCCAGGAGGGCTGTTTCTAAGATGTAGGGCTGACCCTGTGGTCCTCCGCTTAAAGCCATTCCTGGCAGCCCAGGGCCTTTGGGACAAAGGACAGGCTGCTGAGCCTGGCACCAAGCCGTCAAACACTGGTCTCGCTGACCCCTTCCCTCCTCTCCCTGGTATCAGCCAGGGCTTGGCAGGAAGCAGAATTCGCCCTAGAAGTTTGCAATAAAGAGAATCCGATGAAGGGATGACTCCTAGAGAGGAGGGTGGATGCAGCAGACAGGGGAGTGGGGGATGCAGGGCCAAGCATGGGCCCTCACTGCCCCCTAGGCCTGGAGGGGACAGGCGAGGAAATGGTGTTACAGAGCCCATGAGAGCGGGTCCTGGGAGAGGAGCCCCCGCTGGAGCCGTGCTCCTGAGGGTCACAGATGTGGCCGAGGCACGAGAGTGAGGACCGGCAGGGAGGAAATAATGCCCTCTCTGCTCTTTCCTCCCCCGCCTGCCCATCTCCTGTGGGTGCCTCCCACTCGCTGAGTCTGGCTGGAAGTCAGAGGGCCAGGGCGCCCGGGAGAAGTGGCACACAGGGGCCAGTGCAGGGCAGATGTGGGGCACCGATGGAGAACTTCCAGCACGGCCTAGCCCGCACGTGCTCTCTTTGGCCTCTGCATCTCTGCGTTTGCTGGGTCCCTGCTGAGCAAACCCCGCTGTCCTGCGCCATCTGGCTCCCTCCTGGACCTCAGTCTAGCTTCCCTGCTCCTTCTCTGCACCCCATCTTTGTGTTCACCACACAGCATGGTGACCCCCAGCCTGTGACTGCCCCCTCCCTGCACGGAGCTCCTCGGAGGCCTGATCCAGCGCTCAGTAGATGGCGATGACCAGGGCGGGGACCCGGGAAGGTGCGTGAGGCACTGGCCTTGGGCACAAACTTAAGGGGGGGAGTGTGTGTGCGCCAAAAAAATTCAGTAATCAAGACATAATATTTTAGTGCAATATTCAAAAAAATCAAATCAACAAACGACAGCCTGTGGAACAGCTATTTTATTTGAGTGTCCACCGAAACCCGAACAGCCCCTCAGAAGTGTTCTACTGTGATGTTTAAATTTTTTTGGACCTTGACCCAAGATACGAAATAAATTTCACATTGTGACCTCCCCACTTCATCCCCACACACCTTTCTGCCAAAACAAAAGCTTCACAATGTAGGCCTCATCCTCCCCAAATACGGATGTGCCCTGGTATTTTCTAGTCTAGTCCAGTCTCTTCCATGCCGTTAAAAAATGCTGCTCACAGCCTTTCAAATTCAAACCTGCAGTTTGAAAAACGTCGATGCTATCGTGTTGTCCTGCTTAATTTCTCCACGTCTCTCTGCTGCCTCGTAAGTCAGGATTTGTTGGCTTGCTCATGGCCATCTTGCCTGTGGGCTGTGGCCCCCGGAGAGCAGGGACCTTGTCTAACTCGTCACTGCTGTCTTCTTGGCTCTTGGGTCACAGAAGATGCTCCATAATACTTGTTGAGCGAGTAGGTGCCGGAGCCCAGGGGTCCCCAGCCCCCACAGTGGGGCTTCTCTAACTGGCTTGTTTTTCTCCTCTTCCCAGTTGGCCCCGGGCCCCAGCCCTGCCCAGGACCCCCGGAGCTGCCGCCATGCATGACACCATGGGGCTGCTGGTCCTGCTGCTGCTCCCGCTGGCCGGCGTCTCCGGGCTGCCCTTCTACAACGGCTTCTATTACTCCAGCAGCCCCGTGGGCAACGGCCATGGCGAAGGTGGGCCGCCTTTTGGGCCCAGCTTGGGCTCCGCCTGCCGGGTGACCGAGACCTCCCCTGGCCCCTGCTGTGACCCAGCAGCCCTCTTCCCATTGGGGACTTTGCATTAGGCCAGGCTCGCTTCTAACACGAGATGCTTGAGTCACTCTGTGTTTGCCAGCTCCACGGACACGGAGCCCAATGTACTTAAGGACGACCACTTGTGCTTTTTATACTTTCCCAACATCCTGCCAGTTTGTCAAGACCGAGCATAAATGTGACCTCCCCTGATCTCCCCAGTGGAAAGGGGTTGGGGTCAGACAGATGTGAGTTTCAGTCTTAATGTTGCCACTTCCTAGCTACGTTGCTTTGGGCAGGTGACATTTTAGTTGGTGGTGGCTGCACACCTACTATGTGCCAGGCAGGCTTCTAGGTGCCTTACCTACATTGTCTCACGTAAACCTCACAAACACCCTGACATGGGCAAGGGTGAGAATAAAACATTTAACATCCAGGGCAGCACGGGCCCTGACCAGGCTCGATGGATGCTGGCTGCCCTCGCAGCCCCAAAAGCAGATACTGTTTATTATTCCATTTTGTAGATGAGGAAACGGAGGCTCAGAGGGTTGAGCCAGGTGCTCAGGGCACACGGATCTTAAGAGGCCACGCTGAAATCTGTCTGTGGAAGGACTGGGAAAATGAGCAATGCCTGGCCCCTCCCCGTCTTGATGTGGGCTCCCTCAAGGCTCTGGGGCAGAAGCCGCTCTCTGCCTCCTCTGGTTCCAGGTGGCTGCCTGCATACCTTGCTGCTGTGTCACTCCAGTCTCTGCCTCCATGGTCACATTGCCCTCTCCTCCTCTGTGGGCAAGTCTCCCTCTGCCTCCTTCTAAAAAGATACTTATGATTGCATTTCGGGCCCATCTGGAAAACCCAGAATACCGCCCCCCATCTCTAGTTCATTGATTTAATGCCATCTACAAAATCCATTTGACTGTAAAAGGTGACACTCCCAGGTTCCAGGGAAGAGGCCCTGGATATTTGGGGGAGCCATTGCTTAGCCTACCACACCCCTTTTCTCCAGAATTGGTTTTGTTGTACAAGCACACTTTAATGAGATTCAAGGAAACTTAAAAACATCAGCTTTCTACCCATCAGTCCACCACTTGACCAGGCCAACTCTTCATTTTTCTCCTTCCCTTTAGTTCCTGAATATATGTGAGCAAAATCACAAATAGTGCCCCCACCCAGGGGAACCACTGCTAACGTTTTAGGTGTATCCTTCCAGCCTTTCATACATGATTAAGAGAATTTCCTTTAGCCTCATACTGTACGTGTAATTTTGTTGTTTCATAGAATACACGTCCGCCAGGTTATTTGACATGGCTGTTTAGTATTTTGTCATATGATTTAGCTAAACATTTTCACTTTATTCAGGTTAAAGCTTCAGACACAACTTTACTAAAGAGCTCTGGGAACACAAAGGGCATTGACACCAAATGACAGCCGGGCTCATGTCTGTTGAGCTCTTTCTCTGTGCCAGGTGTCCCGCCTCACCTGATCTGAGCCTCTCTCAGCCCTCTGTAGGTCCCGTTACTATCCCATGCTACAAAGGAGGAAACCGAGGCTCGATTTCTCTAGACTACGTGTTGTGAAAAGCTGAGACTCAAGCCCATCTTGCCTGCCTCTGGGCCTGTGCTCTCAGACCGCTGTGTCCTGTCATCCAGAGCAGGATCCTCCAGCTTGAGTGACCACAGAGTCACCTGCAGCACTTGTTAGGACACTGATTTCTGGGCGTCACCCCCAGAGCTTCTGAGTCAGCATCGCTGGGTGGGGCCCAACAATGCATTTCTAAAAAGTTCCCAGCGGTGCTGGTGCTGCCGGCCCAGGACCCACTTTGAGAACCGCTGCAGAGGAGCATCTGGTCGTCAGGTGCAGCTCTCGTTCAGCGTGACATGCTCTGTGGGGAGCCTCCTTGTCTATCTCCTGCTGACCCCCCAGGCTGCCCCTCTGCCCCCGCCCTGTGTACCTCCAGGGGCCCGAAGTCCTCACCAGGGTCGTGACACAGTGAGACCGCTGTAGTGGGTCTCAACTAAAGACGAGCCAGCCTGGCCCATGCGCTTGCTTTCTGTGTTGCCTGTTAGGCTCTGGTTTCTTTGTGCCCTTGAGCCCTGAGCACAGTCTCCTCTAGAAGTCCCTGCCTCATCTTACCTGCATTACTAGGAATTCGGGCAGAGTCACGGCGGGCAGTTGGAAGAGAGCGAAGGGCAGGCTGTGCTCTCCTGTGGCCCGTGTCACAGAGAGGGAGACTGGGGGCATCCGGGTCCTAGCCACCCCACCCCCCGTACGGCGGTGCTCTGTCGCCTGCCACATCACATAGCTTTTGCTGCACAACAAACTTCGCGGCTTGAGACAGCAGCCATTTGTTTTGCTCGTGATTCTGTGGGGCAGCATTTGGGCGCGCTCACTGTGCCTGCAGTTGGCGGGCAGGTCGGGGGGGGGGGCTGGTTGGTCTCGGATGGCCCCAGTTGGGACGGCTCCCTGCGCTTTCGTCCTCCAGCAGGTGAGCCCAGGTGTGCTCTGATGGCGGCTGACAAGGTCCCGAAAGTGGAAGCCGCAGGGTCCCCTGGGGCCTGGGCTCAGAACAGGCACAAGGCAGCCGTCACTTCCGCCACGTCCATTTGGTCACAGCAAGTGGCAAGGCCAGCACAGGTTCAAGGGAGGGGGGAGCAGTCGCCTCTTGATGGAAGGAGCTGGATGCAGAGCGTGGATACAGGGAGGCGGGGAGCCTGGCGGGAGCTGGGATGAGATCCCCCTCTGCACCCCCCTCCCCCCCAGGCCTCTTCAACGGAGTGAAGCTGGTGGTGGACACGCCCCAGGGGACTCTGTTCTCCCATCAAGGGGCCAATGTGACCCTGCCCTGCCGCTACCACTACGCGCCGGCCCTGGCCTCCCCCAGGCCCGTGCGCGTCAAATGGTGGAAGCTGTCGGAGAACGGGGCCCCCGAGCAGGACGTGCTGGTGGCCATTGGGCTGAGACACCGCTCCTTCGGAGACTACCAAGGCCGGGTGCGTCTGCGGCGGGACGGGGAGCGCGAGGCGTCGCTGGAGATGCAGGACCTGCGGCTGGAGGACTCCGGGCGCTACCGCTGCGAGGTCATTGACGGGCTGGAAGATGAGAGTGGCCTGGTGGAGCTGGAGCTGCGGGGTGAGACCCTGACGGGGGTGCATGATGCTGGGACCCCGGGGGCCGAGGGGAGAGGGCCCCGGGAAGCATCCAGACCTTTGTGCTTTAAACAGGAAAACATTTAATCTTCAAGACAAACCCATGAGGAAGCTACTGTTACTATCACCCCCATTGTGCAGATGAGGAAACTGAGGCACAGAGAGGTCAAGTAACTTACCTAAGATCACATAGCTCATAAGTGGTGGAGTAGGGATTTGATGCCAGGCAGTCAGTCTCCAGAATCCACTGCCTCTCACTCACACCCCATTCAGAGAGAGGAAAGCAGGAGCTGGTCACACAGCTAATTAGAGACAGAGCTGAGATTCAGGCCGGGTTGGCAGGCAACACAGACGAGTGCCAGGTGATAGGGAGCGGTGGGGACTGGGGCACACTGCCGAGCCCTCGTTCCATCCAAAGGGCCCAGCTGATGATGCCATCCCAGAAGGAGGCCCAACCAGCCAGATTTTCTGATTTGACAGGAGAAGCTGATATTTTTATGTGAACTCTCTGGATTTTTCTGTAAAAATCTCCTATTTAAAAAAAACCTCAGTGCTGTCTAAACCAGTTAGACCCTGCAAGCCAGATCCGTATGTGGGCCCCAGGTGAGGTCTCTAAGTGACTTCTGTTCTCTGTGTCTAGGACGGGAGGTGTGTCCTCATATCTCTCCTGCCTGTTAGGGAGCAGCTTGGGGGGTGGAAAAAGATGACTTGTCTCCATGTCCACCCAATCCCAGCTGTGGCTCCTGGTAAATGCCTCCTCCCCCCAGAGCTCCAGTGCCCTCATGGGTAAACTGAGGAACGAGGGTAGTTCCTCCTTGACCTCCCTCAGAGGAGATGAGGGTCGAATGTGTGTCAAGGCCTAGCTCAATCAATGGCAGACCTTTGCCACCAGCATCCGCTTCCCCAGTCCATGTGGCTTAGATGGTGGCCCAGAGGGGCCACATTTCCCATCCCTGATGTTGGGGATGGTGGGCGCCGGGAGGGAGCCTGTGAGAGTCATTTGTCTACAGGGGACCGGAGAGAAACAGGGAGCCCTCATTCCGTTCCGGGGGTTTCAAAGGAAGGAATTTGGGATGGAACCAGGTGTGAAATAACTCCCCTGCAGACACACACGGGGGTGTGAGCTGATTGTCGAGGCCCACAGACCTCTCTGTGCCCTCGACCTCGCTCCACCCAGGCGGCTGGCTTCCTGCTCCAGAGGAGATTGGGGGTGTGGGGCCCAGGATGGTTCCCGGCCCCTGGCCACAGGGAGGAGCCTCCGAGGACTCCAGGCCCTGCTTCTCAGCCATGCCAGTCCAGGCCGCCAGGTACACCAGTCTCCTTAAGGTTTATCTGATGTGCTAGAGACCAGGTCTCAGGTGTTTAAAAAAACTTTTCATTATAGTAAAATTTCAAACACAAGTGGTGACTTTTGAGAGGACCCTGTGGCCCCTACCAGACCCTGGCACAAGGAGGGGAAGCCCCCAACCCGGGGACCTCCCTGGCCTCAAGCCCCCTTTATTAAGGCCTTTTATGACCCCCTCCTCGTCCCACGGCTTCTAGGGCCTCCCCTTCCCCTGAAAATCGTCTGTCACACTTGGAAAGTTTCTTGTATTCTCCCAAGAAGCTTCCAAATTAATGATGACATAGATGATCAGGCCCCAGCTACTGAGAGCGGGGCTGGGAGCCACACCTGCCCCCAGAGGCAGGTGCTGGAGAGACCGCGCACCCTCACTGGTGTCGTAGTGGGCTCGGCTGTGGGAACAGACCACCACAGCCCAGGGGGCGTAGAAATGACACTTACTGCTCACAGTTCTGGAGGCTGGAAGCCTGAGATCAGGGTGCCAGCCTGGCTGGGGGAGGGCCCTCCTCCGCCTCCCAGATTTCTCACTGTGTCCTCACGTGGTGGAAGGGGCTGGTGCGGGGCTGTCTCTGGGGTCTCCTTTATAAAGGCACTAATCTGAGCACCTCCTGAAGGCCCCGCCTCTGAACACCATCATCTTAGGGGTTAGGATTTCAACACAGGAGTCTGGGGGGACACCCCGAGACCATAGCACTGGGGTTCTCGCAACAGCCCTGGGAATTAGGGATTATTTCCCTTCGATAGTTGGGCACATTAGTTGGCTGATTAATTAATTACCTTAATCAACATTTGCTGAGTCCTGCTGTGTGCCAGCCCAGTTCTAGGAGGGAGGTGTAAAGCAGAGGTCGGCTTGCCTTGCATTTGGATGATGGACAGGAGGTGACAGGCTCGCTGAGCTGCTGAGAGGGACTGTGTGTGTGTGTGTGTTGGGGGAGCATATGTATGTCCCAGTGGACATGGGGGCAGGGCACTGGGGTCTCCAGCCACTGGGCCCCTGCCCACCCCTCCAAGCCCCTCTGTCTTCCCTCCCCAGGTGTGGTCTTCCCTTACCAGCCCCCCCAGGGGCGCTACCAGCTCAACTTCCACGAGGCCCAGCAGGCCTGCGAGGAGCAGGGCGCGGCAGTGGCGTCCTTCGAGCAGCTGTTCCGGGCCTGGGAGGAGGGCCTGGACTGGTGCAACGCGGGCTGGCTGCAGGACGCCTCCGTGCAGTACCCCATCGCGCAGGCCCGGCGGCCCTGTGGAGGCCTGGGCCTGGCCCCTGGCGTGCGCAGCTACGGCTCCCGCCACCGCCGCCTGCACCGCTATGACGTGTTCTGCTTCGCTGCGGCCCTCAGGGGTGAGTGGGACGGCCGGGCCCAGCCCTGCAGGTGGGAGGGCAGCCCCTGGGGGGCTTCTGGACCCCTCCGCCTGCCCTGCCGGCACCTCCTCCTGGAGGTCTGGAGCCCCCGCAGATCTGGAAGCCAGGCTGAGTTTTCAGTGCTCTCCTGCTGCTTCCCACCAATCATTGGTTTATTCATTCATCAAACATTTCCTGAGTGCCTACTACGTGCTGGGGCCGAGACTAGGCTCTGGGCATCAAAGACGCATAAAACACAGCCTCTCTTTATAAAGCGGCTCACTTCATGGGAAGATAAACTAAAAACAGAAATTGGTTCCGTGCCATATCCCCAGCACTTTGAAAAGTGCCTGCCACATAGTGGGTGCTCAGTAAGTGATGGAGCAGATGAGAGATGCTGATCAGTCAAGACTAAGTGGGGCGCCCACCGAGGGTGCAGTTAGGGAAGGGTGGGAGGAGTACAGACATGACTAGGGGACCCCAGCCCCAGGGCAGGCGAGATGGAGCTCTCAGAGATGGGATGAGGAGGGGGACGGTGCCCCTTGAAGTGTCCACTGCAGATGCCGACAGCATGGGCTCCGTTGTCAGGGTTTGGGGCCCGGTTGTAATGTCTGGATGAGCTGGCATAGAAGCAGGCCCTGCTGTCTTCTCCGGCTGCCCCCCTGCTGCCCTGCCCTCATGCCCCACTTGCCTGCAGGGCGGGTGTACTACCTGGAGCACCCCGAGAAGCTGACGCTGGCGGAGGCAAGGGAGGCCTGCCAGGAGGACGGCGCCCAGATCGCCAAGGTGGGCCAGCTCTTTGCCGCCTGGAAGTTCCGTGGCCTGGACCGCTGCGATGCCGGCTGGCTGGCCGATGGCAGCGCCCGCTACCCTGTGGCTCACCCACGTCCCAACTGCGGGTCCCTGGAGCCTGGTGTCCGCAGCTTCGGTTTCCCAGACCCACAGAGCCGAGAGTACGGCGTCTACTGCTACCGGCCGCGCTAGACCTCACGGCTCCTGACTCGCCGCCCCTCCCCTCGCGGGCTGTATTTATTGACTGCTTCATGTTCCCCTTCCAGTTGGGGTGGTTTTCATCTTGTTTTTATACTTGTCAACTTAAAATTTAAAAAAAATTTATTACAATTTTTCGTAAATCCTACAGCTCCCAGATCCTCCCTCTGCTCGGGCGGACACCCCAAGGCTCCCCGCTCCAGGATCCTCCTGCCCCTCTCCTCTGGCCCTTTGAGCCTCGTGGGCTCGAGAGGGCTCCCTGCCGTCACTGAGTCCAGCCGCTCTCCCCGCCCCGGGGGCTGATGCCCGAGGGGACAGTGACATGAGGAGGCAGGTGTGGCTGCCACAGCTGTCCCTTGGCTCCAGACTGGGTGGACAGGGCAGCCAGGGGGCTCTAGAGCTGGGCTGTGGGCCTCGCAGTCTCCTGCCCGCTCCTGCTTCTCTGTGAAGCTGCTGGACCAGATCAGCGACGCTGAGGACCGGGGCTGGGAGCGGGTCCCTGGGCTTCGGTGTGAAATCCTGGGGAAGGGAGAAATTCCCCGCATGCTCCCCTTCTCTCTTGGTCCCAAAGAGTCCGTATTTTGTTCCCGCTTTTCCCGATTTGGGGAGTGGCCCTCAGGTGTGTGTGCTTTCCTTGGACAATAAAGGTGCTAAGCTTCCTTCTTCCATCCCGGCCCTCCTCTCAGTCTCGCTCCGCATCTTGTTCAGTCTTGGGGCCCAGCTCCCTGCCCAGCGGGCATGGTGGGGTCTATTCTATCCTAGGTTTCAGAGGTCACTGGGGTCCGTCCAGTGGGGTGGGCAGGGAAGTCCATGGCCTACACCTTCAGGCTGACTTGGTTCTGGCCTTGCCTGCTCCGTGGCACACCCTGCCTCGAGTGCTAGCCTAGCGGCTGCGGCTCCAGCTTGCTTCCCCACCATCCCCGCTCCTGGGCTCTGTGTCTGCAGGGCCCAGCACAGGAGTGGGAGGTGCCTCTCAGGAGCCGGAGGAGGCTGTGCCCCTCAGAAAATCTCGGAGGCCAGGCATCTCAGGGACCAGCCCTCTCTGTGCCTCACCCTCTGCCCCCCAACCCCCACCCCAGCCTCAGGAAATGGACCAGTTGCCTCTGCACTGGCACACCTCTGCCACTCACTGTCAGTCAGTCAGTTCTTCATGTAGCCCAGTGCTTCTCAAAGTGTGGCCAGCAGCATCAGCATCACTGGGAACTTGTTAGAAATGCAAATTCCTGGGCCCCACCCCAGACCTGCTGAGTCAGAAACCCCGGATTGGGGCCAGTGGTCTGTGTTATCACAAGCCCTTTTGATTTCTGGTGTAGGCTCAAGTTGGAAAACTACTGACATAGTTGTGTTCCCAACTACTCTGTCCATTAATTGACAAATTGTGTGACCATTGAGCCCTGCTATGTGACCATCGCCGCACCCTCCACTCTGGTCCACTCATTCTTTCCAGAGCTGCCAACAACCTGGGCACACGTACGGATTCACGGAGAGATACTCAACCACACACATACACACTGAACTCACACTGGCACATGCTAACCAACACACAGACGTGTTCACACACACAGACTCAACGCCCACTGAGCAACTCTGATGAGGGGGTGGTGCCAACCTGCCTCCTCCAGAGAGGCCGGTGGAGGAGGCCACCAGGCACGCACTTCCGGCCTGACTCCAGGTTGTGGGGGAATCCATAAACAATCGAAACCATCTTCAGTGATGTCCTAGAGCCTACTTAAAAGCAGGATGCCCAGACATTTTTGCCAGTGGCCAGCCAACCAACTTACCCCAAAATGTGTAAGCAAGAGTCACTGTTTCCAGGCGGGCTGCGATTTTTTTTTGTTCTCCTAAATCCTGATATTGCCTCTGTTCTTGGGCTCACACTACCAACCGACTCCTTCTGTGTGAGCGACAGCGTGATATCAAAGAACAAACTCTGCAAGGTGGCCACGTGTCTCCCTGGAGCTGTCCTTCGACAGTGTGCTGCCCACAAATCCACACGCAGCACCCATTGACTGACACACACATGCACACACACGCACGGAGCAGAGAATCCATCAAACGCATCAGCACCCCCGTAAAAATAAAGCACAACGCGTGTGACTGCCCCCAGGCTTTCTGAACAGGCCCAGATTCACACCAATTTACGGCCATTTGATCAAAACATGTCCCCACTGCCCCCATTTCTAAAAGCCACTTCAGTAGCCTCTGGACGGTGGCTGCCTTCTCTTTCAATCAAAAAAAGAAGGGAAAAGAAAAGAAACAGATCTCTTCCAATGTCTTTATTATTATAATTATCATAATCTTCAGTTTTCAAAAAATATAAATAGGTGCTCGGAACCCTGGTGCCCGCACGGTCCCGGGGGGTGGGGTGGGGGGGAGGGGAGAGGGTGAGGGGGCGCTCCCGCTGGGAAGGAAGTGCCCCCACCCAGCCCTGCCGAGAGCCACACCTGCTAGGGTGGCAGACAGCCCCGGGGGAGAGGACGCTGGAAGAGGGACCCTTGGAGGGAAGCAGATCCCCACGCATCAGAAGACCCCTGGATGGCTCGCTCCTGCCCACTCACCCTCGGCCGGAACCCACCCGCTCTCCCCCCACCCCCGGCTTCTCCCCGACAGGGATGGTGTGGCTTCTCCTGCTCCGGCCCGGCCCCTTCTCATCGGATACATTCAGCTGCGGCTCCCGAGTTCTTCATGCCCTGGGGCTTCTGCCCTTCCAGCTCCTTCTGCCCCTTCCTCCCTCCTCCCTAGCTCTCCCTGGAGAAGAAAGAACCAACGATTCCACTGCTCTTGGATAAAGTCAGGAAACAAAAAATAATCTTCTTTATTTAACTTAACCCCTCCCCTTCTCCCCCTGTCCCTGCACTGGTCCTTGGAAAGGCACATCGGGAGATTGAAGAAAAGTCTCTAAACTCAGTCCACGGGTTACGATACATTTGCTGTGCTTCGGCATTTGAGGGAGAAAATCAGACGAAGTGTCGGTGATCTGGGGGTGGGGGGGTGGGTGCATACACAAGGTGGGATTTATGTTTTTCCTTCTTTAATGGAATTCCTTAGAGGACAGAAAGCGACAAGAAGAGGACACCATCCGTGTGGGATGTCAGCCTGGCAAGGCTCCTGGGCTCAGCATCCTGGGCGCGTCTGGGAAGCCCCTTTCAGTGGGCCGTGCTGGGGCGGCTCCTCCGTGGGGCCCGGGAGCTCCGCTTCTGTAGTCTGCGCTTGTAGCTGGCGGCTGAGGTGAAGGGGAGATGGAAAAATCCTAGTGAGCCCTCGGGAAGAAAGCAGGGCTGAGCCCTCCTCATCGTGCCCCTCCTCTGCCTGCTCCCCTCTCTGCAGAAACCAGGGGCTCCAGAGGGCAGCCTGGGGGGTTTACCCGCTTCCCAGTTTTAATTTTTCTTGGCAACAACTTGGGCTAAGGGGCTGGTGTTGCAAAGGACAGCGGGCCCCCTGCTTTCTCAGTAAGCCTCCCCTGGGGGCTGAGGGCAGTGCCCCGTGACAAGCAGCCCCCTGGCCTCGCTGCCCTCATGGCTGGTGCAGACGGCTGGCGTCCAGGATCCCCAGGAGAGGGCCAGCCACCGCCGGGCCCCGGACGCAGGGAGGAGGAGGTGCTGGCGGGATGGGACGCTGTGCTCAGCGAGGGGTGGGTGGGGTGGTGCTCACGGTCTGTGCAGGTGATCCGGGGCTCCTCCCACTGTCCGCTGGGCTGGCAGCGGATGGTGGGCACGTGGCGCTGGACAAAGCCCTCGGTGCACTGGTACCGCACCAGGGAGTTGATCTCGTACCGCGCCTTCTTCCGCCCAAAGGTCCTGGCGTGCTCCACCACAGGGGGGTCTCCGCAGGCCACTGAGGGACAGACAGTCTTCAGAAAGGGCTCCTGTGATGCGCCAGGCCGGTGAGGAGCCGGTGTGGCTCCTCTGGCTGCCATGAGACAGCCCAGAGCCCAGGGAAGGGACATCGAGCCCGGACACCCAGCCGTGAGCCCTGGCTGCTGGCAAAGCAGCATTTTCATGCCAGGCTAAGAATCTGGAAACCACTGTTTGTGGCCCTGGGTTCCTCGATGACTCAGAGCAGAAGGAAGGGAATCAAAGGAAGGGCTTAAGGGGACGAGGAGAAGACAACCAGAGGGAGAAAGGTGGGGAAAGAGGGAGAGAGCCCGGCAGACCTGCCTTCTTTATGAAAACATCAGTGCAGGGAGAGCGAGACCTAACAGCGTGGGGCGAGGCCAGGGGCAGGACCAGGTGGGCGTGTGCCACCAGCACCTCCACGTCACAGACTTAACACCAGGATCAAGGCCTGACAACTCTGGCTGTGAGTGACGGGCTTGGGGACCCAAAGAGAGGGAGGCTCCCAACGCATGTGCCATCGCGGGTGACCTCCTGTGCCGATCTCCACGGGACTGTGAGCATGTGTGGAGCAGGGGTCTGTGCTCCAGCCTGTGGCCTTCACCCTCTGCCTGTCCCTGTCCACGGTCCCCAGGAGTGGACTTGCACCTGCCATCGGCCCTGGGATGCTGGCGTGAGGAGAGGGCCCCACGTCAGCTCCAATCTGCTTGTCGTGCAGGTGAAGTGACATCAGCGGCCAAGAGACAAGGGACTGGCCCAGGTCACAAAGTGGGAGCCGAAGTCTTGATTCTGTTCACGTGGGCCCTCCCAGGCCGCCACTCACCCGTGCCCTTTTTACACGTGAAGGGCAGCTGGTAATTGCAGGGCACGTCGTTCCACTCGCCCTTCTCGTGCCAGATCATCACCACGCAGTCCTCGCCGGCCGTGAAGAAGTTGTCGGGCTGGTTGGGGCGCCAGTTCTCAAATTGCTGTGAGTGGGCGTGGGGGAGAGGTGAGCAGAGGGCAGGGGTGGCACAGCCTGGCCTGACCCCCGCCTTCTCCCCCATCCATCAAGCCCTTCCGCGGGCTCCTTTCCCTTCTGGCAGTGGCGCAAAGACTGCTGGGAGCCTGGGCAGGGCTGTCCCATGGGCTCCCCAAAGAACTGGCCTCACCGCCCGGCTGTGTCCTTTCTCAGAAACTCAGGACCCCAGGCTTCACCGCCCCTGTTAAGGAGCGGCCACCACGCTCCTCTTCCATATGGGCCACAGGGGCTGCTCGCACAGGCTGCCTTGCTGGGGTGGGACTGGGTGGCATGCTCCAAGTCCAGACTGTGCCTTCCCCGCTTCTCCCTCCAGCCTGGCCCCGGGACAAGCAGAGTCCCTTTTCCTCTAATGTAACTGCTCCCCTCCCCCACGGCCCTGTTGGCAGTCAGCTCTTCCAGGGAGCCTGCCTTTGCTGACCTGCAGCATCTACTAAGTATCCTGTTCATCGGACATCTGTGTTGCTTTCTGTCTGTCTGTCTCCTTGAGGTGACTGGAGTTGTCTGTGGGCAAGGAACCCCTTGAGAGCTTCCATGGATCCCCCATGGTGGTTGGCCTGCATTCATTCATTGCCTTCCTCACCCCGCTTCCTGCATGCAATTATTCACTCAGCTCATCCAGGCTGGGCTGGTCTCCAAAGGCAGAGATGCATGAGACATGGTCCCTGCCCTCAGAGCTCCCGGTCCAGCAGCTGCTCAGGGAGCATTTGCATGCCGTCCGAATGTGTCTCCCTCTGGGGGTCCTCATCTCCCTCCTCTGGGCTGCCAACTCTCCCCAGTGCCCCTGCAGAACTCACCAAGGAGTGTCCATCTGACCAGCGGAAGTCCCCTTCGATGGTCCTGTCATTCAGGCCGATCCACTGGTAGTCTTGGGCATTGTCTGGAGAGAAGATGTGGGTTTGGGCATGGTGCTGGACACCCTGAGGGTGTCTGAGAAAGTTGAGCTCATAGAGGCAGAGGGGATGGAGGGGCGGCAGGAGGAGGTTGGGCTCCTGGGAGCATGGCACCTGCCTCTGAGGTCCTGACAAGAGTCTCAGCACAGGCGTGTTCGACCACTTTGGACCACCTCCCCGAGCTGGCACGGACTGGTGACAGCCACAAGGCTAGTCTGGGGCTGACTCTGACAGACAGTTGGCTGTCCTGGGTGCAGCCAGAGCCGTTGGCCCCAAAGACCTCTGTCCTCGTCTCTCGGGGCCCTTAGGCTGCAGAAACACCCTTCGCTGTCCCCAACCCGTGCAGCCCGCCCGGGCCCAAGTCTGCTGACTTCTGGCAAGTGAGGCCCTTCGCCCGCATGACCACTCTCCTCCCAGGTGCCAGAGGCCCCGCCACACTCACTGTTGACAAACTCCTGCTCCTCGGGAGTGACGATGCTGCTCAGGTGTGACTGCTGCTCCCGACACCTGCTCTCGGCGTCCACCCAGGTCTCGCGGTCGGGAAAGTAGCGGTAACAGTGGCCCTGGAACTTGGTCCAGCCATTCTCACACAGCTCCTGGTCTGCAACACAGGTCAGGGGCTTGAAGGGAGGGGCCCGAGGCCGACTGGGGATGGCGGTTGGCGCCAGTCTTATGGCACGAAGTCCTGTATTCACCCTGTCTTCAATGTCATGCCCTCAAGAGGCCCAAGTTGGAGGCCAGGAGGGCCTGGCCCTGGTCCCCTGGAGCCTCTGGGCATGTTCCCGCCCTCTGGAAAATGCCAGGACCCTTTCTCTCTATGATGTTGGCTCCCCCAAAGCTTTTCTCGTGTTGCTGCCTGCTCTGCAGGGCTGGCCGAGTTCATCAGGCCAGGAAAAGAGATGGGAAGGTGGGAGGTGTTGAGGTGTAAGGCAGGTTCAGAGGCTCCGAGGGGCTCCAGAGAGAGGGAGCTGCGGGGAAGCACGTGAAGGCAGCAGCAGTGGGTGGTGCGGGGGGCTGGGAACGGAACCTTGGGTGGCGACAGGGGAACAGAAGTAAGTCAGCTTTGGGTCCAAAGAGGACTCAGAGTGCTAAGTCTGTGGATCAGAGCTGGCTCCAGCAGGGCACGCGATTCTTGCCTCTTGAAGGGCGAGGCAGCCAACCCGGGGTCCACGACCCAGGGGCCCTGACGTTTTATTGGATTTCCTGGTGGCTGATGAGAAGAGGGGAGGAGCTTCTCTCCTCGCAAACCTATATAGGTAATGGGTCCCGAGTTCAGGAGGGTTCAAGAGGAGGGCCTCTTTTGGAGCTCCTGGAACAGCCCAGAGGGACCCACAGAGGCAGGGGCCTGCTGGGGCTGGCTCCTTCAGGCTTGGGAAGCCATTCAGGGTGTGTCTTCCCAGCTCCGCCTTCAGTGACACCACATTGGTAGCCTTAAGGTGGCCCTGGTGGGATTATTATATCTCAGAAATTGGCAGATGCTATAGCTCTGGGCTCCTCCCTCCTCTCTGAGAGCCGGTGGTTAAAATCTGCCAGCCCAGCAGTGGACGGAGCAAATTCCAAGACCCTCTCTTCCTTCTTCCACTGGGGCCTCCCAGGTGAAGGGCTGCCCCTAGAGCCCTGGGGCTGAGAGTGGGGCCGTGAACCCCTCAGGCTGTATGGCAGCCTCCTGATTGGGTGCCACTGACAGGCTGGCTGTCCCAGGAAGGAAGGACCAGTACCCGAGGGGAAGGAGGCTTAGGCTGGAGGGGTGCATGCTTGGCAGGCTTGGAAGAGAGAGGCTTGGAAGAGCAGGGAGAGAGGAGGGCTGGGGGCCAGCAGCCCGAGAAGAAAGAGGCACAGAGGCAGGAGGGCTAAGAAGATGCCGCTGGCCACCTGCTGCCAATGCCTCCCCCAGGGGGCGAGACAAAGGTCTGGAAGGAAGGCGGAGAGGCCTCAGAGGCAACTCAGCACCTGGCGAGGCCGGAGACATCATCTCAGGGCTGATGGGTGGGGCCAGTTCTTGGGCCGCCTCAGTGCCTGCGGGCTGAGCTGGGCAGGTAAGGCTGGAGGGCGCAGGTGCTCCGGGAGGCACCAGGGCCATGCAGGATGGAGGCGCTGGGGGAACAGCGACCCAACAGCAGGAAGGCTGGAGGAAGCAGCGGGGCCAGAGCCACACACAGCATGAAGGAGCCGAGGGCGGTGAGGGCTCAGGACTGGAACGGGAGAAGAGATGCAGCCTGGCGCATAGCCGGGCACCCCGGCGGGGGGCCAGCTGGGCGGCTCCAGTACCATCTCTGTGCTCCATCAGAGTGTAGCCCTGCCTCCCCTCCACCAGAGCACCTCCTTCCCAGTCTGACGCCCAAGATCTGTCGTCTGTGCGGACGTTCCAGACCCTTCTCCCTTGTGGCAAATATTTTGGCATCCTGGGGAGAAAATCCTTGTAGCTCTCCACTCCCACTCCAGCCAAGACCCCAGGCACTGATTTCTTGGGTTCTTGGGATGAAGGTGGAGGGTGAGAGGCTGCAACGTAGGAGGCGGGCCCAGGCCTTTTTTCCAGAAGCCTTAAGTTCCTCCACCAGTCTGCAACCTTGGCAGTGCCTTCAAGGAACATGCAATCCGGAACTACCTCACTACACTGCTTAGGACCAAAGGGAGCCTTCCCAGGGGTTTCAGCGGCTTTCTGGGTTTCTGGGATGTCCAACTTGAGAGTTCATTGAAAACAGTTTTGAGCCCCTGCACCCTTCCAGTTCTGTGTGGGCCGTTACTATTAGCAACTGCAAGCCCCATCCTCCCCTTTCTGAGGTGGGATGGCCCTGAGATCCAGGAGGATGGGGGGCGATGGGGAAGCCTCAAAAGTGAGAGCTGGGGGCTCCGTCTGGCCCTGGGAGGTTCCCGGCACACAGCTCCCCTTCACAGAGCCTGGCCGAGGGGCAGAAGCAGAGGGGTTGGCAAGGCCCAAGAGGGGACACTCAGACCCTCTCCCTTGCAATGAGGCTCTATTCTCTCTGGCCAGGCTTTGACCTTGCACAGGGGAGGAAGAAAGGAAGTGTGGGCCGGAATGGCATTGACATGGCAGTTGTCATGGTGGTGACATGCAGCAGTCCCTGCTCATGCATGACCTGAGCATGCTGGTGACATGGGAGTTCTCAGGCAGACCAGCCACAGCTCTTGCCAGAGAGGAAGAGGAAGGCAGCTTGGCCAGTGTGGCACGGTGGCTCTCAAGGCCATGGAAGGGCCACAAAGGTCCCATGGACAACACAGCAGGCAGACCACGACCATGCTGGGAAGGTCCGTGGCTGTCATCCGGAGCGAGAACCAGTGACTCCCACCCATCGCTGCCTTTAAGACAAATGCATGGCGTCAGCTCTGTCCTCTTAGTCTGATGCCTGTCCCCACCTCAGTGGTGGCATCTGCAGGTCTCGAAGCCCTGGAGGAGGTTAGCGTTTTAAAGGTCTCCCAGAGCCCCACCTTCCTAAGTGCTGGCTGGCCCTGCCTGCATGGCTCCCCTGCGGTCAGATCAGCCAGTGCCCTAGAGGAGGGTTTTCGCCGGGAACAGTGAGAGAAGGAGTGGAAGGGAGTGGGGCAGACTTCTCAGTGGTGGCCCCTGAAGTGACTGTCTGGATGGGCCTGGGGGCCCCCAGGGCCTAGCACCAGTGGTTAGGAAGGAAGGGTGAGGGAGGAGGAAGAAAGCAGCTGTTAGTAACATTAGCTGAAGCCGAGACGGCCGTACCGATCTCACACAGGTCCCCTCGGTAGCTGGGAAGGCATAAGCATGTGAAAGAGTCGATGGCGTCCACGCAGGTGGCTCCATTCAGACAAGGGCTTGAGAGGCACTCATCAATGTCTGCAAGAAACCAAGGGCCACCGTTAGGACTCCTGTCGGCCACTCCAGCTTCGCAAGCCCGGTGGCTTCTTTATGGGTGGCCAGCCCTGCTGCTCTCCAGGGCCCTGGGAGGAGAGGCTGGATTTCCTAAGGACTGTTGCTGCTGCTGCTGCTGCTGCCGCCATCTTGGAGCGCTGAGCCAAAGATCCAACAAGGGTTTTCTTGGATGTGTGTGATCCTTGATTGGCAAACTTGGAGCCGTGGAGGCAGGCTTCCCAGTGGGGGAAGAGATCTGGTGATTTTGAAGGCAAAAGCCTGTGGTGAGAGTGAGCATGGAGTCCCTGTAAGATGCCTTCTCTTGTGACTATTTCAAGAGGCCTTGGGGTCTGAACTGGCTCTGAACCTGGTGGTGAGCAAGGACAAGGAGGGCAAGTTCTTGAAGCTTGGTGAGAGCTCTTTCTTTTCCTAGCTTCCTCTGTAGCTATGAAGCAAGGGAAGAGGGCAAGGCCATGCAGTACTAGAACCAAGAAGCTAGAAGTGGTCTGCAGAGTACAGGACCAGGAGAAAATGGCAGCAGGGGATATTGGCTTGAGACTCATGACATTTTTTGGGTTGCAGACACCTTCTCTGTCTTCAGCAAACAAGATTCCAGAGTATCTCATAAAGATAAAGCCAACTTCATTCTCTTAGGGAGGAGGGACAAATACTCAGCCCAACATTTCCCCATATAATCTCCTTTCAGCTTACGGCCCCAGAACGTGGACATCTCCAGCCAGTCGTGATTTCTAGAGGGCTCCATCCTGGCCAGTGGGAGACCAGTGTTTGAAGCCGGCGAGGCACTCAGGACATGGCCACCCACCAGCACCAGCCTGGGACACAGGCAGCTCCCTACCAGCCTCTTCTACCCAGGCAGGTTCTTCTCCTCTTCTGTTCTTGGGGGCCAACATGTTCTTTCTGATCCAACTTCTTCACGGGACTTGAATTGATTGGTCATTGGCCTTTGCCTCATATTTTCATCCAACAGCCAAGATGAGAACTGAATCTCCTAATCTGGCCCTTTCGCATCTTTCTGAGAAGCCAGAGACCTAGAGGCTCTCTTCTACTCTCTTCGTCTTTGTTCTCCAAAGGCTCCTGCTCTCTTTTTCTGGGTGGCTTCCCCTGGGATCATGACACAGGCACTGTGCAGCTCCTCTTCCCGGGAGGTCAATACAATTCTGCCATCAGTAGGTCCCACCGGCTCATGGGGCGTCATGATAGGTGGCTAAGCCTTGGTCTGGGCAGCTGTGTTCATACAACCTTCAGGACCTGATGCGTCTAAGCTGGTCTCCATGTGGGCGGCTTCCTAGAAGTCCCTGGACTTCGTTCTTGCCTCTCGTAAGAGTAGACTAGACCTTAAAGTCAATCTTCTGACAAGAAGGCAAGAGATCTTTCTTCAGGATTCTTTCCCTAGTGCTTAGCAGACATCTTCTAGACCAGAGTTGGGTTGGTGCCACAGGTGGCCTGAAACTCTCAAGTCCCCAGGTACTCTCTCTTCCCACCAAGTTCTTAACTTCATCTCGGGGCGTGCACACCATGGACGAGAAACCGACAGTTCCGGGGTTGGAACTGTTCCAAGCAAAACCAAAATGCATGGAGGAACTGACCGAAATCCCAGCATGCACCAGGATTCCCAGCAGCAGCAGGAGCAGCAAAAGGTCAGGCCGGTGGGCCAGGCAGAAGCAGGGGATGGCTCTCCTGCTTCAGGACAGCTGCTGTCCTCGTTTGTCCAATTAGCATCATTATGGGAGGTGGGAAGCACTGGGCAGGGAGGAATTAAGCAAATGGAGGCGCTAAAGCGGTTGTAGAGAGCAGGGGACAGGAGTGGCCTGGGGGGACCACCCGACATCCCCCCTGCAGCCTCAGGCCAGCCCACGGGGGAGAGGGCCGGGGAGGGGGGCCTGCGGGAGGCCGGCCAGGGGCCTTCCAGTTGCCCAGAGGCCTATGTCACATCACCCACCCCTGGTGGCCTGAGGTCCAGGGGACAGTGTACTTTTCCTCCGGCGTCTGGCCAAGGCACAAAGTCTGAGAAGCTCGAGGAACCGTTCCTGGGCCCGGAAGCTGTTTTGTGCAGGGCCCTGGATTCACGGGTGGGCGCGGAGGGAAGGAAGGGCCGAGACCCCAAAAACCAGTGCCCAGGGGCCCGGGGTGACAGAGAGGCCTCCAGCCGTGGGAAGAGGCTGGCAGCCTGTGTGGGGCTTTCTCACAGCACGAGGCCGGCGGTGCCACCTCCTCCCCGGCTGGAGGAGCCGCTTGGGCTCTGCGCTTGTCACCTCTTTCTGTGAAGGGCGGTTAGGATGTCACTTGTCTTCGTGAGAGGAGCTGGGCAGGGCCCTGCTGTGAGCACAGAGCGGGGAGCCCAGCCATGGAGGATGGGAAGGGCTTCAGGCCGTGGGCAGACGGCGTGAAGGAAGAGAGGAGAGAGAGGGAACCGGCACCTCTGAAGGACCTTCTCTGAGCCAGACACTGCATCTCACACCCACACGGTCCTCCCAGCAGCCCGACGGCACAGACGTCTTTGTGTCATTTCACAGGGAAGGAAACAAGTGATGTGACCTGTCCATGCTGGTAAGTGGGGGGACAGACGGCAAGAGATGGAGGAGAGAACTGGACAGTGAGGCTGGAGGCTGCGCCTCGTCCCACGTGGAGGGAGAGAGAGCCGGGTCCTGGACCTCAGCATCTCGTAAGCATTTCTGCTGCACCAGCACAGGGCTCAGCTGTCATCGCCGAGCAGGGACTTTGGGGCATGTCAGGACCTCAGAGTCCTCTTCCCACTGCTGTAATCAGAAGGGGTGGTTCGTTCCTGAGCCAGGCACCCTAGCAATAGCACGAACTTAGTGGGGAAAAGAACTGAGAGCCCCTGGTAAAGGCAAGGGGAATGAAACCACTTGCAAATAAGCACTTTGGCATCTGAATTGGACACCTCAGCCCTCCACCCTGAAAAGGTCTTGTCCAGCTTTTGCCAGGACCTCCAAATGAGAGAGTTTATTTGACTTATAGAAAAAGTTGACTGAAGAGTGGCAGCAGGTGCTTTTACTCAAGCAATACCCAACTAAAGGGACTGCCACTCATAAAGATTATGACATGAATGGTACCCCTCCAGTTGTTCAGTGCACAACCCGTGCAGCTGTATGTGGCGACCCTGGACAAACTTTCCTGGATAAGGATGGGGGAAAATCCCCTCAAGAAGCACAGAGACAAGTTTCTTACCTCAATGGATGTTCTGTACTCTGTAAAGAACTGGGATCAATCAGGATGGGACAGACTTGAGTAAATACAGATTTACTCTATCACAATTGATAGACGGATTATAAGAGCACATTTATCAGTTCCAATTTGCCTTTAAAGTAAAAATCATTCAGTTAAAAAGTGTACTATAGTTATTTATACTATCAAGTCTTTTGTATTTTTAAAGTTTGATCTTGAATGTAACTTGAATGCCCTGCTTCTTAAATTCGATTAGTTAAAATCTGCCCATGGACTTGTTGGTTAAGTCAAGTCAAGAAGACAAGAAGGTGTGACTTGTATTTTGACTTATAAGCCTCTATTTTCACTTGCTTTGAAAGATTCCCCTACCCACCTGCCCCTCCCCCCCAGGGATAAGGTTTAACTGAAATTCAAACATGTCCCCAGTAGGGGAAGGGACAATGTCAGATCATAGATCAGAGCCCCGGACCTATGAAGTGACAAATAGCAGTAAAACAGAAATGAGGCTGCTTAAAGTTTAAGTTCACGCTCTTCTACCCAAGGGGTCTAGAGAAAGCCACGCAGCACCGCGAGGGCTGGAAAACTGCACGTGAGATCTGATTAGAACAGCATTTCTCAACCTTGGCTGCCGATCAGAACCACGGTGGTAATTCAAGAAACTTTTTTTATTTAAAGATTTGAAAAAAAAACACGCATGCCGGAGTCCACCTCCAGACCCACTGAATTGGGGCCTCTGGGGTGGGGCCCAGGCGTGGGGCTTTTTAGAAGCATCCAAGGTGATTCTAAGGAGCAGCCAGGATGGAAACCTCGGAGTCAGAAATCTCACCCCCAGAGGAAATATAAGCAGTGGAAGTGGGAAAGAAGCTGTGGCTTTTGAAGCCAATCCGAATAGAACATCCCTGCTTTTAGCTGCTGAAGATCTGAGAATTCATTAAACAGATGTTTGTTTGGATGCCAAGAGGACAGATGCACAGTTTATCAAGAACTCGTTTATGGAGGGCTGCCTAAACAAGATGACAGGAAGTGTCAAGTGTTTTCTTTTAGGACAAAATACAGCCTCCGACCTCCTTTACCAGGTGCGGGTCTTCCCTGAGTATTCAGTCTTGCCACAGCAATAATGCCAGCGCTTGCTACCTATGGCCCCGGAGCACGCTCGTCCATGGTCTTTCAACAACCTGGGGTTCCTGGTTCTAGTCAGAGACGACGGGCGGGGCACCTGTGGGGACCAGACACCGTCTGTGGTCCTTTGGGAGCTGCGCTGAGCTCAGTGGAGCAGGAGTGACCTGGGATCCCAGGGGCGGAGTCACGGGCAATGAGACCCCAGGCGGGTGACCCTCACCACTTGCTCCTTAGAGATGATAAAGTTTTGGCTAACCAGAGGAGCAAGAGGTGGGAGAGCGGAACCAACATTCCTTAAGGCCTCCCCCTGCCAGATGCTGCCCACTGATGACCTTGATCCTCACAGCAAGGTCGCTCAGCTCTGGCTGCACACTGGAGTCACCAGGAGTTTGAAAAGCCCCAGTGCAAGGGTCTCAGGACCATTTCCATCAGAATCGGGGCAGGGGACCCAGGCACCAGAGTTTTCAAAGCCGAGAACGATCGGCTTTGAGCCTGTTTACAAACAAGGTAGTGAGGGCCTGGTCGGGAGTGCCCAAGGGGCCCCACCCCAATTCTACAGCCTGTCTCCACGCTGGTCCCCTGAAGTCCAGCCTCTAGCTCTTCGCGACCAGCAACCGGTTATTATGTTCAAGAGGGACTTTCTTATTTAGCCGGGTGTGTGAAACAAGTGCATTAAGACCTCAATTCTTGGTTCGACTCACTCAGCGGAGTTAGAAAAATTACTTAGCCTCTCTGTGCTGCAGGTTCAGATGGGGATGATTGTCAAGCTACTCCCAGAGCTGTGTGGGAAGAAATCGTGGGAAAGAACGTCCTTCGGAAACATACACGGTTAGAGAAAGGCTGTCCTTACAGCAGATTAGTTAAGGTCCACTGTCACCTACTTCTAATTTCAGGAGAGCTGGGACACAAGGCTTGCTGTGGCTTCTGATAGTGTCACATTTTCGCTTCAAGCCTCAGGCTGGGGAAGGCGTTGTAAGAATGGAGGGGGGCATCAGAGAGACTGAGAGAGGGCAAGGGGGTCTGGTCCCGGCGGCTGCCCAGGTCCCACAAGCCCTGGTGGACACTGTGTCTGCTCCTCACTGAGCCGGGCTGAGCTGGCCGACTGAGCCGACCTGCTCTCCACCCACGCACGCAGACGGGGAGGAGGTGTCTGCAGACCCGGCACGGCGTCCTCCAGGGGCGCTGCTCACTGGACGGACAGCGAGGCCCACTGCTGACCGAGGACCCTGAGCCCCACTTGCTGGAAAGCACACACAGAGTCTCCCCAGGTTTTCTTCAGGGGCAGCCTTTCCCAGGACAGAGGCAGCTCTCCGCCCTCCTGTCAGGGTGGGGGATGAGGGAGGGGTGCGGGCCACTGTGGCCCAGTGGAAATACTGTCCCCTTGGCAGTAAGGCCAGGACCTTCCTAGGAGAGCCCACACTCTCTGGCCACGGACCCACAGAGTGATTTCAGTCATGGCCCCCACTCGGGGGCAGAGGCTGACCCCACTGCGGGGAGAGCGATAGAGCCGCACCCTAGCGCCCGTGCATACGGACATCCACGTGTCCTGCACAAGTGCTAAGTGTGCGGCCTATGTATATCACAGCAGCATATAACACACCAGCAGGGGCTCATTTGCACGTATATTCACACGTGGAAACACACAATCCTTCTCTGTGGACCGTGTCAAGGCTACTGGAGGACACGATGGTTGGTTCCCCCAGGATTGCGGCTCTAACTCTGCCTGCGTCCTAGGAACGCAGCCCTTTTATGAAGGCCTTTTATGATTCCTGACTTTGCACAGAGCGTGGGTCAGGGCTTGGGGCAGCGGTGTAGACAGCTAACCCATGAACAGGAGCTCAGAGGTAACGGGGCATTTCCCCCTCGATGGTGGAGATGTTGACCAGACGAAGCCACAGGTCTCAAGGTGTTCAGGGAATGACAGGCAGATTCTAATCATTTCGTTTCGGCGGGGGGAGTCACCTCCAATCAGAGGATCCCCAGGCTCCTCCCCGTCCCACAGGCTGCCTGACCCACGGCAAGGGCCAAACAGGGGCCCCAGGGTGGCAGGTGCCCAGGGGCAGGGTCACAGCTGACCTGCAGTCGTGAAGCCGGGAGCTGGGGGTGACAGCACTGTCTGTGTCACTTCCTTCAGGCAAGAAGGTGACCCAAACCCCAGCCAGCCCAAGCCTGGTGGGGACTGTGGGGGCTTTCCTGGGGAGGATCACTCTGCATGACGCAGCCAGCCCCTCACAGAGCTTCCCTCCCGTCACTCTGCGGGGCGTGTGGGGCGTGTGACCAGCTACCCCCAGTTCTCCCATTTCTTTGAAGTCTCAGATTTTATCTTCCAAATTTAAGCCCATTTTGCATTCTGCTCATCAGTCATTGGCCTGACAAAAACTCACTGCTTACCAGTTTAATCACTTGACTTTTCTCTCCTAAACTGCCGCGGAGAACAGACGCTCTAGAAAGATGGGCCACGTCTGTTCTGTGGCCCCCACCCCAACATGTCACTGACTGCCCCCTCCCAGGCCTAGGTGCCTGAGCCTCAGGGAGCCTGGTCGCCTCCCCAGCCCCCCCAGAACCCCTTCTGGGGATAAAGGAACCCCCTTGCTCCCCTGCCTGCACCCCCACAGGCTGTGAGGTCTTTCCTACATCGCAGTGCTGGCCAGTGCGGCCAGGGGGACACAGGTACATGACATGTCCCTCTGTCTCCTGGCAGGTCCCAGCACCGCAGGGCTCCTGGCACAGGCCCTGGGGGGCCCCACTCCCCAGCGAGAGGCTGGATGTCACCGCCTGGGGTACAGCGCAGCCTCTGAGACCTCGAGGTGGGGCCCCCAACGCCCATGAGGCTGGCTCCAGGTGAGCATGTGAGAGGGGACTCAGTCCCTCCCGGGCACCTGGCCCGGCACCTGGGGGGCTCTCTGACGGGGGGCGGTCTCAGCCATGGGGAGGTGTGAGGGACCCCAAAGCGAGAGCAAAGGAGAAATCACCAGCCTCTGGGCTGGGAGCTGGGTGTCGAGGTGAGGCCATCACTACGGTACAGAGGGGCCACAGCTAAAATAACACTTCGTAGTTCCTGAAATTGCGCAGGTTCTAACCCTGCACAAAGTGACTATTTGGGCATAAACATCATCGGTAGATCCATTCTCTCATCTCACACTCACCCCACGGGAAAGGGGCATGAGCAGAATTTCCAGCACTATCTACACAGTCATCCTTCTCTCTGTGCCAAGTACGGAGAGCTGCATTCACATATAAACGTCCTTATGATGTAACGCCACTGTGGCAATAACCATCAATGATCTGTACGTATGTACTGCGTGCAAAGTGTGATGCTAAGTGCTTGTTTCCTGGATATTTATATCCTGTTTAATCTTCCCTGGTACTATTCTCGTTTTACAGATGAGGCTCAGAGAGGTTGAGAAACTTGCCTGAGGCTGCACAGCTAATCTGTGGTGGAGCTGTGCTCAGAACCTTCAATCTCCACAGCCTCCCACTATGCTACAGTCTGAACTACCCAAACCCCTTTAAAGAAACAGAATCCTAAGAATACCTGTGACGGCTGTCTCCGATACACCTGGTCCTCCTGGAGAAGCTGGGATGGAAGCCTCTGTCGGGGAGACGGCTGTTTCGGCTGTTGGGGTCTCTTCTCCTGAGTACAGGGGGCTTGAGGACTCGATTTCTAGGAGCGCCTCTGCAGGGCGCTGCATCTGCGGGGTCCACTCAGACTCTGGGAGGCTGGTGCTCAGGACCACATCTGGGCCCGAGGTGTGGCCAGACGGGTCTCCGCTGCTGTCAGTCCTGTCTCCGGAAGCCGCGGGGGCGGCTGAAGGCCAGCCTGATGCCTCTGTGCCAACGTGGTAGGTGGTGGTTGACACTCCACTGGCCTCCGGGCTGGCTGAGCCCTCCCTGGGGCCTTCGTGAAAGGGGGACGTGCTGCCGCTCACGCCCAGGCCTGAGCCTCCGTCCAGGTCAGCTTCACGGGAGGCGGAGGTGGCTGCACTCAGATCAGGGGACCCAGAAGCTCCTCCGCTGGCCTCGGGGGCAGCAGACGCCACCACCCCGGCCTCAGGATAGGCAGACGTCTCATGGCCGGATTCTGGGACTGAGGATGCTTCCACTCCAGCCCCGGGGAACCCGGGCGTAGCTCCACCGGCTTCTCCAGACGCAGAGGCTTCTCCACTGGACTCAACAAGCTGGGGGGTGAATGTCACAGGGGGTCTCTGGCCGAGTTCCTGGGAAACAGTTGGTTCAGTAACACCCTCCACGAACTCAGAAGTGATTAAAGTAATTTCTGGAAGTCCTGAGGCTTCCCCACTGGTGCTCGTGGCCGCCGAGGATGCCCCACTTACATCAATGGTGCCCGAGAAGTCCCCACTGAAATGTGGAGTACTCGATGGCTCTCCACTGGGCTCCACCAGCCCTGACGGCAGCCCGCTTAAGTCCGAAAATCCCGAATGGTCTCCAGACACGGCCGGTGCTCCAGAATGGGCACCACTGAGTTCCAAAATGCCCGAAGGCCCTTCTCCTGCTTCTTGGGCTGTTGGAGCCTGGGTTACAGATTCCACCAAAGTTCTGTCTACAAGGGAGACAGTGGGGAGACCAGAGGGAAGTCCACTGCCGTCGTAGGCTCCCGAGGGCAGGCTGCTCCCAGTCTCAGCTCCAGAGGATTCTCCACTGACCTCAGCGACGCCACTTGGCAGGCCACTGAGTTCTGGAGGCTGGGATGTAAGCCCACTGGAATCAGGTGCTCCAGAAGATTGTCCACTGACATCTGCTCTCCCAGATGTGCCCGAGAGGTCTGCGTCCCCTGAAGGGAGCCCGCTGAGTTCCACGGATCCCAAACCTTCTTCTTCTTTAAACGGAGTCGGGGTCACTTCGACCAAACTGGTGTCCACAAACGTAATGCCAGAAGGTTCACCACTGCCACTCATGGCACTGGAAACCAGGTCATGGATTCCAGATGTTGTCCCACTGAACCCCGGCAACCCCGATGGCTGCCCACTGAGATCATGGACCCCGGATGCTCCTCCACTCAGGTCGGTTATGCCAAATGGTTGACCACTGCCAAAAAGAACTCCAGAAGCTTCTCCACTGACATCTGGTTGTCCAGAGGACAGTCCACTAAACTCAGTCACTCCAGATGTTTCCCCAGAAAATCCTGATGGCTGCCCGCTGACCTCAAAAAGCCCAGATGTTCCCCCACTGATGTCAGGAAACCCTGATGGCTGTCCACTGACACCAAAGAGTCCAGATGTTTCCCCACTGATGTCAGGAGACCCAGATGCCTGGCCACTGAGTTCAGCTCCTGAAGGGAGTCCACTAGCTCCCCCACTAATGTCCAGCTCGCTTAAGGGCAGTCCAGATGTTTCTCCAGCACCACTGATGCCAATCGTTCCCCTCCCTTCCAGTTGACCTGCAGTGGTGGCTGTGACGACTTCCACCAATGTCGTATCCACTAGGGAGACGGTTGGGAACCCAGACGGAAGTCCACTAAAGTCCGGCAGGCCAGAGGATGGGCCACTTCCAAGGTCCACCCCAGAATACTCACCACTAAATCCAGAGGGAAGGCCACTTGCTTCAGGAGCTTGCCCACTTCCAGAAGGCATTCTGCCAAAGTCCAAGGCTCCAGAAGCTGACCCAAACAAGTCCTCTCTTCCAGAAGGCAACCCACTAAGGTCCTCAGCTCCAGAAGCAGAGGTCTCTAGACCTTCCATTCCAGAAGGAAGTCCACTGAGGTCCTCTACTCCAGAGGCAGTGGGCTCGAGATGGACCTCTCCTCCAGAAGGAAGTCCACCAAGGTCCTCTACTCCAGAGGCAGTGGGCTCGAGATGGATCTCTCCTCCAGAAGGAAGTCCACCAAGGTCCTCTATGCCAGAGGCAGTGGGCTCGAGATGGACCTCTCCTCCAGAAGGAAGTCCACCAAGGTCCTCTACTCCAGAGGGAGTGGGCTCGAGATGGATCTCTCCTCCAGAAGGAAGTCCACCAAGGTCCTCTGCTCCGGAGGGAGTGGGCTCTAGATGAATCTCTTCTCCAGAAGGAAGTCCACCGAGGTCCTCTACTCCGGAGGCAGTGGGCTCGAGATGGATTTCTCCTCCAGAAGGAAGTCCACCGAGGTCTTCTACTCCAGAGGCAGTGGGCTCGAGATGGACCTCTCCTCCAGAAGGAAGTTCACCAAGGTCCTCTGCTCCGGAGGGAGTGGTCTCTAGATGAATCTCTCCTCCAGAAGGAAGTCCACTGATATCCTCTACTCCAGAGGCAGTGGGCTCTAGGTGGATCTCTCCTCCAGAAGGAAGTCCACCGAGGTCCTCTACTCCAGAGGCAGTGGGCTCTAGATGGATCTCTCCTCCAGAAGGAAGTCCACCGAGGTCCTCTACTCCAGAGGCAGTGGGCTCTAGGTGGATCTCTCCTCCAGAAGGAAGTCCACCGAGGTCCTCTACTCCAGAGGCAGTGGGCTCTAGATGGATCTCTCCTCCAGAAGGAAGTCCACCGAGGTCCTCTACTCCAGAGGCAGTGGGCTCAAGATGGACCTCTTCTCCAGAAGGAAGTCCACTGAGGTCCTCTACTCCAGAGGCAGTGGGCTCGAGATGGATCTCTCCTCCAGAAGGAAGTCCACCAAGGTCCTCTGCTCCAGAGGGAGTGGTCTCCAGATGAATCTCTCCGCCGGAAGGAAGTCCACCGAGGTCCTCTACTCCAGAGGCAGTGGGCTCAAGATGAATCTCTCCTCCAGAAGGAAGTCCACCGAGGTCCTCTACTCCAGAGGCAGTGGGCTCTAAATGGATCTCTCCTCCAGAAGGAAGTCCACCGAGGTCTTCTACTCCAGAGGCAGTGGGCTCAAGATGAACCTCTCCTCCAGAAGGAAGTCCACCGAGGTCCTCTACTCCAGAGGCAGTGGGCTCGAGATGGATTTCTCCTCCAGAAGGAAGTCCACCGAGGTCCTCTACTCCAGAGGCAGTGGGCTCTAGATGAATCTCTCCTCCAGAAGGAAGTCCACCAAGGTCCTCTACTCCAGGGGCAGTGGGCTCGAGATGAATCTCTCCTCCAGAAGGAAGTCCACCGAGGTCCTCTACTCCAGAGGCAGTGGGCTCGAGATGAACCTCTCCTCCAGAAGGAAGTCCAGCGAGGTCCTCTACTCCAGAGGCAGTGGGCTCGAGATGAATCTCTCCTCCAGAAGGAAGTCCACCGAGGTCCTCTACTCCAGAGGCAGTGGGCTCTAGGTGGATCTCTCCTCCAGAAGGAAGTCCACCGAGGTCCTCTACTCCAGAGGGAGTGGGCTCTAGATGAATCTCTCCTCCAGAAGGAAGTCCACCGAGGTCCTCCACTCCAGAGGCAGTGGGCTCGAGATGGATCTCTCCTCCAGAAGGAAGTCCACCGAGGTCCTCTACTCCAGAGGCAGTGGGCTCTAGATGGATCTCTCCTCCAGAAGGAAGTCCACTGAGGTCCTCTACTCCAGAGGGAGTGGTCTCGAGATGGATCTCTCCTCCAGAAGGAAGTCCACCGAGGTCCTCTACTCCAGAGGCAGTGGGCTCGAGATGGATCTCTCCTCCAGAAGGAAGTCCACCAAGGTCCTCTGCTCCAGAGGGAGTAGTCTCCAGATGAATCTCTCCGCCGGAAGGAAGTCCACCGAGGTCCTCTACTCCAGAGGCAGTGGGCTCAAGATGAATCTCTCCTCCAGAAGGAAGTCCACCGAGGTCCTCCACTCCAGAGGCAGTGGGCTCTAAATGGATCTCTCCTCCAGAAGGAAGTCCACCGAGGTCCTCTACTCCAGAGGCAGTGGGCTCTAGATGGATCTCTTCTCCAGAAGGAAGTCCACCAAGGTCCTCTACTCCAGAGGCAGTGGGCTCAAGATGAACCTCTCCTCCAGAAGGAAATCCACTGATATCCTCTACTCCAGAGGCTGTGGGCTCAACATGAATCTCTCCTCCAGAAGGAAGTCCACTGAGATCCTCTATTCCAGGGGCAGTGGGCTCAAGATGAACCTCTTCTCCAGAAGGAAATCCACTGATATCCTCTACTCCAGAGGCAGTGGGCTCTAGATGAATCTCTCCTCCAGAAGGAAGTCCACTGAGATCCTCTACTCCAGAGGCAGTGGGCTCAACATGAACCTCTCCTCCAGAAGGAAATCCACTGATATCCTCTACTCCAGAGGCAGTGGGCTCAACATGAACCTCTCCTCCAGAAGGAAGTTCACCAAGGTCCTCCACTCCAGAGGCAGTGGGCTCGAGATGGATCTCTCCTCCAGAAGGAAGTTCACCAAGGTCCTCTACTCCAGAGGCAGTGGGCTCTAGATGGATCTCTCCTCCAGAAGGAAGTCCACTGAGATCTTCTACTCCAGAGGCAGTGGGCTCTAGATGAACCTCTCCTCCAGAAGGAAGTCCACTGAGGTCCTCTACTCCAGAAGCAGTGGGCTCTGGGCCCTCGCTTCCAGAGGGCAGCCAGCCAACTGCAGGAGTCGTGGACCACCTAATTCTATCTTCATCCCCTGAGGCCAGTCCACTGCCCACATGCAAGCCTGAGCCCACTGCAGAGATAAGACCACTGGAGTCAAGGTCTCCAGAGGGCAGTCCACTTACACTTCCCTCTGAGGGCTGCCCCCTGAAGTCCAGGTGTCCTGAAACTTCTCCACTGCCTGTGAAGTCACCGCTGACTTCAGGCACCCCCGATGGCTCCCCAGGGCTTGGCAGCTCCGTCTCGATGGGCACTGGGGCTGAAAGCGTGGACGGCTCCTCCGAGGGGGATGGCTTCTCCGAGGCCGAGGGCACTTCCGTGGCCCAGGGGCCTTCTGTGCTCTCCTCTGTTGCTGCACTTGTGGGAGGCCACGTAGGAGGAATCCCTGGAAGAAAGGAAGACGGAAGAGAGGTGTGGGATTAGAAACTGCTCCATTTGAAGCTTAAGCAGAGAAGCTGAACTCTACTCCTTCCAAAGCGAAACTTTTCTCTCAAGACCTCAGAGACACGTTCAAGCATTTTCTAACGGAACCCTCCTTCTGGAAGAGAGCACCCTGGGAAGGGATAGAGGGAGTGGGGAGGCCTGCAAACTTCCCGCCACCCTCAGGCTGCACTTTCTGAGACTAGAGTCTAGAGGGGGCGCCATTCACACAACCCATGGGATGTGGGGGCCTGGCTACCCTTGAGGGCAGTCTTGGTCACCTTTCAAGTACTCCACATCAACTCTCATTTATCTAAACCCACGGTTTCCAAAGTGTGGTCCCTGGACCAGCTGCACCAGCATCTCCTGGGAGCTTGATAGAAAAGCGAATTCTCACACTCAGGTGAGCATCAGCATCGCTGGGAGGGCTTGTGAAAACACAGCATGCTGGGCTCACCCCACAGTCCCTGATTCAGTGGGGCTTGGGTAGGATTTGAGAATTTGCTTTTCTTTCTTTCTTTCTTTTTTTTTTTTGGTGAGGAAGATTCGCCCTGAGCTAACATCTGTGCCAATCTTCCTCTATTTTATATGTGGCATGCCATCACAGCCTGGCTGATGTGTGGAGGAGGTCTGTGCCCAGGATCCAAACCTGCGAACCTCGGCCACTGAAGCAGACCATGCGTAACTTTAACCACTTGGTCATGGGGCCGGCCTTCCAACCCTCTCTTATTTTTTTTATGATGAGTCCCATGGGACATAGCCCCAGGGAGTGTGACAATTATTCATCTAACCCGTTTCCTGTGGGCCAGGAAGGGCCAGGCGCTGCTGTTTGCAAAAATATACCAACATTTTCTATTCTGAAAACCTATTACAGAGGATTTGGAAAACAGAGAGAAAAAGAAAACTCCATCATTTAAAATAATTACGGTTACATTATTTTCTTTCCATCTTGTCTCCTTTGGCATTTAAAAAATAACCTAGCTGGCACTGTACCTTGTGTGGACTTTTGGGCTGATTTCCCCAGGTGGAGAAGCCAGGCGCAGAGGCTGCCGGACCCCTCTGGGCAGGCCCACAGTTTACCCTTGCTTGGAGGAGAATCCTGGCAGGGTGGGCAGCTCAGTATGGCGGTGGGGGCATGCAAGAGGATTTTTAGGTGGGAAACACCCAGGGATGGCCACTTACAGTCAGGATATAACATTTCTCCTTTAAACAAATTTAGGTTTCTTTTTTAAAGCAAGTCAATTTAAAGAAAAAGACGTAGAGTTAACAACAGTACAGATGGTTCCCAGATATGGTCGAAATCAGCAAGATGGTTGGAAGCTGAAGCTCGGAGAACATTTCTCTGGGCCCCTGAGCCCCTTCCCATGGATAACTCCCACCCGTGGCTGCCAGAGTCTTCTGCCAAGCCACCTACTCATGCCAAAGAGGACTCAGCTATTCCTGTCCTGGAGAAGGGCGAGGAAAGGGCCACGGGCAGGAGTGGCTTCTTGGTGAGGTCTCTGGGCCAGAAGCCCACCGGCTCCACCCACGCACACCCACCTCCTGGCATGGAAGGGGCCAGGCGTTGCACTGCCAGCACCCAGAGGAGCGCCCAGTTCAGCGAATTGTCCATGCACTGGACGGGTGACTGGGGGAATTACTGAGAAGCTCTGACGCACCCTTTTCTTCAAATACACACGCCCCTGGGTGAGCTGACCCTACTAGGCACGCACACGTGACCGCACACTGCTTTAATTCAGACTGATCCAAACTGGGCGATGTTAAAATTGTTCCAAGAAAGAAAGGCCCTGTGGTCAGATTCTTTGGGGACAGAATACCTCCCCTGCTCTGCATTACAGTGCACGTTAACATATCCAAAGCTCTGAGAAGGTCTGCAGCCAGGAAACCTATTGATCTTTCTGTACTTCAGCGTTTCCCAAACGTTATGGCCACAAAACCCTTTTTCCAACAGGGTTGGAAGGCTGCTGCTTTCATCCTATCTATCAAGTCCCGTCTGATCTGACCATGACAGCTGGAGCTCAGGAAGCTCCGGTTGGGCAGGCTGGCCCCAGAAGAGGGACAGGAAAGGAGGAGAAAGGCCAGGGGACGGGTCACAGTCAGACTTCAACAATGACCGCTCCTGGCCCTTCCTTCGATTGAGGATCCTCCTATAGGGAGATTTTAAAGGATGATGGGGCCGGGGTGAGAATGCAGGGGGACAGAGTCATGGCCCTCTCATTGGCACAGGATGGGCAATGGGGTGTGCAGGCAGGAGAAATAAAGGAAAGGGGACAGTGAATGAGGAGGGAGAGAAGGAGAATGTTTCCGAACAAGACCACCCGTGCCCTTTCTCTCACGCACGGGAGGTCCTAGAGGCCCGCCCAGGGGGCTGAAGTCGCCCGCAGCAGCATGCCCAGGTAGTGTCAGGGCTGGGGAAGCACAGCTAGGGGGAGAAGCCATGCCCAGGACACACCCCGGGCGGACAGGGGTGTGTGGCCTCAGGACACGCCCCAGCGCCCAAGCCATACGAACCTGGCAGTGGGGATGCAGCCAGTGGCGTGTAGGCTGGTTCCCATTCTGTCTGGTTTTCTGGCTCAACGGTGAAGGCTGGAATTGCTGTCGTCTCCTCCCCTAAGGGGACAGCAGCCACGCCAGGCGCCACTTGGGTCACGAGCCAGTCCTCCACGCCTGAGGGCAGTGTGGGCGTGCCAGCCTCCTCTTCTCCTGGAGACGGCGCCACTGAGACACCTGAAGGGGATGTAGGTGGTGAAGGTTCCTCCTTACCAGTGACCCACCCAAGGCTGGCCCTTCTCGAGGAGAGCTAGGGGACTCTGAGGTGGGCCAGGCCTGTGCAAAAGCCTTGCTGGGCCTCGAGCCCCTCCCTACACCCCCGTCCCCATCCAGCAAGACAGCTCTTGGCCTCCTCAATTTATAAGAGCCGTTTGCATCAGCTACACAATATCGATTTGCGCACTCCATCAGCACTTTATTTCAGGTGGTCTGGGGCACTGCTTCTGCAGAATCCGTCACACCTGCCAGGGCTTGTTTAAAGGCATTACGTATGTAAGATCATTTTATCTCACAACAGCCTTAGGAGCTAGACACCATTATGGCATTTACAGATGGGGAAGCTAAGGCACAGAGTTAAGTGACTTGCCCAGGGTCAGTGGCTTATAAGTGGCAGATCTAGTCTTTGAATCCAAGTATCTGATGCCAGATGCCACGCTCTCAGCTGCTGCGTGAGGCTGCCTTTCCTGGGGACAGAAGTTATGTTCCAAGTGTGTCGGGACCAAAAGCAGGAAGGTTCTGTTTAGATCCCGTGAAGCCGCCCCAGCACTGGAAGGGGTAAGGCAGGATTCACCGACTGGGGGTACCTGTTGTGGTTCAGGGGAACCGGCAGGCGGCTTGGTCGGGAAGGAAGCTGAACTTGTCTGCATTTATAGAAAAGGCTGGGATCACGTGGGGTCGGGTGGGGGGTGCATGACCGAGAATTCACTAGGAGGCTGACTGGCGTGGCTTCTGCCGCTCTGGGCAGATGCTGCAGGGGCCTCATCAAATCCCCAGGCGGGGCTGGGGATTGGCCTTCCTGAGGCTGGCGGAGGGGGGCTGCACTTTCTTTGAACTGGATTTTAAACCGCGACCCTGGCAATCTGGGAAACCTGGGGATGCTCAGGGTTTATTCAATATTAACTTTATTTTGGAATAACTACAGCTTCACCGGAAGTTACAAAGACCAGTCAGTTTTGATGTATAATATGTACATCGGGACACAAGCTGTTACTACAATCTATGTCCTGGTCAGCGCACCCGACCCGCGGACCCTGTGAGAACTCATCCAATCAGAGCCCAGCAATGTCTTGGCCACTCCCTGGCCACGCCCACTGAGTTGTCCGATGATGTCACTCTCAGAACTCTCACCCGTAATGATGGTGATACGGCCGCAGTGGGTCCCCCAGCATGGGCCAATCAAAAGCATGAATTTCTGGGGCTTAGTGAAGAATAGACTAATCTGACAGAACTCATCGAAAAAAAATATTTAGAAGCAGGAGGACATCTGACAAGGGCATACACACTGAAACAGTACGTGTCATTTATTTATAATAATAAAGCTAACATTTATTGAGTCCATTTACTATGTCCCAGGCACTATGCCCAGTGTTTTATATGCACCCTGTCAGTTAATCCTTACAGCAACTCTTTGAGGTAGGAGCTATTATCATTGTTTTATAGATGAATTGGAGGAACAGAGAGGTTAAGTGACTTGCCGAGGGTCACATAGTCCTGAAGCAGCAGAACCATAATTAAAACTCAGGACTGCCTGATTTTAGAGCCCCAAGTTCCTACTCACCTCTCTCTACTTGTCTCTGGGGAACTTTAGAAGGACGGAGTTGCCTTGGGGTCAAAGCTTAAGGTCATGCTAGCTCCAGAGCTGCCCCTGCCCCACAGGGGCTGACTCTTTTCTCCTTTCTCTGATGGATGGGGAGAGTGGACAGAGGCCAGGAGGGGTGAGCCCATGGGAGTCACCCCCAGGCAGAAGTGGGTTCTGGAGGACAGGTAAGGACGTGTACCTCGGAAGCAGAAGGCGTGGTGCCGGGACAGTGGGTCCGGGAGGCCTGTCTGGTTGGGGTAGAGGTAGACGGTCCTCACGCCTGGCTTGTCCCCACCACAGGCGGGTCGTGGGGTGACGATGGGGTAGCGCAGGCTGCCGTCTGCCAGCCAGCCGGCGTAGCACTTGTCCAGGCCGCGGCTCCAGGCGGCATAGAGCTGGCCCGTGGTGGCCAGGGTGGCGTTGTGGGACCCACAGAACTCCAGGGCTTCCCGGAAGGTGAACTGCTCCAGGCGTGTGGCGAAGAACACCTCCCCTGGGGACAGAGGCAGGTGGCACGTGTGACCCCTTGGGCCCAGGGCCAGAGCAGCCTCTGCTCACGCAAGGGCAGGGCAGCCGGGCTGAGATGAGCTGGGGACTCTGCACGGAAACGACAGCCGCTCCTTTCCCCAGTCCCCAGGCAGCGTTGGGCACCCCTCCCCTGGCCAAGAGAGGCCCTCCCTCCCCAGCCACCCTCCCATCCCCTGCCGCCCCCCACCCCACCCCATCTTGTGAACCGGTAGGGGCGGGGCCTATCTGATTTGGGGAAAGGAAGTTCACGCTTCCTGAACACCTACTTGTGCCAGGCACTTTTCACACCTATCTCATGGAATACTCAACAAGGCCTCTGATAGGAGCATAGATCAGCCCCAATCTAAGATGAGGAAGCTGAGGCCTGGAGAGTTGAAGTGACTTGCCCATGTCCTGAAACAAGTGGGCAGAAATGCTGAAATCTTTCCAGAACAGCAGCATTTCCAAAATTGGGTTCAGTGGAATTGTAATCTGGTGATTTTAATTGACGTTAAAAGAAATGAAATAAAACAAAATAAAGGGTCTGTGGTTAAAGAAGCTGGGCGAGCCTTGGTTAAGCAGAGTTAGAGGTCTTCTTCCTGCAGGACTTCTCAGAGTCTGACTTGTTCATGGGCACTGGGACTCTCCACGAGGCAGATGATGTATATAACACTTATTTATAATAAATAAATAAATTGATTTATTTATCTACAGAACTTTTTTTTTTTTTTTTTTTTTGGTGAGGAAGATTAGCCCTGAGCTAACGTCTGTGCCAGCCTTCCTATATTTTGTATGTGGGATGCCACCACAGCATGGCTGATGTGTGGAGTAGGTCTGTGCCCGGGATCCCAACCCGTGAACCTGGGGCCCCCAAGCGGAGTGTGAACTTAACCATTAGACCACCGGGCCAGCCCCAGAACTCATTGTTTTTTTGAAGGAGCAAGCACTCCCCTGCAATGCTGGGAGAATCCACACGGACCATCTGGGAGGGAAAGAAAGGGCTTGACCTGAGGGGGTGGGTGCATCCTCTTTCTGAAGCAGGGTCCTTTCCCCTGGGGAAGGCTGGGTGGGACCGGGGCTGGGGTGAAGGTAATGCCCTCTCCTCGTTGTGTCCCCCCATCAGCCCCCTGCCTGTCTGGGGCCCCAAATGTGAGAACAGGGCCTGTACCCTCGAGCCTGTCCACGTAGCAGTAGACATCATAGGTTTCCGATGAGGGCCGCACGCCGTAGGTCCTGACCCCCGGGCTGCTGTCCATGTCGCCCACACATGGGGTCCGGGGGCTCACAATGGGGTATCTGCAAAGGAGGGTGAGAGGGGCAGAATGAGGGCCTGTTCTGGGGGATGGAGGATGCAGCCCAGGGTTAGGCTGGCAGGACACGCTGGAACTCGGGCAGGGCCTGCCTTCCGTGTCCAGTGGAACTCAAACCAGGAGTCCAACCCTTGTGCAGCAAGGCCCCTGAGCAGCTGGGGGAAGGGTCTGGGGCCCCGAGGATTTCTGGCTTCAGATGAGAGTCTGCTATGTGGAAGGGCACTGGCTGAAGCTGGAGGGTACCACGGGCTTGATGAGGGGATCTCCCCCTCTGTCTCTTGGCGGGAAATGACCAAGGACTTAATGTCCCCAGGGCTCTTCTCCACCCTTGCAGAATGCACCTTGGTTCTGGGGAGAAATGCAGGGAGTGGCCGCAGCACCACCAGTGACTGAATTAACCCACAGGGCAGCGGGTGCCCACGCTGTGCCGGTGCCGGGCCAGGTGGTGGCTCCCCAAGCCTGACCCTTGAGACTGGGCTTGGGCGGGGAGAGGAGACGGCTCGCCCTTCACCTGACGGTCTGGTCACTCAGCCAGCCGGCGTCACACTGCTCGTAGCCCGCTTCGTAGGCGGCCTGGAGCTGCTCGGGCGAGGCGATGACCGCCCCTGTCTGCAGGCAGGCCTGCTGTGCCTCCTCAAAGGTCAGAGAGTATCGGTCGGAGCCCGGGCGGTAGTGGAACACAACACCTGGGTTGGGGGGAGAGGGCGAGAAGGAGAGACGGGGCAGGCTCAGGGCACGGACCGGTGCCACTATGCCGGTGCCCACGGCGCCTGCTTCTCAAGGCTTTTCAGCAATAGTGTGAGCCATGGGACCTTGAGGAATGACCTCTGTTCATTCCCTCTTTCCTTTCCTACTTCCGATCCCATTTCCAGCCAAGCGGTTTCCCTCTGCTTGTTCAAACTGCTCCTGAACTCCATCTTCCTGAGAAAGCCTTCTAGGACTCTTCTGCCCTGGGTGTCCCCAGCCCTCCTTTCTGGGCTCCTCACTCCTAGGATGCTCATTTGTCCCATTACTCTTTAAAACAAATGCATTTTTTCTTATTGTAAAAAGAATAACCATTCATTGCAGAATATTTGGAAAATACAGAAAAGGATAAGGAAGAAATCAAACAATTACCGGCATTTCTTCCACCTGGCCCAGGGTCCAGGGTTCAGGGGGTGAGTGGTCCTCCTGAAAGTGGCTGCAAGCATTTGTGTGGGTGTGCACTTGGCACATTGTGTGTGCATGTGCTGGGCATTTGTGTGGGTGTGCACTGGGCATACTGTGTGAGTGTGCACAGGGCATAGTGTGTGGGTGTGCATGGGGCATACTGTATGAGTGTGCACAGGGCATAGTGTGTGTGTGTGTGGGGCACAGTGTGTGGATGTGTACTGGGCATACGGGGGGTGTGCACTGGTCATTTGTGTGGGTGTGCATGGGGCATACTGTGTGGGTGTGCGTGGGGCACAGTGTGGGTGCGCAGTGGGCATACTGTGTGGGTGTGTGCGGGGCATAGTGTGTGGGTGTGCACAGGGCATAGTGTGTGGGTGCGCAGTGGGCATACTGTGTGGGTGTGTGCGGGGCATAGTGTGTGGGTGTGCACAGGGCATAGTGTGTGGGTGTACACTGGGCATACTGTGTGGGTGTGCACTGGTCATTTGTGTGGGTGTGCACTGGGCATAGTGTGTGGGTGTGCACCGGGCATACTGTGTGGGTGTGCACCCCACATTTGTCTTGGTGTGCACAGGGCATATTTCTGGGGAGTGGGCTCGTAGTTCCTGCCAGACTCTCCAGGGGCTGGAGCCTTGCGGCAGAGCCCTGTCCTCGAGCCCCTCCTGCTCTGCCTCCCTCTCTGCGTTCAGCTGGATGCACGGTAGTTTTTGACACGTCCCTGGGTGACTGGCCGGTTTATGTCACAGCTGTGAATCTGCAGTCTGAGTCTGTCTCACGTTCTTTGTCCTGTCCTGTGTCAGAAGCTCACCTGCCCATTGGCACCTTTCCATGTGGTGGCCAGTGGGGCTCTCTCCAGCCCTGGGACGCCGCCATCCTTGGGGGTACCCCAAAACTCCTCCTTCCTGACATATTTATATTCATCTGGGCAATTCAGGCTGAAATCCCACTTGGTGGCTGGAAAGGGCTGGCCTTTCCAGAATAGGACACATTTTATGGCCATAGTATGGACATGTTTATTAGGACATGTTTGTGGCCTAAATGGTTTCTGTCACAACTACCATGTTAGCTCTAAATTTGCCAGAGACAACAGGTTAACAAACGGGCGTGGCTTTGTTCCAATCAAACTTTGTGGACATTGAAATGTGAATTTCATATAATTTTCACGTGTCACAGAATATTATTCTTCTTTTGACTCCCCCCTCCAACTATTTGAAAATGTAAAACCATTCTTAGTTCATGGGCCATATAAAAAACAGGGGGCCAGCTAGCTTGGGCTTGTGGGCCATCCTTTGCCGAGCCCTGTCCTGAAGGTCAGACCGTGAGAGGCCTCAGGGGCCACCCAGTGCGGTAGTTTCAAGTGGCTCTATCTTGCAGAGGTCCTGATGGGGCAAGGACAGGGAGAGCCCTGGTTCTGCACGCCGTGTCACCTAGATCCACACCCAGTGTGGCATCTTGACCTGCTTGATATGTACATGGGTTTCCAGCATGACTCCATTAGAAGGAAATGCTTTGTGGCAAAGGAGCAGGAATGTCACTGGTCTGGCGTGTCTCCCTTGTTTTACAAATGAGGACAAAGGTTTGTTCCAGGTCCCAAGTCCCAGGTCCCAGGTATAGACCCCCAGGCCAAGTTCCTTCCACTTCCCCTGCCCCGCATGCAGCCCCCTTCGGGCCGGGCACTTACCCCCTGGCAATCGTGGCTGCCCAGGGACCTCAGGAGCTGTGGTCACCTGTACCACAAGGTCCTCGCTGGTGAAGGCTGTGATGGGGCCCAGGCCAGGTGTGGACTCCTCCGGAACGCCCCAGGGCCTGGTGGCCGCTCCAGTCTCGTTCTCCGCCTCGGGGAAGGCGGTGGTCCCCACGCCAGGGACAGACGTGAAGGGCTCCCCAGGCTCCAGGATGGTGGGGGAGACGCCAAAGATGGGTTTCACTGTGAGGATCACATTGCCTCGAGCTTCACCCTCGGTGATGTTTTGTGGCAGTGGCATCTCCACATCCGGCCAGGTCACCGTCTGGATGGTGATGTCCTCCTCGCCACTCACAGCGAAGAAGTTTTCTGGGATGTCCACAAAGTCTTCACCTGGGGCAGGGGGCAAAGGTAAACTTTAGCGGCTCAGCCCGGGGCTGGCTTGAGGGGGACGAGCATCGGATCTACTTTCTCTCCTGCTGGGGAAGGACAGCACTGTGCTGGGCCCACGCTGGGGTCCTCAGCTATTTGAATATTCATCACAGGAGTCCCCACAGTTTCCAGATGGCAAAAGAGCGCAAAGTCATCATAGCACAAGACGTCGGCCAATCGGCTCACTGCTTACAAAACCAGTTCCTGCTGGTCAACTCCAGCTGCCTCCTCTCCTGTCTTCTGAGCACCTTGTTGACCATCTGATGTTGTAAGTAGCCAACAGGACAAAGAAAATCAGTTACAAAGTGAAACTGAAACATTCTTGTCAAAGACGCAGGAGCTCATGAAATTGATGGAGGTGACAAGGGAGAGCTGTCTGCCCCAGTCATGAATGAATGAGGGTCGGGTAGAACCAAGCCAGTGACTAACCAGGAAAGAAAATCCATGAGGGTGTCACTACTTCAGAAATGATGGTTACAATATTGAAAGATTAAGAGAGGCCCTGGGGGAAATCCTAATCATTTTCGCAAAAATAACCTCTTCACGTAAGACCAGGCTGTGAGAGTTAAACACGAAATGACCTAGATCATTGTGCTATCGCCAATTTTGTTATAAAATTTATGCAATTCTGTATTAGTCATTGTTTTTTTCCTCCAAGAACTGGCACTTTATTGTAATTAAAACCTAGATTGTGTAAAATATAAGATAAAAATCTTATTTTAAAAAAATTTTAGTCTAATTTTTCAAAATAAAGTGTCCGTCAAAACTTTCCCCTCACTCTTCAATAACTAGCCCTTCTTCTAAGGTCATCCCATTGAAAAGGGCAGATCACAGCACCCTCCTGTGGGAGCATGGTCTTAGGTCAGGCGCCTGCCATCTTCCATGTGGTATCACCATCTTCCCATTAGACAGATGAGGAAACTGAGGCTCAGGGCCTGGACCTTCCCATGGTTGCACAGTAGCAGGTGGCAGGGCTGGGATCCAAACCCGAGAAAACACACACTCTAAAGCTCATGGTTTTAACCCTGTTCTAGGCGAATGAGATAGGCCCGGATACGCTGCAGCCTCAGCAACACTATGTTAGCTCTTCTAGGAAGCAGTGAAAATGGCCGGGTGCTGACATGAGGTTCAGGTATCCGGTGGACCCTGATGAAAACAGCCCCCTATTCCACGATCTCGTCCTCTGGGCCCCAATTTTGGTGTTGTGACGCCCTCCCTCCTCCAGCCCCAGCCCCACCTGTGTAGCAGATGGCGTCGTAGCGCGATGAGGGGTCGGGGTAGCCGGTCTGGTTGGCGTGCAGGTAGACGGTCCTCACGCCCAGGAGGTTGCCCCCGCAGTTGGGCCGGGCCTTGGAGATGGGGTAGCGCACGCTGCGGTCGGCCAGCCAGCCGGCGCTGCACATGTCCATGCCGCTCTGCCAGGCCAGGTAGAGCTGGCCGGTGGTGGCCAGCCGGGCACCCAGGCGCCGGCACTCGTTGGCTGCCTCGTGGAAGGTGAACTTCTCCGGAGACGTTGCGTAAAAGACCTCACCTGTGAAGGACAAAGCAGGCGGCGGGGTGAGGCTCTCCCCCCACCTCCCTGCCCTGCATCCCCAGGGAGATCCACACGGTTCCTCCAGGTGTTGAGCACCCTCAACTCGGTTTGGCCTCTAAATTCTCAAAGCCCAGGTCCCACACATCCATATCTCCCATCCTGCCCTCCACTTCCCGTGGGCTTTTGGGCGGCATCAGTTTCCTAAAACAGGAGGACCCAAAATGGCAAGGAGGCAGGAAAGCGTAGGGCAAATGTGAGTCCCAGGCCGAAACTCCACCTCCTCAGCGGCATCTCGGCCCCGCCGTTTGCTGTGGATCTTCAGCCACTGGGGCATCTTTCCTACGGGTCAAGCATTGCCCACTCAATCGATCCTTTTAAAAAATTCAAACTCTGATGGGAAAGGCGGGCATCAGACTTTGACCCCTCAGAGCAGTGGTTCACAAACTGGGGGCTCTAGGCCCCGAAGTGTTCACGAGGGCATTAGTGGGGCTTTTGAGTTCTTGCTACCATTTCCAAAAACCTACAAGGTTGTGTGGGGTGGAGGTGGGGTCGTGGGCATCCGCTCCTGGGGATAGTCCTGGCAGTCCCCGCTCAGGGGCAGCTCTGGTTGGCTGCTGTATGGGTCTTTGGTTAGCCAAAAACAGGAACCCACATGCCTGTTACTTAATACACTGGTTTGGGCGCTGGGGTGAGAGTGACGAAGGTGGGCTCTGGTGGTGAGAAAGCTGGGGGCTGCCCTGCCTCAGTATGAGCCGGGCTGTCAGCTCTTCTCCCCCAGCCTGGGGGAAGCTGTGAGCTTGAGGGTTTGGGGGTGGTGGGCAGAGGTGGCAGAATCTGGACAGCCAAAAGGGGCGAATGGGTACAGATGGGAGAAGGGGTGTCATCCACATGCCTGGGTAGCTTGGGCAGCTCTGACTGCGACCAAAATGAGCGCCCTTACAAACCAGGACTCCAGGTTCCTTCCTGCTGCCCCTGGGGCTCTCCAGGACCAGCCCATTGGGGACCGCCAAGGAAGGGCTAGGGGCTGGCAACAGGGAAGCAAAGAGAGGGTTGGGGGGCGGCCAGCCAGCTCTCCTGGGAACTACTTTTGTGACGGGTCCACCCTGGAGTGGCCTGGGGTGTCCTTTGTGGGGGTGACAAGACCGGGCTGGGCACCGATGGTGCAGTGGACCTTGGGACAGTGATGGGATGGTCAGAGCAGCGGGGGTCCTGGCTGGAGGGGCAGTCCCAGGTGAGAGACCAGCAACAAGCCCTCTTGGGCTCGGTGGTGACACCAGACAGTCTGCAGGTGCCTGGGGCCACTGAAGCCTTCTCCAAAATGGAAAGAGAGGGGCCAGACCTGTGGGCGCCTTCCACCCCCCACACTGCCCGCCCCTACCCCCTCTGGGTGTGGCACAGCGGGATGAGTGGGTGGTGCCCTGGGTTATTGCCCTGCCTCAGAGGAGGCCCATGTGATCCCGAGTGGTAGTGGGGTGAAGGGAGCAGCGTGCTCTTGGGAGGGGCAGCGGCCTCACCCTCCATCTCCTCGGCAAAGCAGTACACGTCGTAGGTCTCATTGGTGTCACGGATGCCGTAGGTCCTCACGCCGGGAAACTCATCCTTGTCCCCATAGCAGCCTTCCCGGGGCAAGTGGATGGGATACCTGCCGGGAATCCAAAGTGGGATGTGACACTCAGGGCACAGAGGGGCCTGTGCTCTTGTATCTGACTCCCTTGTGGGAGGAAATGGCAACTCATTGATGCGTTTGCCCGTGTCTGCCCTGGAGATGTGGACTATTGGTTTTACAATTTTTTTCCCGGCTTTATTGAGATGTATGTTTTCACAGGTATTGCGACGCAAGGCAGCCTCCTTTACTGAATATTTATTGGTACCAAACATGTTCTACCAGGGGCCGGAACACCTCTTCTGTAAAAGGCCACAGAGTAAATACTTTAGGTCTTGCAGGCTGTAGGGTCTCCATCACGACCACTCGTCTTTGCCATTGTAGTAAGAAGTAGCCACAAGTGGGCGCCGCCGTGTTTCCATAAACCCCTATTTATAGAAACGAGGAGTGGGCTGGATCTGGCCCAGGGGTCACAGTTTGCTGATCCTTACTCTGTATCATTTGAGTCTCACATCAACCTAATGAGGCAGGTGCTATAACGACTCTGTTTTAACCTGGAAGAAACTGGGGCTCAGAGATGTTAAACAATTTGTCCAAGGTGACACAGCTTCCAAGTGTCAGAGCTGGGGTTTGAGCCCAGCTCTGTCTGAGGCAGAGGTGTGGGCTCCTGACTATGCTAGACTGTTGTCTTTTTTTTTTTTTATGGTTAGTAGGCTTAGTGTCTTAAAATCTCTTTGCCTACCCTAAGATCGCAAAGATATTTCCCTTTGTTTTCTTCTAGGGGCTTGGTGGGTCTGGCTTTTACGTTTAGCGCGGTGATCTGCCCCGAGTGAACTGTCACATCCTGTCTTAACAGGCTCGATCACCCTGACTGAGGTCCCACGAGGCAGGGCTCTGTCTGTCCTGCTGGGCACCCCATCCCTCAGCAGTGGCACTGGGGGCGGGGGGTGGGAAACGCACCTAGAAGCTTAATTTATGTAAGTCTTGTTTTATTGAAAACAAAAAGAATGTACAGTGGTTTACAAAAACACATAAAGCACCAAAGTTTTTTAAAAAGTAAATGAAGAAATCATGGCAAAGGGAAAAATGGGTAGGAAGAATAATGACGTGTCATTTGCATGGATGAAATGAGCATGTAGGTCAAGTTGCTGGGAGGGACTCACTCGCCTGCAGGACAGAGCACGAGTCCCCCTTACCCACATTCACTTTCTGTGGGTTTAGTTACCCGCGGCCAAGTACAATCTGAAAATATTAAATGGAAAATTCCAGAAATAAACAATAAGTTTTAAATTGTGTGCTGTTCTGAGGGGTGTGATGACATCTCCTGCTGTCCAACTTCCTCCCTCCCGGGATGGGAATCACCCCTTTGTCCAGCCCTATATGCTACCCGCCCGCTAGGCACTTTGTAGCCGTCTGGGTTATCAGATCGACTGTCCCAGTGCGGCAGTGCTTGCATCCAAGTCACCCTCACTGGACTTAATAACGGCCCCAAAGTGCAAGGGTCGTGATGTTGGCAATGTGGATACGCCAGAGAGGCCAGGAAGTGCTCCTTTAAGTGAAAAAGTGAAAGTTCTTGACTTAATAAGGAAAGGAAAAAATCACGTGCTGAGATTGCTACCGTCTACAGTAACTTGCGTTACAGTATATCGTTATAATTATTCTATTTTATTATTGGTTGTTGTTGTTAATCTCTGTGCCTCATTTATAAACTAAGCTTTATCATAGGTGCGTATGTATAGGAAAAAATGTAGTACGTATAGGATTCGGTACTATCCACGGTTTCAGTCTTCCACAGGGGGTCTTGGAACGTATGCCCCAAGGATAAGAGGGAACTCCTGTAACAAGGATTTGGGACAGGTCATCGGGTGCCTGACCTAGAGTTGGCCAAGGCAGCCCTCCAGGCCCAGCCTAGGCCGGCCACGTGTCACGCCAGCACCAGCTCAGTGCTGGTCAACGTTCCAGCCCATCGCCCACCCCACTCCGCTGGTGGCCTGGAGCTCACCTGACAGTCTGGTCGGCCAGCCAGCCGGCGTCGCACTGGTGGAAGCCGTCCTCATAGGCGGCCTGCAGCTGCTCGGGCGTGGCGATGATGGCGCTGTTCTGCAGGCAGGCCCGCTGCGCCCTGTCGAAGTCCAGGGTGTAGCGCGTGGAGATGGCTCTGTAATGGAACACGATGCCTGCAAGACACACGCGGGCGATAGAGCAGGTCAGGCACAGCCTCTCGTCGCTGAGGCCCTCGGAGAATTACGGCGATAGTCAGAGGGACCTTAGAGACATCCGGTCCAGGCCTCTAGCTGATATGCAGGCATCCCCTCTCCACATTTGCATGTGGTCCTCTGCCTCTGCTGGGACACCCCAGTAATGGGGAACTCATTAGCGTGCTTCTGAACACCTATGATAATTCTGATAATCAGAAAGTTTTTTGAATTTAACGAAAATCTGCCTCCTTAAAATTTTTCCTTGTCACTCCAGGACCCCATATTTGCTTTGGGGGAAGAGACATTTAGAGCCCCATGCATCTTCAGCCAGGGGCATCCTAGTGGGAGCCCAGTGTAAGGCACACCGAGGAGCGGACCATCTTTGACAGAGCCTCAAAACAGGAGAAATCCAGGGCTGCCCCTAGTCCTGAAGCCAATAGAGGACACGACCATTCTCCTTGGGCCATCAAGAGAAAGGGGACCAGGCAGTCTTCATCCTTTTGTTTGGCTTCTGGAACTGAGAATGGGGTGCTAGAAGTGGAGGAGGGAAAAGACGCCTGGATTAAGGGTCAGGAGACTGCTCTGGCCCACTTCCAGGGAATCGTCAGGCAAGTCACTTGACCTCAGTTTGCTTGCCTTTAAAATGGGGAGTGTCACAAGGCCCACCGAGTCACAGGATTGTTGGAAAGCAGGAACTGTCACTTACATGTGACTGTGGCCAGGAAGAATTTAATTCCCTCAGGGTCCAGAAAGAACGATACCACCAGCTCCTCGTTACAGAGGGAGCCACTGCAGTTAAGTAACTTGACCGAGGTGCAGACGGGTGGGGGTGGGAGGATCTGGGATCTGAAAGCCAGCCTGCCTGGGTCCACACCGGTGAGGATACCATTCTGGTTCTTTCCACAGGTGAAGCAACATCCCTGAGGGGGGCGCTCTCACCTTTCACCACGACCTCTAGGGTGGCCTCGCTGTCCTCGATGCCGTGCATCACCTCGCAGCGATAGATGCCAGAGTCATTGGAGCGCAGGTTCTGGAGTTCCAAGGTGGCGTCGGTCGGGATGGCTGGGTAGTTGGGCAGCGAGACCCTGTCTTGGTAGGCGCTGTTGACCCGCACCTGCCCTTCCGTGGCCACCAGCAGCACCACCTCCTTCTCCTTGGAAATGCGGCTCCACTTGATTCTCGGGGCGAGGGGGGCGGTGGAGGGGGCGGTGGTCACAGGGTGAGTGGGGTGGATGAAATAGCAGGGGATGGTGAGGGAGGTCCCCAGGAGGACCCGCAGCGGGGATGGTTCGGGGATGCTGACACTCAGCGAGTTGTCAGGGTCTGTGGGGAAGAGGAGGGGAGGGAGACAGACTCGTTAGTGCTAGAGAGGACCACCCAGGCTCCCTGACAGTTCTTCCGGAAATGACAAAATCCAATGAGCGTGCTCGTGTCTACGGCGGGGATGCTCCTGTGCCATGTGGAGTTCCCAGGAAGCCTTGCAACCTTTCCCAGAGCAGCCTTCCCCAAGATCCCCAGTCTGTGCACCTCAAGAAACTACGGAGCCAGAAAAGGGTTGCAGGGGAGGGTGGGGGAAACTTCAGGATTGAGACCACCTCTCTGTTTCTCAAATCGGGGTACCACAGAGGACGCCAAGCCACAGGATAAACAGGACCCATCTTCCTGGAGTGACAGCTTGATTGAAAGATTTTGGGACAAATTACTTTCAGGGAGAAAAAATTATTATGGGGGAGGAAAAAAATATCCACACAACTTCTAAAGCTAAAATACCAGACTTCAAAGATGTGTCCCACTTGAGGAAGTCTGCTTTGGGGTTCATCCCGACTTTGCAGAAGGACAAGCCGTTCTCTCCTGCTGCTGGGGAGTCGGGGCACCCAGCTGCAGGAGCTTCAGAGGAATCAGACGTTTAAGTCCGCAAAGAGTCAGACGGGGGGTGGGTTTGGGAAATGACTAGACCCCATGAAAGATCACAGAGATATTGATGGGGAAGAGGCAGCGTGTTTACCAAATCCTGTTAGAAGTCAAAGATCTTTCTGGAATGGGAAAGAAAGAGCTTTTGAAACAAGAGCAGCTTTCGTGTCGAGTCATACACTTAAGGAACCCTTTTTTCCTGCAGGTTGAAAATAAAAGTTTCAGATATCTGTGGGTGGTGGATTCATAACAGGGCAAGTAAGGGGGAGCTCGGAATGTCTGGGGTCCAGCCCTAACCTTCTGATGTCCTGGGCAGTCAGTACCAGGCCCTTCCACAAACACCTCCCTCTGAACGCTCAGCCCCAGCCGCACAGCACGGCGCGGGGTTAGTGGGGGTGGCTCTCTGTGGAGAACTGAGCTTCTGCAGTTTCTAAAGCTCCCAGCCAACCCTGGAGAGCTGGTTTGTCTGTGTGGGCAAACCACCCAGGTTATGGCCGGGGGCTGGATTTTTGTGGGTCCCAGAGCAGAGTACAAACGGAGACCCATACGCCATATGTCTAAATATTTAAAAGTTACAAATCAAGGCAACAGATTGTTAAATAAAATATATTCTATCTTCCTACTTGACAACGAAACCTTTCAAAAGGAGAAGCTGGATTCAAATTTAGAATTCTTGGATTCCTTAGAGTTTTGCATTGGGATGTGGCAGCCGCAGGGGAGGAGGGGGGCCAGCCCTGCTCCTTTTCCCACCACTGCTCTGCTCTGTGAGGGTCTGGGTTTATCCCAGGTCTCACGCCCTAGCTGTCCACACCCTGTACAAACAGCCACCCTTTGACCCCTCCCTCGGGCCCAGGGCTGGCTCATCCCAGGGGTGTGGTCCCCCCATAGGAGGATGGACCAGAGGAGAGACCCATGCGGCCCTGGAAGTGGCTTGGGTCCACTTGGACAGGAAATTTCGGGTGTCTGCATCCCCAGAGTATGGTCTAGGGGAGCATGGATCTGGTGAATGTGTCTCGTCGGCCCTACAGACTGCTCATCCTTTAGGGGGTGTTGTGGCTGGAGGAGGGTCAGAGGGGGCCTCTCCTGCCTGGGGCTAACGGAGACATCCCACTTTGGAGCAAGCACATCCTGGGGTCAGCGGACAGTTTGTTCACTGGGTTCAGGGCTTCAAGACCAGAAATCTACCCGGTGCCTGTCACATGCAAGAGACCAGGCAGCGGGCTTCCCGAGGACCGTTTGCAAAAGCAAAGGCCTGTGGTGACCTGTGGGGGGCTTCTTTCTGACTGTTCCTCAAGCGATTTCCCCTTCCTTGATGCTCCCGTTCATCCTCCCTTGCCAGCTTTTTCTCTTTGGGCTTCTCTACGTCCCACCCCCAGCCCAAGCTCTGCGTGAGGTGGTTCTGGGTGAGATCCACGGAGAGGATGCTGGGATGGTGGGCACCTGCCCGGAGCTCACGCCCTCGGCTCTCCATCCTCGAGGGCAGCCAGGAGCGGTACTATCTCAGGGAGGGCTCCTGGATGAATGTGTGTGTGTTCACGCGCATGGGTGCTCTCTCGAGGCCATTATGCTTGCCTTTCCACAGAAAAGGGGCAGGGCCAGGAAAAGCCTGGGAGAGGGGAAATTGTACACCTGAGGCTGGCAGCACCAGGGTCAGTCCCCAGCACCCAGAATCCAGTCTTCAGCGCCTGTGGATAAATGAGACGTGCGTGCAAAGGTCCTCACCTGAAACGTCTACTGAGATGGCCGCTGTGATGACCCTCAGAGTCACAAACGCCAAGAGTAAAGTGGTCATAGTTCACCTGGAAGAGGAGAGGCAGACGTGTCACGTGGAGAGTCAGATACAGTGAGGGCAAAGGTCACGGGACACATGACACAAGGTGATAAACACCGTGGCTGGGGACCTGAAATCACATCAAGATAAGGAGGCTGTACGTGGTTCGAGAGCAATCTTCTCTGAGAATCATCTCTTCACAAAGCCCTTACGGATTTCTCGGTTTAACTACAGGTGTTAGGCTGCAAACTTACTCCGACTTTTTCTAGGGAACCCCCCCCCCCTTCCAACCAGCAAAGGCTCATCCTATAGGATCCTTTGATGGTTGATTTCATGTGTCAAGTTGACTGGGCCACGGGGTGCTCAGATATTGGTCAAACATTATTCTGAGTGTGTCCGTGAGGGTGTTTTTGGATGAGATTAACACTTAAATCAGTAGAACGGGTAAAGCATCGTGCTCTGCTAATGTGGGTGGGCCTCATCCAATCAGTTGAAGGCCTGAATGGAACAAAAAGAGGTAATTCCTCCTGCCTGATGACCTTCAAACCTCCTTCGGACTTCAACTGAAACATCAGGTCTTCCTGGGTCTTGAGTCTTCAGACTTAGGCTGGAAGTACACGCCGACTCTCTGGGTCTCCAGCTTGCCAAAGGCCTCCACAATCACGCGAGCTAATTTCTTATAATGAATCTAATCAACTCCTGTGATAAATCTCTATCACGTGCTGTCGGTTCTGTCTTTCTGCAGAAGTCTGACTAACACAATCCCCCAGGCCCAGAGAGGTGACACGGTTCTCCAACCTCCCCGACGAAATCCGGACCTGCTGCCAACTTCCAATGCGGGAATCTGGTGTGTCCTAGAACGGAGAACACGCCAAGGTTTTGGGAAATATTCAGGGCCCTGGCTCAAGTCAGGGGAAGGATGTCCGCCCAGAGAGCTCTCAAGGAGGCTGGGGGACAGACAGATGAATAATTAAAGAGAGAAATGGGGTCCTGGGATTCCTGCAGGCTTCCTGCTGGCCCCAACAATGACTTCACGTGAACAAGAAAAACAAGCCTTCCTCATTGTCCTCTGCGGAAGAACTGTCAAATCTGCGACAACCACAATGTGAAGGGCATCGCCTGCACCACTGGGACCTGACTCCAGCTGGGCCGGTGCAGGTGGACCCCAAGAACACCCAGCTGAATTTACGAGAGCTCAAGCAGAGGGGTGGTTCTCGGCTTTGGCTGCACATTGAGGTCAGCTGGGCTGCAGCCTTGTCTTCAGGCGTTTGAAAAGCTCCCCAGAAGGGCCTAATGTGCAGCCACAACGGAGCACCCCTGGCTAGAGGCTGTGCAGCCATGCTGTAGACACCTGCGGCTTGCACTCCATGACATGTGCCGATGATGTTTGCCGAGTTGCTCTGTTGGATGGGCCTGTGCTGGGGCCGCCCCTGCCCCCTCTCCCATCTGTGAGCAGGAGCCTTTGGTCCAGGCTTGAGAAGTGTGTGCATCACAGACACTCTGCAGGGAGGAGGGGGGAGGCCTCGGAGGAGACAGAGGACCTGGAACTGAAGATGGAGAATAGAGCTCTCAGAGGCTGGGGAACGCTCGGCTGGGACGGCAGCCCGGCCGGACGTTGGCTCTGTCAGAGTCTGATGGCCCAGCAGGCATTGCTGTGGGCTCAGTCACCATCAGCTGGGCTGGACAGATTTGGGGGTGAGGGCAGTACCCCTGGGGTTCCCATCCCAGGAAGGCCTGGGGGAGGGGCGAGCAGGGCCCAGGAGTCTGGGGGACCCTTTTGGATGGCCTTGGCTGTCACTTGGAGTTATCTTTCCACCACTATCCTTCATTCACTCCATGTATACTGATCATCAGAGCCATGAAAGGGCTGTGTATGCGGGGGCTGCCGGGGGTACAGAGGTAAACGTGTGGGGCATGTCCCCTACACCCTGTGGGAAGTCCACAAGACCCCAAAACCCTCAGAAGTAGCCCTTGCTTCCCCTCCGGGATCTTTCTACTTAGATGCTCCCTTCAAAAGCAAATCTCTGGGGCTCCAGGTGCTGGCACAGTGAGCAGCCACCAAGTTGTGGTGCTCTCGTCCAGTCCTGGTGTGACCAGTCGTGGCCGGGAAACAGTCCCCCAGAAGCCAAAAGGGTGAGGGGTCCCCTCTGCTCTGGGGAGGGGGCTAGACTTGGCTCCCCGCTTCCCAGGGCCTCAGGGACTCCGTGTCCAGACACAAGGCCGCCTGTTCTCCCCTCAGAACGCCCTTCCCGGGAAGTTTTGTGTATGTTTTCGGAGTTGTGTTTCTTCCCTCGCCTCCGAACAAGCCCGACATTGTCCGGGCCATAGTGGCTCTCCGTGGGGCTCGGCGGGCGCTGTTTTTCTCCCTGGCCTCCACCAGCCATGGGAAGGGCTGGGGTGGGGTAGGGGTGGCGTGGGCAGAGAAACTAATTTTATTTCTTCTTTTTTTTTTTTTTTTAAGACAAACTCTGGGATAGAAATATCGCAATAAATATGCTCTTGTGTTGGTGTGTGTTTTCTCAGCTGTAAAGAAAATAGGGAGAAATTCCATTCTGTCTGGGTTCCAAGTGTCTCCAGGACTCACTGAGTCTTTTATGCGAGGAGATGGCCTTTGCCAGCCTGTCAACAGCGAGGCCTTTCTCCACGGAACCAGAGGTAGGTGGCGGCAAGGGGATGGTGGCGCTGGGGCAGGGGCAGGGGACGGGGCGCTCAGAGTGAAGCCAGAGAGGAGCTCGGGGTAGCATCCATCAAATTATGGGACTGGAAGGGCACCTCACCCTTGAAATGCTCTTCCAGTAACATGCAGTGGAGACCCCCAGTCCTGGGTCTCGGGCCTGGCTCTGCCACCTACTGCTTTAATGATGTGGGATCCCCCCCCACGGCTGTTTCAAAGACGGAGTGAGGTATGTGCCGGTCAGGCCCCCCTCCTTGAGGGCAGGACTGTGTCTCTGGCTCGGTCCCCGGCACAGGGTCTGGCACTCAGCAGCATCCGTCAACGCCACTCTCCTCCCGCTCCCTGGTGTCAGGCCTGAGGGAGCCTCTGGGAAGGTGAGGCCTGGCGGAGAGGTTAGTGGTTTTGTAGGCGGGACTCTTGTCCTGGGCTCAGGATGGGACTAGATGACTTTACATAAAGGACAAAACGGCCTTTGTTTCAAAAACAACATCCCTGCACTACCAAACCTTTGGAAAAGGGGAAACAGAGAAAAAAAAATCACCAGAATTCTCAATCCCAGTCCAATCGTTAGTCGCATCCTGACAGTTTTCCTTCCTTCTAGCCTTTTTCCTTAGGCATCGCTTGTGTTTTACGGAGTTGTAACCTTTTTGCATCCTTTTGCTTTTCCACACAACACAGGGACCCAATGACTATTGTCGTTCCTGCAGAATTGTGGACTCCGGGTCTTACCATCACGACCTCCCTGCTGGGGGTCCTGACTGTGCAGCCGAGGCAGGTGGTCTTCAGCTTCTGATCGCATAGGAGGTGCTCACTCCCTCAGAGGGCGGCCCATGCGGTGCTGGGCAGCTCTGTGCTCAGCATCTTCCCAGATGGAGGCCGAATGAGGCCCACTCCCATTATAATTTCCTCCCACCAGTTCCACCCTCAGGGACCACAGTAAACACATCCCCTCCTCTCTCATGGGACTCATGCCAGATCTTCAGGGGTCCAAGCTGCTCTCGTCTGCTGTTCTCCCATGGAGAGATGCCCAGCTCTTTCACCTCTTCGTCCTCTGCCTTCCAGCCTTCTCCTCCCTCCCTGGAGCCACAGAAGATAGAGTTTGGATAGACTTTCGTGAACATCAAGTCCAACGCCTTCATTTTACAGGTGAAGAAACTGAGGCCCAAAGGGGTTAACTGATTTGCTCAGGGCCACACAGTAAGTTGGAGATGGAGCCAGGACCAGAACCAGTTCCAGGGCCTGGCCGTCAGAATCCCGTGTTTGTAGGCTCCCCAGGGAGCGACTGTGTCTGTCTTGCTCCTCAGTCTCCCTGGGCCCCAGCAGAGTGCCCAGCACAGAGAGAGGGCAATTCAGGAAATGAATGCACAGATGGAGGCCCAGGCACCGCAGAAGCTGTCTCCTTCACCGTGGGCCTCCAAGGGAGGCGAGCCTGGCTGGACGCTCACATCGGTTGAGCATCCGTGAGCACACAGCCCTTTGAGGTGGACCACTCCTATTTTGCATTCCATAAATCTCAGCTAGAGACATACATTGATTGCTTGTGATGTGCAGAACTGTATTGATTAATGCTAGTACGTCAGGATGGCGTGTGACTTTGTGAAGGTCACAGTCCATGTGCAACCCAGGGGGTGCGACAACTCGGGTCTTCCCTCCCCAGGGCTCCAGGGACAACCAGTGGCGCATGGAGCCAGCTTGCACTGGCTCGCCAGAGCCAATGTGAAACATCTCTTCCCAACCCCGTTCAGTGACATGACATGTCACATTGGTACCTTGAAATTGGTCGCAATGGACGCATGGAAATCAGCAGACCTTACAAATGAGGGCTGTTCTTGTTTTCTTTCCCTTAAGCGTTTTAGCACTGAGTTTGTCTCCTATTCTTTTACATACATGCAGACTGAGACGTCCTTAAGACGGAAAGTCAAGCCTTAAGTTAAAAAAAAAGTCCTTCTGTGTTAACTCATGCAATGCCGGGAACAACGAAAAATGGCATTTGACCTCTACTTGTTGGATAAACGGGTGGATGTTGGAATCTGGTACACTGTTTGAGCAGTAAGATTTGCCAGTAACCAAGTGGCTCTGTGTCTGTGACGTAAGTCCTGGGGTAGAGATTCACAAGGACCAAGGTCGCCCATTCTCCCAGCTGCTGGCCTCCAGCACCTCACTTATTTGCGAGCTAATCTCCCGGTAGTGCCTCTTGTCTTATCACCCATGGACAAGATCTATCCTACATGTGTGCATCAAAGCGGCGGCACATGCACTCGAGACTGGGATTTCAAATCCAGCCTCAGGAAAGGGGCATGGATCCCACCCCAAGGACACATCTGGCCAGAGGGACACCCCACTGCAGCCGCTGATTTTCTAAGCACATATTCTAAACAGACATGGTGGGGTGATGTGAAAAGGGGAGCCGGGAAGCTGGCTCCAGTCCTAGCTCTGTGGTGACTCACTGGGGAATGCACGTCAGCCCTCAGTTTCCCCATCTGTCAACTGGAATCCCACTGCAAGCTTCACCCCCAGGAAAACTGGGAAGGTGATTTTCGTGGATGCTAACACTCTCTTTGTATTTTCTCCTCTTTCTCTTCTCTCTCTCTTCCTCTTCTTCCTTCTCCTCTCTCCATCTGGGTCTTTTTCCATATCGTTGGTTTCCTTATTCTTGTTTTATTACTTGCTCTGTCATCACTGAAGCATCTTAGAGTCTGCAAATGTTTTCCTGCTTTCTGGCCAATTAAGGGAGTCCACTGAGAAAGGCTGTTGGTGGTGGAAGGGGTGCTGCAGACCAACCCCTCCCGCCTACAGTTTTGTCTAGGATTGGCCTCCAGCAGCGCTGGGCTAAGGCAGAGGGGCCGCGAAGGGGAAGGAAGGCTTATCCTCTGAGTTAATTATAGCCTATGGGTTGGAGACAAACATGTACCCAGAGATAACAGACATGTGTGAGTGGGCTCTGGGTCCTAACCTTGACCCCATGCCTCAGTTTTTCCATCTCTGAAATGGGGCAGAATGGGGGAACTGGTCCTGGAGTTCTCTGAGAGTCTAAATGCCAGCTCCACGCGGCAGAAGAGAAAAACTCTATTGATCTCCAGTCAGAATGAGTTATACTTCCCTCTCCACAGCCTCTATCATGGTCAGGGACCCGCTCATCTCTTGCCTGTTCTGCCCCAACACCCAGGTCAACATTCCTTGGGAAGGCTCCAGACCCCTGGAAAGATGCCCCCTGTGCCCTCAATATGCTGGGCAAGAAGCAGGGGGTGGGGGTGGTGGGGGTGCAAAGAGGGCAGCTGGGAGGTTGTGTGGGTCCTGCCCGCGTCTGAGAGGAGTTCTGGGGGCCTCCGAGGGGAGGAGCAAGGCTCAGGAAGTGAGATTGGGAGAAAAAAAATCAAGACATGATGCAGGCTCAGAGAGTGTCATATCAACAGGTCAGCCTTGTTACTTTGGTACTTAAGACCCTCTGCCAACATGCCTCGTGTTTATCTACCATCAGGGCCCTATCTGAACCCTCGGCTGGGGTCGGGTTGGCCCTTTCCCCTCCCTTCTGTGGCTCACATAGTTTGTTCCTTCCAGAAGGCTCTACATCTGGCCTAATCATGGCTGTCTTTGAGGCCTGGGACAAACGCCACCTCTTGGGAACTCCCCTCAGGTACCCTGGCCTGAACTATCTTCTTTTGGCCCATAGCCTTTGTCATTTCTTCTTACCACCAATTGATTAACGAACACATCCTGGCTTCTGACTTCTTTCCCATTGTTGTTTTAATTACTAGGCCAACCACTTATGGGGGTGCATGCGTGGGTGGACGGGGATGGCGAGGGTGGGGGGGCAGGGCCAAGTGGTGGGAAAAGCACAGTTTTGGAGGTGCGTTGATCTTGTTAAGCCGCAGCTCTGACACTTACATGTGAACACATGACCTTGGCCCCATTATTTAACCTCTCGGAGTCTCGATTTCCTTATTTCTAAAGTGCTGATAAAATAGGATCTATCACATAAGACTTCTGGGGGGGCTAAATGAGAGACTCTGTGGGGCTCTCGGTAAATTCTGTCTCCTTCTCCCAGTCTCATCTGACTGGCTCCTCCCTCGCTGAGGAGGGAGAGCAGCTGCTTTGCATAGCCCACGCCTCCATTTCACCTGCACTGGGTCCCTGCACATCGGAAGCCCTCAGCCAACGTGTGCCGACTTGCTAGGAAGTGATGAGAAGTGACACCCAAATCGAGTTGACGCCTACATCTCAATTAAACGATGCCCCCTATGGACGGTCATTTGATCTGCGATGACAGTAAACGATGGAAACCCTCCCAACTTGGTTAGCTCAGGGCTCATTCCTGCATTCGCCCCCAGACTGGGCATAGGATGTGTGTGCATACGAAACTGCGGAACGTAAAGCAAGATCCCAGTGTGGCCACTGCCCTCTCCAGGGACACAGGCTTGTCACTCTCAGAGTTTCTCTGCGGTCACTGAGCGAGGGGAGCCATCCCCTCTCTACCTTCAAGCAATAGTGAGCATCTTACAACCAGTATCAACTTAAACAATGGTGTCATGGACAATCAGAGACTTCCTTCATGATGGGCCTACTATGTACCAGGAACTGTGCTCTGAGCTGTGGATAAGGCCATTTCTCATCCTTAAAACAACCTTGCAAAGATAGATACTGCCCTCCTCACTTTTCTGGTAGTGAGATGACAGCTTAGAGAGGGTAAGTAACTTGCCTAAAGTCACACAGATAGTAAGTAAGTGGCTGGAACACAGGTCTTATGGCTACAAATCCCATGTTTTTCCTTAACATTCCCAGCCCCTCTACATTCATTAGTTTTCCTCATTCATTCCATTATTCAGTCAACAAACACATTTCAATTGAGGAGGAGATGGGAGATATTATCACGGAATTTCAGATCCAGAGGGCTTTAGGGATCGATAGAGGGTAAAATGCATCCCTAACTGGTTCATAAGGGAGGGGAATCCAATACCTACCCCAGCTCTGCCTGGAGCTGCAGAGTGCCTGGAATATGGGCATTGGCCTCAACAGTGATTAATGCTGGGTCCAGTCTGGAGGAGGTGCGTTCCCAAGTGAGAGTCCTAACCCACCCTTAGACCTTACATGAGCAGGGAGGAGCCCTGGTGGAGCTGCAAGGCCTGGCTGTTCCTTCGTCCCTCTAAGTCCAACGGAGGACGGGCTCCAGCAGCCCAATGTGGCTGCTCCTCCCCCAATCCTTCGGGCAAAGTGCCCAAGGGTTCCAAAAAAGAGAAAAGACAGCCCCTCAGCAGGGCTGCAGGCAGTCCTGGGGAACCTCCCTCCAGGGGCTTCCGGGTGGGTTTTTAAGACGCTCTAATCAGGCCATTCATTCCTGATTAGATGCGCCAGGGCTCAGCCAGTACCTGCAAAGGCAGGAATCTAACCCTCCCCACCCCAGGAGTATCTGGATTCCCATCAGCCGACTCACTGGAAAGGTCCAAAGGAGTCTCCTCGAGCTGGGTCTTCTGGCCGTTTCTAACGTCCCACCCTGCCTCGAGAGGACCCTCGCCTCGGGCAGCCGGAAGAGCTGGCCAGCTCCTTGCTGCTCCTCTGCTGCTGATCAGAAGGGCAGGGAGCAGGAGTGAGGGAAGGAGCCCTCTCTGAACTTTGGCTTCCGAAATGAGCCCAAGCAGCTGTTTCTGCCAGTGCCGATCTATGGCCCCCCTCCCCGTCCTGACCAGGGCCAGAGGATGTGGGTCCCACGATAAAAACAGAGCTGTCCTTGGTTGGCTGAAGACCTACGCGGGCTTGTAGGTGAAGGTCCTGCCTGAGGAGGTGGGCACAAGGGGGAGGTGGAAGGAGCAGACCCTGGTCCAGGGCACAGAGCAAAAATCCTTAAGAAGACATCAATTTATCCCCTCTCTGGTCTTTCTGCCTTGATCCCCTTCACCCATTGAAAAATGTCCCTCCTAGTAATAACTGTGTGACTTGGATCTGTTGTGACAAGAGATATGCTGTTCTTCCTCTCCTTTCTGGGGTCCACTTTGAACCCAGGCTCTACGCGACTTCCTGAAATGGCCTCTTCTCGAGTTTCCCGGGAGACAACACGATAAGGTAGAAGGTGGATACCCTTAAGAATACAACCTGAATTCATCCTTTTGACCCATAACTTGCTCTCTGGGTGACCTCGGGCAAGTTTCTTGACATCTGTAGCCAGAATATCCACAGATGAGGCCTCTGGAAATCGCCGACTTCCAGTTAGGAGGAGAGGCAGAGAATGATGACTCCCTGTGACGAGTTGCTCTGAATTTCCTTTTGTTCCTTCCAAATCAACAGAAGTCCCTGTGTCTCCTGGGTGGTCTGATCCTGTTGGGTGGGGCGGCAGGAGGAGCTGGTAGAAAGGCAGCTTGTACCCCAGTGGAATCTTGCATGAGCCAGGGATGCTGAGCTCAGGTCAGAAGGGATGGCGAAAGCAAAAGGAAGCTTCACGGCAGAACAGGATGGATGTTCTTGGAGCAAAATCCAGCCCCTTCCCACGGCCTAGAGGGCCCTCAGGGATCTGCTCCCGTGCCTGCTCAGACCACGTTTCATGTCTGTTCCCAGCCACATCCTCGCCATTCTTTGAACACAGAAGCTTCCTTCCTCCCAAGGGCTTTCATACCTCCTCTTCTTTCTTTCTGGTACAGACTTCTGGGTCTTTCCCTAGCTGCCCACTTTTTATCATTCCAGCCTCAGTTCCAACGTCCCTTCCCTGGTCAGCCTGTCCCCTCACTGCCCCTCCCGTGTCCCTCCTTATCATGTCACCTTGTTATTTTTTATTTACAGCATTACCATTATTTGAGATTATTGTCCTTTTCTATTTGTTTATTTATTGTCTGTTTTCCCTTCCTAGAATACATACTCCCCAAGGGCAGGGGCTTCTGTCTGTTTTGCTTGCTGGAGCCTGGAATGGAGCCTGGCACATACTTGGTGCTCAATCAATACCTGTCAAATGAATGACTGAACGGCTCTTGATGAATGGACAGTGGCCCTTTTGGATTCAGTGTGGAAATGGAAGGAGTGTCAAACTGAAGACTGATCATAACTGTTGAATGTCACCTGATTTCAAAGCACTCCTGCCTCCTTAGCCCTGGGGAGCGTTCGAAGCCCCAGGAGGGAAGGTAGCCTGGAGCACACAGGAGGCCCATGGAAACATCCATTCCCGCTCCTGTCCTGCTAGGAGAAGACCAGGAGTGGAGCAGGATGGGCCAGGCAGGGAGTGGCTGGTGACTCCAGAGACAGCAGCCAGGGACAAAATAGAAGTCAGAGCCATGCTGGCAGCCTGACGAGGACTGCATTTCCAAGGGGCTGGGAGGGGGGCCAAGTCCAGGAGCTGGGAAGGAAGGCTGGCCCTGGGTGGTGCTTCCTAAGGGTGGGGTGGCCGCAGCCATCCTTGGCCCTGAAGCACATGCCTGGACAAGGGTGGGCGCTTAAGGGAAGAACTCAGCTCAACGCCACCAGCTTTCCCCCTTAGTCCCACCTCTCCCTGCTCGCAGCTGGAAAGTCCCAGTAAAACCAGTTTAGAGTGGAGGGATACATGGCCCTCTTAATGGCTCCTGATTCACTCACGCAGCGACATTTAGCTTTGCCCTGTTCTCTTTGTGGAAAAAACCCTGGGACTTGGGACCCGCCCCTTCCTGTTCTCAGCCTCCTGTTCCAGCCTGAACACTTGGAGATTTTCTCTGCATTAATTTCAGACGTTGTGTAAATATCGAACCTGGGATGTTGGAAAGGAGTGTCCTTCAGCCCAAATTTTCCATCAGGCACGAGCACCTTTCCTGGGGCAGGGATCCTGGGCCAAGAGCTGAGTTCCCTCCACTAGCTGCTGGCCGCCAAGCTGGCAGGACAGAGAGTTCCTTCTTGTAGGAGTTTGGGAAGGGGCTGGGGGACCCAGAGGGACTTCCCGGTGGCCTCCCTGGGTGGGAATTGAGCCTAAGTTTCAAAAATGATCTTCCGTAAAGGTTTTTGGAAGCCGAGGGTCCTGATGGAAATGCCTGCTTGTCAGAAAGGGCCATCAGGGGTTTGGGGGTAAAGATGAATTTCTGAGCAAAGTAGACCGCCTGGTGCCTGGGATGCAGCTGAAAGGAAACAATGCCTCAAACTTTTGGGGCAGATGCTCAGGTTCTTGGATTTTAGTCCTGGGGTCTAGTCAAGAGTAAGAAAGGAGACGAGTTATTTGTAGTCAAACCTCATTCTTTGACCCTAGTTTGCACGTCCCGATTCCAGGACTGGGAAAGACTTCATAGAGAACACCCACTTAGCTCCTCTTGGGTCCTGCTTCTCTTTGAGAGCCGACGGGAACTCGGGGCCTGGCTCCCAGAAGGTAACCTCTAAGTCCTTATTTACCCGCGGGCCTTGGACCGTGCTGTAGAGTCTAACAGTGTGATTGATGGTGGCGGTCTCAGGTCACATGGCATCAACTTGACCTCTGGAGGTGCGGGAGACTAAGGTCAGCGGTGCAGGTGGTCAGCCATGTCTCTAGGACCGACCCCCAGTAAACACTCTGGGTGGGCTTCCCTGGTTGGCAGTCTTCCGTGATGTTGTAACACATCGTGACTGGGAGGAGTAAGCACTGTCCGCATGACCCCTGGGAGAGGACAACCAGAAGCTGTGCCTGGTCTCCCCGGGACTCTGCCCTCTGTGCCTCTTCCCTTTGCTGATTTTTATCTGTATCCTTTTGCTGTAATAAGCCATAACTGTGAGTAGAACAGCTTTGCTAACTTCTATGAGTCCTTCTAGCAAATTGCTGAACCCGTGGGTGGTCTTGGGGACCTCCTGAGACTGCCCCTCTCCTGCTCCATCCTCCGCCCGGGAGAGCTTGGTACAGGCTGAGTGGACAGTGGACAAGACCTCTTCACCCTGTGGCCATCCTTCAGCGACACTACTTCCCCTTCTTGGGGCGTGCACTCTGAAGAGCGGAGCGTTCTTTTTTGGGCCTCACGTGGGAGGAATAATTGCCTTTGATCCGGGAAAGTTCCCAGCACTTCTTGGCTTTCCTCACTTCCTCCTCTCCTCTGTCAAACTCCTGTCACATGGAAAACTCTGTAGTAGGTGCCCAGGGGGATCCAAGGATGGACCCATATGAGTCCGCCCTGGGGCTCACTGTGTGGGATGGGAGACAAGAGCTGTGAATAAATCCTACAGTACAAGAGGGAGGGCCTCTCTCGGTGAGAGGGTTCCAGGAGCTGAGAGGATGCAGAAGTCACTCCTGTTTGGGGGACCTGGGAGAGATCTGAAGGAGAGGTGGCATTTGAGCTGAGCCATGACCAACAGGAACACTATTCAGGGCATGCAGAGTTAGGAGCAGGGCATTCCAGGAGGAAGGGATCACATGAACAAAGGCATGGAGAAAGGAGAAGACCCAGCCGGCGTAGGATCAAATAAAGTGAGAAACAAAGCTGGGCCAGATTCTGACGTGCTCCATGGCTGGGCTCAGGAGTGTGGCTTCATTCTGTAGGTGATGGTGGTTCTCGGGGATTCAGGGAATGACCTGGTCTGAGGTGTGCGTCAGGAGGACACTGCATGCTCTGCTATCCCTGCCAGTGCACCCCTCCCCCTGGTGCCCCATTCCCATTGAGTTCACCCTCCCCCATCACAGCAGGAGCATGCCACCTGCATCATTTGTCTGCCTCTGCAAGGAGACCGCGCCCACTGGGATGGACACTAGGCTTGTCCATCCTCAGGTGTCTCTTATCCATGAGCACCTGTCACAACCACTTCCTCTAAAAATTACCCTGTATTGAAACTGGCATCCCATGCCAGCATGTCGCCCGGCGGCAGTGTGAAAGGTGCATCATCTCGTTCAGTGCTCAAAATTGTCATGGGAGGTGGGCATCGCTGTAGTCCCAGTTCAGAACAGAGGAGACAGAGGCTCGGAACGGGAGACTGACTTACCTCACACCCCAGGGCCAGGGAGTGCAGGGCCAGAATTCACACCCGGGTCAGTGTAACTCCAGAAGCAGTGCTCCCCCGCCAGCTCTCTGCTTCCCAGGCACACGCCAGGAACAAGGATAGGTGCTGAGAAGGGAGCCCGTCAGGAGCGTGCTCTCATCATCCAAAGGCCTTTGACACTCTGTGGCCCCAGCTTTAAAGCCTGGATTCAATCAATAGACACTTGTGCGCCTGCTCCAGAAGGGCTCTTCACGCGCATGGGGTTCAGTTTCAAAGCTTGGCTCAAAGCACCAAGACACCTCGGGGCTGCACAAGAAGGCCCCAAATCTAAAGAGCCTGCTCTATGAACCCCTCAAAGACCACCTCTGACTCTCGACTTGTTCCAGAACAGACAAAGAAGAGCTGCAAACACGGATATGATATGATATCGCCTCCCCTCACTTTGTTCCTCCCTTTCCAGCTGTCTCTGGCATGTCCCCAGTTCTCTGCCAGCCTTGCCTGGCTGTGAGACTGTCCCCTGCAAGGCTGTCAGGATTACAGTCCCTAATAGCCACGCCACAGGAGGCCAGAGCAGCCGCCTTCTCGAAAACTCCTTCCAGGAACTCGTGCTGTCTGCTGCCTCCCAACTCCTCCCAGTCAGTGTTTCTTGAATGACATTGTCCTCACAAGAAAGCTACCTTGCCTTTTTCAAAAAATTGAGGCTTTGAAAAAATTGCAGTAAAACAGACATCACATACAATTTACCATCAACTATTTTTAAGTCGATATATTTTACAGTTCAGTTGCATGAAATACAGTCCTATAATTGTGCAAGCATTGCCACCATCCATCTCCAGAACTCTTTCCATCTTGCAAAACTGAAACTCTGCACCCATTAAATGACAACTCTCCATTCCCTTCCCCCAGCGTCTGGCAACCACCCCTCTACTTTCCGTCTCTATGAGTTTGACTACCATCTTTCCTTTGGAGGAGGAAAATCAATATCCCCGTCTGACACAGTGTCTAGAGATCTTTCTGTGCCATTCCAGTTGGACAGGCTCTATTCTTTTCTGGAGTTCTTTACATCTCCAAGGAAGCCTTCAGCTTCCTTGGCCCTCCCGGGAACCACACTGCTGTCAGCATCCTGGGACGCCTTCGCACACCCCACAGAGGAGCGGCATCTCCATGAGCTTGGGCTCTAAAGCCACACACAAGACACAAACCAGGGAGCATCAAAATTTCTGCTGAAAATCTCTTAGGAAGACGCCATGTAGGAGACCCCCACGTTCTCTCCCAATGAGTCCAACACAATCATCTTTCTTCCATTCCTGGGTCAAACTATTGTTTCTGTATCTGAGCAGCAGATGAATGATTGGCTTGTCAGGAGGGCCATGTTGTACGAGAAATATGCATCATTAAACACTAGACGCACGCGCGGTGCCTCAAGATGCTCACACCATGAGGGCAACAAGGGAACTGAGGCCAACTCTGGGAGCAGCAAATTCGAGTCTCTTGTCCCTGGTTGCCTGGGGACACACCCCCGTCAGGCAGAGAGCCTGCAGAGCTTCTCTCGAAAGCATGCTCTCTCTCCAGCGACCGCCGTGCACTGTAGCTGAGCCTCAAACCCATTGGAGCCACGTGGGGACAGCTGTGTCGATTTTGCTTGACGGACAAGTTCACCCACAGCTGCGCCATCAGCAGCAGCGCTGGGGCCAGGGCCCCAGGCCCTCTGCATGGCACTGTGTTCCCCCTGCACACACCACTCTCCCTCCCAGATTGCGGGCTCTCCTTGAGGGTGGGCAAAGCTCTTTATTCCTCCTCTCTTATTCCCTACGTGTCCAGTAGAGAGCCTGGCACACAGAATGTTCGAATTATGGAAAACTGCTTAGCCACTTGGAAATACGTCCCTGCTATATCATTAAGCACAAAAAGCAAATTGCAAAATAATATGTAGAATGCAATTCCAATCCATTTTTTTGTCTATCTATTCACAGAAAAAAAAAAGAGAAAGATAGAAATTTAACTGTGGTTATATTTGGGTGGTAATTTTATAGGAGATTTTTAGTTTTTCCACTTTGAGTGTTTATATTTCCTAAACTTTCTATGATGTCCTTTATTATTTTTCAAAAGAAAAATGTTTCTAAAAATAAAGAAAAATCTTATATCCTTTAAAAAAAATCTACATTCAAGACAATCACAGAAGAAAATAAACTTCAGCCCTGGCAGGCCATTAGGAGAACTGGAGTTTGTGTGTCAAAGTCAACAGGATCCCCAGAGACCAAGGTGACAGCCAGTAGGGAGAGGAGGTGGGGAGAGGCCTGTCTCAGCTGAGAAGGGAGGAGACAGAAAGTTCTCTATGTGTTAAAAGTCTTGGGAATCTGCTGAGAAACCGATTTTTCTGCTGTCACAGTTCGTGTTCAACAAACTCTGGGCCCGAGGTCTTTCCGGCTCGTGGGTCTGAGCCAAGGGATCCCCATGAAGTCCATGGGCATGGCATGCAGGAACAAACAGGGCTTCACACATCCTGCCTGAAGATGGGCCCCAGATGGGTTCCAGAATGCGAACTCATGACTGATATCCAGCTAGACATCAGGGTCCAGTCTGAGAAATTGGCCTTCTCTCCGGGCATAGTGCATGAAACAGTCAGGAAACCACGAACTTTGGAATCAGACAGTCGTGAGTTCAAGTCCTGGCCCTACCACTTACCAGCTATGCCTCAGTTTCACCATCTATTAAATAGGGATAAGTAGACTACTTCATAGAGCTTTCTGCTGACTCAGCGTGAAGTGTGTGCACGTGGCCAGGGTCATGCGAGGGCATTCATATCCTTTCTACCAACTTGCCCCATCTCTGGTTAGCATAAAAGCACTGACCTATTGGAGAACACCTCATTTATTTAACCTGTCTCCCCTGAAAGAGCTTCCTTTACAACCTACAGATAAAGCACGGCTCTAAAACATAGTAGCAAGTCAATACAGGGTGTTATGGGCTATACTGTGTCCCTCCCCCCAAAAAGATACGTTGACACCCTAACCCCAAATACCTGTGAATGTGACCTTATCTGGCAATAACGTCTTTTCAAATGTAATCAAGCTAAGATGAGGTCATTAGGATGGGCCCTCAATTCAACATGACTGGTGTCCTTATAAGAGGGGAAGACGGCCATATGCAAACACAGACGCACGGGGAGAAGGTCAATGATGGTGGAGGCAGAGGTCGGAGTGATGCAGCTGCCAGCCAAGGACTGATGGCCATCACCAGAAGCTAAGAAGAGGCTAAGAAGGTTCCAGAGGGAGCATGGCCCTGCTGAGATCTTGATTTTGGACTTCTGGCCTCTACAACCATGGATAATAAATTTCTGTCACTTTAACCCACCTGGTTTGTGGTACTTTGTTACGGTGGCCCCAGGAAACGCATACAAAGGGTGACTTTTTATTATAATACTATTACTAATAAAAAAACTTCTAAAACAAGGAGATTCCCCAATCTCCCTTGGTAGCCAAACTCAAGATCACTTAGATTTCTTTAGACAATTACTTCTTCTGTCTAATCTAAATCTCTGCTTCTGCCTTTCTTTCCTTAGTGGAGACATTTCACGTCTTGGGGTTGTTCTTGATGGGCTTTTCTAGATCTTTCTCATCTGCCTTCTGCTTTGAATCCAATCTCTGTGATTTTCTTTGCTGGGCTCCTTGACCCTCATGCCGTCCTTAGGCCTTCCCATCTCCCCTCTGTTCCCTCTGATTGACAGCGCGGGCTCGCTGCATTTCTAGGGAACCAGGAAAACGGAGAAACATACCCCAGATCCTGGCCTGGAGTCTGTCTTTTATTAAGAAAAACCCAGAAGCAAAAGTTTCTTTGAGGTTTCTGGCCCACCCAGACTCAGAACATCTTTTCTTCTGGGGGCCACACAGGACCAAGGAAGACTGAAGTTTCTGCGGGAGGCACAACCGAGTCTGTTCAGGTGCCTTAACTTGCTCAGAACCACGGAAGGTTCTCCTGGGACATTTAGATTTCCTCATTCTCCAGTCCCAGGAGAGGAGCACAGGGGCTGGAGGGGGCGCTCAACGAGGCCAGAGGCAGTTCCCAGCCCCTCCCTCCCCAGCATGCCTCCTGAAAGCACGGCCATGCTGGCTAGCGCTCAGAACACCTGAACAGGAATTTCTCGCTGATCCATCCTTGTGGCTGTGGGGCGGTCCCAAGGGACGGCTGAAGAAGTAGGGGACAGTCAGGGCTAACGTGTGAAGCTGCAAAGGCTGTGCCCTGTACAACTTCGGGGGGCATCCTATATGTGGGCCACCATGGAATGGCACCCGCTGGGATTATGCAGTGGGGCCTTTGACACAACAGGGCTTGCGACAGTTATCAGGTCTGTCGGGAGATCTCCCCCATGCCCCAGCGATCTCTTTTTATCCTCCCAACAAACTTATGAGGTGAGAGTCATTATACCCAATTTACAGATAGGGAAACTGAGGCACATCACTCTGGCAAGGTCACACCGCTGATGAATTGGCCAAACTGGGCCTGGATTCCTTCTACCTGACACCGCTCCTGGAGGATAATGGCCTGATGGATTCTTTTGGGAGTCCAAGGGCTAGATGTCATCAGGAAGGGAGCTGGGGAAAAAATGTAGAGACAATGTGCTAGACTCCATCACCAAAGAAAGACGAGATGGAGCTGGAGCTTCAGGGAAGGCCCACAGTGGGCGGAGCTGGAGAGGACGGGCGTAGATGGGAGCCAGAGGGGAAAAGTTATTCAGTGTGGACGGTGCAGGCTGAGAAGGGCTCCCCATCGAGGGCCTCAGAACCCTGAAGCCTGAGCTGTGTGAGTCCAGGAAAACCATGTCCTGTTCTCTATCCTATCCCTGGTGCCTAGCCTGCTTCCTACCACGTCATGGGGGCGCTGGGACCCTGCAGCTTGAAAGAGGGCAAGGCAATGAGATGAAAGATGGCCCAAGCATGGCCCGTGGCCTAGTGTTAGGACTTGAGGCTCCAGAGGTGGTCAAACCTACAAATATAAATTTATTCTTAAAAGCAGCTGCTCCCCCAAGATGTTCGAGTCATTGTGAACTTCCAAGGGAAGGTGGGTAGGGAAGGGGCGCTGGCACATAGAGAATAACCATTCCTTCCTTAGCTGGGTCATCCATGCCTCCCATCGGCAGCAGAACATGAGCAGGCCTGGATGGTGGCCATTCCGACTATCCAGCGTCCCCGAGCCACGGCCAGGGTGCCATGGGGCGGCTGAGGTGGCCAGGACAGGTGGGGACTGTTCCTACACAGCTGCCCAGTTCAGCAGATGGAGCCTTGCGAGTTGGGAAATTTGGGTCTAGTTCCAGCCCTGACACCACCCAGTGCCACACCCCTAAGCAGGACATACTGTTTTCTAGGTCCCAGTTTTCTTGTCTATGACTAGAGCAGAGTGCACTATATCAGTGGCTGTCCAAAGACGTAAGACTGGAGTTACTCTGATAGAATCTGACACACGGAACCCCCAAATCACTGCCTCTCTCGACTCACCTCTGTGGTCCCTGCGGGATGTCACAAACCACGCCCCCCCGCCCCCACTCCCTGCAACATGGTTTGAAAAGCAATAGAATGAAGTCATTAGTCAGCTCAACAACTTTTAGCGGGCACCTTCTGTGCGCCAAGCATTTTCTAGGTGCTGGAGATACGGGGTGACCACAGACAGACCTCCCGTCCCAGGCGGCTTCAATCCTCCGTGGTGCTGGGAGGAGGCAGACCACCACCAAGGGAACCAACCAACCAGACCCTTTAAGGGAGTGATAAGCCACAAAGAAATGTAACCCAGGGCCGCTAGAGGGTGGGGGCGGGGGGGTTCATCTTCTTTAAATTGGGTGGTCAAGAAAGGCCTCACAGAGGAGGTGCAATCTGAACCTGAATGTCCAGAATGAGACAGCCGGACAAAGCCACGTGGGAAGAGCATCCAGCAGGGGAGGCTGCAAGGGCAAAGGCCCTGAGGCAGGAAGGAGGTGGGAGCCAGGGGACGAGAGTGGTGAGTGAGGGGACAGGGAATCTGGAGGATTGGGGGGGCGGGGGGGGGGGCGGGGACCAGCTCCTGAGGGCCTGCGGGCCAAGGAAGGGGACTGGGCTTTATTCTAAGTGTGAAAGGGGTGAGAAGGGACAGGCGCATAACCTCGGGCGACTGCTGCTCGTCTCAGGGTGGGCCACTCCACACAGCACCCGCAGAGACGAAGGAGGGGCGGGACTAGTCACCATTTTCCAGCCGCTGAACGTCGCGGGAGCCTTACCTGATGTACACCAGCGCCTTGCGGACCCCACTGTGCATGAGCCCTGGAGCCCCTGAGGCCCTGAGACTGCAGAGGGAGCTCCCACGGGGAAGCGAGATGGGAGGGTCAAGCAGGGGCGGGGCACTGGGAGGCTCTAACCCAGCGCTGGACCTTCGCGGACTAACAAAACCACTCCCGCCGCCAAGCCGGCCCTCCAGAGCACCGCTGTCCTGGGGAATGGGGTGAAGCCATCTAAGCACTCAGGTGCCCCCGCACCACGCGCCCTCTCCACGAACACACTAACAGAGCGAGTGACAGCAGACGCCCCCACGGGCTGGCTTTAGGAAGCGTGGGAATCCCAGAATGAGGCTGGTGCGCCAAGGGGAGTTAAGGGCTCAGGGGAGGGGCTGAAGAAGGCCTCTGGCCGGGCTGTGTGGGGCTGGGGTGGGGCTGGCGCCCCGGGATGGAGCGGTGAGGACTGGGGCGGACAGAGACCTGCACGTGGATGGGCCGGCGCTTCTCCGCTCAGCTGCAGGGGCGCGATCACCACGTGGGGGCGCTATTCACAGAGCGGCCCCGCAAGTAGGGCGCACAGGGTCCGGCCCGCGGCCCACACCGGGGTCGGGGGTCGGGGGTCGGGGGCAGCCAGGCCTGGATGGAGACCACGTCCAGAGGCAAGACTCAGCTGAGGAGCTGGGGCCTCGCCTCCTAGTCAACCACCCTGAGTCCCTGAGGGCTCCACCTTTCTCCCCATTTTTTTTTTTTTTTAAATCCAGAAAACAGCGGAACTAAAATGAGCGCCCAGCAGGCTCACCTTCCAAGGGAAGGGGGCAGGCAGGAGGTGGAAAGGAGAGGTTGGGCCCAGCCTTGCCGTGAGGGCTGGCTCGTGCAGTGGCTGCATTTGAGACAGGATTTGAAGCCCTAACTGGTGGGGTCTCCTCTTTCCTGGGCTGCCCCCCCCCACGGCCCTGACGCAGCCGCCTCATTCCTGCTGCAGGATCAGAGCTGGCTGATCTGCCTAGGTCAGCATCTCCACAGGCTGGAGTCCTTGCTACATCTCTGAGTCATCGTCCAATCCAGGTGTTCCCCTGAGCCATCTGGATAAGCAGATCAAAGTGAGGGGCTTGGTGGTGGGAGGAGGGGAGCCCCCAATGGGGGAGGGAAGTAGCAGGGGAGGTCAGGCCAAGGTCCAGGCTTCACTGAGGAAAATGCCCCTATGGACGGCCCAGGGTGGTGGCCAGGACAAGGAATCCCAGGTGTTCTGAGGGAGATGGGAGCCCGAGCTCCCCCTTGCCTTGGACATTTCTCTTACAAAGGAACCAGCAAGGACGCTGGAGGGACCGAGCCAGAGGGTGGCTCAAGGGTGGACAACGGGTGGCCCCAGGACAAAATCTGTCCACAGTCGGGTTCGGAGGGGGTGGCACAGTGTTTCTGTGATCTGGCACCTTCTTCTACCGGTTTGGACGTGACATGGGGTGTGTGTGGGGAGTCAGCAGCCCCTCGAAGCCGTGGCTCTGGAATAGCAGCCTGTGTCCCAGTCCAGGTGCCCTCGCCTCTCTGGGACTCGGTCTCCACATCTGCATAATGAAGGCGGTGGGGGATTTAGATGTCTCCTAGGTCCCTTTCTGATCTAATGCTTCATGACTGTAAAGAATCGACGCTCAGGGAAGCTTGGTGATTTCCCAAATCCAGCCCTTCGGCTGCTGACTTCAGTTTGGCCTTAATTTATTGTAACTTCAGCTCCGTGTGGCCGAGCAACAGCCCTGTTCCACAGATAGGACAATGGAGGGGTTCAGCCATGCGCCTGCTCTGAGCTGGTCTCTGGGCTCCTGATCCTGATTTGGTGCTCCTTCCAGCAGCTTGGCCTTCCCTGTTCTCTGGGCTCACTGGCACCTCCCCCTCGGCCCGGGATCCCGCCTGGGGCTGGCACAGCTCAGCTGCTGTGACTCCAGTGCCCTGTAGAGGGCGCGGTTGTCTGGTGCTGTGACCCGAGCCTGGCTCGCACCGAACACTAAGTCCTGGCTTCCTCGGGCTTGCTCCGGACAGGCAAGTGGCAAAGCAGACAGCCCATCTGGGGGTTGCTGGTACTCTCCTTGTCAGGAATTGAAAGGAATTTATAATGCGATGGTCCATTCACTCATTCATTCATTCCACCAGCCTGTCTTGTGTGTGCCCGGCAGTGGATTAGGTACCGTGCACACCAGCTAGAAAGATTCCTGCTTAGGCTTCACAAGCGCCCCCCACCAGGCACCTTCCTGGACCCGTGAGGGCAGGCCTTAGTATCTCCATTTTACAGATAAGGAACCTGAGGCTCAGAGAGGTGAAGCAATTTCCCCAGGTCACACAGCCAGTCTGTGCCCAGTTCATTTGGCTCCAAGTCCAGTGCTCCTCCCGACTGCATACACCGGAGGATGCACACAGCTGGCTCTCACCGGAGCAAACCCTTCTCGACTCTTCTGTCCCTTGCTGGGAGCTGTGCCTGTGGGGAGGTGCTGACCTGCACCCCACCCCTCAAGCAGAAGGCATCACTGTGGCAACCGTGCCCCAAACAGCAACCTTCTTTGGCCTCATGGTCACATGGCCACACCTGCTGATGCTGTAATTTTCCATAGCAGGACCTTGGAAAACCTCAAAGATAATAATACCAGCCGCGATGTTACTGTAGCTCTATTTTGTGCCAGCTCCTGTATTTACTTTATCCTGAGCTCTCTCAGCGGGCCCATAAGCCCCATTTCACAGATGCAGAAACTGAGGCTCAGAGAGGGTAAGTGACCTGCCCAAGAGCACAGCGGGGATTTCACCCTCGATCTGGGCTGCCCAAGTTTCAAGTCCTTTCCATTTCATCACTGTGGGCCTGGCTTTTTTTTTTTTTTTTTCCATTCGTTGTCTGCTCTTCACAGCCTGCCAAACCCTCCCTTCTTGCCTGCCCACCCCTAGCCTTCCTGCTGTTGCCCACAGTTGGGCCTGGGCCGGCCCAGTGACTAAATGAAGGTCTGGAGCAGGGTTTCTCAATCTCGGCACTAGTGACATTTCGGACTGGATAATTCTCTATTGTCGGGGGAAGGAGCTGCCCTGTGCACTGTAAGAGGTTTAGCAGCATCCGTGGTCTCTACCCACTAGATGCCACTAGTATCACCCCTCTCCCATGGTGACAACGAAAAAGATCCCCAGACATGGCCAAATGTTCCCTGGGGGGGCCAAACAGCTCCCCGGCTGAGAACCACCACTTTATAGAAATGAGGGGTCAGGGCCAAGTGGATGAGAGCCCGTCCTCCCCGTTCGACCATGAGCGGCTGGAGCGCAGGAGGAGTGAACTGTTCTGTTCACTGCTGTGTGATGCACACCTAGTACAGTGCCTGGCATGTAGCAAGGGCTGCTGAAAGAAGAATGAATGAATGAATGAATGAATGAATGGTTTCCATGGATGTGGAATGTTTCAGGATGAGGGCCTGGAGGCCTAGGTTCTGGTCCAGATCCTTGCTGACCTGTTCTGGACTGGCCTGGGGCACGCATCTTCCCCTCTCCGGGCCCCCGTCCTCTTCGCCATCCCTTAAATGAGGGTCATCACAGGCAATGAAGGAAGTGCATCTCAGAGGCCCCGGCCAGGGGCCAAGGGGGGCCAGGGGGGGCCAGGCTGGACGCGGCAGATCTGCCCCGTCTTGAGTCTCCCTCCTACCCTCACCCCTCACATCAAATCAATTCCGGAGAGACAGGCAAGCATCCCCCTCCCACCGGCCCCTCTGCAGGAGGAGGGGTGTGTCTTAAAAGGAAAAACCCGTAACCTCAACGGTAACCAAATGCGCAGACCGCGGTGCTGAGCATCACACTCCCAAATCCACTATTCATGAGGGCAACAAACAGCTTCTTCAGGACGCACTGTGAGGCCATTGAGAGCCAGAAACATCCTCTCACACGCCCAGGCCAGCCCGCAGGGCCCGCCCTCCCAGCACACACACACGCACACACACACAATACGCCCCACACACATACTCAGCCGCTTACAAGGAGGTTCTGAGTTTTTAAAAGTAAACTCTACCGTTTCCGTTCTTGCCCTGGATTCAACTTTCGAAAAAAGGAACCGTTTTAACTGTTTTCCCTACCAATTCCTCCTCTCTCTGGTCCTCGCTTTGCCTCACTCCCGCTCCCGTCTCTAACCCTAGCTTTGCCCTACACCCCAGTGGGTCCTTCTCTGCGGTCTCCCTGGGATGGGGGTGTCCTGTCGAGTCTGGGGGAAGGACAGCAGCCACTCCCAGGCGAGATGCACAGAGACAGCTCTCACTTCGACCCATCAAACACGGCTTTCTTAAGGAAGGAGGGTGGCAATGAAGCTCCCAGCATGGCTCAGAGCATGGCCAAGAGGTTGGCCTGGTGACAGCAGGAGAGCACAGCTACTGTTTCAAGACGTGTTCCCACCCACAGACCCCCTTTCCCAGGGCACCCCTGGGCCCCGTCCCCTCGCTGCTCCACTTGCAAGCAGGCCTGTCCTCCTTGCCTTGCCTTCCCTCTGAGTTTGGGTTCTCTTCCTCGAGCTTGCCTCTCAGTCCCTCTCCCAGCCTCCACTCCTCGCTGCCTCTGCTCCCAAGACGCTTGGGGGTCCAGTCTAAATGTTAAGACAGGGGCAGAAAAGGCGCCCCAGCACCTGCCAGCTGGAGCCAAGAGGCAGGGATTTCTCCGAGACAGAAATCTCTTCGGGATCAGCGTCTTCCAAACTTTTTCCACTACAACCCGTAATAAGAAATACATTATACAAATATCAAGTTCGTGTATATTTGTGTATACACATCTATATTATAAACACATACACACATACTTCTATAAGACCGCAAAATATGTAACAGAAATAAAAGTTTCCAGAAACAACACTTACCTTTACTATATGGGAGGCTCTATGAGATTATTCTTTGCTATGTCCTTAAACCCCCACTAAATCGGTTTCACGACCTGCAGTTGGACAAATCCTGCGCTGGGTGTTCCCGCGGGAGCAGACCGAAAGTGACACCGGGGACCGAGGGCTTCCCCTGGCCCCGCTGAGGTCGTCCTCGTGCCCAACAAGAAGGGCTGTGGGAGGGACCAGGTTGTGGAAGGTGTCGTTAAGAGAATCCACACCAAAGGTGGGGACAGTCTTTGACTAAGACAGAATACTCTGTTAGCCCTGGGCTGAACTTACGGTTTGTGACTCCGAGGGGGCCTAGAAACTGTGAGAGGAGAGGAATAAAGGTTTGTGGTGCCTGCTGAGAACCAGGCAAAGCACCCACATTACGTCTTTTAATCCTCACAAAAACCCGCTCCTGGAGGTTTTCCTCCGCCTCTTAGAGAACGGGAAACTGAGTCCCAGGGAAGTGAGTAACCTCATCAGTCATGTAGCTGGTCAGTGGCTGAGCTGGGATTTGAACTCAGGTCTGCCCAGCCCGGGGGTGGGGGGCTACCTACCCTGACGGCTCTCCCTACCATTTCAGGAGGTGAGCGCTCCCTCGGAGCTCCCTCTCTGACTGAGGTGCCTGACAGGCCATTCTGGGCGTGTGAGGTTGGAGAATGCCCCATCCCAGCAGGCAGGGAGCAGGCTGCCTGGGAGGGGGCTGTGTGAGGGGGTGAGTGGGGGCAAAATGTGTGCGTGCATCTGAGGAGGAGCGTGGGGTCAGGCCTGGCTCACACCAGACAGCGTGGGATCTCACCGCTCAAGCACACAGAGACTCCCCCCAAATAAGTAATAATACAGCCATTGTTTTCCCTTCTGGATTCTTTCCTCTTATATTGACCAGAGGGCTTTCAAATAATAAAGAGAGAATCCCGATGCAAGTATGATTTTCATCGAAAATTCTAGGAAAAGAAAAACTTCGACTTAATATTAAATTAATAATGCTAATAATACTATCAAACAGTTATTGAGGGCCCACTACAGGCCAGCACTGAGCGCAGAGCCTGTCACCTAGGTGGCGCTCAGTAGATACTGGAGAATGAATGAACATATCAGGTTTCGCGCTAGAAACTGCACAGAAATACATCTAAATTAAATCCAACTCAATGTAACCTGAGGAACGCCAGCATTTCTCCGAGAGATAGTTCCCTCCTTTTGATAAGTCCTTCATCCCAAACTTTTTAAATTGGAGGGGTCTTTTGCTCTTTCTTTCATTGCCTTCCATTCCTGGGCAGTCTCTTTCGGCTCAGTGATTAACAAGCCGACACTCCTCCATCGATAGCCTCCTGAACCGCCTTGCCCAGGGGCACAGATAATCTGAATGCCCCCTCTCTTTGCAACCCAGAAGGCAAGCAAGAGGGAAAAGGATTAGAGCCCAGACTTGCGAACTTTTAAATCAGGACTAGCGATTGACTATGGCCTCAGACAACCTGGATTCTAGTCCAGCACGACCTTTAGAAAAGTCATTGCATCTTTCTGGGTCTGCTTTCTCTCATCGTGAGATGACATGAGTGTGTTTCCAGGGTCCAGGGTTCCCCCAAGCTGTCAGATGCCCAGCCACTGCAGCACCAGGACCTGCCACACCACACTAACCCAATTCAGCTCTGCATCTTCCCCCTTTTCCTTCTGGCAGTCACCCCCACAGAAGTGGAATGTACTCATCAATCAAAATAGCGGTGAAGCTCTAGAACGGTCCCATTAGAACCCTGCTTGCCACCGCAAAGAAGAGAACGATGGAAAAGTTTGGGTTGGATCGTGTCTCCCAACGGGACACGGCCCCCACGCCCACAGCTTGCTCTGGCCTAGAATGTGGGTTCCTTTGACATGGACACCCACCCACCCAGCCCCAGGGTCAGAAAGGGCTCCTGCTCCACCATCATTCGCTTCATCTGCAGAAGAAGCCAGAGACGACTGCCCGTGGCCACGTGTCCTCCTCTCCCCTCCTCTTCCTTGAGAAATGGCCCACTTGGTGGCATGTTCGGAGAGCTGCTGTTGTCGCCCTTGCTGCTCAGTAGCCCTGTCCCAGATTCTGCCAGTTCCTCCCGGCTTATCCCTGTGGCTCCTGGAGTTGGCCAAGTGGCCAAGGAAGGGGGACCAATGGGTTCTCCCAGCCTCTGCTTAGGCACCTGCTGCGTACCTGACACCCTACCCATGTCATTTCATTTATTCCCCAGTGACTCGGCCAAGGAGGCCTCCTCCTTCCCGACTGGTAGAGGGCAGGCCGAGGCTCAGGAAGGCCAGCAACTCCTCTAGCTCAGAAGTAGCCCAGCAGGATTTGGACCCACATGTCCGCGACTCTAAAGCTGCTATTCTGTCCACTATGGCTCCTCCCAGACCCTAGGTCTTGAAAACGGGCGGCAGTTTGGAGCAAAGGCTCGTTTGTTCTCTACTCCTTAATTCTGGGGCACCGGGAGACATGAACCCTTCGTCACATGCTCCTTTGCCCCATTCACTCTGACTCCACCGCAGCCAGAAAGTTTGCTCAACTCCACTGTGGCTGCAGCTGGTGGATGTCGGGGGCGCCCAGCACACACCTCCCCGCGGGGAGACCGAGGCAGCGCAGCCCCTGGCACAGAGGGAGGTGGCCACAGCACCGCTCCCGGCTCGCCTGGTGCCCCGGGGGGTAAGGCGACAGTTACCTTGAAGAGTTGGACTCCGTTCTCCAAGAACTTCAGTCCCATACACCTGGAGCGGCAGCCGGGGGCTCGTGGGGCCGGGAGGCCCGGGTCTCGCTGCGCAGCTGGGGAGACGCTCTGCGCGGGCGCGGCGCACCCCTCCTCCTGCCGGCGTCCTGTCCGCAGGTCCCCTAGGTCGGTGGCCGCAGCGGCCGCGTCTGGGTTGCAGAGTCCCGGCTGGCCGAGTGAAGGGACAGTGAAAGGTGCCCGGAGCCCCCTGGCCCCCGGGTCAGACGCCGGCCGGCGAGGGTGCGGAGAGAGAGACCTTGAGCAGCGCCGCGCGCGTCCTCAGCTCTGCGAGCCCCCTCTGGAGCGGCGGGAAGGTAGGTGGGCGGGCGGGCATGGCGCGCGGTGACACATACATAGGGGCGGGCGGGGGAGGGGAGGGCACCGGCGAGATGGGGGCGGGAGGGGGCGAGCGCAAGGGAAACCCCACCCCCGGGGGACCTGAGGGGCGGCCGACAGGGGGAGGGGAAGGCAGAGGCGTCTGGAGCGCGCTGGACCCTGGCTCCGGACCGGCGCGCAGGGCGAGGGGAGCGCTCCCCGGCAGCCCCGGGGCCCGCGGGGGGAAGGCGGCGCGGGAAGGGCCGAAGGGCCCGCGTCTGCAATGCGGTCGGCAGCTCCGCAGCCCGAGGGGCGCGGAGGGCTGCCCCGCAGAGCGGCCCCCATCGGCCCGGCCCCGCGTTCCCGCGGCCGGACGGGGCTCCCGGGCGCCCGGCGCGGGGTCTGCAGGGGACGCCCGGCGGGACGCGATCGGGAGGGGCGCGGTCCCCACGCCCAGGCCGCGGTTTGGAAGGATCCTCCTGAAGAGCCGGCTCGAAGTTTTTGGGGATGGGGTGCGCGGGGATGGCAGGGGAGGGCGGGGAGAGGAGGAGGTTAGGGGGCAGCGGGGAAGTGTGCAGGGGCTGGGAGCCTCCGGGCAAAAGGCGGAGGGTCTTCAAAATCCAGGAGAGACCAAGGACATCTGGAACGGAGCAGGAATTCTCCAGGACTCCTGTAGCTCCGGAGACCACCCTCCTTAGCAGTTTTGTTTCCAGGCAAAGGAATAAAAGAACTAACAGCTTTTGAACATCTTCTGTGAGCTGGTTGCTTAACATACATTTACATCTCATTTGCTTTTCCCAAAGAGCCCAATGAAGTAAATATTACAACTCCTTCTCCCCGAAAGATGTGAAAACGGGCTCAGAGAGTGATGGAGTGACCTACTCAAGGTGGAGTCTGAATTCAGACCCAAGGTCATGCTACACAAGCTGCTGGTTCAGCTGCAGCCTTTTTGGGTCATTGAGGTTGGTTGGTGGGCTTCAGATCCTTATGGAGGAAGCTGGTGGTGGGTGATGCTAAGATTTAGCGGCCTCTGTCAGTTTGGTGGAAGCCGCTTCACACCCTCATTGGGCGAGGACTGAAGAGCAAGATGTGGGATCTTTGCTTGCTGCTCATTACAGAGAGAATAGACCAAGTTTTCCTCCATTAAAAGACACTGAGGCGCCAGGGTGACTGCTCTAATTGTGTGGGTATTTTACTGGCCATCTCTGCTAGGGGGCAGGACTGGCCCTGGTCCAACACATTCTCTGGAGCCGCCCCCCATCTCTGCCCTGCACAGAGCAGTGAAGCCTGGCGAGAGCACAGTGCCCACTCCCCCCGCTGGTGCCCAGGAGCTGTGGCTAAGGTGTGCCGTTGGTTGGTGGTTCTTGGCGTCACCCTTTTCTGCCCGAGTCTGGCGGTTCCTCCGGGTCGGGTCTCTAAGTTGTAGAGCGCATTGGGCACTGCGCACGTGGTGGTGATGGGGGCCCCTCAGGGGTAAACACCATCTTCCCTCTCAGACAAAGAAATGGTATGAAATCTTGTTAGTTACTGACTCCAGTGCCTGGACCAGGGGAAAGGACCCTTCTAGAAAAACAGCAGTCCTTAAAATTCCAACCGGAGGGGTCAGGGATTCTTGTGCTAGTATTTGCCTGAGGCTCTAGGTTGGGAACAAACTGTGCCCTCATCTATAAAATGGGGTCGTATCTGACATTTGGGGTTAGTGAAGGACAATTCAAGGACAAATATTAATTAGGTAATGAATCTTGCAATGAAGAGGATGAACGTTTATGGATCACCTAGTTTTCTGAGGAGGCTCAGAAACACATAATGCGCACCTGTTATGTGCCAGACACTGCTTGATACACCTTGCAGCTGGATATTATTCCCATTTTACACACTGAGAAACTGAGACTCGGAGGCCCCCCAGGGAGTGAATGAGGGCAGGTTGGCACGACTCCACAATGCCTCCCACTACAGGCTATGGAAAACTGGGAATGGTGGCAAAGTTTTTGGACACTTTAAAGCCCGTGTTCAGAGAGTCAAAGGATGTTGGCATCAGAAAGCCCCTGGTGGCATACGGATGCTCCCCTATTCAAGGCGGGGGTCCTGGTCCTCGTGGGGCATTTCGGATGCTGCTCATCCATCCTCTGCTTGAATCCTTGACAGTTGCCTAATGCCTTGGCCAGGCTGCCCCATCCGGTCTGCTGTCCTGGGCCAGATCTCGCCTCTGAAGGCTCAGAGCGTGGCCTGCACACTAGCAGTGTTAGCTGGGAGCTTGTTTGAAATGCGGAATCCCAGGCCTGCCCGAGACCTACTGGCTCAGGGTGTGCACGTCAATCAGATCCCCCAGGTGTCTGATGTGCCTGCTGAGGTTTGAGAAGCCAGGCTGGCTCATTCAGCAGGTTCTACGCATCCAATCACAAAATTACAGAATGGAAGAATCTCAGGGCTGGGAAGGGCTCTCAGAGAGCCTTGAGGACAGCCCTTCCTGCCGTATGTCTTCCTCTTCACGGCGTCCCCCAACTGGAACAGCAGACTCCTTGGCCATCCGCATGGGTTTGACTCCCTTCTGAGGCCTCGTCTCCTTTTCACGTGGTTCTAGTGTTTCGGCAGCTCTTGGACTTCCCAGAAGCCCCCGCCGGTTACCGTCACTGTGCCTTTAGCAGTGAACAAAGCAGGCCCGTGCCTCCCTCCTGGCCCTGGTCCCCAGACCTCCTTCCATGTGACAGAGCTTTCTGAATTTGAAATCAGTGCTTGGGCTGCTCTCCCCCTCCCCCGCTTCTCCTTTTGGACTGCGCATCCTCGCTTCTTTCCAGCCTTCCTCACTTGTCTCCATCAAGAGACTCTATCCACTCCCATCAGTCTTCTTCAAGCAGGTCTGGACTGCCCTTGTCCCATGTAAAGAATGATTCAGAACTGAACGCAGTCCTCCTGTTCGTGTGCTCAGCCCAGGGGAGAGCTCACCTCCTTTGTCTTGGTACTGTGCTTCTGTTAATGCAACCGACATTGATGGGCTTTACTGGTTGCCTCATCATGACTCATTCTGAGCCTGCAGCCAACTCAGATCTCCTTTCCATATGTACTGCTGTGGCCCGATGTCTGCCTTGGTTTGTCCTGGGACAGTGGGTAATTCTAATCCAAGTGTGGGATTTTATCTTTGTCTCTCTTAAAAATCCCTCCTGACCATCTTGGATCCTGATTCTATCGTTCTGTGAGTTTGCTATTTCTCTCAACGTAAGACCTTCTACCAAGCTGACTCGTGTGCCCCTTCCACGTCTTCACTCAGCCTGGGGCTGAGTTCTAGAGCGGGGCACTAGAGACAGCCCCCTGGGGTGCCATGGAGCCACGTTTCAGTTATTGTGGCTGTGTAACACAGCATCCCCAAACTTCGTGGCTTAAATGAGAGTCATTTAACATCTCTTGTGGGTTTTACGTGTCAGGACTTGGAGCAGCCTGGCCAGGCTGTGCTGGCCGTGGCTGTCCCATGGGGCTGCAGTCAGCTGGCCGTCTGAAGGCTGGACTGGGCCTTGAAGATCCTGCTCTAGCGTGGCTCGCTCACAGGGCCAGCACATTGATGTTGACTGTCGGCCGGGGCCCTTAGTTCTTCTGCATGCGGGCCTGCCCAATGGAGCTGCCTTGTGGCATGGCGGCTTCCAGCACAAAGGGGATAGAATAGGGCCAGGCAGAAGCTGCTGTGCTTTCACGTCCCAGCTTTGGAAGTCACACACTGTCATCTCCACCGTCTTCTGCTGGTCACGCAGAGCCAGCCCTGAACTAGTGTGGGAGGGGACATCAAGGGTGTGAATATCAGGGACTAGAGTTCGCTGGGTGGCATCTTGGAGGCTGGCTTCCACGCTCCATGAAACTGGGTCTTAGAGGATGGCCAGTGCCCCCGTCCATCCAGCTGTGCCACCACGGAGTGCCTGTTTCTGTCCCTTACATGAGAATGCCGTGTAAACGCCTTGCTCAGTCCCAATATAAGGTGATTGCAGAATTCCTCTGAAGCATCCTTTCGATACCCCCACACAAGCATGCCGCCTAGCCTGCTGTCTGGGACAACACGACTGTCTCAGTTTCCGCAGGACAGCCTTCATATAACCCCGGGGGGTTTTCACACCCCCTCCATGTCTCTCCTCACAGCGGAATGCCCGTGGGTCCTTTAACTGTTTCCCAAGGAGGTTTCCTGCTCTCTGGAAATCTCTGTTTGTGGATGTCCCTCCAGAATGTGATTCCCAGCCCCGGATGTGTGAGCCCAGCTGTGGGCTGAGCCGGACGGAGCCAGGACAACTCTTCATCTCCCCATTTGCGCGTTCCACTCCTACTGGTGCGGCCCAAGACTGTTGCGTTTCAGAGCTACGTCACACCTTTGGTTGACTGTGAAACTTGTGGACAATTAAAACCATCAGCCCGTTGTCCTGCTGGCCACCACGAAAGGGCCCCCTGTTTATCTCAAGCACAAAACAGAGGGGGGAGGGGGAGGTGCCCTGTGTTCAGTAGCCTTGGCCGTGAGCCCCACTTCTGGCACAGAGACCTTGGGCAAGTGTCTTACCCCCTCTGGGTCTTGGTTGTCTCATCTGTGAAGTGGAGCTAGCTTGTGGAGTTGTGAGAATTAGAATAAGAAATGGGACGTCAGCACTTTGCAAATGGTCTGGCTCAAGGCGCACGATGGTTAGTTTTCTTCCTTGCCCTGTGATTTGATGTCCCTGTGTAAGTACCTTCGCCTCCGTGCGCTGCTCTCTGGGTTTGTGAAAAAGGCTAAAAATACTCCCCTCGCAGGAGAGTGGCAGTGATAGATGCTGTGTGTAATGTGTGTAGAGAACGCTGTGATCCCCCTGGAAGCAGAGGGCCATAGAAATACGATATGGAAAAAAGTGCCTTCTGACTGCAGAACTGGGCTGGAGCGTGGAGTCTTCTGAGAGCTGGTGGAACATTTGAAAAGCGCTGTTTTATTACTCTAACACCGTGCAAGTGACAAACTCAGAGGGAAATGTTCTAATAATAAAGGACATGGTGTAAGTTAATGAAACACTTACAATTCTCCGCGGGTCTGTGTGGAGTGATGACATGCGGTGACACGGAAGCACTGTGTCACCTAAGACGTAGAAATTGAAGGCATGTTTAAGGAAACTCCAATTTCTTGAAGATTCAGTTTGATTTTTTTTTTCTGAATCCATTGCAGATTCTATTTTCAGTAAAACCCTGCCATTTATAAAAGAGGAAATTACGGCAAGCCTTTTACTCATGACTCACTAGTGTTTTTGTCACTGAGAATACGTAGGAGTGATGCTGAGTAGGGTGTTACCATGTTGGTTTATATCATCTTCGCCATCGTACCATCATCATCACCGTCATCATCATCACCATTGACAACAACATTTTCCAGGCAGGTCTGGGGTAAGAGGAAAGAGAGGTAGGAGGATGCTTCCCTGGGCTGCCCTGCCCCCAAGGCTCTGGGGAGCGTGCACTCGCCTTCTCCCTGCCCCACTCTGAATCCTAAGGGGCTGCCTCCCAAACCCTGGGCCTGAGTGGCCTTCTCTGCTCTTTCCTTTATTTTAGTCATCAGACTCTTTTTTCATGTGGCGCTTCGTGTTTTTATTTTCTTTCATTGATAAACATTGGCCATTCTGAAAAATTTTTGTCCCACATTTTTACACCCTATAGTATAGATAGGAAATACATGCTTATAAAATGAATGGATACAGTATCCTGCAACACTTGCTAGAAGTGAAATCTGAGGGGGTACAGACAGCAACTCCATAGCTTGAAAATGATCTGAGACGTGGGCATGACTTTTCCCCACAAGACGTGGCACCTCTTTGGTGTTAAAGTCCTGGCGAGTAGTTACTCTGACATTTTAGTTGTTGCTGTTGGTCTATTTGGTTTCTCAATGCGTATTCCTTTAAGGTGAGAAAACACAGAATATATAAGGGAAAAAAGCAGTATTTAACTAGGTTATCTTTTATTTTTAGAACTTTTACATGTTAGCGTTCCAATCTTGAAATAGTTCTTAGAGAACAGGCATCATCAATATGCTGGAGGGGACTCTGTCTGGTCTCAAAATCTCAAGTTCCAAAAAATGGCATGTCAGTTCCTTCATGGCTCAGCACAGCTTCCTTGTCCTGGGGATATTCATTGATTTACTTTTTTCTGTGGTAAAATATACATAACATTTACCATTTTAACCTTTTTAAGTGGACAGTTCAGTGGCATTAAGTACATTCACATCGTTGTGTAACCATCACCACCATCCATCTCCAGAACTTTTTCGTCTTCCCACACTGAAACTCTGTCCCTGTTAGACACAAACTCCCCGTGCGCCTCCCCCAGCTCCTGGCAGCCACCATTCTACTTCCTGTCTCTGTGAATTTCACTACTCCGGGTACCTCCTGTGAGTGGAATCATACCGTATTTGTCCTTTATTGACTGGCTGATTCCCTTAGCATAGTGTCCTTAAGGTTCGTCTCTGCTGTAGCAAGGGTCAGCATTGTTTTTATTTTACAGTGACATTTTTTGAGTACCTACTATGTGCCAGGCACTAAGCTAGGCACTGCACCCACGTTTTTTCCTCTCCCCTTTCTTTCTTTGGATATATAATTTACATGGAATAAAGGGCATCTTGAGCCTACAACGCAGTCAATTGCTCACATATATAAACACCACTGTAATCACAATGAAATTAGGATGTAGACTATTTCCAGCCCCCTAGAAGGTCCCTTTGTGGCCTTTCTGGTCAGTACACCCCACCCAGGGAGACCACTATTCTGAACCTCAGTGACCAATTTTGTCTGTTTTTGAACCTGATGGAAATGTTATCTTCCCATGAGTACTCCTTTGTGTCTCGCTTCTTTTACTCAAACTGGAGAGTGTGTGCCCCTTCAAAAGGGACAGCCACTACCCAGCTCCAACTAAATGCTGCCATTCAGGAATCCAGGCTCTTTGTTGCTGGATCATGTAGTGGTGGTGGCGGTCGTGGTGGTAGTTATTGCCGTTTTTCTTGAGAAGCCAAATATCTGGATTTTTATGTAAAATCAGATGACTAATTAAAAAATTTTAAATGTGGTGTGTGTCAAAACATTGAAGGATAAACAAAGTGCATCTCTGGGTGGGGGGATAATACGATGGTGGTGGCTGTGAGAATGGACAGGAAGGACTTTGAAAAGAAGAATCAGAGACACTGAATCTTGGAGAAGAGAGAGAGGCAAGACCCAAGGACAGCCTCAACCTCTGAACCTGAGTGACTGGGAGATGGGGAGTCCCTGTGACAGCAACAGGGAAGTCAGGAAGGGCAGCTGGCTTGGGGAGAAGAGACAGTGAGTTCTGTTGTAGACAAATTGGGTTTTCAGCGGTGGGGGGATATCCACGGGGAGATGGTCAGCAGACAGAGAGAAATGTGGGACTGGGGCTTGTGGCAATGCTCAACCTGAGGGTCTGCACATCTGGTTTTCATATAAAAACAGGGAACGTTAAATTCTATCCAACAAATGCTAAAGTATACTTTAATTGCACGCTGTAACTATTTAAGGGAGAAAGTAGAAGGGCAGGAAAGGTGGAGGGAGAGAGGCTGCTGGATGGAAATGCAAGAATCCTAAGAGAAACAGAGAGAGACCAAGAAACAAAGGGAGGGAGAGACCCTGACACACTCCAGGAAGAGTGATGTATGTAAGGGAGTTCTAGAGAAAAAGAAATATAGACAAGAGTCAAGCGATGAACTTTCATCAGACATAGACAGAGATAGAGTTTAATCGCATGACAACTGTGTCTTGTGGCTCTTAGGACTTGTGGCTAATGAATTTTTAAAACTGTTGCATTTTTGCAGCTACAGGCACAAATGAGGCTAACGCTTCTTGATACTTACCCTTAGGCCCAAAGAAATGAGATAAATAGCTATGATCTTCTTATATACACTGGCCAGACCTCACCACAGAACCATGGCATTGGGTTCACCTTAGATCCAGATCAAGTCAGAAGCCCAGCCTCCCGAAAGTCACCCCACCTTCCTGAGGATCCCTGGTTTAATAAAGGCCATGTATAGTTTGGGCTAGAATGTTCTCTACAGAGCGGTGTCAGAGCCAGTTTTACCTTTGAAGGATGGAGGAGAAGAGAAGAGAGACATGATGAAATTCATTCAGCTTGGTGGTGGTCGGGGGTGATTATGTTGTTGCTTTTCCTTGCCTCCCACTTCCCAGAGTTGAAGGAAAGGACCATTGAGTTCCACTATGGTGGCTACAGAGTAAAACGCTTGACCAGGTCCTGAGTTATGTGTGCGTCAAAGAAATAGTAGCCATACACTATCAAAGGGACACTTGCAATTTAACTAGGAAACAGAAAATTGACAAATCAGAGGGACTTAATGCCTTAACAAGCAAATATGTATATATGAGAAAATAAATCCTCAGTACAACTCACTGATCAAGAGGAGAAAGGTGACAGATGCAGAGTAGAGAACGATTAGAATCAAGGGTGAGGAAAGCCTAGCAATTAACTGGGGGATAAATAAATAGGAGTTACACTGGAGGGGCAGAAGGGCTTCCCCCCAAAGCACCCTCAGTCTGAAAATCAGCTGTCCCCTGTGCCCACGTGAGCTGGGTCCCCTGCCTGTCCAAACCTCACACCCGTGCGTTTTCTCCCAATCCCTGGCCCCTCTGCACGCCTTGGTTGGAAACGTGGCTTTTCCAGAGTCAAAAGCCAGAACACAAGGCACCTATTCTCCTCGCTGGGTTTGAAATCCTCCTCTGAAATTCCTTTAACTGCAAACGCCTTCTCCCAAGTACACTGTGCATCTTTTCAAATTTCAGACATAAACAGCGGCGTGGCCCCGCCTGGCAACCCCCTCTCGCTCTCCTGATAAAAATAGAAAGGGCCAAGGTGGGAAAAGCCGTGGGCACAGTGAGGGTTTTGTGGATCCGCGGTTTGCATGGGTGTTCCTGACCCTCTCTGCCTATTCTGGGGAGGGGCGTCTCTCGGGGGAGCTTCTAGCTGGATTCTCAGGGCATTTGTCATCCCCAGCTCCTTGGCCCCTTCCATTCTGGGCCCAAGACGCATCCCTGTGGTTGTGTGTTAAACTCTGTCCCAGGGAGAAACACGTTTACCTGTGGTTATTGGCTTGGGTGTCAACTCTGGTGGTTGTGGGGGATGGAAGAAGTGGTGGGGACAAAGTGCGGGACAACAGTTCATTTGCAGAGGCCGTTGGCATGAACACGGTCACTGGACACCCAATTGCACATGGTGGAGGCCTGGGGCTGGTGTGAGTTTAGATCAAGACAGGCGCCATCACCCACGGCCAGGTGGAGGGCTTTCGGGTAACAAGATGTCACTCATGTGTAGCTTCCTGTGGGACGGGACAGGGGCGAGTGGAAAGTATGGGGCAGGTGGGCAAGTTTGCTGAGCTGGGATTGATGAGACCTGTGCTGGTTCCAGCTGCAGCATTTACCAGCAACGTGGCCTTGGGTCTCAGTTTCCTCCTCAGTGAATGAGGACTTGCAATATCCCCATCGAAAGATGCAGGGTGGGGTCCCACTGCTTCTCTGCTTACAACCATCCGGTGGCTTCTGGTTACACTCAGGACACCATGACCAACAGGGCCTGGCTGACCTGGCCCTGCCTCTCTCACCTCCCCTCCTCCTCTCCCCACAGGTCTCTCTTACGCTTACTCTCTACGTTTCAGCTCCATCTCATTTTCAGATTGTGAGGAAACCGAGGCCAAGAGAGGTCAAGCACCTTGCCCCAAATCATGCAGCTGGTGAAAGGCAGAGCAGAGATTCAGTGCCAGACAATTAAGTTTCAGAGCCTGTGCCTTTAACCTCTCATCTTCCCACTTGAATGAAGGAGTAAGTGAAAGAGAGCAACCAGCTGGTTGCAGAGGTTCATAAATGTTCATTTATTCCCTACCCACTTGAAAGGGTAAAATTAGATCTTTATAAGACAGTAAAGGTATAGTAAAGTGACCATCCAGACTAGGAGTGGAGTGGGCAGGGCGAGTCCTCAGTTGATTATCCAGCCCTCATCCTTCAGGAGAGCTTCGTGGGGTTATGGGGTTAGAAGATATTTAAATGATGGGAGAGAAGGGTGATGACAGCCAAGGCCATGGCCTGAGGCTTGAGCTGGCAAGGGTTGGAAGCAAAGGAAGAAGACTAGAAGCTACATCTCCCATGAGATAGCAAATCAGAAGATTGATGGAGGAGCAGGAGGACCATAGGACTCACTGGGACGTGAGGCTGAAGATGGTGCCCCAGTGGAGTCGTCAGGGCAGGACCTGCACTTGGGAGTTCTCCTTGGCCAAAAAGAAACCACGGAAGAGGTCAAGTTGGTCTGTCTTTAGTCAAATCAGACAAGAAGTGGTGGAGCTCCAGAGTCTGACGTCAGACATCAGGTCACACGTCATGGTTCAACCCCTGGTGTTTGATTGGCAGCCTGAGCTTTGCCACTTGTAGCTGCACACTCTCACCCTAACCCTCCACTGGAATCCACCAAGGCCTGAAGTGCTGGCACCTTCGTCTCAGAGGAGAGCGTCAACTGGAGTCATCAAGCTGGGCAGGGCTCTTGGTATCCTTACCCTTTCATGGTGTTAGGACTGAGGTATTGGGTTGGACCCAAAGATAAAAGTGGATGATTGGGAAACAAGGCTGTGGGGGTCCCTGGGGGTAGGTGATATTGAACGTGTGCAGCGCTGGTTGGCCTTTGACACGTTTCAGTCAGGATGGGCTGGGTCATGCTGCAGTAACAGCAGCCCCCAAATCTCAGTGACTTGAAATAACAAGGACTTAATTCTTGCCCATGCTCATGTCCACAAGGATAGGTTGGGAGGGTTGCCCCAGGTTGTCCTCATCCTCGTCAGTCCAGGTCAGGCTGATGGAGCAGCCACCAACTAGAAGGGTGCTGGTGGCCGTGGTAGAGGGGAGAGAGAACTCTGGAGCATCATGTGTCAACAATTAAATGCTCCAGCCCACAGTTGGCACCTGTCACTTCTGGAACTAGTCATGTGACCCAAACCAACTAAAATGGGAGGGGAACCGTACTCCTAGGTACCAGGAGGATGAAAAGCTGAAATATTGTGAACAGCCATTATTACCGTCTCTAGTCAGGCTCTCAGTGTTAGGGTAAGGTGTGGGCTCCACCTGGCTATTTCAGACCCTAGGATCCCTTTCTTAGGGGTCAAATGTTCCCCTGAGTACGTGAGGGTGATAATGGTATCGGGGTCCTTGATACCCCCGTTATTGGGTCCTTGCTCTGGAACAGCCCCTTACACCCTGATCGGGTCGTGGACACTTGTTGGAGCTCCATTTAGTGTCCTGTTTGCCCATGGTCTAGGCCTGGTCTTCTGGAAAGAAAGGACAGCAGCCTCCTCGCTGTGGCTGTTCCTCCCTGGGGCGTTAAGACCTGGAGGCCACACTTAAGACATGTTCTGGATCCGAGTCCTTGACAGAATGTGGTGGGTTCAGGGTGCTTGCCAAGGTGAGGTCCCTCTTCACTCTAGGACTGTGAGCTTCTCAGAAGGGTCCATTGTCTCCCCATGGCTTTATTCCTTGTCTCCTGGGGCCAGATCTTGGAGGCCACAGAGCTCTCTAAAAGGTGGAGGCACCCCCAGAGTTGGTTGTGGGCCTGCAGGCAGCGGACTTCCCACCTGGGGATCCCTTGCAGGCTTACCTGCTCAGCTGGTCAGTGGGGAGCTCTGCTCCCTCTGTGAAGGTGGTACAAGCAAAGATTGGAGCATCTTCATCATCTGTGTTGAGAGCAAGGACGCAGTGAGGCATACCTGGAGCATGCAGGCTCCAGCTTTCCCAGTGGTGGCTTGGACCCGGCTCCAGGAAGCCTGCTTTTCCTCACTTAGCAAAGGAGGGAGGGGTAGGGGAAGCTTACTGGCTTCCTGGGAGATGGGAAGGATGAGGACTAACAGATCCCAAGCTGCCTCCCCTAGGCAAGGCCCACAGGACCAAATTCAGGGGATCGTGCTGAGATGAGGGTCTGAGAAGCTTCAAATCGCTTCATTTTTGGGCCAGAGAGGCCCTGTGGCCGTGGCCTGAGTTCATCCCTGAGGATCTAGGAGTTGAGGAATGGAGGCCTAGAAAGAGCCAAGGATGGAGGATGGGGCATGGAGGTGGGGATCAGGAGCCAGGTCATAGGAGAAGACTTAACCATCCCGGGAGCTCCTCCGCCATGCAGGGCAGGGCCCATCTGGAAAGTAGGTACTTAAAGGCTTTATGAGAAACCAGAGTTAAAGCAGACGCAGGAAGCGTTCGAAGAGTCAGGTCAAAAAGGTAGAGCCCTCAGAACATGAAGGCCTGGCTGGGGCTGTGGACTGGAACCTGGAGATGGAGTGGTCAAGAGGAGGGACAGCCAGGCTGCTTCTGTCCAGGAGCGGCCTCCCCAGCCTGCTGTACCGAAGGCCAAGTCCTGTTGGAACTTTGTTGATGAAGAGTCTAGAGAAGGGATTGTCATGACTGGCACACGGCCCAGCTTGGGTAAGAGACTGGAGGCAGAGTGGAACGGCTGGAGGGGCCATCCTGAGCGGGCTTGGCTTGGATGGGGAGGGAGCCACAGAACCCCAGGACGTGCCGAGCAGACATAAGCGGGAGGAAACTGGCATTGATGTTTCTGCGCGTCAAAATCCTGTCCCATCGTCAGGGCCCAGCTCTGATGCTACTCTGTCCAGAGAATTTTATCATAATCTGGGGTCAAAATTCATCTTCCTCTGTGGTTCTATACCTGTCGGTTCTTGTCACACCTGCCTTATGCCCAAGTGAGTTATGGGTGTCTGTCTCAACAGCCTGAGCTCAGAGTGGACAGGACTCCACTGCAGGGCGCCCCCAGCCTGGCACCTGGCTCTCAGGTATCTGAGGAGCTAGAGAGAAGGCAGCAGGGTGTGGCAGGTCCTTTTTCCATCTTCCAGAGTGCTGTGTCTCCAGTGAGGTTCTGGGACCACCTGCCTTCTAGGTACCTGGGCTGTTGGTTAAGAATGCACCCCAGCTTGCCAAATCTGAATTTCCAAGGCTAGTCCCCCAAATTTACACGTTTTTGTTTTCTCTTAAAATTAATTGTGATGAAGCATAATTTACGTATAATAAAATGTAGCCACGTAAGGGCAAAGTTCGATGTGTTTTGATAAACTTACACAGTCATGTAACCATCATATTAATCATGATATAGAGTATTTCCTTCACCCCAGAAAGTTCCCTCATACTCCTGTGCAGTCAATCAACTACCCTCTTGGCTCCAGACTTCCATTTCTTTTTGTTACTGTCATTCCTTCTGGAATTTCATATGTATGTAATTTTCTGTGTCTAACTTCTTTTGCTCATCTTGCTTTCAATATTCCTCCATGTTGTTTGTGTCTATAGTTCATTTTTTTTTATTACTGAGTAGCATTTCATTGTATGGACATACCACAATTTGTTTATTCATTTCGCCTATTGATGAGTATTTGAGTTGTTTCCAGATTCAGGCTATTAGGAATCAAACTGTGATGAACAGGTTTGTGTGTATGTCTCTGTGTGTGTGTGTATTACGTATATTTTATTTCTCTTGGGTAAATATCAAGGAGTGGGGTTGTTGGGTTATACAATGTGTACGTTCAATTTAGTAAGAAACTATCAAATGCTTCTCCAAAGTGGTTGTACCATTTTGAATTCCCATGAACAACATATGAGAGTTCCAGTGACTTCACATTCTCATCGACACTTGATTTTGTCAGTATTTTCTTTATTATATATGTATATATAATTATTATAATATACATCTTATATATACATATTATATATGTATATATAATAAATAAAATATGTAATTAAACTTTAATTGAAATATATAATATGTGATAAATTACATGTATACATTCAACAGTAACTGAAAAACATTTACTTGTAAAGAAATGCTCCTTTTCTTTTCCTAAGGGAAAAGTAAAAAAAATTCATGACAAGTGATGCGCAAAGATGATACTCTAGTATCAGTGGAACATCAGAAAATATAATGAGTAGTTTTATTTCTAGAAATATCTAAATAGGAACCAAATGATATTTAGTATAAAGTACAGATATTTAGTCGAGTGTGAAGTTGTAGGCTTCCTGAAATCTTCCATTTTTATTTTCTTAACTTTGAAGTGTTAAAAACCAAATATAAATTCTTCAAATGTTCTTTCACAATTCCTAAGTCTTGTCATTAAAAAATATGGAATGCTTCACGGATTTCATGTCACCCTTGCATGGGGCCATGCTAATCTCTGTATCCTTCCAATTTTAGTACATGTGCACTGCAGGCTTTGAAGTTTTAGTTATTTAAACGAACGTATGGAGGTACCTCACTGTGGTTTCGATTTGCATTTTCCTAATGACTATAATGTTGAGCATTTTTTGGTGTGCTTACTGGCCATTTGTATATCTTCTTTTTGAAATGTCTCTTCAAATCTTTTGCCCATTGTGTGTGTAGGGGGTGTTTAACTTCTTACTGAACTTTAAGAGTTCTTTATACATTCTGGATACAAGTCTTTTGTTGCAAATAAGCATTGCAAACATTTTCTCCCAGTCTGTGGCTTTCCTTTTCATTTCCTTAACAGTGAATTTCAAAGAGGAGAAGTCTTTAATTTTGATCAAGTCCAGATTTCCAGTTTTTCCTCTTGTAATTAGTGTTTTTTTGTGTCCTACCTAAGAAATCTTTGCCTATCAAGATCACAGAGATTTTTCTCCTGGAAGTTTTACAGTTTTAATTTTTGTGTTTAGTTCTATGATATTTCTTGAGCTGTTTTTTGTGTGTGGTATGAGGTAAGAGTTAAGGTTAATGTCTTTTTCTTACAGATGTTCAGCTTTCCAGCACCATTTGTTGAAAAAATTCGTTTTTCCCTACTAAATTACCTTGGCACCTTTGTTCAAAATTAACATGTTAAATTGTCTGTCCACTCATTCCTGATGGATCATGTTTTGTGATGATACTGGATGATATTACTCTGTAGATTTCTTTTTCCAAATGATTCGCGGCTCAAATCTGCATTTTGGCCAAGCACCTCTGGCATCACACCCTTCGACTGCAGGGCAGTGGTTCCCAGTCAGGAGCAGGGACAATAATCACCAATGCCAGAGCCCCACTTTCAAAGGGCCTGGTTCAGCAGGCCTGGAGGAGGCCCCCGAAAACAACTCCCTCCAGCTATGAGCTGTTGATTCTTCAGTTGAGAACAGTGGCTATATCCTCTCCTTTCCATTCATGTGTCCAGTAGACCCATCACGACTGACTCTTCTGGGAGTCTCTGAGGTGCCATCATGACCAAGGTTTCGTAGAGGCAGAGATGAGCAAACAGGCCAGAGCAGCCCCAAGTGTGGGGTGCAGACGGGGGTGGACAGAGCCCTGTGGGAAGAGTGGGTGAATCTGGTGGTCCTGGGTGCCACTGTGGGTGCTGCAGTTGGGGACCCAGGGGAGGCCTCTCTTTGCCTTGCAAAGACCCCCATGAGGCCTGGCTACACCTCCCATGCTGGTTCGAGCCTGAACACGAGGCTCCTGCTTGAGGTTAAGGCTGCACGTCACGTCCCCTGCAGGCCTGGATTTCTGGCTTTGTCGTGGGACGGCAGCGTCACGCTGTCTCCCCGCGCTCTGTCCCTGGTGGAAAGTTTCCTCTCGGGAGGTGCGGAGAGAAGGCAGCTCTGTTGGAGTTCTGTGACCGCTGGGCTGTCCGCGTACCTTGGTCTCAGTCCACCGTGCCCCATTTGTTTACCGTCTGGGCCGCTTCTCCCAGGCGGATTGACTGTCCCTCACGCCCAATTTCACACCCCACCTGAAGCCATTTGGCCTTTCTCCCCTGCTCCTCCCTCTGAGCAGTGCTCCTGGGGATGCTGCCCAGCCTGATTGCTCAAATGTGCAAACCCAGTAACTGGGCAGGGCCCCCAGGCCCCGGAGGCATGAACCACGTCAGCTGTGCATGGCTTTCTTTCTGGCCTGGGCTGGAGCCTGGCAGTTCTGTGAGGAGAGGGGAGCCTGCTGTTCTCTAGAATGGTCCAGAAACTCCTGCAACTGGCTGTTGTTCTCAGAGTGCCTGTAGCCCAGGTGCTGGGGGAGGCGGCTGATCCAGCTCTGCACTTGCTCAGCGGTGGTTCTCAGCCCTGGTTGCACGTGAGCACCAGCTGGAGAGCTTCGAACGTCTCCGAAGCCCACGCTGTGTGCCAGACCAATTCAGCCAGAATCTCTGGGGGTCGGCCTCCTGTCTCAGGAGGTCTGAAGTTCCCCAGGGGGTTCCAACATGGTGCTAAGTGTGAGAGCCGCTGCTCTAAGGGGACCCACACCAGTGAGATGAGGCGAGGCCGAGAGGGAGGCTCTGAAACTAACCTCCCCGGACAAAACAAGCCACTCTGTTTTGTTTTGGTTTTGATTAAAATCATAGGGGTATCACCCTTCTTTCTTTAAATCTCCATTCGAGGCTTGATGGATACTCTTACAATGTCTGGTTCTAAGATCACCTTTTGGGTGCAAAATATAGTCCCTCTGGCTGGGGAACAGCCAGGGAACAGGATGCAGAGGGCAGAGGATCTGTTTGGCTCTGTGTTTTCCGTCGTCGGCACGTTGCTGTGGTATCTCGGGTTGGTGATGACTGGCAGAGCAGGGCGCTGTGTTGGACTGTGGCTCAGGAGAGCTGGTTCGCCCGGTGGCACCACTCTAGTCTCTCCTGTGGCCCCCTCACCCACTCATGCCCTGATTCTCACCTTGGGCTTCTCATCCCCACAAGCCCCCAGTCCAAGCATCCTGCTTTCCGACCACAGCGCCCTCTCGTTCCGCCCACCTGTGGCCCCCGTCCCTTCACACCCTCAGTGGGATCTCCACCCTTTCCTAGCCTTCAGCACTCTCCTTCCCTCTTACTCAGCCTATCATTTCAGTGACACTTTTGCTAGCCCACTCAACTCCTGCACTCCTTCCGGATTTCATAGAGAAAACTGAAGCTGTAGATTAAAATTCTGCAACTTCCAAACCCGTCAGCATCCTCGCTCACCCTCTCCTTGACCTCCTGCTTGCCATCGTGGAGCTTCCCTCCTCATCTCCAAGGCCAATCCTCCACCTCCCCTGGGGTGCCCACACCTCCCCAGGACCTCACACTGGTGATCTCTTCTCTCTGTTGTATATTCACCCCCTGGCTTTCACCTCCATCACTCTATGGGAACAGCTTTGGCTGATGTGACCTGCAGCTTCCGTCTTACCAAATCTGATGGATTTTTCTCTCTTTGTTGGGCTGCCCCTTGACATCTTAGCAGCATGAGGCACAGCTGACCACTCCCTTCTTCAGATGCTCCTCTCCCTTGGCTCTCTCCTGGTTTTCCCTCTACCTCTCTGCCCACTCCTCCTCAGTCTTCTCTGTAGACTCATTCTTTGCTCTCAAGCCAGTAACTGTAGACATTTCCCAAGCTGGCTCCTAGGTGCCTTTATCTTTCTGCTCAAAGCAGTTACACCCTGAGTCCAATGATCACCAAGTCCTAGTGTTGCACATATTTTGTCTCCAGTCTAGATCTTTCTTTTGAGCTCAAGGCATACATAGCCAACTGCCTCCTTGTCCTTTTTTCTTTGATTGTGGTATAAAATGCAGAAAATCAAACTGACCGCCTTAACCATTTCTAAGAGGACAGTTCAGTAGTGTTAGTTATATTCACGTTGTTGTGCAATCGATTTCCAGAACTTTTTCATCTGGCAAAATTGAAACTCTATACTCATGAACCAGTAACTCCCCTTTCTCCCCTCCCCTCATCCCCTGGTAACCACCCTTCTACTTTCTGTTTTCATGAGTTTGAATCTCTAGATATCCTCATATAAGTAGAGTCATACGGTATTTGTCTTTTTGTGACTGACTTTTATCACTTAGTGTAATGTCCTCAAGATTCATCCATGTTGTAGAATATTTCAGAATTTCCTTTCTTTTTAAAGCTGAATAATATTCCGTTGTATTTGTGTATCACATTTTGTTTCTCCATTCATCCATCCATCGATGGATCCTTGGGTTGCTTCTGCCTCTTGGCCACTGTGAATAGCGCTGCTATGAACATGGGCATACAAATATCTCTTTGAGACCCTGCTTTCAGTCCTTTTGGATGTATACCCAGAAGTGGGATTGTTGGATCATACAATCCTTCTATTTTTAATTTTTTGTGGAACTGCTTTACTGTTTTCCAAAGCAGATGCGCCATTTTACACTCCCGCTAACAGTGCACCAGGGTTCCAGTTTCTTCACATAGTCACCAACACTGGCTGTTTCCTGGGTTTTTTTTTTTTTTAGCTGGTAACCATCCTAATGGGTGTGAGGTGATAATTCGTTGTGGTTTTGATTTACATTTCCCTAGTGATTAGTGATGTTGAGCATCTTTTCATACGCTTGCCAGCCATTTGTATATCTTCTTTGGAGAAATGTCTTTTCTAGTTCTTTGCCCATTTTTAAATTGGGTTATTTGTTTTTTGCACTTGTTGAGTTGTAGGAGTCTTTGTGTATTCTGGATTATTAAACCCCTATTATATATATGGTTTACAAATATTTTCTCAATCCATAGGTTGCCTTTCACTCTGTTGATTGTCTCCTTGGATACACACAAGTTTTAAATTTTGATGTAGTCTAATTTGTCTGTTTTTCCTATTGTTGCCTATGCTTTTGGTGTCATATCCAGGGAATCCTTGCCAAATCCAATGTCATGAAGCTTTTCCCTATGTTTTCTTCTAAGAGTTGTATAGTTTTAGGTCTTTGATGCATTTTGAGTTAATTTTTGTATGTGGCATAAGGTCCAACTTCAATCTTTTGCATATGGATATCCACTGTTCTCAAGACCATTTGTTCAAGAGACTGTCCTTTCTCCATTGAGTGGTTTTATCGTTTTTGTTGAAAATCATTTGACCAAATATTCAAGGGTTTATTTCTGGACTCTCTGTTCTATTCCATTGGTCCGTGTGTCTATCTTTATGACAGTACCACACTGTTTTGATTACTACAGCTTTGTAATAAGTTCCTCCTTGCCCCTTTAAAAAACATTCAGTTTTTGTTTTCTCACGTATGTGTGTGTGAGTGTGTGTGTGCGGGGATCCAACTTAGAGTCAATTATTCTACAGGTTTATCACCTTTCTGCCCAAATCATGCCCTGTTCCTCTCCAGGTTTTGCTTCCCTGAGGCAACCGCTTCCACTCTTTTATCTTTTTCAGTTGGAATGCTCTCCACATCCTTTAGATAATATGCGCATAGTCGTGCTTCCTGGTCTTTAAGTTTCAGGCTGTATCTATTCACTTCTCCTTGTGTTGGAAATGAGGATTTAGCTCTTACCACTATTTCCCAGAATGTGCACACCTTCTGTCCCCTTGAGCCTCCTGATAAAGTTAGGTCAAAATTTTGGACAAGTGAGTATAACGGCACTACTGTAACCGTGGAAATGTGCTTCACGGCTGAGCCACATAGTGTCCTCTCATAGATTTTCCTTTCTTAGGGAACTTCTTGTTTTCCCTGGATGTAATAATATTTCTGTTTGCTACAGATGTTTGTCTACATATGTTGTTGTCTACATAGGTATCATTAATTTAACCCCAGAGCGTGCCTAGGAGCTCCCTTGGTACAACCCCGCCAAGCGTCAGGAAGCCCCCAGCTTGGGGATGGGTCGCGTGTCCCTGAGCAGGGCGCCTGCCTTCACTGGGGAGAGGCTCATTCACAGAGAGGTGATTGAAAGTAATCATCACTGATGAAGTTCCTCCTATGTGGGTGCTGGGCTGGAGTGCCAGGGATGCTATGACAATATTCTGCACACCTGGGACTTACTGTTGAGTGAGAGATGGGTGTGGAGACAATGGTTCCAATACGAGGTGAGCTTTGATGAGAAGTTAAGAGAGGACAAGTTAGGAACAGTTATTTCTAATTAGAAGTTCCAAGAAGAGCTTTAGTGGCGGGGCTGGTTTTAAGCTGAATTAAGATCTCAATGGGAAGGATTGGCGGTGCAGAGAGAAGGACATTTAGGTGCAGGGAGAAGGGGGAAGCAGAGGGACAGAGATAGGAAGGCATATATAGGTTCAGGGAAAGACGAGAGGCTCAGTGTGGCCACGGCGTGGGATGCGTGTGGATGCATCATCCAAATGAGAGCTGACATGTAGTGGGCATTTCTGTGCTAGGCATGGAGCTCAGCATTTTATTGGCACCATACTAGTGGTTCTTAAAATGTCATACCCTGGAAACTTGTTAGAAATGTAAACCTTTGAGCCCCACCCAACTCACTGAATCAAAAACTCTGGGAGTGGGGCCAGCAATCTGTGTTTTAGCAAGCGCTCCAGATGATTCCACGGCATGGTAATGTTTGAGAACCACTACACTCTACAACTTGATGCTTCCAACAATGCCGCCATTAGACACTCCTTATCCCCACTTTACAGATGGGGCAGCTGTCTCAGAGCAAGGAGGAAACTTACCAAAGGTCAGGCGGGGTACTGGAGCCAGCTCGCACTGGTTCTTGAGAGCAAATTTTGAGCATCTCTTCTCAACTCTAAATTTAGTGATGTCACATTGGTAGTTTGCAATTGGCCCTGGTGGAAGTGTTAACACCATGGAAATTAGCAAATGCTACAAATCAGGGCATCAAGCCCACCGTGAGAGCCAATTGTTAAACACGCCCCAGCCTACCACTCCCCAGGTCACTCGGTGGTAAGTGATTGGTAGGACTGGGTCTTGAACCCCGACAGCCTGGCTACCGAGTGTGTGCTCTTAACCACTAGGTTACACTTATTCTGCAAAGCTGGGATGGCAGGCTGGGGCCACAATGTGGAAATCTTTAAGTGCACGTGAAAAATTTGGGCTTTATTCTGCACACACGGGATTTTTCAGAGTTTTGAATAGGTGAGTGGTATGATTGTACGTTTGGGCAGGAGAACTGAATGGTTGGCTGTGGCTTTTCAGTTTGCAAATATGGCAAAAAAATGGGATGGGGGTGTTGTAAGGAGAGTCAAAACAGTTGTACTTGATAGAGAAGGACCTCGACAGCCAGTGGGTTGCCGGTTCACAGAAGAGGTCGTGAGGCACTACAGAGCAGAGGCCTCCTGCTCACAAGGCCTCCTTGTCCTTCAGGAGAAAGGTCCCCTGTCTCTCACTCCAACCGTCTGCCGCAGCGTGTACTGGGCTTGACGCAGCAGCTGCTGGCCAGAGTCGTCCCAGGAGCCCCTGGTCCAGGTCAGGATCCACTCTGCAGCCACGATGGCAGATGGCTTGGTCCCTTCCCACGTTCATTCCTCCTTCTCTTCAGACCCCTTCCCATCAAAGCAGCCGTGTGCTTCAGGCGAAGCTGGACCCCCTTGGAGCCTGTGAGTTCCGGTTGGATTGAAGCCAGTGGTTCTCAAAGCTTGTGGTCACAGGACACCTAGGAACTGAGGACCCCCAAAGACCTTTTGTCCATGTGTCATGTTAATTGATATTACCGTACTAGAAATCAAATCTGAGGATTAAAAATTTACTTATTAATTCATTTAAAAATAATAGACCCATTACCTGTTAACATATTTTTATGAGAAATTAGTATATTTTCTAACACAAAAAATATTTCATGAGAATATCTAGTTGTAAAAGAGAGGAATATTTGTGAGTTGTATAGTTGAAATTTGCAAATAGAGAGAATCTCAAATGTTCTCGCCACACACACACAAAAAGGATGGCTACGTGAGATGAGGGATATGCTAATTACTCAGTCGTAGTAATCATTTCATAATGTATACCTGGATCGAAACATCATGTTGGGGGCTGGCCCCGTGGCCGGGTGGTTAAGTTCGCATGCTCCGCTTCGGCGGCCCAGGTTTCGCTGGTTCGGATCCTGGGTGTGGACATGGCACCGCTCGTCAGGCCATGCTGAGGTGGCGTCCCACATGCCACAGCTAGAAGTAAAATATATACAACTATGTTCTGGGGGATTTGGGGAGAAAAAGCAAAAAAAAAAAAAAGAACACATCACGTTGTACAACCTAAATATATACAATTTTTGCTTGTCAATCGTACCTCAATAAAGCTGAGGGGAATAAAAGAGGAGTATTTTCATAGCCCTTTCAGATACTTGTGGATATTTTTCTTTGCTACCACACAGAAACTCAACAAGAGGTAGGTTTTTTTTTTCTTCCAAGTAATGTTATTGGGATCATAATGGTTTATAACATTGTGTAATTCTGGGTGAACATTATTGTTTATCAATTCCTGAATACACCTCATCGTGCTCACCCCTAGTAGTCTAATTTTTATCCATCACCATACATATGTTCCCCTTTATCCCTTTCACCCACCCCCAACCCCTTCCCCTCTGCTAACCACTAATCTGTTCTCTTTATCCATGTGTTTGTTATCTTCCACATATGAGTGAAATCATGCAGTCTTTGTCTTTCTCTGTCTAACTTATTTTGCTTAACATCATACCCTCAAAGTCCATCCATGTTGTTGCAAATGGGATGATTTTGTCTTTTTTTATGGCTGAGTAGTATTCCATTGTAAATGTATACCACATCTTCTTTATCCATTCATCAGTCGATGGTCACTTGGGTTGCTGCCACGTCTTAACTACTGTGAATAGTGCTGCAGTGAACATAGGGATGCATAAGTCTCTTTGGATTGTTGATTTCAAGTTCTTTGGATAAATACCCAGCAATGGGATAGCTGGATCATATGGTATTTCTATTTGTCATTTCTTGAGAAATCACCATACTGTTTTCCATAGTGGCTGCACCAGTTTGCATTCCCACCAGCAGTGTATGAGGGTTCCCTTTTCTCCACAGACTCTCCAACATTTGTTGTTTTTTGTCTTGGTGATTACAGCCATTCTGACTGGTGGAAGGTGATACCTCGCTGTAGTTTTTTTTTTTTAAGATTTTATTTATTTTATTTTTTCCTTTTTCTCCCCAAAGCCCCCCGGTACATAGTTGTATATTCTTTGTTGTGGGTCCTTCTAGTTGTGGCATGTGGGACGCTGCCTCAGCGTGGTTTGATGAGCAGTGCCATGTGCGCGCCCAGGATTCGAACCAATGAAACACTGGGCTGCCTGCAGCGGAGCACGCGAACTTAACCACTCGGCCACGGAGCCAGCCCCAACCTCGCTGTAGTTTTGATTGGCGTTTCCCTAATAATTAGTGATGTTGAGCATCGTTTCATGTGTTTGTTGGCCATCTGTTTAACTTCCTTGGAAAATTTCTGTTCATATCCTCTGCCCATTTTTTGATTGTGTTGTTTGGGTTTTTTTGTTGAGTTGTATGAGTTCTTTATATATTTTGGAGACCAACCCCTTGTCTGATAAATGATTTGCAAATATTTTCTCCCAGCTGGTGGGTTGCAAGAGGTGGTTTTTTGAAGGTTAGGTGCAATGTGGTATCTGAAATGAGATCAATGAACTTTTCATACTCTGTTGTGTTAAAATCTATTGGTGTATCTTGCATTTTGGGTGGATCTTCTACCTATCTGTGATTATTAGGAAATACAGCTTTGCTGAGTGTGCACATCTTCCTTGTATTGACACATTTGGTTATACAACGTCAAAAAATCACATTTTTCTTTTTTCTTTTTGAGGAAGATTAGCTCTGAGCTAATATCTGCTGCCAGTCCTCCTCTTTTTGCTGAGGAAGACTGGCCCTGAGCTAACATCCATGCTCGTCTTCCTCTACTTTATATGTGGGACGCCTACCACAGCATGGCTTGCCAAGCGGTGCTGTGTCCCCACCCGGGATTGCAATCCGTGAATCCCGGGCCTCCAAAGTGGAACGTGCAAACTTAACCGGTGCGGCACCAGGCCGGCCCCTCACATCTGTTAATGTCACCATCAGAAAGTCTTTATTGGAAAGCTTCCAAGCTAATGAAATCAGACACAAGTTTTGCAAAATTCTAATTTTTGTTTGAAAGCTTGAATTTCATTGTTGGCCACAAACACTGGCAGTTGATTTCCTTGAAATGACCGGCTCACTTTGTTCATTTTCAAGAAACTTTCTGCCAAACACCCAAGTTTGAATGACTGTAGTTTGGCAATTATTCTTTCACATAAAAATAACGTTCTCTGAAAAAAAGCAGCCGGGTTAATTTGCAACTCAAGCAATTGGACAAGTGCTTTTCTCTAGAAAGCCATTTTCTTTGATGCATCTGACATGCCTTATGCTTACTTTTCATTTCATCACATAGGATATTAAAAAGTCATGCTCAAAAAAGATGTGTTTCGGTGTTGAGACTTAGTAAAATTAAGAATTCTCACTGCTTCGTCAAGAACATTCTAAAGTGAAGCTGGCTTTTTAATTTTTCTTTTAACTGGGAGAGCTTGGCACCGAGGCCTCCAATGACAGTTGAAGCCACCATTGCTTTCGCATCATCCATGCAGATGTCGACATGGTTGATAAACCTTAAGACAAGCCGTCCAGGATAAACCGTAAGATTAAAAAACATGCTTCAACATTTTGAATATTTCAGTACCACTGGTGCTTGTTGCCAAGCACTCACATAAAAGATGCTCCTTGATAATTAGTGAGTGCTGATCGTGGAGAAATACAAGCAAAACAGCCAATCCAGCCACGCCCGTACATTCGCCCATTTGTAAGGCACGATTCTGCCCGTGAGAGATCGGCTCAGTCTTCGTGTTCACAGCTGCATCTTTCATTTGACGAGTTGCCGTGTGATCAGGAAGTGGTGGTGCCGTGATTTCTCTCGGAGTTTGCATTCAGCAGGCATTTGGCGGTGTCAACTGTGCAAGAATTTCTTAGGCTTTCCATTAATGCAATTTAATCATTTATTCTGTAAGATGTTTCTGTGGCTTTTTCATTTCTAGTTTAAAGAGCTGTAACAAATGGTTTTTGGCTTTTTAAGAGCTCGTAACGTCCTCGTTTAAAATATTTAATTCCGTTTTCTTTAGACTCTGGTCTTAAAATGATACCACAACTTAGATGGCCCCATCAGGGCGGGGGGGAAGGATAAGACGAGCAGGTGCCTAGGGCACAGGACTTGAGGAGGTGCTCACTCTGCCACCTGCACTTGCAGGACCCTGCGAGTGAGTACATTTTACACCCAGGGCCCCTAGTCCTGGCCCCAGGCACAGTAATGCTATTCGGAAATGTTCTGTTGCATTTGACAAAAAAAGTAAATAATTAATTTCTATAAAGCTGAGGGAGAGATTGCTTTCATCATATTTTTGCGTCTTATTTACAGTTTCTCGCAGTTTCTTTGGAGTAGGTTCCTCCTACCTACCAGTCAGCAAGCTCTCTGACGAGTCACTTTCATCGTTGTAGGATCTTGAGATTTACGTGGTGTTGTGGTGGGTTGCGAAGGTGAGTCTTCCGAGCTCCCCTCTTTAAGCTGGTGAGCCATCCTGAAACGTAAGAAAATATATCTTAGAAATAAAATTTCTTTTATTGCAGAATCAAATATCATTAAACCCTAAAGTAGGAGTTGGAGATCAAATTTAAAGAGTAAAATAATTTTTGGAACATTTAACAAATAATTTTTCAAAACAAGACAACAAATTGTACTTTTTATGTTTCTGTACAGGTGCAAGGCAAACTTTGGGATTTCAAAATAATGATTTCTTGGATAGTAATAGCATTATAGAATGTAACAAGTATAACTAAAAACAGCCGGTAAGAGCACAGTAGAGGTACGGAGAACAAACTGAGTTAATCTCTGAAAATGCATGTATTTATGTCCTAAGCTTACTTTCCTTAGAAAATTCTAGAAAACACAGGGATACATTCCATGAGCTGTGAGAGCAATGACATATCACATATCACGGCGCCTCTGGAAAATTCTGCTGTACACTCAGGAGAGAATGAACACGAACAAGACAAGTGAAGTCTTGATATTATGAAAATAGTTTTGATCTTACAGATCCATTTAAAGGGATCCCACTATCCCACTTTGAGAACCTCTGGTCTAAGATCATGTTAGTCCTCTTGCCAGTGTTTGGTTTAGGCAAAGTGATGTGACACAATTCTGGCCAATGAGAAAGGAGAATTCTGCTGGGTGGTTTCTGGGAAGGTTTCCTAGTCCTTAAGAGAGAAATGCAAGAGATAATCTCTTGTTCCATTGGACGCTGTTGGGATTGGACGTAATGCCTGGGACTGTTGCAGCCATCTCATGCCCTTGAGTTATGCTTGATTCGTGTCTTCCTTTCACACTCCACATCCAATGTGTTAGCAAATCCCGTGAGCTCTACTGCTAAAATACGTCCAGGATCTGACCTTCTTCCACCACTGCATACTCCCCACCCAGTCCAAGCACCATCATTCCTCACTCAGATTATTGTAATATTTTCCTAATGTTTCTCTTCCCCTTGCTTCTCATATTATCCACAGGGCAGCCAGGGTAAGTCTTCTAAAAAGAAGTCCAGATCATGTCATTCTTCTGTTCAAAACCTTTCAATGGCTGTCCCTCTCTCAGGATAGAGGCCCAAGTCCTTACCGTGACCACGAGGACCTACCTGCTCTGGCTGCCACCTACCTCTTCCTGCTGCTCTGCCCCTTCCTTACTCATCCATCTTCCCTGGTCCCCTGTTCCTCGAACAAGCCAAGCATGCTCCTGTCCCCAGGCCTTGCCCTTGCTTTTCTCTCTGCCTGCAGTGTTCTTCTGGATGGCTGCATGGCTTGCTCCCTTAGTTCATTGACGCCTTTGTTCCGAGATGCCTTCTCATCAACCCCACCCTCTTCATCCTGCTTTATTTTTCTTCATGTGATTTTCATCTTTGATCTATCATTTAGTAATTTGTTTATTGCCTATCTCCCCCACCATAAATCAAGTTCCACGAGGGCTCCGCTTTGTTCTGCGCTGTAACCTTATCACCTGGAAAAGTGCTTGGCATTTAGTAGCGTTCATTAAGTAAGAATTCCAGAAAGAGAGAAAAAAGTATATGGAGAAGAGGAAACAGTGACTAAGAATTTCATAGAATTAAGAAAGAAAAAACTTGAACTTCAAAAGTTCATAGAATACCAAATGGGGTAGATTGACTCAAAACAAACAAATACTCAAGCTTGACGCTTTGCAGAGAAGTCTCAGAACACCAAACACGGAGGAAATTCTGAAAGTTTACAGAAAGAAAAAGCAGATCATGTACAAATACAAGAATTACATTGACATCAGAGTTCTCAATAGAATGAAGCAATGAGGCAGGGGAAATAAGGACTTGTAAATAACTTACTAAGATTTGTCATTCTCTAAAAAAGAAATGTTAAATAAAGGGAGAAAAATCGTCTATAGCAATCAAGAACCGATTTTGGGTGATGCCAGTATGGCAGAGTGGGGAGGATGTTGAGGGGATGTAGAGACCAGAAAGAGGTGAGTGAGTGCCAGGGAGAACGAAATTGATAATGAAAAGTAAACATAGGTACGATTCTTAAAAAGTTAGGGAAAATGACTAGCAGAGTACAAATGGAAGATACGACTTTCGTTCCAGCAGAAGAAAATCTGATTCATGCAATGGAAAGTAGAAAAGAGAGAGGAAAACATATGTAATAAATATAGTAAACACACAAAAAATGGCTGGATTAAGTCCAAATATACTAGTAACTAAAATAAATGTAAATGAGTTACACTCTCTGATCAGATTGGATTATACACAAAACAAGATCAAGCAACGTGTTGTCTTCCAGAGACTGTGGCAGATGCTGGTGTTATTCCCAGCCACTTCTTTGTTATTGCTTTCCTCTATAGAGGCTGAAACATTGGATGGTTACTTTCTTAGTCTCCATTACAGGTGGGTGGCCTTGGGACCCAGTTCTGGCCCAGGAGACATAAGTGGAAGTCAGTTGGACCAAATTGTCACAAAAAGCAATAGAAACTTGCATAGATCAATAAACATTAAAAAAATTAGGCTTCCCTACATCAAAAAGCCCTAAGACCAGACGATTATATCAAACTTTTATGGGACAGATAATCCCTATCTTATACAAGTTTTCCAGAAAATGAGGGTGAAATGAATAAAATGATTTCGTGAGGCTAGCGTAATCTTGATTCCAACACTGATGGAACTCGCAAGAGAAGAAAATTGTAGACCTGTTTCATTTATAAGCATAACTGTGAAAATCCTAAATGAGACATCAACTGAACTAATCCAAATATGGGTTTTTTTAAAAAAATAAAACATCACGGGGCTGGCCCCATGGCCGAGTGGTTAAGTTCGCGCGCTCCGCTGCAGGCGGCCCAGTGTTTCGTTGGTTCGAATCCTGGGCGCGGACATGGCACTGCTCATCAGACCACGCTGAGGCAGCGTCCCACATGCCACAACTAGAAGAACCCACAACGAAGAATACACAACTATGTACCGGGGGGCTTTGGGGAGAAAAAGGAAAAAATAAAATCTTAAAAAAAAAAAAAATAAATAAATAAAACATCACGACCAAGTAGAGTTAATTTCAGAAAAGCAAGAAAGGCTTAACATCAGAAAAATAAAGTCAATGTAATTCACCATATTAATGGACTGCAGGAAAAAAAGCACATCACAGATCAAGAGACAATTCTATCCATTCTATTCACAGATATATAAATGGTTTTTGATAAACTACACATCTATTTATGGTTTTCAAAATTCTTGGAAAATTAAGAATAGATAGAAACTGCCTTGATAAAGCTTATCTACCAAAAATTTCATACTTAAAGAGAAACTTTATAAGCATTCTTTTTAATATTAGGCATAAAACAAAGATGCTCAATATTCAACATAGCAATAGAAGCGTTGTCAATGCAATAAGGCAAGAAAAACAAATAAGAGACCAATCAGAAGGGAAGAATAAAAACTATCATTATTTATAGAAAAGATGATTAATTATGTAAAAACCCAGCAGAATCTACAAGCTTCTGGTACTAATAAGAGAGTTTAACAAATGTACCAGATTCATGATCAACTCAGGAAAATCAGGAACATTTCTGTACTCCAGAAAAAACCAACCAGAGAATAAAATAACATTTGCAATAGTAACAAAAATTTCAATGAAAAAAATGCTTGAGAGGCTTATAAATAAAATTTTGAAACTAAAGTTAAGGTCTTAAATTTACACATGACTAAATGACAAGATAGACCTATACTATCCAATTCGTAGCCGCTAGCCATATGTGAGCACTTGAAATGTGGCTAATTCAAACTTAAATGTCATGTAAGTATAAAATAAATGCTAGATTTTGAAGATTTAGTATAACAAAAGAATGTAAATTAATGAAAATTAATGTTTTTTATATTGATCACATTGAAATTAAGTATTTTGGGTTTGGTGGGTTAAATAAAATGTACTATTAAAATTAATTTCACCTGTTTCTTTTTACATTTAAAAAATGTTGCTATTAGAATTTTTCAAACGGCATTTGTGGCTCACATTATATTTCCGTTGCACGGTGGTAGACCATGATTCCATATGGGACAACTTAATCTTATGATGATATAAACTGTCCTTTAATTAGTCTATATCTAATGCAATTTCAATCACAATTTCAGCAGAGGTTTTTTGCGTGTAAAACTTAGAAAAATGGTAATGAAAGACTATCAAGTGGGCAATTTACAAAAGGTGAAATCTGAATGGCTAAAAACTTTTTGAAGACATACTTTACCTCCATGGCCATAAGAAAAACAGTTAAACAAAAAAAAAAGCAGTCCCATTTTACACTCCAACATTGACAATCTTAGAAAGTTGGATAATGTCAAGTACTAGTAAGATGGTGAGGAAACAGGCACGCTCGTGCCCTGTTGCTGAAGTGTAAACCCATTGCAGGCATTCTGGAAACCAATCCACTGGGACTTAGGGAAACCAAGTGAGTGTGTGTCTTGTAACTCAGCAGGCCAAATCTGGGACATATAAGCCCAAGAATTTCCTGCAAAGATGCATAAAGGGACACAGACATGGACGTCCATCATTACGTTATTTGTGGTAGCAACGAGTTGGAGACAACCCAGGTATCCATCACCAGGCAAATGGACCAATGCAGTGGGGGTGTGCGCTGGACTGTTACGCAGTGGTTCTGGGGACAAGGTCTACGTAGCGATACGGACACATCTTCCAAACACAGGACCAACAAGAAAAGTTAGACATTGAATGACTCACTAACAGTACCACCTACATTTTAAAATCACATATACTCACCTTAGCAATATCTTTTCTTCTATATATAGAGAGAGAATGTATATGAAACAAATCTGAACGCAGTTGTCAAAGGAGAAGGGATGGGAATGAAGATGTGGAAGAAGAGGAAGAAAAGGGAACAAGAGAAAGTGACCATAATATGAGCAATGATGCATGTGAGCGTATCCACTTCTGGGCCCCTGAAACCCTAAAATAAAATAATAAAACAAAAGGATAAAAATTTCACCATGGTGAAAATTTTTTGACTGGATCAGGAGGACAGTCCCTTGTCTTGTGGGGAAAACTCTCTGGCCCACATTTCTCTTGAACACCCCACTTTTTTCAGAGACCTTTCCTGTGGCCTCATAACTGACCAGGCCTGTGTGCGGCTCCTGGGAGCCGGTGTGGAGAGTTCAGAACACACTGAAACCCACTCTTTCCCCTGAGGGGGTGGCCCGCTTCCCTGGTCAGGCCTGGGAGGCACCTTGGCCAGGCGGGCAGCTTGCGAAACACAGCGGGTCTCTGTGCGGGCCTGAGGTAACCCAACGGGAGCGCGGCCGCTCCTCCTGGGCCGCAGAGAATGGCCTTCTCTGTGTGCGCTTGTTTGCTTTGGTTTCGAGCTAAAAAAAAATGATTTCACACATAATTAGGGCTGTGGCAGCGAGATTGTGTTTGAGGTGCTTTTACTGGAAATATCAAGAGGACGGACAAGGGAGGGCTGTGTTCCCCTTCCAGCCGGGGCTGGAAGGAGGAGGAGGAGCCGAGTCGTTCCGCGGATGGGACAACAGGCAGCGTTCAGGGCTGAGAAGCAGCTTCCAGGGAGGCAGGCCCAGCTGCGAGGGTCTGGGGTGGGCGGGTGGAGGTGGGCAGTGTGTGGGGTGTGTGGGGCGTGCGGGTGGTGAGTTGGGGGTAGGGAGTGGGTGGCAGGGGTGAGGACTGCTACCCGCTCCTGCCTCCCCTCCATCCCCCATCTCTCCAGCTGCCAGTGGAGGAGGACAGGCGTCCTCACAGAAAGAAGAGGGGAGGGGAGCAGGCGAAGGGTGAAGAAGGAGGCAGGGGTGAGAGGCTGGTGAGAGGCAGGCGAGGCTGAAGGGATGGGGAGAGAGAGAGGATGGGGAGAGATGGGCAGAAAAGAGCCCCTGCGCCCTTCCACCTGGTCTGCACGGTCCACAGGCCTGACACAGAGCTGGCCTGTGGGAGCAGCCTGGCACGGCGGAACCAGCCCTAAGCCAGGTGCCGGGTGACCTGGGTGCTAGTCCTGACTCTGGATGTGGCTGGAGAGGTGTGCTTCTCCATGACACTAGAGCTGGTCCATCAGCCTTTTGCAGAATGACAGCCCATGAAAAACTATGTTCTGGGAACACCAAATAATACCATGTCTCCATCTTGGAGATTCTCAGTGCACAGTGGATATTAAAGGTTGCAAGGAGTCCTGTAGGAGAATATCCTGTTGTGCTTGGAATCTGTGTAACGAAGCACTTTCCAAAACATTTAATGACAGCCTCCCCGCCCCTTTTTGCATAATATCTATTAACATCTTCTGTGTTCCAGTTACTATTGCAACATAATAAACCATCCCAAAACTTAGTGGCATAAAACAACCATTTTATTATGCTCACAGTTTCTGTGGGTCAGAAATTTGAACAGGACACAAAGGGGATGGTTTGTCTCTGTGCTGTTTGGGCCTCATCTGAAAAGACTTGAGGGCTCGGGGTAACTCTCTGTCTGGAGGCCAATTTCACTCCTGTGCTTGGCGGGTGACGCTGGCTGTGGGTGGACCCTCAGCCGGTGCAGAGCTGAAGCATCTCCACGTGGCCTGTCCACGCGCCTCAGGGTAATCGAACTGCTTACATGGCGGCTCAGGGCTCCGAGGCGAATATTCCAAGAGACCCAGGCTGAAGCTGGATGTCTCTTATGACTTAGACTTGAGTGTCAGAGTCACATTAAGAAGAGCACATGGGATGGGAGATTGTCATGGTCATCTTTGGAGAATACCATCTGCCACTCTTTGGGAAATGGCGGGCTAAAGCCGTGAGGACGTCTAAGGACCTTTGGAAATCTGAGATGCCACCAGGCCTCCGGCCTCTGGGTTCTGCATCCCTGCGCCCTCTCTCACACCCGGGCCCAAAGAGCCCCTTCCAGGTGCCCGCATGCCTCCCCTGGCCTTGCTCCTCCCCTGCCGTGTGGCTTCACATGACCCTGTAGATCATTGCAGGCTACAGGAAGCCCATGAGGGCTGTGACTTCACGCAGGCCGGGGGGCCCCACAGTTTCCTTGTTGCTCCGATTTTGAAGTCCCTTTGGGTTGACTGCTCATTCTTCCCTTTAAGAGAGGTTTGGCTGGGAACCTCAGGAAGGACAAGATTGACCAAGTCCTTCTGGAAGGTCTGTCTCAAATCTGCTTTGGGGAGGCCATTTCTCCCTGACTGTCTCATATCCTTTGTCCAATTTTCCCTGCTTCTAAATCCACTTCCTTTCCCACAAGATCCTCTTTTCCTGAATCAGTCAACCCAGGTACAGCTGTGGTGACCAGCATAACTTACGCCAGTTAATTAGTGAGGAGAGAATATGGAGCATAAAGGAGAGAAGTGCAGGGGATGGCGCCTGGGAAGACGCTGAGGCAGCGAGGAGCAAGGCCAGCTTGGGCATTTGAACGTGGTTCATGGTTAGGATGTGGAGAATTGCGGTGGAGAGGTGAGAGACGAGGCTCCTGGAGTAAACCCCTGAGGTCCTGTAGATCTTGTTGAAGCTTTTGGATTTTATCATAAGAGTAACCAGAGGAGGCTCTTAGAGAGGGATGTGACTCGGTGATGACTTTCTTTTGAAAAGACCTCTCTGGTTGCTGGAGGAGAGTGGACGTGACGGTGGATGTGGATGGCTGGGAGGTTGTTTTGGTGTTGACGTAGAAATGGAAAGAGTGGATGCCCTGGACAGATATTTAGGAGGCAGAGCCTGGCTTTGGCAACTGCGTGGTGTTTTTCTGGCAGAGGGAATCTTGGAGAAGGACCAGTTTGAGCAACCTCTGAATCATAGCTGTGGTTGGATGTAAAGGTCTGGCGTTCAGAGAAGGGGCTAGGGCTCAGTACATAGTCATAGGAGTCAGCTCCCTGCAAATGGTGTGCGAAAGCTGTGGAGAGGGCGAGCTTGCCCAGGGAGAGGGTACGGGGAGGAGAAAGGGACCCCACAGTGGGGAGGTGCCAAGTGCTGTGTAAGGATTTTGTGTGAATACGGTCTCAGCTTAAGAACCTTACCAAGATCCTGAGTGTCTTCAACTTATACAAATCTGGGTGGAGCCAGCTGAGTCTCTGGTCATTCGACTGGTGCCTGAGCATGGACCAGCCTCCCCAGGGGTCTCTGCCCGACCCCTTCTCTGGAGAGAGAGGACGAGACGTGAGGTGAGAGCCTCCTGAGACTGAAAGATCAAGAGGTCTGGGCCTTGTCCATGTTTCTGGAGACTTCTGCTATGTCAAAGACGAGTGATTCCGAAACATGGTTACAGAAGTTGTGGCAAATTTAAAACACTCTTTATTTGGAAATAATTTCAAACTTACAGACAATATACAAAAATAAAACTAGTACAAACACACCTGTAACCCTTTACCCCAATTCACCTCCCGTTAACATTTTACCCATTTATTTGCTTTATTGTTTTCTTCCCCCTTCCTCTTCCTCTATCATCCATTTATCTATCTATCTATTTATCTATCCATTATCTATCTGTCTCTATCATCTGTCTATCTATCTGTCTATTTATCTCTCTCTTTCTCTCTATCCATCTATCTCTATCATCTCTCTCTCTATGTATCTATCTGTCTATCATCTATCTGTCTAATCTAATTTCCATGCATCCATGCATCCATGCATCCATCCATCCATCCATCCATCTATCCATCCATATATCACCTATCTATCTAATTTCTTTTCTGAGCCATTTGAGGGTAAGTTATATACATGATGGCCCTTTATCCCTAAATATTTCAGTGTGTATTTCCTAAGAATAGGGATATTCTTGTACATAAACATAGTATAGTTATAAACTTTAGTAAATTTAACATTGATACAATACTTTTATAACATCTACTATTTGTAATCCAATTTTGTCAGTTGACTCAACAATGTCCTTAATAGCATTTCCCCTCTCCATATAGGATCCAGCCTAGGGTCAAGGTTTAAATGTCATGTCTCTTTAGCCGTGTTTAATCTGGCACATTCCTCAGCTTTCTTTGTCTTATGTGACATTGGCATTTTTGAAGGAATACAGCTTGCCCCTCCCCGCTCTTAACAGAATGCGCCTAATTTTGTGTTTGCCTGCTGTTTCCTGATGATTAGATTAGGGTTTGCATGCTTGGCTGGAGTACTGCACAGGTGATAAAGTGTGCTTCTCAAGGTATCACAACTAGAGACACATGACACCCATCTGTCTCTCATCGATGATGTTAATTTTGATCACCCAGTCTTGGTGTTATCTGATTTTTTCATTGTATAGTACAATCATTATTTTCTCCCGTGCAACTAATATGCAATCTATGGGGGAATACTGTAAGACCATATAAATATCCTGTTCCCCAGCAAAACGTCACCCTAGCTTTAGCATCCACTGATGCTTCTCGCCTGGTCCAGTCTTTACCATGACAGTTGCAAAATGATGATTTTCCAGCTCTAATGCTCTCACCACATTTAATAGTTGACCCTCACTGTTCTGTTTTACCCAAGAGTCCTTCCTGTCCCCTGCTTATTTACAGCATTTACCTATTTGTTATCAGCATGGACTCCTGAATTCCTCTTTTTTTCAATGGCTTATAATTCAAGACCTTAGTTAATGTATTACACTCAACTTAACTGCTTAATTACTGTTGTGATCAAATTGTTCTAGATTTAGTCAGTGGCTGTCTCTTGAGGCTGGGTCCCCTGTCCTTATAACATGCGCCCATCATTTTTTGAGTGCTTATTTTCTGGCATAACAGGATGTTCCAGGCTCGTCTTGTACCGGCCCTGCCGCAGGCCTGGAACCAGACTTTTCTTTAAGGAGTCTGGTTCCTTTTAGTGGAGAATGGTATTAGAGACCAAGATCTGAGCACTAGGTGTGCTCATTGCTACTGGGATGTCTTTGCTTCTTGGAATTGTGGTGTGTTTAAAATATCGACATAAATTATATTTTTCTAAAGATACAACATAGTAGAATGTGCTATTCTCAAGAGAATGACCAGATTTATAGAACCACATTATTTCATACTGCGCTGTGGTTCTGTCCTGGGGTGTTGAAGCTGAGCGAGGATCATCTTCGTCTATCCATCCGGTCAGCTGGTATCTGAGACAGTACCACGAGCCTCACTGGGGAGATTTCAACAGTCTCAGGTTGAAGCACATTGTGATTGTAAAGTCAAAGACAAATGGCCCTTCTGTGTCATATCCCCAGATCTCCCATTGCAGCCATCTCCTGATTACAGGGTTAGTGTTTGAATACTACAGTCATGTGTCACTCATAGTGACGGGGATATGTTCTGAGAAATGCATCATTAGGTGACTTTGTCGTTGTGAAAACATCGTAGACTGCACTTACACAAACCCAGATGGTATAGCCTACTGCGTACCTAGGCAAATGGTACTAGTCTTATGAGACCGCAGTCATATACGTCGTCCATCACTGATCAAACGCTGTTATGCAGTGCGTGACTGTATTGGTTACAAAAGTACCTTTTCAACTGCAAGTGCCCAATATTGTTTACCTGCTCTGTGACCTTGTTGTCCTGGCCTACAGCTGACCAGAGATGCTGGTGCCTTCCCCCCGTTGGGCACCTCTGTCCAGCTGGTCTCCCAACTGTAGGTCTTTTCCTTGGCTCCTTTGAGCTTCCCCCTTTTCCTATAAACAGTTGTGAAACACGCTGTCCCTCCTGAGCTGAGCCCAGTCAATGCCAGAGAAGGGCTCAGATCGTCTCTGATGCTGAAGGTGGCCAGAGTCTTGTGTTTGAGAAAAACCATTCGTGTTAATCTGTTCCTTGTTGTAGCTTATTCTATTTTTGAAAACTGTGGGCTCCCCCTCTGACCTGAAGTGCCCTGGGCCTCAGAGCTGCAAATCTGTAGGTTTCCCAAGGCGGGAGTGGGGCCACCGCACCCCAGGATGCCCTGCAGGCCTCACCCCAGCAGGGAGAGGTTGGATATTGGGTCTGGAGGAAGGTACTTAAGCAGCCCATTACAAGGAGCATCTTCGAGTCAACCCAGAAAGCTTTTATTGAGTTGCAGCTCTATGGTCTGAGTGCAATGGGGAGGCAAGAGTAAGTCCAATTCCTGCCTCAAGGACCCTGACTGTGGTGGGGAAATGAGCTCAACCCACTGGATTAAACAGGCGATGGCTTCTGCTTTCAGGAGAGAGCGCAATTACCCTGTCCATCCAAAGAGGAGAGAAGTCCCTTCCTGGAGGGGTGGCATGCCACTGGGAACCTGAGGATGAGTAAGAGGAGGAGGGGAGGGGAGGGAGGATGGAGAGGTGAGGTTGAAGGTGGGCCTGGGGAATCAAGCCTCGCCTTCACAGATGTGGCACCTCGCAAAGTCTCCCTTGCTGGCTGAGGCTGAGGCTGCGAACGCTGGTGTTAACTGGAGAGTAGAGCAGCCAGATGGCTGTGGGGATTGGAATCCTCCCCTTGTGGGTACTTGCTGGCACCCGGGATGGGACCTATGCTCTGGGTGTGTCCATGCCCAATGCAGTGACCTTGGGGTGAATTCAAGGCCAAAGTCAGCAGTCCCAGGAGAGTACTTGCCGCCACTAACCCTGTAGGGCAGGCATCAGGAGAGGAGCTCCTGACAAAGATGGGATTAAGGTGGGAGCCAGCCAGGAAGGACATTTCTCCACTGGATACCTATAGAGCCAATCCAAGAACACGAATAATTGACGGGTCTGAGGAGGAGAGCTGCTCTAATTTCAAAACAACTTCTTGTCTTCAGTCTGGTTTAAGAGCAGGCCTGCTGCAGCCAGATTCTGGGAACAAGAATCTGTTTCTTCTCAGCCATGCTCCAACCTCAGGGCCTTTGCATGTGCTGGTCCCTCTTCCTGGATCCCCCTTTCACCTAATACACGCAGCCCCCCTCCCTCATCTCCTCCAAGTCCTTGCTCATCTGTTACCTTCTCTGTGAGGCTTCCCTGACCCCCTTGCACAAAATTGCAGCCCATTCCCACGCTGGCATTTTCTCTCTTTTCCTCTGTTTTTCTCCGTTGCACTTACTGACGCTTGACGTGCCGCATGTTTCACTTACTTATTTTAACTGTCTGTCTCTCTCTTCCTTCCCCCACTGCACGTCCTAGAATGCCCACTCCACAGGGATGGGGATATTTGATCCATAGTAGGTCCTCAATAAATATTTGTTGATAGACATACAACCTCTTTGAGCAAACGGACCAGCCTGGCCTGTCTGAGCCCTGCATTGGGCAGCACCACCGGGTGACATTGTGATCTGGGAGTGTGGGTGGCCTCAGCAACCTTGGCAAAGGGCCTCAGCAGAAAACACAGTAGAAAGTCTCTTTCCTGGTGGCTGATGCTCAACACTCAGTAAATTTCCATCTCGAATTCACGGCCACTTGCAAGAGCTGTTTGCAAATGTAGCTGTGTTCCGAGGCACCCCATCCTCCCTGGCTGATGCTGGGGGTGGGGAGCTTCCGCTGGCCCGTGCTTCTTGTCCGAGCCCATTGTCTCAAGGGGGCTTTGTCTCCTGCAGAAGATGTACTTTGCATCCTCAAACTCGGGCCCAGATCACAGAGGCATGCCACAGCTCTGCAGTCAGTTATTATTCTAGACTGTTGAGTTCACGTGTGAGATGGAAATTTCTGAGTAGTGATTGGCAAGGCTCGTAAGAAATGTGTCTTCAGAAGTTGGCCACCTGTGCCGGTCGTGGGTGAAGCAGGGCTTCCTGTGGAACAAATGCAGACTTCATAGATCATCGCAAGCGCAGGAGCCTTCGTTTATGTTCAGATCCCAGTATTTTCTTTGCTTGAGATATAATAAAACATCTCAGAAGGGGAGGGCGAAGAGGCAAGCTGAGTGACATAACATGCTTTCAGGGGGCCCCGTTAAGACTCAGGGACTGTGGTTATTATGTGTTGGTCAGTATGTAGATTAGATCAGGGGTGGGCAAGCTTTTTCTCAAAAGGGCCAGATTGTAAATATTTTCAGCTTTACGAGCCCTGAAGTTTCTGTTACAACTATTCGACTGAGCCACGGTAGCATGAAAGCAGCCATGGGCAATATACACAAACGAGCATGCCTATATTCCAATAAAACTTTATTTACAAAAGTAGGTGACAGCCTGGATTTGGCCCAAGGACTACAGTTCGACCCCTGGATTTGATTGTTGTTCGGCAATTATTTACTCCTTTCTCCCTTCCTCCCGCACCTTGACTTTGGGCTCGATTATGTACCTTTCTTTGGTCAAAGGATGTTAACAGACTTGAAATGTGCTTGTGCGGTTGGCCCTGCCGTCCTAGGCTTCTATCATTGCTGTGAGAAGATCACAGCCTGGAGAGCCCATTGGTCAGAGGGTGATAAGAGAAACATGGGACAGCTCAGCCTAGATCAGCCGATGTCCAGTTGACACACAAACACGTGAAAGAAAACATGACTATTGATTTAAGTCACTGAGCTTTTGGGTGATTTCTTACACGGCCTTATTGTGCCAATAGCTGATTGACCCAGCCGGGTATCTCCTTATCGTGTCAACACAACTCAACAAAGAGCATCATCTTCTCTCCCAAACCTGCCCCTCCTGCTTCTTCCCTCCTTCATATGCCCAGTAACCCAGGTGTGGTCCAACCCCTTATCTAGGGGCCACAGTCATGGGATCAGGCTCCAGGTTCTGTTTGTTCTGCCCTTTTCCTTTCCCTTACAGCGGTTCAATACTTTTTATCCCTCCCACTCCCACACTTCGTCGTCATCTGCAGTATCGCTGCGACAGCCTTCCAACGGGCTCCCTTTCTCTGGTCTCTGGTCTTTCCAATACAGTCCTCACGTCACTCCCAGAGCCAGCTTCCTGGAACAACTGTTGAACCACTTCATTTCCCTCTGCAAAAGCCAGGGATGGCTCCCCTATCATTTCTATCAAGGAGTTTAAAATCTGAGATGTCGGGAGGAACAAAGACGGAGGAATAGATTACTTTTAGCAAAGCTTCCCTGGGGTCCTGGCCTCTTCATCCCCCGTTCCATCTTGCCCAGCGGTAGATTTCTCCCTCTGCCACCTTCTCCGTGCCACTCGACAGCTGGGCTGTGGACCCCAGCTCTGCTGCATCCGGAGGGGTCTGGCAGCCTTCCACGATGTTCAGGCAGCAGAGCTCAGAGACCCGAGCTCCCCAAAGGCCCTCTGCCAAGTCACTCCGAGGGCCAGGTCTAAAGGCACCAGGCGACTCTCCCAGATGTCATGGCTGTCACTTCCTTTTAAACTTCCTGACTTCGCTGGTCAGCCCAGCAGGCGATGGGATGGTGAGATGAGGCAGAACAGTGTCCTCTCCTCGACTCTGAACTTATACACCCCACTGCCTACTGCACATCTCCACAGGGGTGTCTAATTGGCTCTCAAACATACTGTGTCCAAACATGAGCTCCTGATCTTGTCTCACAAATTTGCTCCTTCTAGAACCCTCCTCATCTCTCTTACTGGCAGCTGTATCCTTCCCGTATTTGAGGCACAAAATCTTGGAATCATCCTTGACACCTCTCTTTCTCTCACACCTCATCTTTAATATGTCAGGAAATCTTTTCGACTCTATTTTTTAAATGTATCCAGAATCCAGCCACTTCTCACACTTTTCACTGTTACCGCTGTGGTCCATGCCACCATCATCTCTCCTATGAGTTACTGCAACGGCGTCCTAACAGGGTTCTTCTCTTTTATTCTGTCCCCCTTTAGTCTCAACACAGAAGCCAGTATTAAAACCCATGTCAGATCATGATGCTTCTCTGCTCGAACTCATTTGTCATCTCCCTCCTTCCCTGGCTCTACCTTCCTTCTCTGTTCTCATCTCCTATTACTCTTTCCCTTCCTCCACTCCAGCTGTTCTGGCCTCTAAGCTGTTCCTGGAACATGCCAGGCACACACCTGCCACAGGGCCTTTGCATGTGCTGTGCCTCAGAGCTCTGTCTCCATTGCTCACTCTCTCTCTCTCTCTTTTGAGCTTTGCATTCAAATGCCACCTACTCAGGTCACTCTATCTAAACTTCAGTTCCCCTCTATACTTCATTCCCTCTTTCCCTGTTTTCTTTTCTCCTTTGCATTTATCACTAACATACCACATATTTTACTTTTTTCTCTTGTTTATTGTCTATCTCCTTGACTAGAATAAAAGCTCCCTGAATGTCTTAGTCCATTCATGCTGCTGTAACAAACTACCATGGGCTGGGGGCTTAAACAGCAGACATTTGTTTCTCACAGTTCTGGAGGCGGGGGAGTCCCAGATCAAGGCCCCGGCAGGTTCCGTCTGGTGAGAGCCGGCTTCCTGTTCCTAGATGCCATCTTCTCATACTGTCCTCACGTGCTGGAAGGCTCAGGGAGCTCTCTGGGGCCTCGTTTATGAAAGCACTGCTCCCATTCCTGAGGGCTCCCCCTCATGACCTGCTCAGCTCCCAGAGGCCCTACCTCCTAGCACCTCGCACTGGGGGTTAGGGTTTCAACAGATGAATTTCGAGGGAAAACAAACATTCCGCCTCCAGCCCTGAGCATCTTAGTCTGGTTTCCCAGAAGCAGCCCTGGAGGTGAGGATCTGTGTGTAAGTGATTTATTACGAAAGTTCTCCTGGGAAAGTTCTTCCCATAGGAGGCGGGGTGGGGGTGGGGTGGGGGCTGTCGAACAAGGAGGGGAACTAGTCGGGGGTCTGTGTGATTTCAAGGAGGTCCCAGCCTCAGGCTGATCCCGGGGTGGGTGGGGGAGCTCTGGAGCGCAAATTCAATCTCAGAGTTTTCCTCTTACACAAGCCAGTCACACCGTGTGTGTGTGTGTGTGTGTGTGTGTGTGTAGGAGGAACATGAACTCCCAGAGTGGCATTCTGAAGGTCACAGGTGCCATCCTTTGAAACCAAAGCGCCCAGAAGCTGGGGATGGACTCACAGACCAATACAGGGCTCCGAGGTGGGGCATTTACAGAGTCTGCTCTGATGGGGAGAAGGCAGTGAACACTCATTGAAGCTCTACTTTGTAACAGGAGCTTTATATCCATTATCTTATTTAATTATCCATTATCTTTTTTAATTGTCAGAAAAGAAAAAGAAAAACCCGGTGAAGTACCCATTTCTTCCATTTTACAGAAGAGGAAGTGGAGTCCCAGATGGGATGACAGACTGCTCCACTCACCGAGTGCCAGAGCCACCCCAGTTTGAGCGCAGAGCTCTCTGGGGTGAAGCCCTGTGCTCTTCCCACCAGCCCATTATCGTCCCCAAAGGAGGAAGTTAAAAACCAGATTACAAGGTGGTAGAGAGAGGAGGGAATCCTGCTGGGGGATTCTTTATTCATAAAATGAAAAACTTAGCTCTGAGCATCTGAGAGGCGGAGGGAAGGGAGTTCTGTTGGTTTTGTTCTCGTCCATATCCATGGCATCCAGCCAGCGCCTGGGGCATCGCGGGTGCTCGGTAGATGTTTGCTGAATGAGAGAGTGGGTGAATGGGTAGGGATCCAGAGATCAGACGTGTCCACCCGAGTCGGGTGGGCACCACGAGGTAAAGGCCACCCTGGCAGGTGGCACGTGGCTTCTGGGCAGCGTGGTGTCTGGTAAAAGGGCTTGGTGGGGGAAGTGGTTTGAGGGAAGGAGGTCCAGCCTGGAGTGGCAGGTGGGCATCTCAGTGGCCGGGTGGAAGTCAGGGCTGGGAGGACCAGAAGAGGCAGCTGTCAGAGATCCGGGTGGGCAGTCATCAGAAAGGCCTGTGGCAGCAAAGAGCAAGGCTCGCTCAGACACCGGGCCCCAGGCCTGCAGGGCCTGCAAGGTCAGTGCACCCCTGGGGTCCCAGGCCTGGGAGAGCCAGTGTTTAAACAGGATCTGTGAGCAGGAACATGTCAGGAGGGCAGCCCCTAGATTGGGGGCCCAAGTCAGAGCAGAATCAACAATCTGGCTAGCGGGACTAGAGGTTCCCTGCCTGAGAAGTGTGCTAGCACCTCCCAGTTCCCACTGATGGGGACAGACACCTGCACTGGGCTGGGCCTGCAGTGGGGCGGGTGGACCACCGTGTGCCACCCCCAGTTCGGCACGGAGCTTCCTTCTCCAGGCCGGTTCCTCCCCTCGTGCGTTTGGACTGCATCTGATCTCTGCTGAGAGCTGCAGTGGCAGGTGGCCACCGCCCACGCCCACGGTGCCTGCAGGATGGGTGCTCTCCCCAAAGCAGCCTACAGTTCTTGCCTCCCTTCCGCGCTGGGCAGCTCTCAGCCTGGTCTGCAGGGTCCGACCCTCATTCCTACATCGTGGGATCCCCATCTGTCTCTTCCCCTTCTCTTGGCAGTTGCACTGCCTGGCCCCTCTCCTTCCTATTTCCCTTGCTCTCTCGCCCCGTGATAGCCCTGAACGGCCTCCCGCCTCCGCACCACGCATCCATCAGGACATCCTATTCTTTCACGATGTGATATGCCTTTCCTGATGACACAGCCATCGTCTGCATTTCAAAAGCAAATTCAAAACCTTTAGGAATGTTGCCATTGAGAATTCCCGAAGCCCGTATTTGTGTCATTCCGCAGATCCTCTGGGGAACCTTGTTCAAGACCACACTTTGAGAAAAGGCAGCTTGGACCCCTTCCCTGAGCACTTCCTTTCCTCATAACCAGACTTCTGCTGGAGAAGCTTCTGTCTTTCGGGGCCTTTGCCGGCTTCTGGCCACAGGTCAACTGATAAACTTCCAGGCTGTCCCAAGGTCTCTGCAACCTCATCCTGACCTCCCAAGCATTTCTCCTGATCCCTCACTTAAGGATGGAGCCAGGTCCCTGGCCTGCAGTTTCCCTTCCCCCATGTTAATGTGTCTTTATCTGTCCTCTTTCATTGAGTACAAAGGGCTTACACAAAAATATAGGTACAAGAAAATTTCTAGAAGGACACATGAGGAAATGACAACGGTGGCTGCCTCTCGGGCCTGGGAGAGGAATCCGGGGAAATTGCTGTCTTCTTTTATTACCTTTGTCACTGCTGGAATATTTGCCATGAGCACATCCATAACCTCTGTGGCTTAAAATGCACCCCATCCTCGTTTCTTTGTCGACCACCTTCTAAAAGGGAGGGTCTGTGCCGTGCCTATGAGGAGAGGGCGCAAACACACAGCCTGTCTGCAAGGGAGATGAGAGCTGTGACAGAAGCCCCAGGGACAAGGGCACAAGAAGGAGCTGGTCTGTGAGGAGGACATACAGGGGCAAGCTGGGGCCAGGCTGAGAAGGGTACAAAGTCCAGGCTGAGTGGCTGGGACTTAAACAACCTGTGGCAACCTTTTCTTCCCAGAGAAAGACTGTAGCGAAACCACAGTAATTTGGAAGTGGGTGGAGAGGGCATTTTAAATTCCCACTTCATGCCTGATGACATATTCTAGTCTTTCTTGGCCCTCCTTCGCACTCTCTGTGCACCGCAAGACGATACCCTGTCTGGAGTTCTCTATTTTACGTGTCTTGGAAATGGTAATCATCATCATGATAATTTCTCTCATTTATACAGCACCCTCAGGCTTATAAAATTCCTTCACATGCCTTTCATTTAATACACCCAATGACTAGTTAGGGCCGCGTGCCCATTTCATAGATGAAGGGCCCTAAAGTTTAGGCCATTTTGGAAAGTGGGGGAGCCAGTCTTCAGATTGAGCCTGTGACCTCACACACCCTTGGCTCTCCTGCCTGGATTGGGAGTAACTTGAAAACAGGATCCATATTTCATGCTTTCGAAATGCTATTTTTAGAATAACGGGTGCAAATTGCAATCCACAAAATCTAATATGCAAAAAAAACTCCTGGTTTATCTTTTTGTGACTTGTCCCTGAGCCCAGTCCTGATTCCAGAGCATGGTGGAAACAGCCCCGGGCAACTAGGAGCTCCTTTGCTTGTCCCCTGGAGTTGGGGTGCAAGGGCTGGGGTTGGGCTGTGGGCCATGCCTATGTCATTCCCCACCCACTATGGGAGGCCCTTCAGGTTGGAGAACTCTCCTTGTCCTTAAGGGCACCCAGCAGGTGCCGGCCTGCTCTGCTGAGCCGTGAAACTCGGAGATCAGCGAGGCCGCCTGCCTGGACCCCACCGGTCAGCCAATTCTACTTTGGGTTTTTGCCATGTCTCCATTGCTCTCAGATTTTCTGAACCCGTCTGCCTTCTGTCACCCCCATCCTGCCAGGGGTGGGACAGAAACAGGCCCCACTGCCCATGGACACACCTGCATCTCAACGCTCTCTGCGTCCGCTCCAGGTCTCCTGGCCATAACCCTGGGCCTCACCTAGCCCGTGCGCCCCAGCCTTGCTCTGACCTTCTACGTTCTCCAGAGCCCACTGCCTTTGCTAAAATCCTTCCTGTTGCCTCTAGGGCCTCAACTCAGAAGCCAGGAAAAGACTCATTTTCTCAGTCATTCTGCTTCCTTTTCTCTTCTCTGCGGCAGAAGATGCCACATGCTACACCTGCTGGAATAGGGACAGGACCATGGGACACAAACAAATACAAGATTCGAAGGGGAAAAAAACTACCGTTAACAGTTCAAAATATGGTTTAAGCCCAGTGGCGGTGTGCTCATCGCCGAGTCAAATGTCTTGATTTTATTGACTATAAATCGCGCCAGCAGGTGTTGTGATAAACCAGCCTGGAGACAGAGTGCTTGAGTTTGAATCCGGCTCTACCACTTACTTGCTGTGTGACCTGGTTCAAGTTACCTACCCTTTCTGTGCCTCGTTTTCCTCGTGCGTGAAATGGGAATAATAACAACTTTATAGAGTTGTTCTGAGGATTAAATAAACGAATGGATGGAAAGGCCAGGGAACAGCAACTGCACACAATAGGTGCCCAGTAAACATTAGCTGTTGTCATGGGGCATCAGGTCCCTGGGCTCAGTGAGAACCTGGGACACCTGCTCGGGAAGATGATGCACAGCCTGGCCGAGGTTTGGGAGGATGTCCTGATACTGTCTGGCTTGGTGCCTCCCCGCCCTCCGCGTTTATCTCTAATCACTGTCATCAGGAGATTAAGCTGCCGCTGTGTTTGGTCGTGTAACAGGCACTGTGGTTTGGCATGGAAAGTACAGTCCCTCTGGGGACACATAACTTCATATTCACCAGCATCACATGAAGGAAGATGAAGTATTTATAATAAGAAGTCAAATTGATTTGCTTTCCAGAAGCACAAGCCATAGAATATCAAATAGAACGAAGATGAGTGGAAAGAAGCTGTGTCGCAGAGCCAGCCGGTACTGGGAGGTCGTCCGCTCGGTTCTTCCCGTGGTAAAGAACACGAGGCCTGGGGTGGGAGAAGTGGGAGGGATTTGCCCCGATTCCACCGGCTGGTAGCAGAGCGCGACCTCAGACCAGGTGGTCTGCTTCCCAGTATGCCTCTGACTTCATCCAGCCACCTCGGGTCTCCAGGATGCTCCAGCAAAGCCACGTCCACCCCTTCTTGGGCAGGCCGTTCCTCTCAATCCCTTTGTGCTTCCGTTTCCTGACAAACTGGGTGTAAAGAAACTCTGAGGTCCACTTGCCTGCCTGCCTCAGAGCCTAGGGCCAGTCTCTGCTCAACTCAGGGACCCTGGGCCCGGGGCAACTCATTTCATTTCTCTAAGCGTTCAATGGTTTCCCTTTTGAAAATGCGTAATGCAGCCTGACCTGCTGACTTCAAAGCGGAGTGAGGACCGGCATGTGACAGTGCACGCCAAGCGCTCAGCGTTTGAGTGGACATAAATGAGAAGCAGGCCGAGTTGACCCCTCGCTCGGCTGAGTTGACTCCACCATGCCTTTGAGATGTTAGCAATCAGTATGCAGCGGACAGCTGAAGCCTATTCTAAAAGCCTTGAGGACGTGTATCTGGGTCACCCCAAACCACGACGACGTCCACAGTTCCTGCCCCTGTGGGAGGAACAACTGATGGCAGTCACCAAACAAAGACGAGCCTTGGGGGCCTCTGTCCAACCCCCTCCTTCTGGCGTGTTCCCCCAACCATGCATGCTTTGCTGTCACTGTCTCTTAACTAGAGACCACTAGATGAGGCTGGATCCTCTCCAGAAGGTTCTGGTTTAGTCTTTTAGGAAGTGGGCCCCGGGCTCCTTGTTTCTGAAAAATCTATGTGCCGCTTTCGAATACCTCCATGCCCACCCCAGGCCCGCAGGACCGGCCATGGCATCTGGGGCCCCCCACGCTGCACCCGCGTCTCCCTCTCATCAGACTGACCCCCGAATTGCACTTCGATCGTCGCTTTAGAGTTTGGGGCTGTGAAATCCAAGCTCAGAGGTAGGTTCAATCATTTCTTCAGGGGCACTTTTGAGGTCCCCTGAGCTTCCGTGTCCCAAGGAGTCACGAAAGAGGGACTGAGCCCTAGCCCTCATGTAGATAGAAAGACTACACTTATTAAGAAAACAAACAGCTTAGAGTGTTTTATTTTTTCTGATCCCAAAAGTAAGACACGCTCATTATTGCAATCTTGGAAAATACAGCAAAGGACAAAGTCAAAATCATTTGTGATCTCAGATCACCACTTTGGTATATTTCCTCAGCTATTTTATTTTTTAAAGCAGACATGTGTATATGCATTTTATATATTTCAGTGGTGTGCTGGTAAACCAGCTCTCAAAAAAAAGAAAAATCCCTGGTTTGTAACATTTGCTGATCTCCATCTTGTCAATACTCCCACCACGGCTGACATTGAGCAACCAATAATTTAACAGTCAACTTTCAAAATTCCTGAAGATGTAACAATTGGCTCTCGAGGGCCAGTACGAATGAGCGCCAGCACGCCACTGTGGGACCGTGTGGGATGGAGCTGTGCACCCTAATTTCTTCCATTTAATATTGTGTTAGGAACAAGTTTGCAACCAACACTACTAATTGATTCAGGCAGGGTCATCAATGGATGCACTGGGTGAAAGCTTGTTGGAAAAGGATATTCACGCTGTTTCAAGCTATCACCTAACAGCTTATTTATTACTTGGAAGGGCATCAAAGTACCTTTCCAGAGGAAAGGTCTGGCCGTAATCACGTTAGATAGGGGATCGAATATATTGTCCCCAATAATGGAACAACTCCACATGCTGGGCCTCTTGGCGCATACAAGGGGGAGAACACAACATTGCCTGGGTAGTATTTTTGTCAAAAAGGTCTAACCTCAACAGAATCATGAAGAATCCATGACGCATCCAGATTGTGGGATTTTTGACAAAACAAGCCTGAACTCTTAAAAAAAAAAAAGCCAATGTCATGCAAGAAAAAAGAAAAGGGCTCGGGACAGCTGTGGATTACAAGGAGACTAAAGAGACATGACAACAAAATGCAACACCTGGTTCTTGGTTGGATACTGGATTTTTAAAAAACAGCTAAAAGGACATTTTGGAGACAACTGGAGAAAGTCGAATAAGGACTCTGTATTGGGTCATGTCATTATGTCAGTCCTGACGTCTTGGTGTGATAATGGTCATATGGTTCGCGTGTGACGCAGGGCTAGTGCTTAGGTGGGGAGATGTGTGCTGCTGTGCCTAGGACTGAAATGACAGTGTCTGCAGTCTACTTTCAAAGGATTCTGCAAAAAAATCTCAACACAACAGAACATACGCCCAATACGTGACGGCGGCCAGCAAGAGAGAGGGAATGTGGCAAATGTTAACAATAGGTGAATCTGGGTAAAGGATACATTGGCATTCGTTGTACGATTCAACTTCTCTGCTGGTTTAAAGGAATAAGAAGTTAGGGGAGAGCCAGCCCTGATGGCCTAGTGGTTAAAATTTGGCGCCTTCCGCTTTGGCGGCCCAGCTTCAGTTCCCAGGTGCAGAACCACACCACCCGTCCGTTAGTAGCCCAGCTGTGGCAGTGGCTCACACAGAAGAGCTAGAGTGACTTCCCACTAGGACATACAGCCATGCACTGGGGCTTTGGGGAGGAAAAAACAAGTTAGGGAAAATTATTATGATAGTTTTCTTCACAATATACAGTTATTTTAATGACGCATACTATCCCACCATAGAAATATGCTGAATTTGTTTAACCAAACCTACTACCAGATCACATATTCTTAGCTATACACTGTGAACATCCTTATGATTAAACATTGGCACACATTCACGATTGTGTCATCTGGTGGACTCCCTGTCATATCATAGCGTACCAAAGGGAAGGAATTTTTACACAGTTTTTAGGCTCTGTTGGAATGAATTCTCATGCTTGAAGCTTACAAGAGACTGACGTCACCTAGATGCAGGTTATTAGTGTGACGGAAGAAAACATCCCCGTGGGCTTCTCCAGAGGGTTGGGTGAAGGGTCAGGACGTGCTTCAGAGACACTGAGATGCTCTGCACAAGCAAATGTGGAGAGCAGAGGTTCTGGCAGCACATTAGAGGGGCCTGGGTAGCTTTGAACAGTAATATGTCCAGATCCTACCTCAATGTGGGTTGAACCAGTGTCCCTGAGGGTGGGACTCTGGCACTAATTTGCTTTACGAGCTTCCTAGGGGGTCATGAGGTGCAGCTGGTGTTGAGAGAGCCTGGTGTAGTAGGATCCAGAAGGAATGGTCCGGGAGTGGGGAGGAATCTAGGGTGGTGGGAGGGAGGCGAGAGAAGAAGTACTAGTCAGCCCTGAAAAAGGGCTGGAGAGAGAGAGAATGTAGAAGTCATTAGGAGGGACTAGGGAAAGTTAGGTTGGGTGGGATATGATATGGTGCGACTTTTTTCTCTCTCTCCTCAGGGACCTCTAATAAATTTATAATTTCTATTCAATGCTTTTGTAGCTGGGATCTTTTTTGGGGGAGTGGGCATGGTTTCCAGACTTGTCTCAAAGGTGGGGACTGTGTGAGAGCCGAGGCGGTCTGTAGAGGACAGTGCCCACTCCAGTTACGTTAATTCACAGTGGAGGCGAGCGTTGACAGGGCTGCAAAGGACAGCGTCATCGTCTGTCTTGCCGCCCGCCCATTGGGGCACAAGTCCATGAGCTGGCTCTGCCAGGTCACTCGTTTCTCCTCCTGGCCACCCCATTGTGGAGGTCACAGAATTATAATAACTCTGTTATTTTGTTATTAGATTTAAGAGACACTCAGAGTCTCTTGATTTGATGAGCACACACCAGTTTCTGAGGTTGTATCGATTTGAAGCCAATCAAGATAATTCAAACCACAACAGAAATCTCTCTTCCAGAAGGCTCGTTTTAATCTTTTTTTCCTCCTAAAAGGGCATATTTGCTCCTTGTTACGTCTTCTTTATTGTGTAAGAGATAGATGGGCTTCCTATTCTGAAGATATACCTTGGAATTTTAAGCACTCATTAGTTTTGATAGTTCTGCAGCTTCATTTTGCATCTGCATCAGAAAATTTAATATCTTCTTTCTCCATAAAGAGAAGGTGAGTAATAGTGGTTTATTTGTGCTTTTTTTTGTGTGACCATAATTGCCTTTTTAGGACAGCAGCCGTCACCCAAAATAAGACTTGTAACTTTAACAAAAGCAGCAATTGCATTTTGTGTCTTTCCTTCCATAAAAGCACATACTTCTTTTTTAATAACAACATATAGATGAAAGCTGAAATGTATAGTTTTTAGAAATAAAAGTTAGATCACTTCAGCTAGGACCACTTACGAAACAAAATGTTGCATTCTGTGGTCACCTGTCTTCCTCTTCCTATTTGTTCACAGATGAAAAGAGAAAGTTGAAATGCATTTTTCCACCTTATCAATTCTTAGGCAACTTGTCATCTTGGAATTGATTAGAGTAAAGAGAAAATACCATTAAAAAAAAAAACATAGACAGGATGTTCCCACTCTAAAAGAATTTTGAAGACTGCTTGCCATTAAAATTCCATGAGTCTAGGTTGGAGTCACACACTCAAATGCCCACAGGGACTGTTCAAGAAAAACAACCGAATAATCTTGATATTAAGTGAACCCTGGAACTCTTAGTGTTAGAGGAGCAACAGGGAGTGCTGGAGACTATGGAAAACCGGAAAGGTTCAGCTGTGTCTGACGGGGAAGTCACTTCTCAGCTTCAGCATAGTATCTTTTTTTTTTTTATGAGAAGCCAGAAATTTATATATATATATATGTTTTAGTGTGTGTGTGAGGAAGATTGGCCCTGAGCTAACATCTTTGCTAATTTTCCTATATTTCATATGGCACACTGCCACAGCATGGCTTGATGAGCACTGTGTAGATCCATGCCTGGGATCCAAACCCACGAACCCCAGGCCACATGAACTTAACCACTACATCATCGGGCTGGCCCCAGAAATCTATATTTTTATGTTAAGTTTCTCAATTCTTAAATGTTGGTCTATAATTCAGTAGTATGTGGGTCAAGCAAAAGTATTTCGTGGGCAAGGTTTAGCTCTCAAGTTGACAGCCTGAGACATCTTATCAGGTCAGAAAAGCTGAAGAAGAGTGTTGGCGGAAGAGAGAGAATGCACAAGGTGTTCTGGAGGAAGAGCCGGAGGAAGACCAGGAGGAAGACCAGGAGGATGACCAGGAGGAAGACCCGGAGGAAGACCAGGAGGAAGAGCTGGAGGGCAGAGTGCAAGGAAAGGAGGAGTCTGAAGGCCTGGGAGGACTCAGGATTGTGGACCCAAGTAGAGCCTGCTTTGGTGAAAGGAATGTGTATGTCTATGGTGGGTGAAGCAGGGGGCAGACGGGCGACCAGCAGAAAATGAGTTGTGTTTTAACAAGTTGCACGTGAGGTCGTGACTGAGCATAGCCAAGAGGAAAGGACAAGGAGGCTGTGATTAACCTTGAACTCAGTATGAGTCTGCAGCATCGCACAGCTGCAGTGTTATCTGATCCGAGTTCACGTCTGGCATCATCATGGAGGCAATTGTCGTTACTTTGTCCTACTGTGCACTTATCAGAGGATCGTACTCTCCTTTGTGTGTCACTTAATGAACAAACAAACACTCTTTTTCTCTTAAATTACAAAAGTAATATATTTTCATTGCAGAAAAATGGAAAATGCTGAAATTGAGAAAAGGAAAAATCGCCTATAATCCTACCACCTAGAATAACAATTAATGGCTTCCTGTATATCCTTCTGGTCTTTTAAAAATAAATATATACTTAAATATTTTACAGAATTGGAATCGTAATTACTACATGTTGTAAATACTACATTGCAGTCTGTTTTTTTCCGTATGAAATATCTTGAACATATTCCCATATCAATGAAATAATCTGCTGCAACGTGATTTTCAGAGGCCATTTAGCATTTATTCCATTTGATGGAGGCATCAGAAATTACAGCTAATAGTTTGTTGTTGGACACATGCTGCTCCTCCATTATAAACAATGTCATCTTTAACGGTAAATCTCTGCACATATTTTTGGTTTTATTCTTAGGATAAACTCACATAAGTGGAATCATACTGTATTTGTCCTTCAGTGACTGGCTTATTTCCATTAGCGTAATATCCTCAAGATCCATCCATGTTGTAGCATATTACAGAATTTTTTCTTTTTTATGACTGGATAATATTCCAATGTACGTGTATACCACATTTTCTTTATACATTCATCCATCAGTGGACATTTAGGTTGTTTCCATGTCTTGGCTATTGCAAATAATGCTGCAGGGAACATGGGGGTGCAAATATCTTTTCAGGATCCTGATTTCAATTCTTTTGGGTAAATACCCAGAAGTTGGACTGCTGAATCATATGGTAATTCTATTTTGAATTTTTTGAGGAACCGCCATACTGGTTTCCATAGCAGCTGCACTATTTTACATTCTTATCAGCAGTGCACAAGGGTTTCAGTTTCTCCACATCCTTACCAACACTTGTGATTTTCTGGGTTTTTTTTTTTTTTGATAACAGTTATCGTAACAGGTGTGAGGTGATATCTCATTGTGTGTTTGATTTGCATTTCCCTGATGATTCACGATGTTGAGAAACTTTTCATGTGCTTGTTGGCCGTTTGTGTGTCTTTGGAGAAATGTCTGTTCAAGACCTTTGCCTGTTTTTTAATTGGGTTATCTGTTTTTTTGTTATTGAGTTGTAGGAATTCCTAATGTATTCTGGATATTAACCCTTTATCAGATATATGGTTTGCAAATATTTTCTCCTGTTTTGTAGGTCGCCTTTTCACTCTGTTGATGGTTTCCTTTGCTGTGCAGAAGCTCTTTAGTTTGGTGTAGTCCCATTTGTCTATTTTTGCTTTTTTTTTGCCTGTGCTTTTGGCGTCATATCCAAGAAATCATTGCCAAGACCAATGTCATGAAGCTTATCCTCTATGTTTTCTCCTAGGTGTTTTACAATTTCAGGGCTTACATTTAAGTCTTTAATTCATTTTGAGTTGATTTTTATGTATTGTGTAAGATAAGGGTCCAATTTCATTCTTTCACATGTGGACATCCAGTTTTCCCAGCACCATTTGTTGAAAAGACTGTCTTCCCCATTGTGTGTGTTGTTGTGTGTTTTTTTTTTTTTTTGAGGAAGATTAGCCCTGAGCTAACATCTGCTGCCAACCCTCCTCTTTTTTGCTGAGGAAGACTGGCCCTGAGCTAACATGCATGCCCATCTTCCTCTACTTTACATGTGAGACGCCTACCACAGCATCGCTCGCCAAGCACTGCCATGTCCGCACCTGGGATCTGAACCGGCAAACCCCGGGCCGCCGAAGCTGAATGTGCGAACTTAACCACTGCACCACTGGGCCAGCCCCTCCCCACTGTGTATTTTTTACAGCCTTGTTGAAGATCAGTTGACAGTATATGCATGGGTTTGTTTCTGGCCTCTCTATTCTATTCCATTGGTTTATCGCCTGTCTTTGCCAGTACCATACTGTTTTGATTACTGTAGCTTTGTAACGTGTTTTGAAATCAGACATATGAGGCCTCCAGCTTTGTTTTTCTTTCTCAAGATTGTTTTGGCTGTTTGGATTTCCTTGTGGTTCCATATGAATTTTAGGATTGCTTTTTCTATTTCTGCAAAATAGAATCCCAAAGCCATTGGGACTTTGATAGAAATTGCATGAATCTGTAGATTGCTTTGGGTAATATGGACATTTAACAATATTAAGTCTTTCAATCCATGAACATGGGATGTCTTTCCATTTATTTGCGTCTTCCTTAATTTCTTTCAGCAATATTTGTAGTTTCCAGTGTACAGGTCTTTCACCTCCTTGATTAAATTTATTCCTAAGTGTTTTATTCTTTGTGATGCTGTTGTAAATGAGATTGTTTCCTTAATTTCCATTTTGGATTGTTCATTGTTTCTGGCACCGTATTTGAAGCAATATATACGCAGACTAAAATGCCTCCAGAAGAGATTGATAATGGTGGGAAGACCAGAAACTTTGCTATATGAAAGAAAGTTTGAGAAACATGCTGGTAACTAGCCTGGAATGGAGAACACCAGGGCTGACACCAACACCGACTTCAAAGCCAGTCACTACCGAAAGGCATGCTGGGCTTTTCTCTGATGATGGAAGCTCTCCAACTTTGAATAGAGGCATGATTAAAGTGACATGCTTCTATATTCATCAAGACACTCGTCACACAATTGGTTAGGAGCCTGGTATTGAGATTCATTAGACTTATGAGTGAATTCTAACTGGGCCACTTAGCTGTGTGACCTGGGGCAGGTTATTTAAGCTCTCTGAATCTGAATTTTTTCACTTATCAAGTGGGAAAAATTATAGTATCTCCCTAATAATAATTCTATAAGATGGATGCATAGCATAGTAGCTCATAATTCTGAAGACTTAGCGTCTTCTCTGCTCTTTGGTTATTTCAGTGAATATTACCGAGAATTTTAGCGAGTATTATTGAGAGCACACAGCAATGTGCCTGGTGCCGTGTCCTCAAGAGGATTCCAGAGAGACAAAGATATGACCTCACCCCTGGGGGGACTAGAGAGACACAAGAGGGAAGGACGTGGACTTGACACTGAGAGATGGGAAGGGGAGCATTTTCCAGAAAATAAAGAATGGGGCACAAAAATGTGTGTAAATAGGCAAACGGTGTACACAGCAAACAAATATACTTGTGAATGAATAATAAATAGAAAGGGAGGAAGTAAGAAAGAAAGCCACAAAATGCTCACATTTGGTTTGGTAATTTTTTCCTTCTGTTTTCCAAATTTTATGCAATATTAGTGTAACCATGTGAATTTTATTCTCAGCCACTGCTGAAGAGGACATAGGAAAAAAGAGGAAAGAATGAGGAGGGACGAGGAGACGTTGACATTTGGGTTACATTACATTTAAAAATAACTTTATTTTTCAGTACTATAGAGAAACCCATATTTGGCGACATGAGTAGATTTTAAGGACAAATTTAGCATGCTACAATCTTCAAATAACTTTTAATCCGTTAGTTGCATCAGTATTTTTGTAGCCAGTAAAATGGTGCTGATTTATGTCTGCTTTTAAAGAAGCCATTTAGAGAAATGTTGTTTCCAGTCATTGAAACAACAAGCTCGAGAATTTTTAGATTCACAAAAAGCTATTTTCTGAGGGTGGTTAGATTCTAAATGTGACCCTCGTGTAAAAATATAGAAATGTCAGCCGAGTCACAAAATAAAGCTAATAGGTCAAAGACCACATTCAAATGAAGCTTTTAATAAATATTTCAGTAAATGAAGAATTCACTTATTTGCTCAGCAGATAGTGACTGAGTGCCGTGGTTGGCGGTGTCTCCCGCTGTCTGCCGGGATTTCCCCGCTCAGTCTTGACAGACTTCACCCCTCTGTCCTCTGGAGAGACGAAGCACAGTTCATTGTTACCAGGTCAGGGACGTTATAGAGGACATTCTTGCCATGGGTGAGAGCTTGGACCGGATGATGGCCAAGCTTCCGTGTTCCTGTGACATGGCGGCTGCCTCTCACCAATTCGATGGCATGGCTTCGTTTACAGCCAGTTGAGAAAGAAGCATGCATTTCCAGAGTGGTTTTATTCTTATCCCCGAATGTCGTACTATCGGTGTAATGCAGGAGTGGCAGCTATGCCCTAAGTGTACCACGGCTGACGTACAGCAGGTGGGCTCTCCACAGGGAGGCAGGCCTGAGAGATCATCACACCTGGCCATCCCAAAGGTCTTTGTTTTCACTCTCTCCTTTGATGAAAAAATGAGCCATTTATACCTATCTCAGAAGAAAAAAAAAAAAAAAGAACCATGAATTATGTCTGGCATCTATTGGTATTGATGGGGACTGGGTAGCCTTCTGCGAATGATCCCAAACCGTATCCGTACTTGGGGGTTCAGACACACAGGAATGGAGTGGAGAAGCCAACAGACACTTAATTGCAAGGGGGATGAATATTTGAGAGCCTGGAAGAGAATCCACCACAGGGAAAGGAGGACAAGCCTTGGTGAGACTGACTCAGCAATGAGGCTGAGGGTTGAAGGGGACCAGCGTTTCATTAGTCACAGTATTTGGCTGTGACTTGAACCCGCCTGAGCCCAGCCCCCCTGGAAGTGTATATGTGGCTTGGGGATGAAGGGGCTGCTCGTGTCTAACTCCTGGGGACCTGAACAGCTCTAACAGAGTGGACCACGGGGCAGGAGACAGGTGAGCTCTGGCACCTTGGAGGGGCAGTAGAGAGCACTGGGGTGTGGTTAGCACCGAAGACGAGTGGCCCAGGTGACTGGTGACAGTGGCAAAATGGTGAGCACAGTGTTGAGCACCTGGGGTGGGGAGCTGAGGTGTACGCGTCAGAGTTTTAATTTGCATCCCCCCATCTCCAGAGCAGTAGAGCGTCTTCTCAAGTCTGTTAGTCATATTCCACCTTCCTTTTTGTTGCATTGGATCTTCATAGCCTTTGCTCATTCTTTACTATTGAGCTTGACTTTTGTTATATTTAAGAATTCTTTTATAAATTCTGGAGACTAACCTATTGCAGTTAAGTCTGCTGCAAATATCTTCTCCCAGCCTGTGGCTTGTCTTTCTCTTTAGCTTACAGGTGTCTTGTGGTGCAGGAAGTTTCATTTTAATATTACCAGTTTTATCAGTCGTTCACATTATAGTTTGCATGCCTTTTTACACCTTATTTAAGACATTCTTCCCAGCCCGGAGGGCGTAAATACGTTCTCCTATGTTTTCTTAAAATATTTTCAGAAATATGAATTCTTCTGTCACTAGTTACTGTTGCCCATTATGATGATTTTGAAATTCATCTGTGATGATGAGGGTAGCTGTGGTTCATTTATTTTTACTGGTCCACAGTATTCCACTGTATGAATAGATCACAATTTCTTTGTCCCTTCTATCAGTGGGCACTTCATTTGTCTTCATTGTTTGGCTATTATTGCGAAGAGCATTCTCGTACTGTCTCTTGGGCATATGGAGAAGTTTCTGAGGGTGGAATTATTGGGTCATAGGTAACGCACATCTTAAGCTTTTGTAGGTGAGAAAAACTGTTTTCCAAGTTGGTTGTATCAAGTTACACTCTCTGCGTAAATGCAGAAGTGTTGACATGACCTCATGACATTGCCAACACTTATCTTTATGATTTCCTTCCTTCTCCTGCCTTTAGGTTTATTCTGTTTTTCCTTCTCAAATGTCTTGGGTACTTTGCTGATTAGTTTTCAGCATTTAGGGCTATAAAATGTCCCTTTTCTGCTTTAGCTGCATCTTGTAAGATTTTTTAATGAAATTTTTTTTACATAATCTCCAAAGTATAGAACTTGCCAGTAAAGTAGAAAAAAATTTGTCATGGAGTGTCAGAGCCTGATGGGGTAAGCTGCGTGCCTGTCCACCTAGGGGAGAGGCGGTGGCAGTGGCTGGAGACTGGTTTCAAGGGGGACGGGTAAGATGTGTTGCTCTATTAAGGAGAACAGGAGCCAGGCTTCTTGCTCTCAGAGAAGAGAGTTACACCTATGGACGGGGAGATAATTAGAATGAACTCTTGATGCTGGCTTGGAACTGGAGGCATTCGTGTGAGGTCTGTGGGTGTCCTCCTCACCCAGCTTGGTCTCTGGCACCTGGCAGGAGACTGCCCCTCTGTGTGGCTGCCCTCCTCGCCCTGTTGGGACGCTGGCACCTCCCACCAGGCGCCCTGCTTGGCCTGGAGGATGCCGTCCTCACTAGGTTTGGGCTTCAACACCCCACACCAGCCTGCTTCCTTGCACAGATGCCCTCCTCTCCCGGCAGGCTCTGACTCCCCACGCCAAGCCGCTGCCCTGCATGGACATGCTCCTCACTCCTCTTGGGCTGCGACACCCATTCCAGGTCACTCCTCTCAGTGGGCACCTAGGAATAGCTTGTTCTGTCCACCGAATGGCTTAGGACTGAGTGGGTCAGGAAGGGAAGGGAAGGAGAAAGGCATCCCATAAGTTTTGATAGATAAGATTTTCAATGTCATCCAGTTTGAAATAATCTCTCATTTCCAATTTTGGTTTTTCTGCAACCATGAATTATCTAGAAGTGTGTTTTAAAATTTCCAAAAATGTACAGTCCTATATTTAGTTATCTTTTGGTTCTTGATTTCTATCTTAATTGCACTGCATTCAGAGCATATAGTTTGTATGATACTGATTCTGGTTTTTATTATGAATTGCTTTGTGCCTAGTAAACAAGAAATTTTTACAAATGTGTTATGTGCTCTTGAAAGGTATTTCTAAGTGTTAGGCATGTGGTTCTATACATGCCCATAGATTAATCTTAATTGTATTATTCAAATATTCTAGCCTTCCTAAATTTTTGTCTGCTTGATCTATCAGTTTACTGCAAGAAGTGTAATAAAAATCTACCATTATCACTGAGGATTTATAAATTTCTCCGTGTTATTCTTTTGCTTTTTGTTTTGTATATTTTGTTACTAAATTTATTTTGTAACTACCATTGTCATAGCTCCCGGGTGAATTACTCCTTTTATAATTATGTAGTTATTGATATTCTCAATAACGCATTTTCTCTTAAAGTTTCATATAGCCACGGCAGCTTTTTTTGGGGGGGTGGGAATTAATATTTCTTGGTATATCTTTTTCAGTCTTATTCTCAACCTTTCTCTTTCGTGTGTTGACTGTTTCTCTTGTAAATATTACACATGTGGCTGTGGATTTATAAATTTCTCCTTGTAATTCTATCACTTTTTGATTTGTACACTTATTTTTTAAACCAAATATGGCAAACTTTTAAATGTCGAGTTTAGACTGTTACATTTGTAGTAAGTACTGAAATGGTTATTATTTTTACCATCGTTCTGTATGCTTCCTATTTATCCTGCTTTCCCTGTGCATCTTTACCCCCTTTTCTACTTTTTCTAACATTTTCATCTTATTTTTAAAGATTTCCCTGGGCATCATAAGCACTTAGTAAGAAACTAGAAACAAGAAAACCCTGTGCTATATGTTAGCAGGCATGGTCGTCTAATTGAAAATCTTGGTTTCTCTTTCTTTTAGCTCTCAGTTTCTGCATCTTCAGAACACTTCTTCAGGACCTATCAGAGCTCTTAAACTGAAAACATAGTTTTGTGTCTCACATTTGTCCCACTTCAGGGCCTATCATGACAATTTTTCTCATGCCCATGCCTTGTAATGTCTATATAATAGCCTATCGTTGGCCATGAGTGTGTTTCCAGTTGCTTTGTTAGCACAAGCAATGCCGCAGTGAACATCTTTGTGCACGATTATAATTCCTCTCTTAGGATAAATTCCTTGCAATTGCTGATCCGGAGGAGGAACCATTTGAAAGGCCTTGCTTGGTGTTGCCTAGTTGCCTCCTGAAATGTCACGCTGCTTTGTGTGGACATTTTCCAGCAGAGTGTCAGAATGCCCGGAGAACATTGCGAGTGAGTCCCTTCTCAAGGTCACGTTGACCCCAGCGGGGTCAGGCTTCAGGCAGAGCCTCAGTCGGGTCCAGGGGAGAAGCAGGGGGAATGGGAGGCTGCTGCCAAGGGTCCGGGCACTGGGTGGGTGTGGCCTAGGACGGGGACCTTGGGGTGAGAACCTAAGAGACTCTCTTGGGGTCCCCGCCGGCTTGTCCCTGCAGCGGGTTCAGCACACAGCCGCCCGGCTCAGAGAGTACACGACATCAGGGGTCTCAGGTGTGCGGGCCCTCATTCCTGAGGGCCATGAGAGACTGAGCGCTGGGCCCTGAAGGAGGACCCCCTGGACGCCCCGCTCCCCACGCCGTCGCATGGAAGCACATTCCGGCCCTGCAGTGGGGGGAGCAGCCAAGAGGGCCCTGTGTGTGCCTCGGCGCCTGCCCCTGTGAACGGCAAGCTCGTGCTGGAATCGCCGCCGTCTGTTGACTCCGTGGATGCTGTGCGGAGGTCTGGGCGCTCCTCTCTCCCTCGAGCTTCTCTCCCGGGGAGAGCGAGGGAGCGGGAGAGGGGCCGAGGCTAGGCCGCCGCCCGCCGCCGCGCAGCCAAGCCCGGGCGGCCGCAGGAATCCGCCGGCAGCGGCCCCCGCCGCCCGCCGCACAAACGCGCCCTTGTTCGGCCGCCTCGGACGCGCGCCCCGGGCTCGGACCTCCCGGGCTCCCCCGCCGCCCGCGCGCGGACCCAGCACCCGGCCGCACCGGGAATGGGACGGCCGCCCGCCGCGGACTCCCGGTGCGCGGGCTGGGGACACGCTCTGCCAGCGCGCCTGGCGCCCCGCCTTGGGCTCTGCTTAGCCGTGGAAGGCCAGCCCCAGGCCCTGATGGCTTCACCTCCAGCCCGTGGGCTGCTCGAGCTCTTGTGGGTCGTGGGCATCCGCCACCTACAGAGGCGGTAAATGTGCCCTTGCCACGGGCACCCCTGCAGTGGGCATGGATGGGGGCGCTACGGTGGGGGTGGGACAGAGCTGGACGTGGCTGTCGGGTCCCTTCCCCTGTGCTGTTCTGACATAGTATCCCACTCTGAGCATGCGTGGGCCAGACTCATCCTCAGAGCTGGACCTGCCTACCTGCCCCTCCCCCCAACACGTGCTCCTCGCCCACCGCCCACCACGCACCCTGAGGAGTGGCCCCCTTTCCAAAGGCAGCGAGGCGCTCCTGAGCTGGGGGTCCCCTGACCCCCTGACCCTGCGTGGCCTTCCTTACTCTTGCACATCTCGTGAGGATGGGTACCCATCTCTCCACCCACTTCTCTACTTAGCATTCATTTATTGAGCGCCTGCTGTGTGCCAGACTGTTCCAAGCGCTGGGTAGGCATCAGAGAACAAGGCAGACCCAGTGTCTGCCCTGGGGCTGCCATGGCCTGACTCCAGAGCCTGTCCCTTCATGGCGTGACACTGACTTTGGCAGATCCCTCACCGCTGGCCTCAGCTTTCCCTACCTACAGACGCAACATAATGGTACACAGGACAGACTACCAGACCTGAGCAGTCAGTCACTGAAGATCCCCTTATCGAAGACTGGCAAAGAGCCCGGCAGAGAAACAAAACAGAAAGAAATCCCAGGGAAGTGAGAAGAAATGTGTGTGAAACCGAGGCCCTCACATTCCATCAGCATTAAATTAAACCAGTGCCGACCTGCTATTTCTCACCAGGTCCTGTTCTCTTTACTCAGCAAGTTCCAGCAAGACCTCACGTTCACATCCAGGGGGCAGGAAAGAAGAAGGCTGTGATTCTCCATGAGATGGGAAGGCTGACCCTGTTTGCTGAGTAGGCTGGGGTAGGGGGGTGTGAAGGTAGGATTGGCATGATCTAAACACAAGGGCATTGGTGACAAGACCACAGGCCGAGTCTTCCTCCATCTATAAACTCTCCATTCTCACCTTGTTCCCCGATACCAGCTCTGTCCACATCTCTCCCCTGCTCACAGACCTTCAATGGCTCCCCATGACCACTGACTTAAGTATAAACCCCCCACACGCCACAGCTGCAGCATGACCTCTGGTCTATCTTCCCAATCCCATCTCACATGACCTTTCACACCTGCGCCCCGCTCCAGCCAAACAGGACAACTTGTTGCTGCCTGTGCACCCCTCTGTCTTTGCTCTTGATAATCCTGGTGGCTGACACACTGTGCGCTGGGTCCTGAGCTTTCCTTATCCCAGTCCTACAGGGAGGAAGCATTATTCCCTGCCTTTGGACAGGTGATGAAACTGCCACTCAGGATAGCTCTTGACTATCCTTACTTGATAAGGTAAATGGCAATTTGAACACAGCCTCTCGGTCCCTAGAACCTAAACTCTTGACTGTTAGGTAGACCTTTGGTGGGGTGACGGTGCTGTGTCCTGTGTAGTCTCTAGTAAATTGACATGATGAAAACACTAGAAGGTTGGGGTGAGATAACCAAAAGCAAGAGATGAGACCCGCTGACCTGGATCTCTCAGGAAACCCCAGATTGTCTCCCGTTAGGTCTTTCTCTTTTCCCCCAGCACACACTCCTACCCCATATGCTCCCACCTGGCTCCATTGTGCCCCACCTTCTCCACCAGCTGCCAGGGAGCTGGCTCAATGGAGCACAGGGTTCCTGGGCGGGGACCAGCAGCGCCAGCCCCTCTCAGGCTCCCAGCGGGCAGAGATGGAGCCGCGGTGCTGGAGAAGGGGTGCTGATCGCCGGGTTCTCTGGGGTCCTCACACTGCTCAGTTGGCGTTCTTGTTAGGATATCAGATAAGTGGATGCCATGACCCCTCCCGCAGAGGAAGGCACTGGGGAAGGGAGGGACCAGGAGCCCAGGTGCTGAGGCCACAAGGAAGGGGCCCCCCAACTTCCGGTGGAGACCAGCACCCCACCCGCAGAAGGAGGGAAGTGATGCGGTTTCGGTGTTCTTCCAAGGTCCCAGAGAGCCCCAAAGAGGGCCGAATGGGCAGTCCAAGAGAGCACAGCGGGTCGTGGGCTGGTGGCAGGCCATCTGTTCCAGGCCTTTCCTGGGTTTTGCCCACTGCCCGTTAGGCCCAAAGGTCAGGCGAGGCAGTTGAAGAAAAAAACCCTCCCTGTGAAGTGTCTGGGAGGAGAGAATGGCCCCCTTTCAGCAGCGCCGCTTGGAGCCAGGACAGTATTCCCAGAGGGAGCCGGTCGGTGAATGGTCATCTGTCTGCCTGGATGGACCAGGGCCTGGTCTGCGAGGGAGGGGACCCTGATTCTGGTTTCTGTTTGCAAATTCAGGGGCTCTGGAGCACTTCAATAAATAAACACCTATTTATTGAGCTCCTACTGTGTGCACGGCACTGTGAGGGACACAAAGGAGCACAGATTTGAAAAAACCACAGATCAGAATTTATCCATGCAAATGAGTTTGCTCTCTGGGGAGGCTGGATACTCACATATCCAGGGAGGCAGCGGCTATTTGAGGAGCTCCTCCCAGCCCCTTCTCCAAACGATCTTGAATTTTCTCAGTGCGGATGGATGGTGTTTTAAAATTAAAAATAGCTAATAGTCCTTTGGGGCTCATTCATCCTTTGCCTACTATGAACCAGGCATTGTTCTTGTTGCTGGGGGATGAGACTCTCCTGGGAGGGTTCATGCTTTGGTAGGGGTGGTCAGAAGGTTCGGCAGCCCAGTGACCAGCTGGTTATCCTTCTAACAGCCCCCTGGCCCACTGGCTCTGGGAATGATCCCTGCCGTCAGAGAGCACAGCTCGGGCCTGGTGTAAGGTGCCCAGGGGTTAAGTACAATGACAGGCAGCCTGGAGGTGCTGGGGGAGCAAAGAGGAGAGAGCCCTCACCACACAGGGAGGGATGGGAAATCAGCCAGGCTGTCCTGGAAAGGATAGTAATTCCAGTGTTTACTGGGCACTCTTTATGCAGTAGGTCGGGTGCTAAGCACTTTACACGGATTAATTGTCTTGCTTTATCATCACAGCCTTTCCAGGGATATGATAGGACTCCCTGTCCACAGTTCACACATGATGAAACTGAGGCACAGACAGTTTAAGTAACTTGTCCAAGATCACACAGCAGGCAACCAGATTCAAACCCACTTGATCTGATCTCTGAGTTGACCTGTTTAACCTCCACACTGTGCTGCTTCTGGGGAGAAGGGGAGGAGGCAGATGGCTAATAAACCACCACCAAGTTTTAATGAGACTAGTTTTCTTGGCTCTGAAGACACTTCCTAATGAGGATTCACGAGCCGTGGCAGTGCCACCAGGCGCAGAGCGTGGCCTACTGAGGGGGAGCAGCATCTAGAGTCTTGGAGGAACTCGGGCTTTGGGTGGCCCCACCCGGCTCTCCTCGTTCCTGCTGAGTGACCTTAGGCACTAACCTCTGGGCGTTGGTTCCCTCATCTATAAAATGGAGCTATTGACACCAATTTGGCAGTGTTCTTATGAGGACTAAAAGGATCATTTACGGAGAGCGTGTTAGCAGAGTAACCACTCAACAACTATCAATCCTCCTTTCTCTTCTTGAAGAGATTATTCAGAAGGACAACACTCAGGCTTAGGTTGGTGGGATTAGAGTCGTCATAGTCCCTGCCATCATGGGCCTATTAAAAAATGCAGAAGATGAATGGCCTGGTCAGAAGTTGGCACAAGAGCCAGAGGAACTGCCCACATTCAGTCCTGAAGAAAGGACTGAAGTGGAAGGGAAAAGGCCCATGGTTGTAAATTTTGCTGCCGTGCGTGGATATGTCTGCTCTCTGGCCCCCATGGAATCATTTGCTGTCTCCACTCCAGCATAATCAATAGTGATGCTACCCATCCTCGTTGACCCCTTTACGGGGCAGGACGTGTTCACAGTGATGTCACTGTCTCACCGCTGTTCTCCACTGTGTGCTGTGCAGAGACGATCGCCCCATTTTCCACCAGGGAAACTGAGAACGGGAGTGAGTGCCATGTAACTAACAAGTAGAGTGAGAACTGGAAACCAAGTGTCTTCTGAGTTCCCCCCAAAGCACGCCACGAGACAAGTCCTTGGGTGCAGATGGTTTATTTGACAGGTGGTCCTAGTGAGGGGACGGAGAAAGTGAAACAGGAAGAGAGGAAAGACCATACAGCGTACATTAATGAGTAGGTCACGGATTGGGCAACTGAGGCTCCATCTCCCTGGGGGCCTCTGAGAAACCATGTGGAACATGCCTCAGACTTGTGCCCTTCTCTACTACCCAGGACAGGTGGCTGGAGCATGAATCCATCAACTCCTGTCCCCTGGGGTTTGCAGGTTGCCCCTGGGAGTGTTACTTCCAGGGCTTTTGTTAATTTCTGGCAGGAATGAGCTCTGGTCTGGCAGGAATCTCTCAGACAGGTAAGAAAAGAGAGGAGGGAGGTGCTGAAGGTGAGTCTTGCTTTCTCAAGCCTCCTCAGATGAGTATCTACCTTGTGGAGTTGTGAGAATCAAATGAGATGATACTAAAAAGCAGTTTGAACATTCCTGGTGCATTTCAGTTGGACTCGTATGAAATTGCCAATATTCAACCGTTTCTGGCCCACAGAAATGAAAATTTTCACACAGTTCAAACTATAAACTATATAAGCGCCAATATATATTAACACTTGCTATTATCAGTTATAATATTGTTTTTCACATTTCCTACACACAAAGAGAGGCAGTTGAGGAGCGCTAACTTTCCGCAAGTCGTAGAATTGGGGTCGCTGGTGTTTTTCTCTCCTTCCAGGTGCAGGAAGGCCCCACAGCCTGGGTGAGTCAGCAAGGGTCCCACTCCGAAGGACTGACTCAGGGTCCTGCCCACCCCTCTCATGACTGGCCTGCTTCATGCCTCATTCTGGGTGGGGTGCGGAACGCTCTGCTCAGCCAGAGTCCAAATGCCACGTCCTGCTGAGCTCAGGAGGAATTTCACAGCCTCTGTATAAACGCAGCCTGTGGAGGGACCTGACGCCCAGTCTCTCCCGGAGGGTTGCTTCACCTCCCACTGCTGGCTCCTCTAGGCTCTCGGGGAGGGGGGAGATGTGGCAGCCATCACTACGCTCACGCTGGTCTGTGTGGCTCCCTGTCCACGAGTCCTGGATGTTGACACATCTGATTCGGGCTGTTTTCTCGGCCTGGGAAGGGACAGACGTGGCCTGAGACCCTGAGCACACATTGAGGAAGTGCTGGTGGCTTTTTGCCTCCTGCTTTCCTGCTTCTCTAAAGAACAAACCCGGTCAGCACACACCGTAAACAAAGTCAAAAGACAAATGACACACCAGGGGAAATGTTTGCAATCTGTCTCACAGCTAAAAGGTTGACATTTTATAAAGAGCTCTTTGAAATTGAGAAGAAAAAAGAGCAAAAACCTAATAGAAAAATGGGTCAATGACATGAGCAGACGGTTCATAGAAAAAAGAAAGGCAAATGGCTCTTAAACATGTGAAACTGGGTTCAGTCTTGTAAACAATAGAGAGGTGCGTATTAAAACTTCACTGAACTATCACGTCTCCTTATGAAATGGGCAAAAGTCCCAAAGTTTGACAATCCCCTTTGAGGGGAGCTGCACTGGCCCCCACATTACTGTGGGTGTGCAAATGGAGGGAATTTGACAAAATCCAACCAAGTGGCATTGCAATTACCCTTTGTCTGGGCAATCTCATTCAGGAAACTACCCTGAACATACTGCTGGATACATGAGTCCGTGGCTATTCATTGTGGCCTCATTTGTCAAAAATAGGAAGAACCCAATGCCCATCAGTGGGGGACTGGTGAAATAAACTCTGGTACATCCACATCATGAGGACCAGGCAGGCCTGAAAAAGAGTGAGGAAAATCTCTATGAACACATATATAGTGATTTCTAGGATATGTTAAGTGAAAAAAGCAAGATGCCAAATAGAGTGTAAAGTGCAAATTTTTGTGTGAGAAAGAAATGAAAATAGTAATTAGATATAGACATATTTGCTTAGTTTACAAAACAGAAACTACAGAAAATAATTACATATTTGGCGGGGAGGGGCTGCTGCTGAACACGGTGGAGAAGGTGAAGACAATAGTGAGACTTTTCTGATTACACCATTTTGTATAGTTATAATTTTTGAACTATGTAAATGTTTTACGTGTTTTAAAGTAAAATTAAATAAAAGGAAAAAAGCAAACCCCAAAACTAAACATAAGCAGGAGCAAATAAGCATAACTCCATGTTAAATTGATAATATTACTTCATAGAGAAACAAATTATTTCAAACAACTTAGCATTTTTAACTTAGCATTCTGACTAGAGTGAAATATATTTTAAGGAGAGAAACAACTGCAAGGAAATTTTAAATTTCACTCTGTAGGTTTGTTGCTTGAAGTAATATCAGTATTGTAATTTTGAAACTATTTTATTTTTGTAGAATAAAGTAAATGAGAAAATACACTAATTGTGTTAGGAACCAAGATTTTCCTTATAAGGGAAAAGGGATACAAATATAAAATAAAAGAAATTTAGAAAATAAAACTCACACTATTAAATTTTCCTTAAAAATTGTAATATGGATGCATGGTCTTAAAAGTTTACTTCCTGTCTCTGTCCTCTGAAAGGTACTTAAAGCAGTGACACCCCGGTAGCAATGAGCACACCCAGTGCCTCCATCTTGGTCCCTAAGCACCGAGGTGCTGGAGCTTGGCTGAGGCCAGCTATGGAGCAGGAAAAGCACAAGATGAGCCTGGAACGTCTTTTGTGTCAGAACACAAGGAGGATGAAAGATGAATGGAAGTCATCTCAAAAGAACACAGGAGCCAAGCTGAAGGGGCTTCCTCTGAACAAACGTGGCCCAATTTGAGGCACTCCTGTGAATTATGGGTCCTTAGAGATGTCCCCCCAAAATAAATACAGAGAGAGCGAGGAGAGGAGGGAAAGCTCTCTCTCTCCGTTTTTAAACCCAAGAAGGTGTACTTGCATATGTAAAAGGAGTGCTAGAACTAGAAAAGCATTCCACAAGCTCCAGTGTAGTCATTGATTTAGGCAAAGATGGTTAATGGATGTCAAAATCATTAGGTGAAAGGTCACTGGACAACTGCTCAGTGTCAAAGTAGCACTCCACAAAATTACTTATTTCAAAGAGAAAAATATACCTTTATGATGGAAATACCTGGAGGTCGTCACCCCAACCAGAAGCTCAAATAGCAGCACGCAGAGCAAGGTGACCTGGTGGAATGTGCCTTTTGGTGTGATGCAATGTGGAGTCCGCACAAGCACTTATGAGATATTCTTACCAAAATTTGTTTAACCCAAATCTATTCAAGCGTCTAAACCCAACTTCTAGTTTATAAGGAATATGAGGATTGAGGAACAAGTGACATAACATCCACTATCTGGATGCAATCAGACAAGGTGCGACTTTCTACGAAGCCTAGATTCCTCCAAGAGCCAGTGTCATGGGTCTGGCCACGTAATTTGTGGGGCTCAGTGCAAAGGGAAAATGTGGGGTCCCTTGCTCAAAAAGCCAGAGAAAAGGGCTGTTACAGATACTAAAAAATAAAGTTTTTTCCTTGCTTCCATAGTTTCTCTCTCTCCATTGGTCATGATGTTTTTTGTTAGCTATTTAATGCCATTTTAAGTAAAGAGAAATTAAAACTGTACATTATTAGCATGAATTTTACCGTTCATCTTTATATTGTGCAATGCCGCTTTTCAACACAGATATAAAAGCATTTAACTCATATGTGGAATCATCAAATTTACACAGTTTGTATTTCATAGGTCGTACATGCACGTGTAATTGGTTCTTACGGAACAGCAGAAATGCTGCACAAAATGAACACAACTGTTTTTATTTCACTTCTTGATGCACTCTGCCCGCACTCTCTACCTTCGATGTACTTATAAATAAGGAAGCACCGGAAGGAAAAGATTGCTCGAGCTTTACCTCTCCTCATGTGCCATTATTTTCAGGGTAAATCACAAGGAAGCACGTCACTGGGAAGTAAGATGAGGATGGAAGGATATGATAGGGTTCTTTGGTCATGTGTGTTTCTTAGAACCTCTTGCCTTCTCTCTGCATTTGAAGTGAGTTCTAGTTTGAATAGGAAGCCTCTGATTTGAACGAAAAGTGCCCTGCTTACTCCCTTGTGGCTGTAGCACACATCGTAGGTCCACTGGCATTGTGCGCTCATGGGGTATCAGGGATGCTGTACTACACAGATGGGTGGCAAGGAACGGCAGCACACACACATATCGTGCGTTTCTCCTCTGCCCGTGCACATAATCCATTGTCCCATCAGACGTCCCGTACAAGACACAAGGTCAAAGATAAAATTTCAGGGGAAATTAAGAATTTCAAGAGAATGATAATGGGGGTCCTTCTGCATACCATGGGCCCTGTCCAGTTGCAGAAGTCACACATCTGTGGTCACAGGGGAAAAATGTGGAGAGAGTACTAGATTGGAGGGTGGCAACTGATGGCCCATGGAATAAATGCATATTTATATACTAAATGCAGCGAGCATAAACCTAGCTCGCTGCTTTTTTCGTACAGTTGCCAGCTAAGAATGGCTCTCATATTGTTAAATGGCTATTAATCTACGTACCCACCTTGGTTTTGCTTCTTGGCCCACAAAACATAAAATATTTACTATCTGGCCCTTTACAGAAAGAGTTTGCTGACCCCCTCTTCTGGATTAAAAGAGATTAAAGAAAAAAAAAGAGACCGAAGAGCAGAAAAACCAAATGCAATGGCGGGGAACTCTAATTGGATCTTTGTTGGGGAGAGAAAAGAGCTATAAAAGACATTCTTGGGACAATGGAAGGAAATTTGAATATGCATTCAGAGAGTATATACATATTCATTGTACCGTTCTTTCAACTTTTCTGCACATTTGAATTTTTTCATAATAAAAAGGTTGAAAAAAATATACAGGCCTGATGAGTTTCCTTGCCTATTGGGGGTTCAAAATTATTGTTATACAGGTTGGGCTGGAAACACACTGTGAATGCCGGGGCGCGCTGAGCCCCCAGGCCTGGCGTGGGGAGTACCACTGCGCCTCATGAAGTTCCTGGGGTGCAATCGGTGGTGTGTGGCTAAATGTTTAACAACTGGATCTCCAGGAAAAGAAAAAGCCAATTTGTAGCATCTGCCAAACTCTGTGGTATAAGAACTCCTACCTCGGCTCCTTTCAAACTACCAAAGGGATGCCACTAAATTAGAAGTTGGGGAGACATTTGCATAATGAGCTCCCACAAGCCCGTGCGAGTTGGCTACAGCACCTCACTGCAATCCAGCCTGACAAACGCTCGGACCAGTCAAAATGCACGCTGATTCCTTGGGAGTCACTGACCTGGGGTTAGGGTCAGGGTGATGGTTGGAACCTGGACCCCAGGAAACAAGCTAAGACGTGGGGCTAAATGAACCTCTCAGCTGAGCCAGACCCTTCACTGCCAGGAGCCTGGCTTTCGTCTCTACATTCCCGGGGGTTCCGCTGCCTCCCGGCTGAATGCCCCGCCTCCCAGCTGGCTGCTCACCGTTTCCAGACTGCCCACAGCACCACCTTCTTTCCTAACAGCCCCTCCTTCCTCAAGGCCCCCCAGAGCTCTCCATTCTACCACCTGGCATGCGAACTCCTCTGCCTGGCTTTATCTTCCGTGTTTCCCTTCCCTCCCCATGCCAGTCCATGTTCATCCTCCCCTCCACCAGGATGCTCTCCTCACAGCCCCAGAGATACAACGTACTTCTTCTGTCCCCACAAATTCTCACTAACATTTCCCTCACTTGGAATGTCCTACTCTGTCCTCTCTATCTGAATTCTACAAGTCTGTAAATTCACACATTCCAGACATCCCTCCCTGACTGCTCTAGCTCTCGACTGACTTCCTTCTACTTTACTCACCACCTCCACTGCAGTCACCGCCTCTGTTAATTATCACCCCCACCATTAACTCCAGTGCCTTCACCTCCTTCATCGCTTCCACCATCGCTGTTCCATCATCTTCCCTAAAACCACCAACATCACCACCAGCATCACCGTCATCTCCACCTTTACCGTCACTGGTTTCATCTCCCACATCACCTCTACATCACTGGTTCCCTACTCCCACTACCACTTCCACCATCACCTCCACCACCCATGCTCCATTCCCTTCACTATCACTTCCTCCACCACAATTACCATCACCTCCAATTTTACCTCCACTGATCACCTCCATCGCTACTGCTGCATTATCTTCACTACCACTTCCACGATCATCACCTCATCATTATCACCTCTACTTCTGTCTTCTCCACCTTTACTTCCATGGTTTGATCTCAACTATCAACTCCAGCATCACAACCACCACTACTTGTGCCAATATTACTGTCATCATTTCTTTGTCCTCTATCCTTAGCTCCTCCTTCTCATTGTTATCAGATTTTTCTTAACTATCTCTGTGTCCCTACCCCTGACACTGAACATAAAAACTTCTTATCTGACCCTTACCCATAAGTGATATCCATGTACAAATGAACCTCCTTCTATTGAGATAAGGAGACCTGTATGAAGAAAGTAACCTGAGAAATTGCTCAAAGCCCCTGGACAAGGGCATTCACAGCCCTTCTCAGGCACTAGAGGGTGGAAGAGAAGATATGGTAAGGCTTGACATCTCCCCATTCTAAGTCCAGCTTCCCCATCATTATCAGAACCAGGGTCACCCGGGCTTGAGGCCAGGGATGCAGGAAGCAGGAGCAGTGCCAGGCGGGGTTGGCTGAGTGGTCAGTCCGGGCCAAGCCCTTGGTCTGTGCTGTCTGCGAGGCGGGCTGGGAAAGCACACTGGTGCGACAAGACTGCAACCTCAAGCGGTCAGGCGTAGGTCCCAAACATCCCCCGCTCCCCTTAATAATCACTGTGACTCTCCACCCCTGAAATTATCAAAACCCTCCCTGAACCTATTTTTGTTTGCTTCCCTACCGTCTCTAGGGTGGATTAATTCCAGATGTTCGCAGTTTCCAGGGTAAAGTACACTTCCCATTATTTCTCCCAAAGCATCCTTTTCTAAGTTTGTTGGGGGTACTCCCTGCTTCCAGCATTTTGAAGCCCTGAACCTTCTCCATATTCTTCATGACATCATGTTCTGAGCACTTTCATCTTCTCAATTCTCTTGAGAATGAACAAGAGAAATATTTAAATCTATTTTCAGTGTAGGTCCCTCCGTGCCCTGATGGGCGTCATCCCTTTTCCCTGAGCCTCTCCTTGTGTACTAATGCCTTTATCCCTGGGGAGCCGGAGATGAATTGGACAAGGCTCCACATTATGAAGCCCATGCTGTCAGTTACTCATCCGATTCCTATAGATGTGCCTTCAGGGTAAAATTCAAAAGAGGAGCCTGGCGTGAGTCTCCTTCAGACCTGGCCTTCTCTCTCTCCATCCTGCTTCCCTCCCTCAGCCCCCTGCTGCCTGCTGGCCTCTCACAGCTCTGTGCCTTTGCACGGGGGGCCTTCTCCTTCTGGAATGCCCTTCCTTTTCTTCTTCTGGCCAAGACCCAGCTCACGTACTGGATCCCTACAAGACTTCCCTGATACCCCGGGGTGGGCTAGGTGCCCTCCTCTGGACTCCCAAAGCCCCCTGTACTCCTTCAATCTGAGTATTTAACGTACTTCACCATAACTGTCAATTTAGGTCCCCCCATCAGGCTACATCATCTCCCTCTAAACTGAGGTCTCCACAAGTGGAGGGGCCGCAGCCTCATCTCTGACTCGAAATAGCTCATATTCCTGGTTTGAGATGTCTCGTCCTTGAATCCTGTTTTTGACCTCTAAACCTTATCAGGACAGCCCGTGAAAGAAAGCCTTGTGGATGAGAGAATTCAGTGCTTCTACAGAAAGCAACTGGCATTCTAAAATGCACAGAGAAGGAAGACACAGGAGGCCTGGATGGATCAGGAAGTGGTGCAGCGAGCCGGGGTGGGGGTCAGCCTAGTACACTGGCTGGGGAGCCCCCGCCGCCTTTCTGCGGGGGCTTCCAGGTTCCTGCGCTTGCTCAGATCCACTTCCTACTTTTGAAAAGACAACTGCTCCTCTACGATGACCTGTAGTCTCGCCAGCTCAGCCAGATAGCTTCATTTCTTAGCAGCTTCTTCTCTGGAGCCCCAGCTCACATCTTTCCTGGACTTTCAAGGTGGAATTTTTAAATAGTCTTGTGGCTTCCTGTGAACTATTTACTTTTCAAGCAGGAAAAATTTCTATTTATTTCTATTTTTTCCTGACAATATTTTTCTGGAGTTCCTTTTACTAAAAATGACAGATTTCTTGGGTTCTCCCCCTATCACCAGGAGGGAGAGTCTAATCAAGTGTGCGTGTTGAGGTAGGCGGTTTACCCAAATACTTCCTGTGTGAGACCCAGGTCGCAAATTAGGACCAAGCCCCTTGTGTGTCCTTTCCCTGTGGATTCTGACGCTACAGCCCCTGCCCTAGGAAATGCTTGTTTAGCTCCTTGTCAAACATCTCTCCCATTTGGTTTGGGTGAGGTTATTTCTGCTCTCAGAAAAGATGTCATGTTGGGCATGCACGACCAGCGTGGGTAGACGCAGCGCTCCCGGTCTAGAGGTTTCCAGAACCCCCATCCCACACAGTCCTTCCCTGGCAGCGTGTGTGGGAGGAGAAGAGCTCAGATGCTTGGATGGGCAGCAGGGTGGCTGAAGGTCCAGCTCTCTGGAAGCGGAAGCTGCTCCACTGTGGTTTGGGACCAGCGGACTAGAGCCCCCGTGTTCAAGAATCTCCTTGAATAACGGGCGCCCACTCACGACACAAACAAAGGAGAAGTTTCCCCTCGAAGACCTCACTTCTCCTGGCTTCTCTGGCAGAACCTTTTTCCCTCCCTGTCTTCTCCCACAGAGTATATACACTCCGTTTCAGCACACAAAGGGGCAATTTCAGGGCACAGTTGGTGGACCCTTGGTCACAAACTCAAATACAGCTTGACATGGCTCACTTGCTTAGCTCAGGTTGGGACCGCCCACCTCCAGGTTCACCACATAATAATGACCATCCAGGGACCACCTGCTTTCATCCCCCTTTTGTCATCAGTGTGAAGCCTTCTGCAAAGTCTTTTCTGGTACCTGGTGTCCTCTCAAACCTAAGGCTAAAGTCATCTTAGAAAGTAACATTTCTATTTTATCTGGATTAAAGTATGCTCGGTGTTATGAATAAATCTGCTATAGATATTCTTGTTCACGTCTTTTTGGTGAATGTTGGTACTCCTCTCTGTTGGTTATATACCTAAAGGTGGAACTGCTGCGTCATGGGTGCTATTTACCTTTAGTAGATTCTACCAAACGTTTTTCCAAAGAAGCTGAACCAAGTTACCCTCCCACTGACAGTGCGTGAAAGTTCCAGTTGCTCCACATCCCTGCCAACACTTGGTATTGTCAGTCTTTTTAATTTCACTCTTTCTCATGGGTCTGTAGTGATGTCTCATCATGGTTTTAATTTACATTTCTCTGACGAGTTATGATGTTAGGTATTTTTTCACAGGCTTTGTAGCCATTTTGGAAATATTTTTAAAGGTCCCCTTCAACTATTTTGTTATTTTTTAACCAAGTTATTTCTCTCGTTATTCTGACTTATGGAGTTTTAAAAATGAACATTCTGAATAAGACTACTTTGTCAGATATGTGTGTTGCCAACATCTCCCAGTCTTGGGCTTATGTATTCATTTTCTTAGTGATGTCTTTTGATGAGCAGGTTATTAACTTTAATTAAGTCCACTTTCTTTTTTTAATGGTTAATGGCTTTTGTGTCCTATTTAATACATTCTTGCTCTTCCCAAGGTTGTGAAGATATTATCCTGTGTTTTCTTGTGGAAGATTATTTTACTGTCCTATTTCAGGCCTATGATCCACTTTGAATTAATTTTTGTATGAAGTACAAGGTAGGGGTAAAAGTTAATTTTCTCCCAAATAGATATCCAATTGCTCCCATATGATTTATTGCAAGACAATTTTATCCCATTGAATATCAGTGGAGCTTTTGTTGTAAATCATAGTGACTTTATTCATAATAGCCCCAACTGAAAGCAACCCAAATGTCCATGAATGGATAAGCAGATTGTGGTACATGCAGACACTGGAATACTACTCAGCCATAAGAAGAATGAACTACGGCCATGAACAATGACATGAGTGAATCTCAAAAACACTCTGTTGGGGAAAGGAAGGCGGAGACAAAAGAATACGTACCGTTCGGTTCCTTTTTTTTTTTTTTTTTTAAGATTTTATTATTTCCTTTTTCTCCCCAAAGCCCCCCGGTACATAGTTGTGTATTCTTCGTTGTGGGTTCTTCTAGTTGTGGCATGTGGGACGCTGCCTCAGCGTGGTCTGATGAGCAGTGCCATGTCCGCGCCCAGGATACGAACCAACGAAACACTGGGCCGCCTGCAGCGGAGCGCGCGAACTTAACCACTCGGCCATGGGGCCAGCCCCCCGTTCGGTTCCATTTATATGAGGCAAAACTAACGTTTGTTGATAGAAGTCAGAAGAGTGAGTCACTGTTGCGGGGAGGGTATTGAAGGGCCCAGGGGTTTGCGAGGCACTGCTTCTGTGCTCAGCACAATGAGCTATAAAGGGGAAAAGAGGGATGTGGCACCAGTTAGGAGGCTGTGAAAATGCAGAGACACTCACCTGTTTACCTCCAAGCTGGGTTACTCCCCTCCCTGCTCTGAGCTGTCACAGGGCAATCGGGCCCTGCCAGGACCAGATCAGGGCGTTGGTTACTTTCTGTAGGATCCCAGAATGTGTAAACTCCTAGAGGCCTAAGTCATTAGCCCTAGAAACAATCTTAGGACTCATTGGGCTGAGCCATCTCAATCTCATTTTGTCCACGAGACAACTAGAGCTAACAAGAAAGGGGACTGCAAAAATGAAAGCTCGGGTTAACACCTTTATCCCCAAGAGCTAAAAGAATACTGTCATCATCTTTATCGTCTTTGTCATCATGGCTGCTAAGCTTTTGCAGACTTCGCACATGCCAAGCACTGTGCTAAGGCTTATCTAATTAATTCTCCCCCAAATCCGCTGGGGGGTGGGGCAGGTGCTCGAGTTAGCCCACGGTACAGGTGAAGAGTCTGGAGCTTGGGGAGGATAGGTCACATAGCCACATGTGCCTGACTCAGGGCTGCCAAAGTCTTCACCATGCGCCACTTGGCCCCTCCAGTGCAGCCACTTCTCAAACTCTCGGTTGCTGAAGACCTTAATGCTCACATGTCTTTGAGTGGTCCTGGCCTTCTGTTCCAGGAGAGTCTGGAGCACATGGCATCCTCCTGGGTCCTCCTATCTGCTCTAGTCCCTGAGGCCGCATTCACGTGCCTCCAGGGGCCCAGGTGTGTGTGGGGGGTCTCACCTGGGGCTTGTTCCCTTGTGCTCCCATCCCATCTTCTCTATCTTTTTGGGTTTCTGTCCTCTGTGTGGCATTGGGCCAGTCCCCTCTGGGCTTCGCTGGTGGAGCCCAGCCTTGAAGAGTGGTGTGAGGCTGTGTTTGGTAGGGACCTGTGAAAGGCTCATGAGCCAATGTGAAAGATGAGTCACCTTCGCACCAACCCCTGAGCCCCAGGACTCATGTCCCAGATTTTCCCGATCTTTCCCTATTGGGTGGAGACCTTACAGATAGAGGTGACATGTTAAGAAGAAACCCTAAACTAACTTGAGATTCCTTTTCCGCCCTGCAGACCAGGAGGCTGTGTTTGTATGTGCGTGTGTGTGCACATATCCATTCACAGGGTCAGAGCCACCAGGCTTCAGGATTAGGGCCGACTTTAACCATAGAGGCAGATCTGTGCAATGAGATTTAAGAGGGGACTGGGGATTTATTTTCCTCTTGACTCACTTGGCCCACTGCCTCGTCTCTCCTTCCCCGGGGAGCCATGGCTCTGTGTGATGACGGGCCTCTGTTGAGAGTCCTCGCCCTCCCCTGGATCCCAGTCCAGCTGCCCGCAGCCGTGCTGAAACTCCAGGAGACAGAATCCAACGGGGTCTCCAGCCAAGTACTGGGGGATATTATGCCCACAGGGACGTCTGCCATGGGCAAGGAAGAGCTGGGCTGGACAACCCAGAAATCAGAGACTTCTGCCACCCTGCTCCCGGAAACCCAGGCCAGAAGCAACCCTCAGCAGCCTGCTGGCTACCGACTTTCCCTGGGGAGGAGAAGACGAAGAGGGAGAGAAAACAGAGGCATGAGGAGGAAGAAGCAGGAGGAAACAAGAAGGAGGAGGAGCCCCCTTCACTGTCTCAACTGTATGCCCATGCTGCCCTTCTGGACCCCTCTCTGAGGAAAATGCTGGAATGGGGGACCAACAGATACTTCATCCCTGGAGAAGTGCTTGTGACTTTAGGGGCTGCTTTCAGAAAGAGTCCCAGGGGTGTCTGTTTTTAAATATAATCATGGAGTTGGCTTGAAATATTTTTAAAGTGTATTGAGGTCAAAAGTTGGGTCCTGTACACTCATAATTATGGGACATTGATTTGTGCATTTATTTGCATATCCAGCAAATTGATGGAGCCCCAGCTGGGCGAGACCTGACATAGCAGGGGACAGGACAGTCATGGTCCCTGCCCTCTGGTCCCCGGTGGTTTCAGGGGAGGATTTCCAGCAGAGCTAGGCATGAATGGCTGGCACTCAGGGATCGGGGAGTGATGAGCCCAGAGGAAGGAGCAGACAGGAGAGGGGACTCCCCTAGATCAGGGGGCAGTGGATAGCTGGTGGCCCACCACCTGTTTTGTAATTAACAGCTCATTCCTTAGGTCTGGTCTGTGGCAGCTTTCTCGCTACAATGGTAGAGTTAGGTAGTAGTCATAGAGATCGTATGGCCTGCAAAGCCTAAAATATTTACTGTTTGGCCCTTTACAGAAACAGTGTGCCAACCTGGGCTGTAAGCTACTTGAGGACAGGACTCGATCCCTTGTTTTGGAGCCCAGAAGTCCTTGGCACAGTGCCTGCTATGTTCTAGTTGCTCCATAAATTGTGCTGTGCGAACAAGTGGGGACAGGATGCACTAAAGGTGGATAGAACAGAGAGGACCCTGAAGATTTGATGAAGGAAAAAAGAAGGGAGTGGGGAGGGAAGAGGGGCATGCAGTCGACTCTTATTATTTGCAGATCACATTTCTGCGAATTTGCCTTCTTGCGAAATTTATTTGCCATCCAAAATCAGTGTTGTGGCACAGTCGCTCACAGACATGTGCAGAGCAGTGACAACTTTGAGTGGCCAAACGTGCATGTTCCCTCTGAGGTCGAACGAGGAGATGCTCTGTGTCCTTGTTTCGGCTCTCATGCTATAAACAAGCGTCTTTTTGGTGGTCTACTTTGGGCCACGTTTTTCACAGACTGTGCTCTTTGTTGGTGATTTTTCGCTGTTTAGAACGGACCCCTTTCTAAAGGATCCAGCATGTGCTGAATGCTGTCTAGTGCTCTTTAGCACAAGAAGGATGTGACGTGCCTTGTAGAGAGAATCCGTGCGTTAGACAAACGTTGTTCAGGCGTGAGTTGTAGAGCTGTGGACCCTGAGTGCGATGCTCATGAATCAACGATGTCCGCTCCATAGGATGTCTTTAAACAGAAGCACCCATCAAACAAGGCATTGCACATTGATGAAAATGTAACCAGAGGCGCACAGGAACCTAACCTTCTATTTCCCCTAGTAGCACTGGTTTCATGTCCTCTAATTAGGATTTTGCTAATTCAGTGTTGGCCATGACTTTGTATGACATAGCTACTGTGAACAATGAGAATTCACTGCAGATCAAGTAAGTGGTGAGAAATAGACGAAGTCTGTTAGAACCAGCCAGGAGAAGAGACGGGCAGTGTGGAATAAAGAGGATGGAGGATGGAGAGTGGGACGTGGCAAGGAGTCGGGATTCTTCGGGCTGACTCAGGGCCAGCAGCCGTGAGGCTCTGGGATGTCAGTGCTTTTGGCCAGAGGCCACAGCAAGGACCAGGGACCCACACAGAGAAGGACCCCAGCCCCACAGAGATGCAAGAGGAGATAAGAAATGGTGGCCCGGCTGGCATGCGAGGTGGCACAGAGGGGCAAGCACAGCTGGAAGGTGATTCTTGGACCAGGAGAGCACCCCAAGATGCAGTGGGGAGCTGGGCCTTGGGGATGAGAAGCCAGCCCTCCCTCCATGGCGTGGGAGACAGAGTGGCCAGCCCCTGAGAGCCGACACCAGGCTTCTCAGACCTCAGGCTCCAGCACTTGTAAAGGCATCCGCCCCCAGCGCGTGCCCCAAGCTGCCCTCAGAGCAGAGGAGGGCTGTGCTGGGCACCAGGCCTGCCCCACGGGCCAGCTCGCCATGGGCAAGGTCAGAGGCGCAGTCGCCTTAGTCCAGCAGGGAGAGGGGGGCAGAACGCCAGGCCAAGGCTGGGGGCTGCAGGGGGTGTCTGCCCTCTCCCCTCCATCCCTGGGAGGGCCAGTGGAGAGGGAACCGTAAAGACGCCTCCGCTCAGAAACGGTCCCCTCGAGGAAGACGGGCTGTGATTTAGAACATTAAATTCTCACTGTTGATCTGAAAGTCACCGGGCCGAAAACTGCTCCCCACCCCGACCCCAGGCACACCTCGTCATGTCAACATTCTATTTGCACACAAATAACCTTTTATTTGTTTTTTGAAAAAAAAAAATGATGAAGTCATAGTTTTCAAACTGGAAAGTGCCTCAAGGAGTCCAGGTCCTTACCTTGGAGCAAGTAAAATATGATCAGCATCCCCACGTTATAGATTAGGAACCGGGCACTGAGGCCGGAAGCTTATGGATAAGGAGGGGCAGAGGTCTCCTCTTCCTGATAGAGTGTCTCCTGCCGGGCTGGCTCGGTTCCCCTTTCTCCTCCTCTCCCCCTGGTTTGGGGACTTGACTTTCTCTGTTCACCCCTGTTTCCCCATAGCCTCCGTGTAAGGCTGCGAGTGGGTCCGTTTCCTTCTGCTCCTGCTAGCTTGGCCTCCCCGTGCTCCTCCCGGCTCTCCGCTCCCAGGCCCTGACTCTCACTCGCTCTCTGTCCGTGGCTGTTCTCTGCGGCCCCAGAGGGAGCTGGTGGCGGGGAGCTTAGACACGGGTGGGCATAGAGCAGGGTTCTGTGGCTCCTCGGAAACAAGCCTCGCTCTGTGCGCCGAGCTGCTGAGGCCAGCTGCTGGGGGAACGCGAAGCAAAGAAAATCTGGTTTAAAAACCCCAGATGGAGGCGGCCAACATAAATACACCCAGCCGAGGGAACGGAGGGCTGGAAGATTCCAGAAGCAGCGGCCTCCCTCCACCACCAAGGTCTGAGCAAGGGGCTGGGGCGGGCGGGGGAAGGAAAGTGGCAGGGTATTCTATGCTTGCTGCCTCCTGAGCCCGACCTGCTGTCCTGGGGACAGGCCCTCATGGGTGGGGGGTAAGGAGGATTGAACCAGCAACTCAAGCTTGGGTTGGAAGCCTACAGTCCCACACCAGGCTGCCAGGGAAGGGGTACATGACATGCCAGGCTTTGTCCCAAGTGACAACCAGCAAAGAGACCCTGTCCTTCTGCTTAATGTCCCACTCCCGCCAGTTCCAGGCCTCTACCCTACTCACTCTTGAGTCACGTGGCCCTTCTGTCAACACTGGCTGTGCAGCGGGGCTGGGGGAACCTGGGTCCTTCCTTTATTGCCATTCTGTGACTCTGACCTGGGCGTCATGGAAATGTACGCTCTGAAAGCACAGGCCATGGGCTCCCAGCGCGGGCTGTTTCCCCAGGGTGGGCCCCGGTGAGTCAGGGGGTGACACGTCCCAGGAGAGAGTCACCCTGGCGGGTCGCAGGCGTGAACAGTAGGGCATTTTGCTGTGCCTCGCTCCTAGCCCTCTCTCAGCAGCACAGGGAGAGAGAGGAGAGCAGAACTGGCTGCTGACGGAGCTGGCACGGCCGAGGACCACGCGGGGCTGGAGCAGGTCTGAGGGCCTGGTCAGGCAAATGCCTCTGAGGCCCGGTCACGAGGCAGAAGCTCTGGGGGCTGCAAACAGTGGCTCCCCCCTTGAGTGCTGGAACCAGACATGTGCTGGTTGAATGCCAGGGCAGACACACGGGCAGGCCCAGAGCGGGCAGGCCCATGGGGTAGGAGGCTCCATGGGCAACCTCACCATACATCTGAGGCCTCCTGGCTAAGACTAGAGGGTCCCCCCTGAATTTCTGGAGGGCTGGCCTAGAGGAGAGTGACGCTGCTCTGTACGGCCCCCACAGGGAACTGGAGTAATGGAGCAAAGAACCAAGAGTTGCACTCAAAATAAGGAAGAACTTGATAGTAATTGTGAAATCTCCCTTTTTAGATTTTAGAAGATAATGGCTTATCTTCCACTAAATGTGTTGAAACCAGAGGCATGGTAACCACTATGGAGGGATGTCTCGAGGACCGTCGCGGGATGGAGGGCTGGAATAGATCCTCTTTAAGGTCTCGCCCTATCCTGAGAGTCTTTAAGTCCTAGTAATTGTGTCAGTGACGTGCTCATTGGGAAGTGTGTGAATCTCCCTGAGCCTCAGTTTCCCCATCTGAAAAACTGCACTTGACGAGGTTGCATCGTAGCGGGGACCAAATGAGATTTGACACCCTCAAGGTTCCGCTGACACATAACATATCATTAGCAGAGGTTCTCAGCGGGTATGTGTGGCTATTAAATTATCAAAGTCAGTAGCTGAAGATACCAATGGCAAACCCTAGTATCTCTCGGAGGCCCATAGGTCTGTAGGGTCAAGCTTTGCTTCCCTATGTCAACAGACTCAACACACACACAGACACACACACACACCCCCCTCCTCCCTTCTCGAAAAGCCTCTCAGTTTATTTAGGGAGCATATCTGCTTCCTCCATCTGGCTAACTTTTACGTTTTTTTGAAAGACTGAACTCAAAGACCATGATTTCTAAGTTCTTTATGACCTGCTTGCTCTTTTTGGGCCAGACTCGGTGCCCTGTCTTGCCCAAGCTAGTAGGCCCTGCAGCTCTTCTGTCATGGTCTGTTTTCTGCTTGTCTTTCCCCCCAGGCTGAGCTCCTGCAGGGCAGGGGTGGTGGTTAGAGCATCATCGGGTGGGGGGAGAGCTGGGTGGTCAAGAACATGCACTCAGGAATGGAACTCACCTGGTTAGAGTCCTGGGCTGCTCTTGACTGACCACAGGAGCTTGGCCTCCCAGAGTCTCAGTTTTCTCATCCGTGAAGTGGGGATAATAAAGTGAGAATCACTCTCAGAGTTGTTGGGAGGATTAAAGAAAGAATGCGTGTGGGTGCTTAGCACAGGGCCAGGGACCCCGGCGAGGGCCAGTGGATTTGGCCTTTGTGACTGTGATGATGGGCAGAGGGAGCTTAGTGTGTGGGTGACTGAACAGGTGGAGAAAAGACGGAGTAAATAGACGTTTGCCTGTCTCCTGGCTGTTGGAGCCGGACTCTTCCTGCAATGGGAAGCGCGCTGAGCGGGTCAAGAAGCAAGACCATCCCCTCAAGGGCAGGGAGCCGAAGGGCTGAGGCTTGATCCTTGGGTCCCACCAGAGCTGCTCTGGACCCTTCAGAGGAGACCCAGAGGTCTTCCTGGTTGGGGAACTGTGCAAGGCCCCTGGTGCCACCGCCTGGGCCCCCTCGGCCGTTGCACCAGCCTCACTCCCAGGCTGACTGTTGCTTCTGGAATTTGTTTAAGCAAAGTGGCAGAAGCAGCACGAGCCCTGGAGCTGCACGTTGTCCGGCTGCGGCTGCGCAAGCAGACACTCAACAAAGCAGCCCATTGAAGGCCGGGGCTGCCGAGTCCCATAAACAGCCTGCGGAAGCGACACCCCGTCCCACATTTACCAAAGTGCGCCCAGGGCTCTATTTAAAGCCCCGCCCCTGGAATAAGCACAGGTGGGTTTCTTTCTGATTGTCCACGTGGCCCTCTGGGACTCTCTCTGGAGAGTGACTCCACTTCCTTGTTGACCCCAAATGACCCTCCACCCATCCTCAGCCATTTTAGTCTCTCCTGGGTCTTTTCATTAAAACAAACAAGCTAGTCTATAAGGTTTTTTTTCTCCTTTCTGAAACATGGTTCAGCCAGCTCCCTCTTAGAGGGCTGAGCTTGGGCCAAACATGGATGTTTAAAATTTAATTGTTTGAATGTCACCAAGCAGCACAGCCACTGGGTTTTTGGGGGGAGGGCCGGGGGAGGTGCAGGTGTGAAATGCAGGCCACCTGCAAACCTAGAGCCCATGATGATTGCTCTCTGCCTGGGCAGAAAGAACTTTAGAAAGTGCAAACCAGAGCATAAATGATCCCTGGGCCCAAACTACCCCCTCCCATCCCGCCACTCATGGGGGAGGAACTGACGATGGCGGGGGCCGTACCCGGGGCCAGGCTCTGAGCCTGGCGTGTGTGTGTTATGCACCCATCCTGGGTGGCACTACAGCGAGAGATCGAGTGGGCTCTGGGGTCAGGCAGATGGGATTGGAATCCTGGCTCTGCCAGAAAGTCTTCTGACGTGTCTGTACCTCAGTTTCCTCACCGGTAAGAGGACAACAAAATAGCTAGCTCCTAGGGCTGTGGTGAGGATGAAATAAGGTGATGTTTGCGGAGCTGTGAGGACAGTGGTGGGTCACGGCAAATAATCCATTCTTATGGTTCCCATATCAGAGAGGAGGAATAAGGCTTGCAGAGGCCACACAACTTGCCCAAGGTCGCACAGCCAGTTGGTGGTGGAAACGGGATTCAAGCCAGTGGGCTTGCCCTGACCCTACACTGCCAAGTGGAAGAAGGGGACTCCGCTGGGTCTGGAGCTGAGGGGCGGAGGGGCTCCCTGCCCCGATATGTAAAACAATATGAAAGCCACACCAACCCAGTAAAAGTGTAAGGGTGTCCAACAAAATTCTGATTTTTCCCCATGATGAGGACTTTGATGCTTTTCTTAGAAATATCAAAATTCCAACTTATTTCAAAAGATTTTGCGTGCGTGCATCTGCCATGCTGGTGCGCCAAGAGGCTGAGCTGGGCAAGGGGACAATACAGTCCCTGCCCTCGGGGAACTTAGTCTAGTGGGGACACAGGAACTCAGCACCCAGCGGATGGTGGTACATGGTGTACAGAAGCTTATGGATGAGGCACTGGGGAGCACAGGGTTTTGGGGGCTCACACAGCTTCAGGGAAGTCACTCTGGAGACAGAGGCGACGTTTGAACCAGTTCCTCCCATCATCCAGGTTCCTCAAGGCTCATGCATTTGGCAAGCAAGTCTTGGCAGCCCTTGCAAGGACTGAGGGTTGACAAGGTCAGGGCTACTGGCCTCCGTGGGGGTCCTGGAGGAACACAAGGCCTGGGTTGATGCTGGTGGTCCTGGCCCAGCTTCCTGTGGCCTCCTGGGAAACCAGCGCCCCCTCCAGGAAGCGTTCCCTGAACTCCCCCTGCAGCCTCCGCCTATAACACAGCTGACCCTCCTTCACGTGCCCATACTTCACTGTAAGCCCCTAGGGCGGGGCTCTTTTCTCACCCATCCCCGTGGTGCCCTGCCTCACCCCACTACTGTGCCCGACATGCTGCCTGCAGGTGAAGATGCTACAGAGATGTCAGCTGAATGGGCCGTCCGTCTTTATTCAGCCCAGAAGCCTTGGCTGGTTCCCTAACAGCTGACGTTTCCCGGGCCCTGGATGTGTGCCCTGAGCTGCTCTATCTCAGTCCTCGTATCTCCCCATGCATGGAGGTGCTGGCGTTATTTCCATTTCACAGATGAAGTAACAGAGGCAGAGAGAGCAGTCAGCCTCTGCCCGAGTCACCACTGCTGTCCTGGGGAGGTCCTGAGCACTAGACCTTTCTTGAGCCATCCTCCATTCCTGCCGGAGGTTCTCTGCCTCCCTTCCCCAGTTCCTCGCAGCATAGGAATGCATTAAAGTCAACCGTCCTTCTTCCTTATGTGGGGTTTTCTGGAGACATGGCATTCAGACAGAGATGAGAATTTTAATGATAAATTTTTGGGGGCAAATGAAATTTTAGTAAGGCCTTGTATCAACCTCCCCAAAGCTGACTTAAACCATCTAAATCGGGCTCCATCCTCCAGGGCTCTTGATGCTGCCGTGCTGGTGCCGCTGTGCCCTCCCGTTTCTCCTCGGGGAGCCGTGTAAGTGCCGGCGGCCGCAGCACGAGGGCTCAGCATGCCCGCCCTGCCCGGCTGGAGGAGAGCAGCCCATTGGCACAGATTTCATCTTGGGCTGGGCTCCTGCTGTCTCGGCCGCGCCTGGCCTCTGGGGATCACGAGATGCAGCTTCAGCTCTTCTTTCTTCAAAACTGGAAGATTTCTGGCAACCTCGGGGAAGGGTTTTCTATTTTGTCTCCTGCTTTTCTTTAATAGCGAATGGATGGAAAATGCAGAAAACCCTGTGCTCAGCAAAACCTCCCCATATAGGAAATAGCTGGAAACCGCGTTCCAAGATGAACACCAGGCCAGGTTAGGTGCTCCTGGGAGCCTCTGGCTTGGTTACGTAATGCCAGGCGAGCTGGTACCCCCTTTACTCTCTGAGCCCCCCACCCCGGGGCTGGTCGGGCCCCTGGGAAGGCACAGGCTTTCTCTGTGATTAACACTTGTCTGTTTAATACTCACTCCTCCCCAAGCCCCTGCTCGCCTGCCCCCAGGCTCCTTTTTCATGGAAAAACAACAGTTTCCATGATGAGCTCAGTGTAGAGTCAGGAAGTGAACCTGTCTGGGCCTTCACTTCCCCGTTGGAGGGGTGCAGATTAAGAGACCTGTGGTTTTCGCTTGGAGCCAACATTCCGTGCCTCTGTGATTTTTCTCATGCAGGAAGCTTCTCCCTCTTCTCAGGTCTGCAGACAGTGACTGAGGGGGGAGGTTTCCAGGCAGGGCCATCAAGCCCCCTCCTAGTTGGCTGTGAGTAATCTCATTCTCTCCCCACCTAGCAACAACACAGACACACACAGGGTATCAAGGAAGCGTGCCTCACGTGGGTTTCCCTCTCTCTTTCATTCATACACCCACCCATCCATCCATCCATCCATCCATTCATCCATTCACTTATTTATTCATTTGTTCCATGACCGTCATTGAGCTCCCACTAGGTCTTGTAGACACAGAGGGGATGGGAGCCCCTCCCTGCCTTTGAACTCACAGAAGGGTGGGGAGGGGCAGCGTGTAGGTCAGACAAGACAATGCTGAGTGAAAGGTACAGGGTGGTGGTCTGGCAGAGGGGCCGTGAGGACAAGAAGTGCCCACAGCATCCTAGACATAGGTCCACCGCCTCAACTCCAGCTCGCTCCCTCTGGACTCAGAGTGTAGACAAACGCCTGTGAGGTGCCCTGAGCCCTTTGGAGATGATCACTCCGATCCGGTGCCCAGGCCGGTTGGCCAAGGTCAGGAAGGACACACAAGTGGCGAAGCTGGAACCAAACCCAGGAGCCATGAATGTTATCAGGCTGATGATTGTTCCTCAGTGACCGCATAGAAAGTCAGCAAGGCTCAGGACTCTAAAACAAGACAGGGCGAGAAAATAAGACTCAGGCCTCCTCGTAGGGTTCCAGAGGCAACACTGTCATCTCCTTCAGCCTCCTCGTGCCGGGGGAGGAAACTGAGGCATAGATTGGTCAAGTCATCTGCCCAGTGGTCCCCAGCCAGGAGGCGGCTGAGCTAGGCGAGCGCCGGGGCCCTCTGACCCCAGGCTGGTCTCTGGCAGACTCCGGTTCAGGAACACTGCAGTGACTGCTTACACCCCCCCTTCCTAGAGCTTTCCCTGGGAGGTCTTCAATCAGACTGCTTGGCTGCAGCAAATGCTGCTGTGCTAGCAGATGGGGGTGAGCTCATGCCCTGAGATGGCGTGGCAGGATTGTGGTGGCAGCCTGGGATCCAGCTCCCATCACATGGATGAAAATAGCTTGCCTGCGGTCTATTGATACCCAATACTCTATCATCAGATTGGGGAAGTCAATTAAAAGTGTCTGGTTTTCCCCCCTGGGGGCCTGGGAATCACAGGGAGGCCAGAGACCAGTGGCCAACAGGCACAGGAGCATACGTCCCCTTTTACAACTCCACCACGGCTGGGCTGCACCTAGCTGGTCCGCAGGCAGCGCCAGGCAGCTCCCGGGGACTGGCACAGACAGATGAGCTCTCCAGTCTGAAGAACGGGCTCAGACTCAGGGTCAGGAACATCTGTTCCTCCTGGAAAATGCACAGGATACAGCTCAGGATGGGAGGGCCCCGGGATCGCCCTAGAACTTCCCGTGGCCACTGGGGCAGAGGCCAGGAGACCAGGCTGGTATGAGTTGGGAGTGAGTGTGGCTGGTTCCAAATGGGACCTGAGGGATACTGGTTAATGTTCAGACCAGGGCAGGGGTATGAGGGCCCAGGGGAGTGCAAACTCACTCCTCTCCCGCCACAGGTGACATGCAGGAGTGAGGACTTTCTTCTCCATTCCTTCCTCTTTTCAGGCCCCTGGGTTCCAGCGTCCCTTGGCTGCCGGGTGACAGCTGTGAGAGTACAGGGGTAATATGCTGGGTCAGCGGTCTTCCAACTCGAGAATCGACATCCGCATCACTTGGGGGGCTTGTTCAAACACAGTGTTGGGCCCCACCCCCCATGTTTCTCACTCATCAGGTCTGGGGTGAGTCCTAAGAACCAAATTCCCACGCGATGCTGCTGCGGCTGGTCTGGGGACCACACATTGAGAGCCACTGTGTAGACAATGACTGGATGAGGTGGGGGCAGCCTCAGCTGACAGAACCAAGGAAGGCCTCCCGGAGGAGGTGACATTGAGCTGGGACCTAAATGACAAGGAAAAGCCTGCCTTGCAAAGGTCTAGGGGCTCCTGAACTCTCCTGTACCCTGGGCACTGGAACATTCTGGTGAAGCCTAGGGGGACTGTCTCAAAAGGTTTTTAAGTGCATAACATAATACACATAGGGTTACACAGGAAAACGATTAAATTGAAATCCAGCTCAATCCACGGAGCCCCTGGTTAAGAACCCCTCGAGAAGCCTCGTTTGAGGAAGAGGTGACAGCCAGTGCAAAGTCCCTGGAGTGGAAATGAACTTGGCAGGTTGGAGGTCAAGACAGGCCAGGGGGCAGAACTGGATGGGTGGAGGGGAGCAAAAGCAGCGGCCTGGGGCCCTGGGGTCAGCTTTAGTGTGTATTCCCGGTGGGCTGGAGGCCCGGGGGGCTCTTAAACGTGGGATGTGGTGATCAGATTCGTATTGTCACTTTGGCTGCTGCGTGGAGACTGGGCTGTCAGGAGGACTACAGGGAGGCAGCAGACCCCCTGAGGATGCAGAGGACCCTGGCTTTGACTCCAGTCGCACAGGGAGAGGAGCCCGCGGAGTGGAGAGGGATTCTGGAGGGTAACTGAGCCAACATCTGTGTGTGGACACAGGGCAGAGGCGAGGGAGAACACGGAGCCGGGTTGGAGCCAAGCGCTGACTCCATTCCTAATTCACAGGGTGACCCCGGATCAGTGGCTTCCCCCGCCAGGGCCTCAGGCTCCAGTGGGTAAGGGGAGGGCTGGACCCGGCTCTAATTGCCCTCTAGCAGGGCTCCGTGCGGGTCTGGCTAAGGAGCGCTGTGCGCCCGGGAGGGTGATGCCATAGGGGTGGTGGCCCTATGGCTGCCAGGCCGGGCTGCAGGCCGCTCTGCAGGCGGAGGGGCGGCGACGGTCGCGGCGGCCAGGTGGTGGGGCGACGGGGCGGCGGGGTGACTAGGCGCCTCAGCTTGGCTGCCAGCGGCGGCTCGGCCGGCCCAGCATTGTCCTCCCGGGGTTACGAGAGCCACAGGGAGGCCGGGGCGGCCGCACGGGGGCGGGTGGCGCCCGCCGCTGCCACCACCGTCACCTCCTCCTCCTGCTCCACCTCCCTCTCCTCCTCCTCCACCTCGTCTTCCCCGGTCCTTTCCTCCTCCTTCCCCCCTCCACTTCTCCTCCTTCCCCCCTCCACTTCTCCTCCTTCCCCCCTCCACTTCTCCTCCTCCTTCCCCCCTCCACTTCTCCTCCGCCTTCCCCGCTCCACTCCTCCTCCTCCTTCCTCCCCCCTTACCCCTTTCCTCCTCCCCTCTTCCCTCCTCCTCTTCCCCTCCCCCTCCTACTTCTCTTTCTGTTCCCCCCTCCCCCTCCTTGTCTTCCTCCTCCTCCTCCTCCTTCTCCTCCTCCTCCTCTTGCTCCCCTCTCCGGGCAGGGCAGCTGGAAAAAAGGGACTGGCCAGGGCAGACTGTGGCTGGCCGGCTCCCCACCACAGAGGAAGAGCTGCCACCTGTCAGTCCCCGCTCCCACCCGTCTCTGCCCCTGTTCCTGGGGTCCAGGGCCAGATGCCTAGAGGAGGGGGCTCTCCTCCCCGGACACCTATAGGCCCCCCCTGCAGGGAAATGCTTTCTCCCACTTCATTGCCACAGCTCCTCATTCCCTCCCTCAGATTCTTGAATTGCAGTCTGGAGATTGCTTTTGGGAGGCTCCGTTGTTTATTCAATCAACAAATTTTATTGGAGAACCTCTCCTTGCTGACCTCGAGCTGGGTCCTGGGGACTACACAAATTAAGATCCAGTCCCTGCACGGGAAGAGCACCAGTCTAGTGCTGGAGCTTGAATTGAGCACCTACTGTTTGCCAGGTCTTTGAAGGTAGATATATTATCCCCATTTACAGATGAGGAGACGGATACCGTAGACGGTAGACTAGGGTAATAGAAGGGTGAAATTCACATTTCCAGTCTATAAAACCCTAAAGGGGTGAATCTCTTAGAATACACAGATCTCTTACAAAACCCACTGGAATGGCTACAATTAAAAAGACTGAAAATGTCAAGTATTGGCAGGGATGAGGAGGAACTGGAATTTTCATACACACTGGTAGGAGTGTAAATTGATACACACACCTTAGAAAAATGTTTGGCAATGCCCATTCAGGCCAAACCTACAAAATCCCGAGGACACAACAGTTCCACTCCCAGCTGAGCTGAGTGCTTATATGCACCAAAAGACGAGGTCAGGAATGGTTACAGAAGCTTTATTCGTACATCATAGCCCCAAACTGGAAACAACTCAAATGTCCATCAACAATAAAAAGTGTCAATAAATTGTGGTGCAGGCATGCAGTGGAATATTATGCAGCAATGAAAAAGAACAACCTAATGCTGCAGACAACAACATAGATGGATCTCATAGATAACAATCAGTGAGAAGGGCCAGATGCAAAAGAGAACATACTGTATGATTCCATTTATATGACGCTTCAGGACAGGGAAACTAATCTAAGGTGACAGAGGTCAGAATAGTGGTTACCTTAAGAGGTTGCTGACTGGGGGGATACAGGGAGCCTTTGTGGGAGCTGAAAATGCTCTAAATCATGATCTGGGCAGTGATTACATGGGTGGAAACGTGTAAAACTAATCTAGCGCCATGCTGAAGATCTGTGCACTCCGTCTTATGTAAATTATATCTCAATTCAAACAAAACAAAACAAAGGGCTCCTGGCAGTCAGAGGGGAAAAGCTAGGAAACACACGTTTAATGGTTGAAGGATATAAATCGGCAATTCACAGAAAGAGAAGTCCTAAGAGCTGACAAGTATTTGAAAAGATGCTCAATCTGGTTAGAAATTGGACACATATACAGTGAAACATGTTATCACTCAAGACCCATCAGAATGGCAAAGATTAGCCGAGAGGAATGTAGCCAGTGTTGGTCAGGATGTGGGAGGTGGGGGCTGGCGCCCTGCTGAATGTGCACAGATGGGTCTCAAAATACAGAATCAGGAGAAGCAAAGGAGAAACAGAACCAGATTTACCGCATAGCACTGTGTTCGTAAACTGACATCCCCCCCCCCCCAAACACAGCAGCTCTGCGCAGTTATGGGGATACGTGCATATTTAAGGGCAGACGTTAGGCATCAGAGTGGGTGCTTAAGGAAGAGGGAGAGTCAAGACCAGGAACGGTGGAGAAAAGTAGAATACACCACGCGTCAGCCATTCTTCTTCAAGCTTGAAATGAAAGCATGTGTCCATGCCAAGATTTCCATGGGCATGTTCATAGCAGCTTTATTTATAACAGCCCCAAACTGGAAACAGCCCGTGTCCACCAGCAGATTAATGGATGGACACATTGTACCATACCCATACAATAGAGCGCCGCTCAGCAATGAAAGAGGAAAACCCGGTGCTGCCCACCATCCGGAGGACCCGCAAAAGAATTCTGGGGAAAGAAAGAATCCAGACTATGATTCCATTTGTATAAACTGCTAGAAAACGCAAACTGATCTATAGAGACAGAAAGCAGATGAGTGGCTTCCTCCGGAGTGGGGAGAAGGGGGAGAGGGGGAGGGAAGAATTACTAAACGGGTGACTTCTGGGGGTGACGGGTTCCATCATTATTGTGACTACGGTGATGGTTTCTCAGGTGTGTACACGTGCCAGAACTCATCACATTGCACACTTTAAATATGTGCAGTTTATTCTACATCAGTTCAAGCTAGAAAAAAGAAGTAAAATGGGAAGAGGGCTTTGCCTTAACTAAGGATAATATACTTTGAGCTAGAGGATGGAGTCGCTCAACTTGCTACACTTGAAATTAAAACTAACAAAAACCGAAAACAAATAAAGCAAAAAATAAAGCTTAGACGGGTAAATGATGTACCCAGGCTGACAGCTGGGTGCTGACTCCTAGACTGTCACAGGGCTCGCACTAGGTCAGGGTGCTCCAGAGCCACCTGTACTTGGTGGGGGCAGAGGAGGTGACCATATTCACCTCCCAACCCCTAGGAGCCATCCTCGGGAAAGGCACCAGGCACTCACAGATGGGGGGCAAGGCCCTGGCCTCTAGGCTCTCCTCATCCAGTCGGGGAGAGAGACACTTGGACAGATGGTCCCAATGCTGGGTGAAATCAGGGAAGGCTTCCTGTAGGAGGTGATGCTTGAGTTCAGACAGTACTTGGTTCAGAGTAAACACTCACTGAATGTTATGTATTTATTATCACTGCTCCCTGTGATCTTAGAGAGAGGAGAGTAGGAAGGAACAGGGTGTTTCAGACAGACAGAGGGAGCTGCCACCGTCCAGGGCAGATGTGCCTGTTGGAGAGCCATACATGATTTGGTTTGGCTGTGACCTGGGGGTGGGCCAAAGTATAGGGGAAGACTTTTCAGGGCTGATTGACATCCCCCTGAAAGCAAGTGCCCCAGAGGACGTGGGGGCAGGGGGCAGCTGTGGCTGGGGGTGAGGCAGTGTCGGAGAGCGCTGGCAGGCTCGCCCAGCTCTGCCTGGGCCTGGAGCTTGGCGTGGTTGACCCAGAACCCCAAGAGTAACCCTGAGTAGCGGTCCCCGTCCACAGCCATGCGGAATCTAGTCTGCGGATGGCCTTCATCAGCCAGGAAGGGGGCCACGGGGGTCCTTTGCCTGCCTGACACATGGTAGGAAGTCGGCAAATGTTAGGCTCCTCTCCTGCCTCCTTTCCTTCCCCGGAAACATACGGGCTCTGCCTAGTGCCCACTGCAGGGCCAGAAAGAGGGCAGGCAGGCCGGGCTGGGCCGGGTGGGCCCTGAGTCCCAGGAGGGGTCCCGTAAAGGCTTCAGAGACAAGCAGCCCCTCGGCCAGGTGGAGGGAGGGGGCCGTTGCTGCCTCTCTGCCGTGAAAAAGCCCCGTTGTGGGGTCTTGGGGGGAGAACATATTTATTTTGTTTCCTGAGCCGTGTGAACAGCGCATTGTGCCTCCTGGATGGAGCGGGCTCTGTGTGGCTGGGCAGGGCTTACGTCCTCCTCCTGGGTGGTGTGATGTGAAAAGGCCCCATTCAGTCAGGGCCGCTGCCCACCGGCGGCCCCAGGCTCCTGCACGTCCCTGGGGGCAGCCTGGTTTCCCTCCCTGGCCCCTAGGGTGCCGGCTTGGGGCTGGGTGAGTCTGTGAGGCAGCCACCTTAGGTCCAGCCCCTGAGGGGTCCCGGCTGGCCTTCAGGTGGGGTCCCTCACAGCTGTGCACCTCAGGGGCACGGGTGGGACACAGGAGAGCCATTTGGTCCCTGTCTCCCATTCTCCAAGGCCCTCCCATTTTAACCTGAGACTTTCCCTGTGAGGGAGGTTTCACATCCGGTTAGAGAGATTTGCTGAAAGAAACCTTTGCTGTCCAGCTTCAAATTCATGTCATCGCCGGGCCACACGGCCTAGGGGGCCTCTGAATTCATATTTATATAATTCCTGCGATTATTTTGTGAATAGCGGGATTATGTCGCATTATGTTTGGGGAGAGTTTGTGTGTGTCAAGAGTGCTAATTTGTTCACAGGGAATGTTTTAAACACACCCCGATGTGTATAACCCCGTTTTGGCGTTTTCTCTGTTTTTTAGCACCCTGGGAGCCTCAGTGCCTGGAAGCGGCCCTGGATTTTCTGGACCTCTGAGGGCCCTGGGTGGAGGAAGCCCACGTCCTGAGTGCGTCTGGACGTGCGGGGTGAGGTGAGCAGGCAGGGTGACAAGTCCTACAGCCGTGGGAGCCAGGGGGAGGCCAGCCTCCTGGCCAGGTGTCCCTGTGAGCAGCACCGAGGCCAGCAAGGGGCCCTTCCCTGAGATTGGCTGGCTCCCCAGATTACCAGGCCTCAGCAGGGAACATGAAGTTCAGGTCCTTGCTGGGCTGTTCCTGCCTCGCCCGTGGTGCCAGGCTCCCAGGCCAAGCACGGGCTGCCTCTCACTGGACGTGTTCCCCACTCAGGGCCCCTCCCAGTCCTCTACCATTCTGCTCTCACATCGTCCACCTGGCTCCCCTAGCAGAGCCTGTCTGACCCCAAGTTGGAGGGGCTGGGAAGCCCCGGTGCCCCTGGCAGCTGTCGGGTCTTGTCTCCGTGAGACGGTAGCTCGCTGTGGCTATCCTGCCCATTGGGCTGGCCCAATGCCTTCGAGTTCCAGCTGTGTCTCCACCTCCCTGAGGGACCTGAGGAGGTCACGGAGCCTCGCTTTTCCCACCTGCACAGTGGAGATTGCATTGGTTGGTCTCTGAGGGGCCTCTCAGCTCCGATTTTCTGTGAGTCTAGGAATCTGGATGCAGATAGAACTGGGGTGCGACTGAAAATCTCTACCTGGACACCTGGGAGGTCACGCTGGGATGCTGGCAGCTCCGTGTGCCCAATGCTGCCTGAAAGGGGTTTTCTCCTGGAGCTTTACATCCGTGCTCCTGGGGAGTTAAAGAGCCCCCACTCCTCTCCCTCTCTGAAAAGAATCAGAGAGGAGGGCTTGATGCTGGCATCTGGGGCAGAGGCGGGTGGTGGGGAGACGAGGCTAAGGACAGAGGGAGTTGGGAGTGGGCTGTGCTGGCAGGGCACTGCTCTGCTCTGGGGAGCCCTGAGCCCCCAGCTGCCTATCCAAAAATAGAATCAAATGTCCGATCATGGCCCAATGTGCACAGAAGGGAGGGCCCCCTCCTGGAGGAAAGGGCATTCGCTCTCTAGCAAGGCCTCCCGATGGGAAGGCATCTTTGTGTGCCAGGCGGCCCAGCACATGCTCTTGGCCTTGATTTCGTTTCGTGCTCAAGGGTGAAAAGAAGGTGAGGGGGGCATCGGTGAGAGGCCAGGATCACCCAGGCTGGGCGTGGCTTAAATGCCTGATGGATACGTATACCAGCAGCCTTAGCTGAGATGTGACATTACCCCAGGCTTGGGGAACAGGGCTGGCTTCCCTGGAACATGAGCTGGCCATCCAAAATTAAGCTGGAGGGTTCTCAGGGGACAAAGGGTGGGTTCATGGATAGATGGATGGATAAAATTAAACCCATCTGAGGGAGGAATCTGTAATGAATTCTTACAGATGGCTAACTTAGATAACAAGAGGGGAAAATGAAATTTTATCTGAATGTTTTGAGCCTGCTGGACTAAGAGAATGAGTCTGGAAAGGAGGGCTGCTGGTTGGGGTTGTGAAAGGGGAGATGGAGGTTTGGCATGAAGGAGAGTGGGGATCAGGCAAAGATGACTTGATTTGAGATCTGTTGAGTTTGAAGCACCAGAAGGAGAGCCAAGTGGATCGAGGGACCCTTGTCAAGGTGGGGCTGTAGATTCGGAAATGTCATGCCTGGAGATGTTGGCGGAGGTTCCATGAATGAGTCCGTCCTCAAAGGAGAGACATTAAAGTGAGAGAAGAGGAACAAGGAACCTTGGGAAGCTTGAATTCATATCGCTTGATTTGTAGATGGGCGACTGAGCTCCAGAATTTGTCATTCATCCACTTAGCCATCCATCCATCCATCCATCCATCCACTCAACATGTGGTTATTGAGCAGCTACAATGTACAAGGTGATATTCCTGAGGATGTTCATGGTTAAGGGACTGGTAAAAGATAGTCAGCAAGTGGGCAGTGGAGAGAAAAGCATCCTGGGAACCAAGGAAAGAGGATGTTTCAGGAAAGTCACTTACCTCCAATCTCGTGGAGCTCAGAGAGCAGAAAAGCTACGGAACGCGAGTTGAACTTGCTCTGTGGAGGATCCTGGGAGAGAACTTGGTAGACTGTTGGCAAGGGGAAGTCATGAGTGAAGGGACCAAGGAGGGGTTGTCTGTGCTTCTGGAAGACACACGGGAATGCTTTTTGCCTCTGACTCCTGCTTTGTGCTTTTCAGTGGTGAAACACCATTTCTGTGCAGCCAGCACGTTCGCCAGTTCCAGGCATATTCCCTGAAATGTCTAAACAGGATTCCATCAGGACAGAGTCCCCTGAAACAGAGCCTATGCCCTGTCGTCTGAGTCATTTACCAGTGAGAGCCTGATGCCTTGGGAAAAGCCCTGTGCCAGATGACAGAAGATCTGCTTTCTGATCTTGGCTCTGTTGCCAACCGACTGGATTACTTTGGCCAGATCCTGCAGCCAGAGCTCTTTCTCCATGCACCGACACAGTTACTTACCACCCTTTATCTGGTATTCTTGTTCACATTGGACTCCCCCCAAATGTATTATCTTGCGCATTGCGGCTTCTCAGTAAATACCTTTGTTGAGTGGATGGGTGGATGAATGGCTAGGTGGATGAAAGACAAATTCTGGAGCTCAGTTTGCCCATCTGTAAACTAAGGGATGGGAGTTCAAGCTTCCTAAGATTTCTTCCATCTCCAACCATTTATGACTATGCTTTTTTTTTTTTTTTTTTTTCATCACAAGCAGAGTTCTTCCAAAGTTGCTTAGAGCCGGCACACCTGGGCCCATTAGGCTTTTGTAGATTATTTGATTTAATCTTCTTGATTAAATTGCCCAGGTAGAGACTGGGCAATTTATTGTCACAGCTCCAAAGCCTTCCTTCTATAATCAGTGATAGGATCTAAGAAAATTAATACTAAGCATTCGTTGAGTGAAAAATAAATCACTTCCAACTATACTCTGATTTTCTAGAACCACATTTAAGGATGTGGAACATGCGATTCTCATGGTACCCATGACGTTTGCCAGCTGCTCGAAGATTATCCTCGATGACAGGACAGGATGTGTCCCCGTGGTCAGTTTCAGATGTGACATCTGCATGTGGCTTTGTAACTTCAGGTTTTGGCTTATCCCCACATCCGTTGGCCCATCAACGCAGCGTGTCTGGACCCCAGCCACAGTGTTAGAGAGAAGCTGACAACTTGGAAAGCATCCAGAGGCGAGTGGCCAGGATGGTGAGGGGTCTGGAAATGACCGTAAAGGAGGAATAGTTAAAAGGATGAGGGGATTAGCCAGAAGAGAGGGAGACCTGACAGCTGCTGTGTATCCGTGAAGCGTTGTTACAAAGGGTGTTGTCCAAGCTGCTGAGACTAGAGTTGGTATTTTCTCCCCTGCACGGGCGTCCTGAGAACAGATCTGCCACTGATGGCCCAGCCCAGTCCAAGAACTGGAGAAGGTTTTTTTCAACTGAGTTATAAGAACATAGAATTGATTGCCCACTGAAGTAGAGAATGAAGGACAGTTGCCAAAGATGAGGGAAAGGAGATTGCCATAGGCTGGGTGGTTGCACGAGGTGACTTCTGAGATCTCTTTCAGCCTGGAGATCCCAGGATCCTAAAGAACTGAGCCCTGGAGGAAGGGAACGCTCCTTGCCTTGTCAATTTAGAAACTGTCCGTGGGTCTTAGCTGCAGTTTGTCTCATTCTGGCTGGTCTCCTTTAAACACATTTCTCTCTTCCGTCGTTTTGTCCTTCCAACTGGAATGACTATAAACCTCTCTCCTCTCTGTCTTAAATAAAAAAAAGAAAAAAGAAAAAAGGTATTTTTTTTCTTTTCCAAATAAAGAACTTAGGAGGTCTCAGGAAGACTGTCCCCGAATGAGAAATTTCATAAGAAATCATTAAATAATTAAATAAACAAATAAACCGACAGTCAGACTCCAAGCCAAAATTATATGGCAGTGAAGGCCAAACCCTCCCAATTCAATTTGCCCAGCTGTCCAGAAAAGAGCTTTTGTCTGTCTGTCTGTCTATCTTCAAGATCTCTTTAGGGATGATGGATTTATCTGACCCGAGATGGGACCCACTAAATTCAAATCTGGGGATGGGTGGGTGGGAAACCCTCCGAGGTGCAAACTTCCTCAAGGTGGATGGAGAGGGAGAAACTTGGTTTCTATGGTGACCAGGAGCCCCGACCATAACAACCTCCTTTGCACCCGGAGCCAAGTCTTCGAACAGAGACTCTGCCTGAGGTTTGCACATCAGCCGCCTCCTATCTAGTGGTTGGTGATGTCAGTGGAGTCTCCGCTGGAGTGGTTTTCCTGGAATTATGCAGAGTAGGGCCCATAAAATAGAAATGGATCTATCAGCTGCAAGGCCTAAAATAAAATCTGATTCACAACCGCTGTACTTGTGACAACCCCACTGCCAACCAGAAGCAGCCCTCGGCTCCTCCACCCAGGCCCTATCGGGCTTTCTTTTCATAGTAGCATCCTCCATCAGAGCCAGAAGGGCGCTATGGGATGGTCCAACCCCCTCATTTTACAGATGAGGTTTCATTTGAAGCTTGGTTCCAAGCGGGCTTGGCGTCCAACAGGAAAGTGTTAACATTTTCCAGAAGCAGCCCTCGCCTCCCAGCTGAAGGCTCCCTTTAACATGAAAGTCCACGTCTTGTTTCAATTAAGCTTTGGTGATCTGGGCACGATTACTGGAAATGGGCTAACGAGGGGGAGGCAGTGATGTCACTAGAGACCCCAGGTGAAAGCTGGGCGATGGGGTGACTGTCGCCCACAGAGCCCTCACTCGTCTGGCTGGTGATGGAGGGGGAAGTGGGGCTGAGGCTTCTGGAGCAGCTGGTTCTAGGTGTCGGCTGCTGGTCCTTGGGGACCACTATGGGAGAGGCACCTCAGTGACACAGCTCAGAGAGTGGTGGGGGCTTCCGTCTCCACCGCGCTGGGTAACAGACACAAGGGTGCCGCCTACTGGCTGTGGAGATTAATCCCTCTTTGGATCCACGGTGGGCAAAGAAATTATCCAGCTGAATTTGCTGGGCCACTTCTCCAGGGGTTCGAGCTGTTTGAAGAGGAGCCTTTTCTCCTCCTCATTCCCCCTCCTCCAACCTCGGCTCCTGCACAGGCGGCATCTTGCAGGGAAATTTGGTTCTACCCCATTGACGGGATGTCACAGATGAAGGGCTCATGGGCTCTCCATAAACCCACAGAAGACCCTGCCCGCAGGGGTTTCTCTCTTGTGTGTGTGTGTGTGTGTGGTGTGTTTGCGGGGAAGGGAGGGTGGAACGAGGAAGGTTGTGCTGAGAATTGCAAGTCTGTTAAAGCCAGAGGAAAAAATTAGTGCCGACGAAGAGAAAGAAAATTTCAAGGTTTCCAAGAATACTTAAATAATTGCTACTATTTCGGCCTCAGATCGGTGGTTTGTTTGAGTAATAGCTCTGGCATGGGTCCTTCACACCACACTCTGTCCTGGAGGCCAGGCTGGCTCTGTCAAGTCTGCGAGCTCTATCCCATGGGTGCCGGTGTTCTGGGGGTCCTAGGCGGCGAGGCAAAGGGACGAAGCATGGGCTGTAAGGCGAGGAGGTGAGGGTGGCATTTCACTGTCGAGGGACACGTCCACGGGCTCGCGGCCTGCAGCATTTCAGACACGTAGAAGCCTTCCATGGGGGCTCTTCTCTGAGGTGTGAGTTCTCTGCCACGCAAACGCCTGACCCATCTCGTCACCCGATCGCATCTCAGTGCACATAAAGAGGCTACAAATGTCCTTATTATTTGCTGGCACGCTCATCTTGCGTCAGATTGCACTGGGTGGAGCTGGATGCTGGTGCTGTGGGATCCTCAGCATTCACTCGGTCTTGTATCTGCGGAGAACTTGAGTGTGCTTTGTCTTTGCACGTGTGGTTGGGCTGTCATTGCTTTTTTAGCCATATTTTGCTCAGGCACCTCTTCCCTACATGTGCCAAGACATCAGCTCCCCTGGGAGATGGGAGGATCTTTTCTGGGGCTCCCAGGGGTGCAGAAGTAGGAGGAGCAGAGGCCTGGATGCTGGAGGCCCAGATTCCGGCCCCAATCTGTCAGTAAATGGCTGTGCGCTCTTCAGCAAGTCATCAAATCCTGCCGAAAAGATGGGGCCAGGACACAACCTGTGGCTTCAGACACTGAAGGTTGTGACCCGTCAGCTAGGGAGCATGAAATCGACTTGGGCAGAGTAAACACAAGCAGCCCTTCTCTGGGGGGTCAGCCCCTGAGCTCTGGGAATTGTTCCACCCTTCTCTTCCGCAGGGAATCACCCCAGGGCTCAGCCACTTGTCCCTCCTGACTTTTGAAACGGCATTTCGGGGGCAGTAGGGCTCCTGAGCCACTGCCCTAACCCTAAGTAAGTTGATTGTTTCCAGGGGACCCTATGTGCCCGTCCATGCGTTGCATCATAGATGATTTCCCAGGGGCGGCCGGGGTAACCTCCTCAGTCACTAGAGCAGGAACACACACACGGAGGCTGAAGCCCCCTGGGAGCGCCCTCACCTCCCCTGCTCCACAGTCCCGGTGAGTTACAACGGGAACTTTTGCATTTTAGGTTGTCCCTACTGACAGCAGATATGTGACCTGGTTGCAAGAGACACGTGTTTGAGCTCAGGGTCCCTCTCACTTTTTGGAACACCCCTCACGGGATTGCTGCCACTTTCTTCTACTGGGAGAACATCCTAGAGGCTTCTCTGTAAGTGAATGTTAATCTCCTGATTATGGCTCAACAGTGGCTTCCTGCTGAGTCCACGATGCCTGCTGTGCTACACGAGGCTGTGATGTGGCCTCTCCCTGCCAGAGGCTGCACCTCCATCTTGCTCTCTAATATAACCATTGCTTCGTCTCCCTGCCCCTTGCTTCTGCCGCTTGTTGTGGCACATGGCCCCAGCAGAGCCCTAGGCCTGAGAGGAAGCCCTCGTGTCCTCAGGATGCATGCACCAGACCACAATCAACTCTCGGGAGGGGTTTAACACAAATATTGAGGAATACAACAGCAATCCACCCTCTCCGATGGTTTCAATAGTCACCTTCCATGGGGTCATATGATGGGGTCCCCCAAACTACCTGATTCATATCAGGAAAGAGATCCATGAAGGATGTGGGACATCATTGTTAGGATTCAGACTCCTTGCCATGCCTCAAGAGGACCCTCTGACCTATTTGGAGACCTCTGGCACTTGGGGTGCCCCACAGGGGAAGCCCTGAATATGAGCCCAGGTCTCTGTTTACCACACCCGAGGGAAGGGCAGTGCAGGAACCAACTGACTTACTCTTCCAAGGCAAGCTTCCTCACCTGAGACCCGTGGGTCCCTTGAATGTCCTGGGATGGATTATAGGAGGTCTAAGCCCTGCAGGTGAATGCAATGTTTTGGGTGTACGTGCCTGCATATTTCTGGGCTGAGGTCCATAGTCGTATTCTCAAAGGGATTTACATACTGTGAAGGGTGAAGAGCTTCCAGGGGGCCCTCTCATAACTCCCAAAGGAGTAGAGTTTGCTCATATTGCCAAACGGAACAGAGCAAGTCAGGGAGCACAGGTTTAAGAGTCTCTCTGGGTTGGCCGTCTGGAGCAGCCACCTCCCTTCGCATCAGAAGTGTGTTCAGAAATATTTGGCAGCCTCTCTGAGCGTTTGATCTCACCAGAGTGTCCCCTTCCTAAACTACAGATTCAGAGCCTTCCTGGGTCGAAGGACCCTGGAACTTTTAGTTCAGCTCTCTGCCTTATACCCCAGTCCTGGGGTCATCCATCATTTCCCAGAGACAGCTCTGTTCAGTGCTGCTCAAAGTGAGCTTTGTGGACTAGCACTGGTTGCAGACTGTTCCTGGTCCATGATGAGATTAAGCAGAGAGAGTGAGAGTGGGCATTTAGAAGCTTTTGTAGCAACTTGACCATGTTCCGAGGGTATGATCGCGGTCAGCAAATGTGGCTTGGAGTCCAGTTTTATGCGGAAGGGTGTTCTGACGGCACAGCTGCAGCGACAGGAAAAATCATTATCCAGATTAGGGAGATTGGGCTGGAATGTGAATCAACACGGCGCATCCTTCATGGAGAACGTCTTGCCAAAAAAAAAAGTTAGTGGAACTAAAGAGCGGACTTAGCGAAGAGGCAAAGAGTGTGAATTACAGAAAGGCTAACATGTAAAATTAAAAATGGTTGCCTTTATTCTGTGATAATGTGGGAGCTAATTGTAAACGGCTATTCTTGCAAGCAAAGTGAAATGGTCGTGGAGGAGAAGGGCCAGGAGCAATATTCAAACTGGGGAACAAACTCTTAGAGTTTCTGTAAGAGAAATTTGGCCCCAGCTTTTTAAATATGCCAATTGGACAACCAGACTTGCTTATTTATCCAATATCTTCAGTATTTTTAGTGACTTAATACTTTCTTGTTGGTAAAAGAATGCACCATGCTCTTTATTTAAAATTTTTTTCACGTTACATCATTTTTATTAAATTAGCCATTCTATGCACATATGTCAGATTAATCTTCCTGAGACTTGATTTTTTAAGTCATATCATTACTCTTCTCAAAAATCTCAAACACTTTCAAAAAAGAAAAATATTCAAACTTCTCTGTGTGACAGTTAAGATCCTCTACAATTGGGCACTGACTCGTGTTTCCAGCCTCAGTGCTCACTCTTTTGTTTTTTTAAATAAAAATTGTATATATTTAAGGTGGACAAGCTGATGCTTTGATATACATATGCACAGTGAATTGATTACTATGACTAAGGTAATTAACGTATCTTCTCCTTCATACTTACCTTTGTGTGCGTGTGATGAGAGCACCTGAAATCCACTCTCTTAACAAATTTCCAGTATTCAAAACAGTATCCACTGCAGTCACCATGCTGTGCGTTAGAACTCTGTCTTATTCATCCTCCGTAACTGCAGCTTTGTACCCTTTGACTGAGGTCTCCCCATTTCCCCACTTCCTTGCCCCTGGTATCCAGGGTTCTACTTTCTGCTTCTATGAATTTGACTTTTTTAGATTCCACATATAAGTGAGTTCATGCAGGGTTTTTTCTTTCCGTGTTTGGCTTATTTCTCTCAGCATAATGTTCTCTAGGTTCATCCATGTCATTGCAAAATTCAGGATCTCCTTTTTTAGGGCTGAATAATATTCCATCATGTGTGTATATTTATTTATATAATTTATTTATACATATATATATTTTATATATGATAAATTGTGAACTTAGATGTATGTATAAATTCCTTTGTCTGTTCCTCCATCAATGGACACTCAGGTTGTTTCCATATCACCATGCTTTTTTTTAAAGATTGGCCCTGAGCTAACATCTGTTGACAATCTTCTTTTTTATTTTTTCTTCTTCTTCTTCTCCCCACAGCCCCCCAGTACATAGTTGTATATTCTAGTTGTAGGTCTTGCTAGTTGTACTCTGTGGGACACTGCCTCAGCATGGCCTGATGAACGGTGCCATGTCTGCTTCCAGGAAACCCTGGGCCGCCGAAGTGGAGCTCGTGTACTTAACCACTTGGCCACGGGGCCAGCCCCCCATCATGCTTTTTAATATCAGATCAAAGGACAAAAATAAAAAATTATAAATTTGGAAGAATAGAATTTCTGCAGATTATTATAATGAATTCCATAATTAAAAACAGTTAGCAACAAGGTAGCATATTCATATCTCAATCCTGCATGTTTATAAAAAAGTTATCAAACACTTACAGGAATGACAGAATTTTATTTTCCATCAAAAGAAAATCCACGCACAGAAAATTTCTGGATCCAGAATCCATTTCTTTCGTTGAAAGATTGTTTAAATTTAACAATAATTTCGCAGGATAATTGTTGAAACTGGCTCCTGAGGAAGCACTGCAGAAAAAGTTTTTAAAACGTCATTATTTACCTTGCTTTGGATAAAAGTGTGAAAAATAACTATCCTAAGCTTGGTGAAATTTCTTTAACGTCTCTTTGTCCAGTCCTGTCCTATTTCTGTGAGACTAATTTCTGTACAATGGATGTGGTTAGACAAAACACGGAAACAGAGATACGTCGTCTCCTGTGACCAGCATTGTCATGGATCCAACCTCAATATGTAAGGTCTTTATTCAAAACACATGCAATAGTGTGTTAATATGGGGAATCAATATTTACTTCATAACTTAAAAAAAACATTATCATGAAATTTTTCAAACGGGAAAGAATTGCACAATGAACACCCTATCCTCACCACCTGGATTCTTCAATTAACATATGTAATTACTCCATCATGTATCTATCCATTTACCCATGTCCCATCTCCATCTGTCAGTCCATCTTTTTTTAAATGCGCTTGAAAGTAAACTGCAAACCTCAGCACACTTCTCTTCAGCCCGAAATACGTCCACATTCTTGCATTAGCTGGAGTTCAGTATTTGCTTCTGGTTCTTTCCTATTCCTTGACGTAAAATTTATATACAGGGACATGCACACATCTTAAGAGTACCAGAGGATGAGTTTTGAGCAATGGAAACACCTATGTGTTGCAAACTGCTGTCAAAATGTAGCACAATATAATTACCCCAGAAAGTTTCCTCACACTCTTTCTGAGTCTGTCCACCCCCGCTTCCCAATAGAGGACCACTCTGCTGAAATTTTTTTTCCTGCCATAGATTAGTTCAGCCTGTTCCGGAATCATACAGTAGATACTCTTTCTGTCTGGCTTCTTTCATTCAGAATAAGGTTTCTGAGATGCATCCATGTTTTGCGTGTATGTATAGTTCCTTCCTTTTTATAGCTGAGTAGTATTCTTATGTTTGAATATATCACCATTTATTTATTCTCCTGTTGGTTGACATCCGGGCTGTTTCCAGTTTTTTGGTTACTGTAAGAAAGCTGCTATGAACATTCTTACACAAGTCTTTGTAGAATATGCTTTCATTGCTCTTGAGAAAATGCCTAGGGGTGGAATTGCTTGGGCATAGGTGGGTGTATGTTTAATTTTATGAGAAACTGTCAGACCCTAAAGTGATTATATCTTGTACTCTTCCCACAAGCAATGGACGAGAGTTCCGGTTACTCCACACAATCACTAACACTGTGTATTGTCAGTCTTTCAACTTTAGCCATCCTGTTGGGTGTGTAGCGATGTCAATGTGGCTTTGATTTTCATTTCCCTGATCGCTAATGATTTTGAGCTCTTTTTCATGTTTTTACCCACCAGTCATATATCTGTCTTTGTGAAATGTCTGTGCAAATATTTTAGCCTATTTTTTTCAATCAAACTATGTCTTTTAAACTAAACCACTTATTTCTTACATTAACTCCCATTTTTCCAGTAGAGCACAACTACTGATTGGCACAATTTATACATTTTTTTCCCCAAAACAGTACAACTACTGATTAACTGAATTTAATGCATCTAAATCATTTATCTCTTACATTAATTCTCATTTTTCCAAAAGAGCAGTCATTCTCATAGACCCAGAACTCCTGGACCAAGTCTTAAACTTGAATAGAGGGTAGAATACCAAATTAAAATTTAAAAATTACAATTTTACTTTATCTAAAGAAATATTAAAAAATATTGTCACGTTTAAATTGGCAGACATTAAAGATATCTTTAAATATCTTAAAGATATTAAAATATCTTAGAAAGTTTGCTCAGTTTTTAATTGGGTTGTTTGTCTTTTTATTATTGAGTTATAGGAATTCTTTCCATGTACTAGATACCAGACCTTGTCAGATAGACGTTTTATAGGTAATTTTCTCCAGTCCATGGTTTGCCTATTCATTTTCTTCAGAGTATCTTTTTATGAGTGAAAGCTTTTAATTTTAATGAAATCTAATCTATCAGTTTTTTTCTTTATGGTTGTTGCTGTGCCCTCTGCCTACTGTCAAATCATGAATATATTCTATATTTCTTCTGGAAGCTATAGTTGTAGCATTTACATTTAGGTCTATGATCCATCTTGAACTAATTTTTTCATATGGTCCAGGGCAGGGGTCAAGGTTTATTTTGTTCCATATATCCAGTTGTTCCAGCACCATTTGTTGAAAAGACTTCACTTTCTTCATTGAATTGCGTTGGCAGTTTTGTTGAAAATCAACTGACCATATAAGTGTGAGTCCTATCAAAAATTGTTGCTCCAGGGGCCAACCCCGTGGCCGAGTGGTTAAGCTCACATAGTCTATTTCGGGGGTTATTTTATTTCATTTTTCTAGTAATTCATTTTTGTTGTATTTTACAAAAGTATAGATCTGTGATAGACAGAAAATAAGTAAGCAACCCCCTGATCTTCCATCACCGATAGCATGAGAAACTGCATCGCACGTCCCGCAGGATGTTAGTCGGCATTATGCACAAAGGGATTTCTGGCCAAATGCACTTCACACTGGGTTAAAAAGCTAAACAGATTTCTTGACTGCAGGGATTCCGAGGAGCTTAAATAGGGTCGTATGCATTATAAAATTACCAGAAGTAGTAAATAGCAGGAAGTGTATCCCAAATTTATGTGGTTGGGGAAGTTTCCTCATGGAGCGTCTCGGACTAGTGTTCCATGGCACACCCTTTGGGAACCGTCAGTCCACACCATCCCCCATGAGTAGTCCATTAGCATTGGCTTGAAAGGCTCCCAAAATGTCACCTCCCCCGGTGGCCCATCTCGTTTTCAGGCAGCTTTAATTCCTCGGGGGGCTGCATAGCCCACCTGCCCCTGCTCTCTGGAGTTGCACAGGACAAACCCCATGCCTGTTCTGCTGGAGATTGCTCTGGAAAGTTCTCGTGTGTCCTTGGGTCCCCTCTGCTCACACCCTGCAGACCAGACGTCTTTGCATGAGGCCAGGTGCCCCTTCGGGGTGGGAACTGGCTTTGCTGATTGCGTCTCTGGTGCCCAGCACACAGTCAACAGGCAGTAACCCGTTGTTTCGGACGTAAAAGCCTAGAGCCTCCCCCAGTTGTCTCGTGCATGCCTCACTTTTGCCCCCGACTCCAGACCTTCCACTGTCTGCTTGCCTTTGCTGCTGAGCCTCAGAGCCCAGCGTATTGGCTCAGGTGTCTCCTGTGACCTTCAAGCTCAGATGTTCCTTGCTCCTTTGACACGCTTAACTCTCCAAATCCCACAGTTCTCTCACACACAATCTCTTGAGAGCCAACTCGTCCCACCCCCAGGCCTTTGCACACGCCACTCCCCCGGCCTGGGCCACCTCTTTCTCATCCTTCAGTTCTCAGCCAATGAAATGGTACCTGCATAGAAGGACCTTCCAAAAGTGGCCTCTGTCCATCACGCTCCATCCGATGACTCTGCTTTGCTTTCTTCATGGTGCTTCTCACCAGTCGGAATTATCTTGTTAAAGTGGGTAACAGGTTTACGGGTTTGTCCTGTGACGCCCCTACTCGAGGGCAGCTCCATGAGGACGGGCATCTCACCTCTGCAGTCGTCTCTGGGTCTCCAGTGCCTGGCACAGTGTGGACGCAATAGGTTTTGGTGGAATGAACAACCGAAATCAGTAATCATAGCAGGGGGAGTGTTCTTACCAAACACACACAAAATAATAGCAATTATAATAACTGGGTGGGAGGAAACTTTAGGAGAAGATGGATACGTTTATGGCCTTGACGGTGGTGACAGTTTCCTGGGTGTATATGTATCTCCAAACTCAGTGAATTGTATATGTTAGATATTTACAGCTTTTTACATGTCCGTTATACCTCAGTAAAGTGGTTTAAGAAAATAAAGTAAACAGGTAATTAGGAACCCTACATGGTAACACGGAAAGGTGACTACAGTGTCTAAAAAGACAAAATCTTTTTCTAAGTTACAATTAGAAGAATGTAAAAATAAGCTTTTCTGTGGACAGAAATTACAAAGAACTACATGTTTATATCACTAAAAAACAAAATCGATCATGGGGGTCTTGTCAGCCACGACAATGCAGGCTCCCCTTCTGCATATCCTCATAAATGCTCCTGTCACCATTCCGTCAGCCCCCAGGGGCAGAGCCAGGCCTCGAGTGCCTGACCTCGGAACACAGGCCGATTCACGGAGCCGCGTCCGGCCGCCTGGCCCGCAGTGCCTGCCGTCGGGGCTGTGAAAGAGGCCCTTGTCACGCGCCTCTGTGCCGTCATTCACGGCATGGGCTCGCCTGGAAGAGAATGTTAATTTTTTGAAAAAATTCAAACCATCTTGAAACGCACAAGCCGAGCGTCCAGGTGCAGGTGGGAGAGGAATGAATACGTTTATTCGGGAGCCCCTCGAGGAGGCCGCAAGAGGCAGGGACCCAGGCTGCCTCTCTGGAGCCCTGGCGTGTGTACCCCTTTCTTAGACTCTACCCAAAGCACTGAGTGTGCTGGTGCTCGGAGGGTGGGCAAGGCGGGAGGAGGGGCTGGGCAGCCCCAGGAGCGGCTCTGTGATGGCCAAGGGTGAGCACAGAGAGGTGAGGTCACAGCTGCCTGTGGAAGCATTGACTGCCTGGTGCTCCTGGCCCCTCCACATCATCGAGACTTCTTGAATGTTTGCTCCCCAAATATTTCATAAATCTGCCCCCACTCTCCGCCCCTGAACTGCCTTTGCTCAGAGCCCGTCATCCCACACCTGGGCTCTGGAATTGGCCTCCAAACTGGCCGCCCACCTTCTGGGCTGGCCCCCACTCTGCTTTCCTCCTAGCAGCCAGAGTGACACTTCCACCGTGTGCGTCAGATTGAGTGTCCCCTCCTTAGAAAATGTCAGTGAGGCATCCTCACTTACAACTTAAATGCAACTCATTTCTGGGACATTCAGGCGCCTCCATGCTGGACCCTGTCTGCTGTTCCTGCAAGACCTCCTTTACTCTCCATCTCCCTTCTGCTTGGGTAAGACCAGGAGCTTGCTATGTCCTGCCCACACCATGCTGCTTCACAGCAGGCCAAAGGCTCAGAAGTGTCGCTCTGGGAGCAATGAGAGATGGAGCTGGTGGAACCCAGGAAGGCTTCCTGGAAAAGGTGATTTGGAATTACGTCTTAGAGGAAAAGATAGGGCTAACAAGGCAAAGAAGCAAGGAAGGGGCTCTGGATTAAATGATTTGCTCAAGGATCTCACGGATCTTAAGCAGCAGAGTTGATGTTACTGCTGCTTAGGTGGGGTGGGGAGGGGAGAATGAGCATGGCAATCTGGAGGCTGGTCTTTGAGTCCACTTGGCTCAGGAAATGAGGCTTTGGGATGGCACAAGGTGAGGAGTAGGAGCTAAGACACTTCTGTAAAGCCAGGACCACATGGTCTGCAGCCTCAGAGCCAGTGTAGTTGAGTAAAACCATGCCCAACAGCGAGAGAGGATGACAAGGCTGCATGTCTGCCTCCATGTGAGTTTGGGATTTCTTTCTTAAAGGGTTTCCACGGAAGAAATAAAAATCTCAGGTCTTCTCTTCTTGTGGGTTTGGGCCACCTGTACGTGATCTCTGAGGTCAACAACTCCCAGCCCGAGAAATTAACGCAATCAGTGCCCAGCGGGCGCCTGGCCCGGGGTGCCCGCAGCAGGAGCAAACGCAGTTATTCTGATGATCGCTCCAAAACCCGGGCGTGAGGAATCCTCCCAGGAAAAAGGGGTCCTACTAAAGCTGAGCTCACGGTTTAAAGAACAACAAAATACATGGGGAAACAGCCCAGTGTGAGTGAAGCTCAGAGCACCGGGGCCACAGGAAGGCCGATGAGCAGGGCACCAGTGTGAAAGAGACAGCAAGCGAGTACACGCGATACGGTGAGACACATTGGAAAAAGACACCATGAAGAAAGAACAGGAAGGTTCGAGCGAGAACCATAGCGGGTTGAAGAGTGTTCCCCCCAAACTCACGTCTACTGAGAACCTCACATGGGCCCTTATTTGGAACTAGGGTCTTTGTGGACATAATTCATTAAGGATCTTGACATGGAAATCATCCTGGATGAGGGTGGGCACTAAATCCAATGGCTGGTGTCTTTACAGGAGAAAGGAGGGGAGATCTGGACACAGAGAGAAGGAGAGAAGTTGGCCACGTGAACACGAGGCAGGGATGGCAGGTAAGCAGCTGCAAGATAAGGAGCTGCTGGAAGCTAAAGGAGGCAGGAAGGACCCTCCGGAGCATCCAGAGGTAGCAGGGCCCTGCTGACCCCCGGTTTCACACTTCTGGCCTCCGGGACTGCGAGAGAGTAAATTTCCTGTTCTTTTAAGCCACCAAGTCGGTGTTAATTTGTTGCAGTTGTCCTAGGAAACCGAGAGGAATTTCCAGAAATGAAAAATATAGTCTTTGTCATATCTCTACAAAGTTTACAGAAAAGCTTGCCAACCCCCTGCCCTAGAGCCTGGTGGTCAGAGGCATCCGAGGACCCCTTGTCACAACCCTGTGGTCCCCTGGTGTCTGAGACTCACGAGTGGGCACCACTGATGTAGAGAAGGGGTGGTCACTCCGAATGCCCCCCAGGAGCCGGAAGTCAAGGTGGACCGAGGGGACCAAGGCCGACCGGAGCGGCCAAGCAGGATGCAGCGTGCAGAATGCAGTCTCATATTTATCAAACGGAAAAACCTACAGACACCCCGACAAACGTGTGTGCGTAAAGTTACACGCAGGTCTAAATCTCACCTAAGAGCGTGTGAAACATGCTGGAGGCTGACGGCACGGACATGACCTGGATGGAGGGGTGGACGCCCCTGTGGGCTGGCAGGAAGGCAAGCCAAGCCAAAGAGGGAAAAGCGAGCAGGTGGGATGTGATCCTGGTCCTGCTTTAGGTTGAATTATATAGGTGAGGAAGGAAAATATATCACATTCAACAAAGATGAGGAATGGAACCAAGATGGAGTCAAGGGGAGAAGCAGCGGGCAGCTGCTGCCCTGGGGAACAGGGCCCTCCGAGTCTTCTTGGAGGAGCGAGGGGAGAGGCAGGAAAAGGCAGCTGATAGGTACTGGGTGTGCCGTGTGCCAGGACCTCTGAGAAGCCCTTTACATGCTTTTTTATTCATTTAATTGACATAAAGTAGGTATTAAGCCCATTGCACAGATGGGGAAACAGAGGCTCTGTCAGGTAACTCACCAGGATCATCCAACTTTTAAGCACTTCCTCCATGCCCCACAGCCTCCTTGTAACTCTGAGTGTTTCATCTCACTGCCTCCTTCTCTGCCCTTCTTTACCCTGGCCACTGTCTTCCTGGCTGTCTGTCCTCCACATCCACCATACGTGGCTTCGGGGCAGCCGGGCTCGGCCAGATGGAGGCTGCGCTTTGAAGGGAGCACCGTCTACGTGCTCACAGATTAGAATGGAAAGGGGCTGTTGGGGAAACTCAGGCAAACCTCTTGCTTTATCGTTGGGGGAAGTGAGGCCTCGCATGTGCCTTACCCAGAGTCACAGAGCTGGAATTCCCATGCTCTGCTTCCCCACGCCCTCTCTCTGTGGCATTAAATGGATCCAAAGTTGTCTTTTAGCCTAGGTGGAAATCGCAGCAGGAGTTCAGGGAGGATGGTAGGGAACGAACTTGGGGACGGACGGCGCGACACCCCAACCTCCTTCACGGCCAGTGGCAGTGCCCACCGGAAAGCCAGCCGGCTCCAGGGCTCCACTGGCAATCAGGGCTGCGGGAGCTCTGTGCCTCCCAGGTGGGTTCTCCGGGTTTGCTGTGCTTCTCTTTCCAGCCACAGCTTTTCCCCAGGGTTTATTATTAGCCGGAGTGACAAAGCCCCTGATGGCAGGAAGCTGGCTGCTGCCTCAGGATGTGGCCCTTAGGTCCTGCGGGCCTCTCAGCCAAGAGTCCCATTGACACAGGGCAGCTCTCCCCAGGTGGGGGCAGGGCTGGGGGACATGCTCGCTACCCCCACCCGGGACCCCTTGGAGGAGGCCCCTGTGTGAGGCGTAACTGGCTGGCGGAACTGTCTTGGGCAAGTGACCTGGGCAATTCCATAGTCTCCAAAGGAAGGGTCCCTGCCATCCTCTCTGAGGTGTCCCCTGTCGCAGCTCTGAAACCCCCTTGGCCCCTGGTTCTCCCTCTCTGTTACACTGCAGGTCCCTCTCGTGGCATGGGGAAGGTTGGCTCCGTGCCTGCCTCTCTCCCGGGTCAGAAGACACCCACTGGGCCGCCTCAGGGCCCCTCGGCCCCTGGAACCCCACCCAGCTGCCTCCACTCTGCTCCCCCCGCCCCTGCCCCAGTTCTGGTGCACCTCAGGGATATTACATTATTTTATTTGTGTTATTTAATTCTGCACTTCCTCCGTGACGTTCCACCTTGGGGCGATGCTGGGTTTGTGTCTCCCTTCCCAAATGGGGAAGGGTCCGATGTGAAGACAAAACTGGGGGGAACAATTCAAAACGGTTACTACCTCACGTATGGTCTGGTCACCACCACGTGCTTCCTTCCCCCACGGCGTGTCCCTGCTCACCTTTGAACTTGCCCCCTTCCCAGGTTCTGCTCTCCTCCAGGCGGGGCTGTGTCCCTTCAGGTGGCAGCTCCTTCTGTGATGGCTGTAGGGACGAAGGGAGGGGACAGGGTGCTGTGGAAGGAGGCCCTGGCCCTGAGGACCGTGGGTCTCTGCAGGGCGCCCCGCATTCGCAAAGGCCCCGGCCTCGGTCGGGGGCTCCCCCTACGGGGCCCTGCTGAAATGCTGACCTGCAGAGCGAAGGATTCAGAGCCATGGCTCTGGCACTTTACCTGGTGTTCCCATTTCCTAGCTGTGAGACCTAAGAGGGGGGCACACTTAAATTCCCGGAGCCTTGCTTTTCTCATCTGTAAAATGGGGTTAGCAGTACAATCCGCAGCCCCTCTTCTGGAACCCTTGTCATCAGAGATGCTCCAGTATTCAGGAATTTTCGGCTTCAGCTAATATGGTGCATAGACTCTACAATACCGAACACGCCAGTGGGGTCTGACAGCATTTTGTAATCAAACCCATTAGTATTTCCACAGCTGGACTTTTGAACATTCACGCTAAGTGAAATAAAGACCATAAATTGTCCCGTTCAGGTCAAATTTTGCTACCAAGTGAATTTCTTTAGAAATTCCTTTTCAATTTTCAGTCCCTTGGAGGTTTGGGGTTGTAGATAAGGATGATACTGTCCCGTGTCTCCATCAATAACGGCACCCAGATCAGAATGTTCATGGCTTTGAGGCCAGGCTACAGCCAGCTTCTAGGTTTGGGATAAGACAAGTCTCATGACAAGGCCAAGGATGATGGGTGGGGAGGATAATTCTGGAGCGGCTGTGCTGTTACCCAAGTGTCTGAGCCACTGATTCAAAATCAAGGGATCCTGATTGCCCCAAATTTGCCTAGAGCCCAGAAGCTGCCGCACAGACCTTCGGCATTTCCAGCCTCACCCGCACCATCTCCTCGGCCTCTCCCAGGGCCTCCCTAGCCGGCCTCAGCCACAGCCTCCGGGAGTGGTCGGCCTGGGGAAACAAGCGGTTGGGCCTCGCCCCAACGCCCAGCACCCTGTCCCCTGGCTCCTAAAGGGGTCCTGCCAGGGCCTCGATGCCTCTCCTTAAAGGTGTGTGCCTATGTGCATGCAGTGTGTGTGTGTGCGTGTGTGCACGCACATTAAGACCAGAGACCCTTTACAATAACTGGTGGCCAAGAAGGCACCACAAGACTTCTTCCTCTTCCTCCCAGCCACAAAGCCTCAGAGCACAGCATCCTTTGCGTCCCCAGGTCTAGAGGGACCAGGCCCACAGAGCTGTGGAGGGAGGAGGAGGATAACCCGCACGCTGCCACTCACTCCTGTCCGGGGATGGAGCACGCGTTCTTCACACAGTGGCCGGCTGGGGGATGGGGAGGGCTCCAAGGAGCTGGTCCCCATGGCAGGAAAGTCTTAAGAAGCAGGTATGCCTTTCACTCCATAAGTCTGGGCGCAAGGAATCTCATATTCTTGTATTTTCCTAAATCAAATGGATGCAACCCTGGGACCTCGCTTCCCAGGATGAGGAGAGATTCTGTCTCAGGCCATCCTCTGTGGTTTAGCAAAAGAACTGCGGAGGAACGGAATCATCAGAGGTGCTCATTGTCCAAGCCCTCGTGTCATGAGGGCGGCTGCTCTGTCACTCATTGTCTGATGGGGATTAAAGGTCATTTGTCACAACTCCATGGCAAGGTCTGGTCTCCTCCCTTTGGAGCTCAAAAGAAAGTTTTAAAGCCCCCGCTTAGTCCACCCCTCTCATCATAGAGAAGGTGCAGGTGGACCCCAGGCAGGACTTGTGCAGACTCATCCTGCGTGTGGCAGAGTCAAAGACAGGACCCAGGTTTCCTGGCTTCCATGCCGGCTCTCTTTCCACGGCTACATACTGCTGATTACAAGTGTGGCGGCAGCAGCATCCTCAGGGCTGGGATTATGTCACATCCACCCAGTTGTGCCACAAACCTGCCACGTAAGCTCCAGGAGGTCATCTCCCTGCTGGGAGAGTCAGTGTCCTCATCTACAGGATGGGGGAGGCGGGGCCAGAGACCCCCTGTCTGTGCTGTGCCAGTCTTGGAGAGTCAACCTTCCAGATGTCAGTCAGCCTCCCCCCGCCTCAGTCCCTGCTCTCTGCTTATTCCCCTCTTGGCCTGCTGGGATCCTATTTATTGGTTAAATCCTTCCTGATTAGACAGACACCCCCCCCCCCCACCCGCCCCTCAACCTCTGCTTGGCGGTAAACGTATTTCTCTTTCATAAAATGTGTTTCCTCCATCATTTACCAGTTGTGAAACTCTCCAGTGATTCTTTTCAAAAACTCAAATTGCTTACATGTGCCTCCAAGCTCTGAGGTCTCCCAGACTTCCTTGTTCCTGTGCATTCTTGACTTTCCACTTTTGAAAAGTCCGGCTCAGCAGTCCTCAGGAGCCGTCCTCCTGTTTGGGTAGCTCATCTTGCCTTTAGGGAACTCAAAGCCCTTTCTGCTGGGAGCACGAAGGGGGTGACCCCAAGCAGCGGGAGAGGAAATGGACGCCCAGAGTGGGAGCGAGGCAGATCTGGATCCACGGCTGGTTCACGTCTACCTCTGACTTCAGTCAGGTGGCCCCAGAGCCTTGGTCTGATATCTCCGGGCATGAAACGTGACTAATGTGGTGAGCAGAGCCCAAGGGACCTGGTTTCTAGTTCCAGTCCTGTCACAGGATAACTCGTGACTGTGGATCAGTCTTGTCCCTGTTCTGAGCCTCAGTTTCCCGTCTATAAAATAAGCAGATTGGGCTAAAATCGTGGGTTCTGAGCTGCATTCCCTGGAGCCCTGAGGTTCTGGTGAGGTCCTTCTAACGTCTGGCAGGGGTGGGAGAGGTTGCTGGCAGAGTGTTGGTCTCACCCGCCCTGGCTTTCTCTAACCGGAGCAGCCTGGCGTGAAGCAAGGTCGAGCACAAGATGTCATTCGAAAATAGGATTGGAAAGATCGCAAACAACCCATGTACTCATCTTCAGGAATGTGGGTTAATAAATGATGGTATAGTCCCCAAATGGAATACTATACAATTGCAAAAAATGAGGATGCCCTCAGAAATCATGCTAAGGAAATACCTGCAGGAGATGCTAAGTAAAAACAGTAAGATACAATGCTGCGTAGTATGCTATTTTAATGTAATTAAAGAGGGAGGAAATAGGAAGAAATGTGTCTGGACGTGCTTGCCGTGCATCAAGAAGCAGGGGAGGGACACGTGAATCGAATGGAGCAGCTCAACCTGGTACTGCGGACGGAGGGGGCGTGAGGGGAGAGAGGATGGAGCCACAAGAAGGAGTGAGGTTTCGCGATGTGTAGTTTTTCATAACATCTTGACTTTGAGCCACATACATTACCTTTTCAAGAAAGTAAAATTTATATTTGAAAAACGTACCAAGTGGAAAAAAAGGGTCAGAAGGACCAGTTGACCAAATGATCTCTACATTCCCTCGAAGCCCTGATAAGCAGGCTGGTGGAGGAGCTGGCGATGCTCACAAATGCCTGTCACGAAGGCAGAGGGGGACCCCTCCGGTCCAGGAGTCTGGGGATGGGGAGCTGTGGCCCCCAGGCCCACCTGCTAGGTTGCTGACATCTCCTCCAGCCCTTCTGCACAAACATTCGCTGGAGACGTCCCCCCGACGCCCAAGCTCCAGGCCCGTCTTGGCCTGGGCCCCCGTGTCCCGGGGTGGAGGCCGGTGGCTGCCCTCATCAGCCAGCCAGCCTGCCAGAGCGTCCCACCCACCAGCCAGCCGGCCAGAGCCTCCTCGAGGCAGCACTGTCTCCAGCTGACGCCAGCCCCAGACTGCGGCCTGAGCCGCGGCCAGGACAGAGCCCGGGGCACAGATGTTCCCATTCTCTGGCTCTGGACGAGCTTCTTGGAAAAATCACGGAGCCAGCCTTCCTCAATCCACCTTTGAGTGGAGAGAAGAGGGGCCCTTCTCTCCTGCCGCCGCGGACACCTGGCTGCCCGCCCGGGGCGCCGCCGGCCGCCGATCCATGCTGCCCTTGTCTGCGCAGCTGGCTCCTGTCCACGTCCCTGCAGGGGGGCGGGGACGCCGAGGAGAGGGCAGCGAGGCTCCAATCAGCCCCTGTCTAAGGTCTCCACACTCTCTCTGGCTTTTCCTGGCTTGCTTGATGCCAGGAAGTGGTCTGGCTGAGATGCGGGCGCTGCTGCGGGACCCCTTGGTGGGACCCCACAGCCAGACCACGACAGACATGTGGCTCAGTGTTTACTGAGCTACTGTTATGTGCTGAGCTTTGCAGTGAGACAGACTCATGTTCAAATCCAGGCTCTGTGTGACCTTGAGCAAGTTACACAGTGTACTCCCAGAGCCTCAGTTTCATCATCTATAAAATGGGGATGACAATCATAACATGCCTGAAGATGAAATAAAATAAGGGTAATAAATCACCTAGTCAGACAGTTGGTGCTGAGAAAATATTGGCTACCCTCTCCCTCTTGGGTATAAGGTGCAAGGTCAATGCCAGGCAAGGTTTAAGATCCTGAACCCAAGTACCTGGATTCAAATCCTGAGTAAGCTCTGCTTACTCGCTGTGTGATCATGGACCAGTTACTTAACGTCTCTGCATCCTGTTAAAGTGGGGACAACAAGTATGTAGTTCATAGGATTGCTGGGAGGAACAAATGAATGCAGGGAGGGAGCACCCTGTATGTCATCTCTTCTGGTTGTCATGTCCACAACTGCCCCACGGCAGCCCAAGGCCCAGTGGTCCCCTTTTTGCTGACAAAACGTGTGAGCTATAGTCTGAAGGCCTCTTCTGGAGGCAGGCTGGGCTGGTGAGGGTTCGCCCCACTTGATCTTTTCTGGGTCTGCTTCTGACCGGGGGTGGGGAGAAAGCTCAGTTCAGCCCCATCCCCTCTCCCCGACTCCAACCAGCATCTGTTTTTCATAAATCCCTCCCGTGGTTTGCCTGGGACGGAGAGAGAGTTTCCTTAGACAATAACGGCCTCCAAAACCACCCGTCTGGGCAACCAGGCTGCTCATGGCATGGGCGTGTCCCGCTGGGCCTCCTTCCCACCCTGTATCTGGTCTTGACAATCCTTAGGGCCGCCACCACCCTCTGAGCACTACTGCCAAGGGAGGTCACTGTTCTCATCCAGGCTGCAGCCTGCCCACCCCTCGGGCTCCCGGAAGCCCAGGCTGCCAGCAGCGCCCCAGCCCCCAGGCCTCCTGACACCCACACTGGTCCAGGTCCGCGCTGAGCCACGGGCCAGCTGCCCATCAGCCCAGAACCGCTGCCCCACAATAGCACTCCCGTTGCCAGCCTGGGACCGTTCTTTATGCAAACCCCTTAAAAGAAAGAGCATGTGGTTCTTTCTGGTGCCTCCGGCAGAAGGAGAGACTTCTGGAGTATTCTGTTCCTGGACCCTGGCAGAGGTGGGCAAGGCCCCCGGGTCCCACCCTCTGCCCCGCTCCCACAGGGCCTTCACTCCCCAGCTTTCTCTCCCCCCCCCCCGCCCACAAACTTGGTTTCAGCTTTGTTCTTAGTGTCAACCAGAACTTGCTCAAACAGAGGCACATAAAGACACAGTTTTCTGGATCTTCAAGCAAATAGCAGTCCGTTAGTAGGAAGCCATTACTTTTGTATCGAAACAAGGCCTGATATGTCATGGGTATTATTCTGGTCCCATTATAGAATAGAATGCAAAAGTCTGTACTCACTTTCGAGTAAAACGTGAGGCTTCAAAGATAAACACTAGAATATAGATCCACCAAGTCGGGGCTTTGTCTCTTTGGTCCATTGATGTGTTCCCAGTGCTGAGAAGAGGGCCTGGCCCATGGCAGATGCTTAATAGATGCTGAGTGACTATAACACGAGCTTACAGCCTGAGGCTCCAGGCAGGACCTCCTGGTCGGGATCCATCCCGTCCCTCCGCCTGTAGTGGAAATGTTCGAGAATCACTGGGGCACGTATTATCTCATTTAATCCCCCTAACAACCCCATAGCCGTGTGATGGACATTGTCACGGAGGAGAACCACTGAGCACCTGAATTCCCCCGATGTTTGAGGATGTCCCCTTCATGTGAGTCTTGGTGAAAGACCGGGCCTCACTCTCAATAAGAAGCTTGAAAGGCCAGATACATGTTTGATCTGCTGCCATAAGCAGGGCCTGGACATACACCTAAGGAGCAAGCGATGCCCAGATGCAGGTCAGATCAGAATTCGGCCTGCTGGGGCCTGCAGTGGTGTCCAGTGTGTGCTGCCAATGGCCATGGTGCCTGGACTGGCTTTCCCTTGGCGGTGCCCTGGCTCCCCAGCACCCCTCCTTCCCGTCCTGAGCCTGTTCTGAGCGTGGTCCCTCCCTGACAATTCTCCAAGCTACTCAGCATCCTTCTAGTAGCGCCGTTCTCTGCTTAAGTGGCCAGAGATGTTTTCTGCAGGTTATAATCCAGAACCTTGATGTCTAAAGCAGATGCTATCATCTCCATTTTCTAGATGAGGGAACTGAGGCCTCGAGTGCCATCAGTTGAGCACAGTACTACTGTGTGCCAGGCCATGATCTGTCTCAGTTCGGGGGGTCATGGGTGGGGAGATTAGACACGTAAGGGGGAAGTTTCAGTAAAATGTGAAGAGAGGTATCCCAGGGGCCATGGAAGGATGAGTGCACGGGGGTGGGGGAGTGGCACAAATTGAGACATGAAGCCGGAGGAAAGGCAGGAATTTTGTAGGTGTGGTGTGCTGGCGTACGGCACGTTATCCTGGAGGCTAGAGTAAATGGCACGGGAGACCATGACAGGAGGTGATACAGGAGGAGGAGGAGGCCACTTACTGAGGAGCCTGGCCTGCCTTATTAATGAGCTTGGATTTTGCAGCAGGCTTCTAGTTGTAAGCAACAGAAATAGATTTTTGGCTAATTTCATCAGAAAAAGGATTTATTTGGAGAATATCCGGTAACTCACAGACCTGAAAAAAAAAAAGTCTCATGAATTCGGCTTGGAAAAGAACAGAAATTAGGAGGTGCCAAGAGTCTAGGTAGTGAGAACTGGTTTGTCGGAACATTACTGCTGCTGGAATAAATGAGCAATATTTGTGCAGCCTTGAATCAATCCACACAAGATTCAAAGTTCTTGGACACAGAGACCCATGGGTCTGGCTTGGGACGGCCAGGAACTCTTGATTTATGACCCCATCACGTCTGCATACCATAGAGAAGGAGTAGATCTCAAAGAAATATTGAAGTGTTATTTCCAAAAGAAGGAGAAATTAAGACTGTATAACAAATACCCACTAGACTTGATCATAAAAGATATTGTGAGCAGGAGGATGATGAGTTTTTGACTTTTAGGAAGAAAGAGTGAAATAAGGAGTGAAGGAAAGCAGGATTGTTAGGTAAGTGGACTGTGGAAGAAAATTTAAATAATCCAGGAGAGGATGATGAAATCATGAGCTAAGGCAATGAAGAAGAGAGTAAAGGCAGGAGGTATTTGGAAAATGGAATCTTTAGGATTTGGAGAATGGATTCTTTAGGATGTGGACAAAGATTTGGGAAGTGAAAGAGAGGAGGAGCCGAGGAAAACCCTGGTTTCTGGCTTAAGTGAGCAGATGGATAGAGGAGTGACAAAACCGAGATAGGAAAACATGAGGAGGGTAAAATTGGAGCGATGGTGCTGGTAGAATTTGGGGACGTGCTGAGTTTGAAGAGCCTATGGATAGTCCAGTTGGACAGGTTTAGAGATTAGAAAGGAGGCTGGTGAGTAATCACCTGAGGGGGTAATTGAAGTTGCGGACGTCAGTAAAATTCCCCCAGCTGAGTGGAAAGCAGAGATGGCTGAGAAGGAAGAGCTGAGGCAACACTGATCTTTAAGTGGCAGGCAGAAGAGGGATCTGTGAAGAAGTAGGCAGCGAGCTGGAAAGCATCTGGAGAGGCTCGTGCCACCAAAAAAATAATAGAGAAGAGAGTTCTGGGAGGGTGAGGTCAACACAGTTAAATGCTGCAGAGAAGTCATGTTAGACAGTGACTGAAGGGTCCATTGGATTTGACCGTTTGAAGGTCACTGAACCTTGGTTAGACCTGTTTTGGTGAAGTCCTTAGGACAGAAGCCAGTGCACTGGAGAAGAAGAAGGAGAAGAGAAAGCAGTAAATATATAGGCTTCTCTTGGGGAAAATATTGCCTGCGAGGGGAAGGAGAGATATGACAGGAGCTGGGGAAGGATCCAGGGTCAAGGAAACATAGATACAGAGTTTGCAGAGGGCAATTTACAGTTTCTTGACTTCAATCCAATGGAACATCCAAATATTGACCCAGAGTCCCAAAGGGGAAAAATATTTTTTTTAATGATAAAACATGAATCATGATGACAGTGGATGAAATCAGTTAAGTAAATAGTGGAATATGCCTATTTGTTATCAAACTGTGTAAACAGTCCAGCTTTTTGGGGGATCAAAACAGGAAATAAAAACAAAGGTGATAAAGGTTATTATTGTGAAGAAACTTGTGACTACCTCCTCAGAGTTATCTTTCTTGCTTGCTGCATCAACCCAGTTCTGAAAGGAGTACATTAATATTTCCAACTATTATCGTTGCTTTGTTTATTTCTCCTCCTAATTCTTTCAGTTGCTTTATTTGCACTGTCCAATACAGTAGCCAGTAGCCCCATGTGGCTATTTAAATTTTAATTAAATAGAATTAAAATTTCGATCCCTCAGTCACACTAGCCACATTTCAAGTGCTCATTAGACAATGGTGTTAGTGGCTACTGTCCTGGACAGTATAGGTATAGAACATTTCCATCATTGCAGAAAGTTCCATTGGACTGCCCTGCTTTATGTATTCCAGGGCTATATTGTTAGAGGCATATGTGTTTGTGTTTGTTATGTCTTCTTTCTCTGTGTTCCTTTTATCAATTCTTAAAATATCTCTTTGTCCCTTATGATGTTTGCCATCTCCAATTCTATTTGTCAGAATTTAAATTTGTAACCCAGGCTTTAATTGATTTACTTTTACCTAGAGTATTTTTCTCTGTATCTGTTTACTCTCTTCCAAACTTCAAATTTACCCAACATGCACAAATTTTCAAATTTTTTTGCTAACCAAAGTGATAAGGGGAATCACAGGAAATAAGACTTTTGACACAAAATTGAGCCTACCAGCTTTGTTGAAAAAGTCCACAAAAAAATTTATGCTGGTGGATTCAGGTCAGTTTTTTATTATTCAGCAATCCCTTTTCTGCTCTTGTTGATTCTTTACTGAATTTTCTCTGGGGAGTACTCCAAAAATGTCGGTTTCTTTAAATCCACTCACTCCCTGATTGGCCAGTGTGATAGGCCATAAAATGGTCCCCCAGAAGATAACCACGTCAAGGCCCTGAAACCTGTGCATGTTCCCTTATTTGGGAAAAGGGCCTTTGCAGGTGTTATTAAGCTAAGGATCTTGAGATGAGTAACTAACCCTGGGTTATCTGAATGTGACCACAAGCATCCTTATAAAAGCAAGTCAGAAGGAGATTATACACCACTGCACACAGAGGAGAAGGCTGGATGAAGATGGAGGTAGAAATTGGAATGATGCTGTCACAAACTGTGGAACACCATGGAATGCCAGCAACTACCAGAAGGGAGAAGAGGCTAGGAATTGACTTTCCCTCAGTCTCCAGAAGGAGCATCGCCCGCTGATGCCTTAATTTAAATTTCTGATCTCCAGACGTGAGAGGGTAAATTTCTCTAATTTTAGGCCACCAAGGGTATGGGAATTTGTTACAATAACCCTAGGAAATGAATATACTCCCATAACTTCCCTATTTTCAGCTGAAAACCGGAATGCAAAACCCAGTTTCCTACAGTGGAGTTGGTCATTTCTCAACTTCTCCCAACCGTAATTCGAGACCTCTCCATCTCTCCACCTTCTCTAACCCCTCCTCCCGGGGTACAGCCAAAGCTGTGCTTCCTTCCGTCCAAAGCTCATTTCTGCATTCACTCTGTCTCCTCTCCTACACTCCGTAACCCTGGGCCTTCACTTGCCCTCTCTCAATAGCATTGCTTTGCAATTGCTGTTTAAAAATAATCAGAAAAGATTTGAAGTATTTGAGATCCATATGAATAATACAACAGACACGTGTACCGGTCACGTAAGCAATAAAACGTTATCAAGACAATGCAGCCCCAGTGCGTGTCTCCCCCATTCCCATTCACCTATCGTCCCCTTCGCATTTATTTAATTTTACTTTTCTTCTAAAAGTAATACATGAACCATTTTTTAAAAAATTAAATAACATAACAAGGTTTATAATGAAAAAACAGTGGTCAAACTCTTCCATACGCAATAGCTATTTCTCGAAGATAAGCATTTTCAACTCCCTTAACTCTTTTTGTCTGGTAGATACCTCTGTATTTCTAAATAGCATACTTATGTTAATAGATGTTTGTTTTTCTATCTGGAATATTATTTACTGACTCATTCCTATGAGATACGAAGGTAATAAGTATGCAGACGCTCACACTCTCTCCCCACTCTCCCAAAATAGTTATATCACCATTTTGGGGGGTTAAATCAATATTCAATGTTTGTATTGTTATGACTACATAAATATTGATAAAAAGCAATATGTCTACTATTGCTGTATGTTTTTCTGTTTCTTGGCATTAATAATCATCTTGTGTTTTCTTTTGCTTAGTTTTCTGTGTGCCTGTTATTAATTCATCTCAAACTAACCAATAGAACTGCAGATCTCCTTTTGGGCTGCTTCCCTTGGTTACGAGAAATCTGGGACTCTGCACAGTCCTGGGTTGCTTCTTCCCTGGGCTCAATACACATTTTCATCTGAAGACATCTGTTCCCCATCCTCCGCGGATACCCTTTGCCTCTCTTTCGTACTGGATCTCCTCTTTTTTTGGTATCCTCCTGCATTTGGGTGGAGCGCATCCTCCAATAACTTCTTTAAAAAGGGATGTGGAAGATAAATGTTTGAAAGTGTAGATTTCTTAAGCCATCTTTATCCTGTCTTCGTATTTGACCCGTAGTTTGCTTAGGTATAGCGTTTTAGGGTGGAAATCATTCTCCCTCAGAGTTTTGAGACATTACCCCATCATCTTCAAGCTTTTAGCCTTACGAAGTCGCATGTCTTTCTGACTCCCGGTCCTTGGGACGTGCCTTGTTATTCCTCTCTGGAGCCTTCGAGGGTCTTCTCTTTATGCCCAGGGATCTTATTTCCACAGCGACGTGCCTTCATGTGGGTCTTCCTTCAGTCATCTTGCCAAGCATCCTGTGAGCCTGTCATCCGAGGTAATTCACATCCTGCAACTCTGAGCAATTTTCCTCCTGTCTGTTTTCTTTCTTCTATCTTTCTAGAACTCCTATTTGTGAGATATTAAATTCTGAGATGGACCCTTTAATTTTCTTCCCTGTTCTGTCCTATTTCCTCTCTCTTCACTTTTTGGTTGATTTTCCAAAAGATTTACACACCTTCACCTTCCAGTATTTTTACTGAATTTAAAATTGATGCTGTGGTATTTTTAATTGTGAAGAACCCTTTTTGTTCTTTAAATATTCCTTTTAAAGTAGTATTCTTATTCACAATAGCCAAGACATGGAAACAACCTAAGTGTCCATCAATGGATGAATGGAGAAAGAAAATGTGATATGTGTATACGATATACATATACTGGAATATTATTCAGCCATTAAAAAGAAGAAAATCCTGCCATTTGCAACAACATGGATGGACTTTGAAGGCATTATGCTAAGTGAAATAAGTCAGACAGAGAAAGACAAATATCATATGATCTCACTTATATGTGGAATCTAAAAAAGCTGAAATCGTAGAAACAGAGAGCAGACTGGTGGTTGTCGGGGGCTGGGGGAAACGGGGAGATGTTGGGCAAGGGGTACAAACTTCCGGTACAAGATGAATAAGTCCTGAGGATCTAACGCACAGCATGGCGGCTATTGGTAATGATACTGTGTGATAGACTTGAAAGTTGCTAAGAGAGTAAATCTTTATTCTCACTACAGGAAAAACAGAGGTACTTATGTGAGGCGGTGGGTGTGCTGACCAACCTTATTGTGGTAATCACTTTGCAATATATACATGGATCAAATCATAATATTGTACACTTTAAACTTACACAATGTCGTATGCCAGTTATGTCTTCGGTAAAGGTGGAAAGATGGTCCAGGGGTTAAGATCTGGCACTCTCATTGCCGTTGCCCGGGTTTGTTTCCAGTCAGAGAGCCACACCACCTGTCTGTCAGTTGTCACACTGTGGTGTGGTAGACAGGCTTCAGCAGGATTTCCAGACTCAGACAGACTGGGACAAAGGGCCTGGTCACCCACTTCCAAAAGACCCCACAAATAGCAGTCGAGCATTCATTGTCTGATATAGCGCCGGAAGGGGAGAGATGGCACCAAAAACCCAGGCAGGGTTGCAGTCTGCTGTCCACAGGGTCGCTAGGAGTCGGAATCAGTTCGACAGCAGTCACAACAAAAAAAGCTGGGGAAAAAATTACATGAAATATTGTTCCTTACTTTTTGGATGTGGTATCTTCTCTTAGTTTTCTGGGAATATCAATTACTCTTTTAAAAAGTTTTCTCCCTGCCTTAAGTCCCTTCCTTCCTGCTTCTCACCTTCTGTTTATTCGGGTAACTTTCAAGCGCAGACTTTCCTCAGAGGCCTAAGTGATCCTCAGCTGTCCACTCACATTGAAGAGCGGGGCACTCAGGTCTGACTGGGGAGCTTTCCTTGTGCGGGAAGGACTCGCCCACTGTGGGCCTCGCTGTAGGGTGCTGGGCTGGGGGTCCAGCTGGTCCACTGGGAGCCCCAGATGGCAGTATCTGTAGGTCTTTGCCATTGGCTTGGTTGGTTTCCTTAGAGAGAAATCCTTTATTCTCAAGCCAGGAGGTGAGAGACTGACAAAGCGTTTTGGGGGCAGCGTATGGAAAAGCGTGTGGATGTAAGCATTCTCACTGAGGCGTCTCCCAGTTCAGAGCCTCTCTGGATGAACTCCCCCTGCAGCCCAAGCCCCCAGCTCTCCACTAGGGTGCATGGGGGAGGGGCAGCAGTCGCCAGCCTGCCCAGACTTGACAGGGTTCTAGGGGTGTTAACTGCTCCATATTCAAATTTCCAACCAACCCTCCAGTTTGCAGCCTACCCCTCCCTCCAGCCTATTGCGTCTCCACTCTTACTCTCCTTTTTTCCCACGAGGTGTATTGTGGCATACGACAAACTCTGCATAAAGTGTACAACTTGATAAATTTGGGTATATGCACTGGCTTGGACTGAATGTTTCTGCCCCCCTAACATTTGTACGTGGAAACCTTCCCCCCAGAGCAATGGTATCTGGAGATCGAGCCTTTGGGAGGTGGATGGGTCATGAGGGGGGAGCCCTCATGAATGGGATTAGTGCCCTTATAAAGGAGGCCACAGAGAGCAAGCTCACCCCTTCTGCCAGGTGAGGACACAGTGAGAAGATAGCTGTCTGTGAACCAGAGAGCCAGCTCTCAGCAGACACCAAATTTGCAGGCCTTTCGCCTTCAGAACCGTGAGGAGTGAATTTCCTTTGTTTATAAGCCACTCAGTCTATAGACTAAGAAATATATGTATCAGTGAAATGCCACCACAATCCAGATAATGAGCGTATCCCTCACCTCCAGAAGTTTCCCCATGTCCCTTTTCATTCCTCCATCATGTCCCTTCTTCCATCCTCCCTTCCCCGAACGTTGGGTGATTCTGATCTGCTCTCTGTTACTATAGACCAGTTTGTATTTTCAGAATTTTGTATAGTCAGAATCATACAGCATATACTCTTTCTTTGTCTGATTTCTTTTATAACATAAGTATTTTGAGATTTATTTATATTACGTGTATTAATAGTTCGTTCATTTTTACAGTGTCTATATACCACAAATTGTTTATCCATCACACGTTGATGGACATTTGGGTGGTTTCCAGATTTGGGCTCTTACAAATAAAGCTGCTACGAATGTTTGTGTGCAAGTCTTTATATGGACATCTGCCTTCATTTCTCCTGCGTAAGCACCTGGGAGTGGAGTGGCTGGGTCATGTGGTGGATGTGTAATTCTTCCAGAGATCGTCAAACTGTTTTCCTCAAGAGGGCGTCCCATTTTATTTTCCACCAGTACGGCACGAGAGTTCCAGTTGTTCTGCATCCCCTCCCACACTTGGTATGGGCAGACGGTTCCATCTGCGGCATTTCAATGGGTGTGTAGTGGTATCATGTTTTTAATTTGCGTTTCCCTGCTGACTAATGACGTTGCATTGACCATTTATAGATCTTCTTTTGTGAAGCATCCATTCAAGTCTTTTGCCCATTTTTAAATTGGTTTTTGGGGGGATCTCCTCTCGGTTGTGCTGAATCTAAAGGCTGGGGTGCCTGTTGTGGCATAGATCCCCCACTCAGAGCCCTCCCACCTCCCGGGAAAGCTTCGTGCCTTTGAAATTGCTCCTGGCTGTGAAGCGCCACGGCTAGGATGTGGGTTTTTTGCCTCAGCAGAGGTGTATTTCTGCCTCTTCCACCCCGTCAGCGCTGTCCCTTGTTGTGGGGCTTCTTTTTATCCAGTTTCCAGATCTCTCTCAAAGGAAATTTCCCACAAGTAGCTGTAGATTTGTTATGTCCATGGGAATAGAGGAGTTCCAAGTCCTTGTCTGCCGCCATCTTCCCAGAATCCAAAATTCTTATTACTGAGTTGTAAATGTTCTTTATCCACTCTAGATACAAGTCCTTAGTCTGATATATGTGTTGTTATTCTTTGTCTGCCCCTAGTAGGTATTTGTTATGATTATTTAAAGTTTCTGTTTAGTCTTTTCCCGTTAGTTCTGTTTTTCTGATAAAGCATATGTTTTTTGCAGCCTTTTGGCAGAGTAGTTAAATTCCTCAGGTGTCTCAGCATTTTCCCCTGCAAACTCATCTTTGACCTTTTTAGGAACCATCGGCTGCCTTGGCTGGGTCCATCTTTCCAGGGAGAGGGCACGTCTACCTTTGGGTGAGCTGGGAGGGGGCCCATCCCAGAATGGAGTCTTTAGCTCTGCCGGGCGCGATTATTCCCTTCCCCCTCACGCCCACCACCTCCCTCCAGCAGCCCCTGAGCCCCGGTGAAGTTTTTACCCAGTGGGCTGCAGCCATCCTCTTCTGCAGAAAGCCCCTCCCCGATTGGGGTTCTGATGGTTCCTCTGGCTTGTTGTTTCCCTGCCCTCTAACCATGATGGACTGAACCATGGTCTACCCCTGATGCGTGGGAGAAAGGAAGACACGCCTGAAAAGTCCTCTCTCAGGCCATAGGGGGCCGCCATCTTGTCTGAAGCCCCCCATGTTATTAATCTGACCCTCCCTCATCCTTTTAACAACTTATGCAAGACAGGAGGGTTATTTTTTAAGGTGGGAAAGACTTGCTCATGTTTATAGACCAAGGCAGTGATGAGGGGAGAGGCCGAAAATGCAGGGACATGAAAAATGAATAGAACAAAGCCCCAGGAAGGTCACCACTCAGGACTAGGCCCTTTGTCTCCCAGGCCAGTGACTCCCGTTGCCCCACAGGGTCATTCGCACCCCTCATCCTTTCACTCCTTTGACGTGTATTTATCGAGTCTGCCGTGGGCCAGATATTATTCACTGTTTTACATGCTAAAAGATGAAGGGGCGAACAAAACACACTTGGTCCCTATTGTCACTTAACCAGATAAATATATAATTACAACCTGTGGTCCAGGAAGGCTTCTCTGAGCAAGTCACCTGAAGGACGACCGAGGCAGGGGAAGGTTTGGGGAAGAACGTGCCGGTCAGAGACAGCTGCATTTGCAAAAGCCCTGAGATGACAAAGAGGAACTGGAAGACGTTCTCAGTGGCTGCAGAGACGGAGGTGATGGGGCTGGAGGGGAAGCGAGGGGTCTGCGCTGGCAGGGCCCTGTAGGCAACGTTTTGGAGTTTGCGTTGTCTCCTGAAGGAGCACAGAGAAGCCTTCAAAGGTATCTTAGTTAAGTTCACTCCGCAGCAGACCTTGAGGGAAGGAACAGAAATAGAGGAATCAGCTGGAAGCTTATGGCAGGAGTCCAGGTGAGAGCGATGATGGATCTGGACCAAGGTGGTGGCTCTGAGATGGAGAAGAGTGGGTGGATTCACAAGTATTCACAAGTATTTTAGGAAGAGTATCTGTGAAGGTGGCGCCATTGACTGAGATGGTGGAAATGAGGAAGGATCAAGGTTGGGGCTGGGGGATCCAAGAGATGGGACTGGACACGCTGAGTGTGAGGTGTCTGGGAGATAGCCGGACGGAGATGTAGGGCAGGCAGTGGGGCGTGACTTTGGATCTCAGTGGAGAGGTCGGCTCTGGAGATATGACTTTGGGAGTTGTCGTCATAAGGCCAATGCTCACTTCACTCAGTAACTTCTTGGATGTCACATCGTTAGAGAGACCGCCCTTGTCTACCCGTCTAAAACGGCAGCCTTGCCCACCCCCACACTCCAGTTACTCTCTCTTCATCTGCTTTACTTTGTCATAGCTTTTATCACCAACCGACATGATATTATATATTTATTTGCATATTATCTGTCTTCCGGACTAGGATGTAAGCTCCATGAGGGCAGGCACTGTAGGTCTTGTTCTTTGCTCTCTCTCTAGTACCTCGAACAGCACCTGGCACATAGTAGGAGCACAGTAAATATTTGTTGACTGAATGGATCTCTGACCCTCGCACCAACCCTGGGGGAGGATATTACCATCCCCAATCTACAAATCAGGGACCAGAACCTCGGAGGGCTTACCACTCAGGACCACCCAGTCCAGAAGCCCCTGAGCCGGGCTGGCCTCCAGCCTGCCACCTGCCCGGTCCTGCCCTTCCCTCGGCTGCACCACGGTCCAGGCTCCCGGGGTTGCCTCATTGCCGAAGAGCACCAGCCCTGGTCGCTGTCTTCCAGCCTTTTCCCGTTCTGTGGAGGAAAGATGCTAGCTCACAGAGAAAGAATTTTTATTTTTAACCTGCCCCTCCCTTCTCTAGACTCCAGTCAGTCCCGGGTGCAGTTAGATCTGAACAGCCAGGCCCCACCAGCTCTCACTTTGGCCTGAGCTCTTTCTCCAGATGGAGGGTCTTGGGCTGGGGTCAGTCAGGCAGAGCTGCTCCAGCCCCCACGGGAAGACACGGCTGGGGGCTGAGCTGGGACTGGCTGGCAGAGCTGAGCCTGTATCCCCTTCCCTCTGTCCGAGCTCTAGACCCTGGGGGATGGAACAGGAAAGTGAAGAGATGAGGACGTCCAGCCCTGAGCGAGGGACCAGCTCAGTGTCCTAAAACCGAGGTCCCGACCAGCATTCCCTGGGCCTCCCCTTGCGCTTGGGAACAGATGCCAGTGGGTTCTGCCCTGAAACACACAGCACATTGCTTGAAATCAGGCTGCTGGGGCAGGGCCAGCCTCTGCCTTTTCCTCCACGTCTCAGCCAAAGCTGCTCGAAACCCTGTCTTCCCCCAGCAGGAAAAGCATATGCTCTTTCCATATAGAGGAGAAATTGTTCCACGAGTGAGTAAGCCTCTTGGCCACGGAGCTGGCCCAGCCCGCAGCCCGCCGGCCGGAAGCGGGCAGCGCTCGCTACCGCTCCTGGAGCCCGACTGGGCTGGCTTCTCATCCTCGGAGACAGTGGGCCTTCGGATGGATGGGGCCGGGCAGTGGGCAGCTGGGTGGGCAGGGCCTGACGACGCTGAGCAGGTCGGGGCAGAGAATTCTTCCCCTGAATGAAGTCCTTTTCTCCCTTCGAGCTGGCTAGGCCGGGCCAGGGGAGGAGGAGGGAGGGAGGGAGGGAGGGTGGGAGGGCTCAGGGGGTTGTGGTGGCAGGCGACCTTTCCAGTCCCCTCACTCCGGCAGCAAACAGGTCTGAGTCAGGGGTGACTCAGGTGTGCTCATCGAGGCAGGGCCATTTTTAGACTGTCACTCCCACCCACCCCCAAATTCTCCTGGAGGCCTCTGGGGTTTGGTGGCAGGAGGTGATCCCGTCCCATCCCATCCCTGGGGCCTTAGTTTATTCCCCCAGAGCCACAGGAAGGTACAGGTCTTTCCAAAGCCGGTCCTGGGCTGGAGGATGCTGCTCATTTCCTTGGCTCCACTGAGTCCTGCTTCTCTTCCCACATTTTCCCCTTTTGTTAAGAATCCACTGAGAATGGGGCTTGGGGGCAGTGGGCAGAGAAGGGACAAGGTGGCTAGGGCATTGGGGTGAGTCGTGAGGCAAAGGGGAAATGGGGGGGGTGCTCCACATAAGAGGAAAACGTTGAAGAAATTGGGGACATTTAGCCTGGAAAGTCGAAGACTCAGGGTAGAGATGGGAGTCACGAAAATGATCTGAAGATGGGTGACCGGTCACCATATAGAGGTGGGATTCAATTTATCCTGGGCAGGAGCTCCAGTAGGGCCAGCCCTGTGTGTACAAATCAGGGACCCCAATCCTCCGAGCAGTGCTTTCCAGACAGTGAATTCTGTCACTGGACGTATCCAGGCCTAGGGTGGATGGCCCCCAGCTGAAAGAGGTCAGGGGTCAGGCAGGAGGTGGACTAGAGCTTAGGTCTCCAACTGGTGGCCCATGGGCCAGACACAGCCCTGAAGATGTTCCCACTGGCCAGCATTTCTGCACGGCCACAGTCAGCTGGGGCTGAGCGGCGACTGCCTGTTCTGGCTGGGCATGCACCCCAGTTCCGCATGGCGCATCAGGCCTGGGCCGCTCATTGCTGTCCTGGCCTGGCCCCTGGGGCATCACGTCTCTGAACCTTGAAGCAGAGGCCCAGGCCACATTCCCCCTTCTCCCTCTTCGGGTTCCCCCGGCAGGTTCCCCTCGGTCGGGAGGTGGAGGTGGCAGCACCCTCCCATGCACTCAGGTGAGACCACAGCAGCAGTGGGTCGGAGGGAGGATGGGTAGGATTCGGGAAGGATTGGAAACAGACCTGTGGAAGCCAGGTGGGGCAGCTAAAGGGCTTGGGAAGGAGAGGCCAGAAGGTGAGGCCAGCTCTGCCTTCTCCCTCTGAGCCTGGGCTGGACCCTGACTTGCACTTCTCAGAACTGAGGGCGGAAGACCAGGAGGGAGCAGCCTCCATGGGGAACGAGATTCCACCTGACGCCTGAAGGCTGCGGCAGATTTCAGAGCGGTTTCGCATCCCCTGGTCCCATTTGTTTCCACAGTAGCTGTGGGAGTTGGGACTAATGTTCCCATTGTACAGATGAGGAGACTGAGGCAGAAGTTGCCCAGGGATGAGTCAAGCCACCAGGTGACAGTGGGTCCCCTTTCTGAGTTGCTGCTCCAGGCCCGTGGGAGTGGGCCTGCTGGGGATGACGGGACAGTCACAAAGGAACCACTTAACAAACATCGTCTCCCTTCCTCCATCCTTTAGAACCCAACATTTCAGGCCTCCGCTCTGATTGCATTGGGCCCGGGGTGGGTCAGGAGTCCAGACGGGCAGCCCAGAGGCAGCCCTTTATTTTTATTATGTCCACGGTCACTGCCACCCCCCAGCCTGGTGCTGGGCACCCTGCTAGGAGACCTCAGTGCTCTCCTCAGCCCATTTGGTGGACGGGGACCCTGAGCCTCACAGAGGAGACTCTCCGGCCAGCTGCCCGACCCTGGAGCTGGTGCTCTCCCTAGCGCTCCGTGGCTGTGTTCTGTACGCGACTGTGTTTCTCTCCACTGGAAACCCGGCCATGCGGAGCCGGGGAGCCCGTGAGTGCAGCCCTCACGCGGCCCCTGGGGTCCTGACCGGCACATGGCCCCCGCCTGGGAGGGGTGGGCGCCTCCCCAGCTTTTCTCTCCTGGGGACATCCAAGCACGGCAGCCAGGAGCATGAAGACGCATAAGAGGGTTCCTTTGGGAACACTTTCCCTTTGGGAATCCATTTGTCTCTCCTTCCAGGGAAGCTGGAAGCCATGGAAGGAAGCTTGGGCCGGGAGTCGGAGAGCCCAGGGTCACCTTCCAGGCCAGGCTGCCTCCTGTCCCGGGCCCTCTCTGAGCCTCAGCTCAGCGGCTGGGTGAGGGCAGCCTTGAGGGCCCCCAAGCAGCCCTCTAGCCATTTCTGGAGAGGCAGCCCCTTGCACCTCATGCCCTGGCGCCCCTCAAGCAGGCTCAGCCTGCAAGGCGGCCTGGCCAACAGCGGCCCAGGGGCACCACCTGGTGGCCAGTCACGGCCGCACAAGGCCATCGTACCCACTGCTTTGACGGTCCATCCAAATCCTCACCACAGAGGGCCTGATCACTGCCCTGAAACTCGGGGTGTTCTCTTCCCCACCTCGCAGACATGGGAGGGAGCCCGCCAGGTTCCCAGAGGTAGGGGTGCAGACAGGAGGCACCGCCACTGTGAAGTGGTCTGAGTGAAAAGCACTGGAATTTGGGGGCTGTCGGTCCTGGATTTGAATCCTTGGGTACTTAACTTTATGGTAAGTCCCTCATCTATGCAGTGGGCCATTTACGACACATCTTGCAGGGCTGTGGGCCTCTCTCTGCATGAGCAGGCAGCCAAGGGGATGGCAGGGGATGAGGCTGGACCAGCAACGGGCGTCCACCCCGGGGGCACTCAGCCCTTAGCCTCTCAACTGGGGCTGCTTGTTACATTCACCTGATGCTTAGGCCGCGCTTCTCGAAGAATGGACCCGGGACCAGCGGCAGCAGCATCAGCAGTGACCTTGTTAGGAACGCAGATTCTTGGGCTCCACCCCTGTTCTGCTGAATCAGAAACTCGGGGGTGGGGCCCAGGGCCCTCTAGGTAATACCCATGGGGTCAAAGGTGAGAAAGCTGTCCTTAGGTCCTGCTGGGGTTGCTTACAAACGCCTCAGGTATCCTCGGCATCAGAATCACCCATGGGGGTCAAAAAAACAGCAGGTGCCCACCCTGCTCTCCCAGCCCCTGCCCCACAATTCTGGTTTAGTGGGGCTGAAGTGGGACCCGGGCTCAGATTCAAATAACAACCCTGCAGCGGATACTACTGAGCAGTCGGTGCTCTGGTTTGGACCCCTCTCCCCACACACTATGCACGCCCTTCCTTCAGAGGGCGGGGCCCGCAGCAGGATGCACTGCTCCCCCTGGGGTCCCCTAGATGGGCAGGTGGTGCAGAGAATAGTCACCAGTTATTGACATCTGGTGGGTGCTTAAGCTGTGACAGGCACGGTGCTAGGGACTTTGTATGCAACAACTCACAAGAACCCTATGAACGGTTAGAATTCCCCATTTTACAGATGGAGAAACTGAGGCACAGAGAGGTTAAGTAACTCGTGTTAGGTCACACAGCTGCTGAATGGCAGAACCAGGATTCCAACCTAGTTCCCTCTGACTCCAGAGTCCACGACTTTTACTTCCTCATTTTACAAATAAAAGGAGGGATGACTTGCTGAGGGTCACCAGGGGTGGCACCCATCACACCTCCTGTACCTTTGCTTCGAAGTTCACCAGTGCCATGACACCAATTTCAAGATGGGATGAATGGGACCGGGACCTCTGAGCTGGGTGCCACCCCCAGGAAGTAATGCCACCCCTCTGGGCATAAATGCAACTGGAAAAGGGAGGCAGAAGCCGGGGTTGTTAATTAAGTCACATGCCGCCTGGGTTCCTAGAGCTTCTTCATGGATGCACAGGATTAGAGGTATTAAGGACATTGACACTTGCCCCCACCCCAGCTCAAGTCTTCACGCCCTTCTCAGCATCACACAGACTGGGTCCTGTCCCCCGTTACCAGGCTCAGAGAGAAGAATGGAAAAGAGGAGATCTGACGATGGAGTAAACAAAATATAGTAATTTTATTGCTAAAGATGCATTTTCCAAAAGCAAGCGAGTTCCTGTCCCGAAGAGACCCAGGCCTCCAGTCCCTGGGGAAAGGACCGAACGGAGCTTCGGTCCCACACCGCCTGGCAAGCAGCCCTCAGTCCTCTCGAAGTTGCCGGGAGATTTTGTAGAGCTCCATGGTTGCTCTGGCGTCTTCCACCGAGCTGTGTCCTGACCTGCTGTTCTGCAGACACAGGTAGAGTGGGGACTTGGGGCGGGGCTGAATCCAGATGCTCTGGGTGACCTGGGCCTTCCCTGCTCACACCCCAATTCCAGGGCTCCGCTGTGGGCCGGTGGGTGAGAGTCCCCAGGCCTCTGATGCCCTGGACTCAGCAGGTGGCTGGATCAGGCCTGGCCTCACCCGTCAGCCCCCAGGCGTGGCCAGGCACCACCCCCAGCATCCTGAGAGCCAGACTGTGCTCTCAAGGGGCTTAGAATCCGGGGTAGGGGGAGGCGGGGGATGTGGCCAGCACTACAGACTTGCTCCCTGACACAGAGGGGCTGAGGCAGCTCTACAGGGGATCCCAGGGCCCTGGGGCCTTTGTTAAAAAGGTATACGTCAAAACCCTGGTTCTAAAGTGCAACGTGCTCAGCAGGTTGAAACAGTGTGATCCACTGAATCGAGGGGCTGGCCATGCTGTCCTCGGTCCTGTGTGCTGCAAGGCTAGCCTAGTGGCCAGACTCAGGTCCATGCCCTGCTTCCTCCATGATGCCTGTTCGTCCAGCCAAGCAGCCCCTCACTCCCCACGCCCCACATCCCCTGCCCTGCCCACCTCCACCAAGACTTACCTTCACACACCATTCAGATCTGGCCCCCGTCCTGCCACCTATCCTCCCTCCCTGATGCCAGGACACCTGTCCTTCCCTCCATCGGGCTCTCCCCACAGCGAGTGCTGGCGATCCGGTTGTGGGCCACCCTCTATTCAACCAAGAGTTGCTCAAGGACAGGGCCAGGCCTTGCTCACCTGTGTCCCCAGCATCTGGTCTGGCCTGGCCCAGAGTAGGTGTTTAACAAATGTGTTGCCCTGGAGGGCCCTGCATGTAGCGGTGGCTCCTAGTATCTGCCCACCTCCCTGGGCCCTTCTGCCTTGCTGAGCTCCCAGCCCCAGCCACATGCCTTCGCCTGGGGCTTGTCGAGACTAGGGCTGGGGTGATAGAGCCCCAGGAGCAGCACCGGCCAATGCCCAAGGGGAGCTATGTGTAAATATCCTAGCTCCCTGGGTAAATCTGAGGTCCGTGTTTTACACCGTCTCCCAGAGTTCCACAGTGGGATTAAGTTATCCACAGGGTAACTGGCTTGATTTTAGAAACAAACAAACAAACCTTTATTAGGTGCCTTCCCTTCCCACCTCCCGTCACTCTGCCAGCACCTGCTGGGGTTCCCTCTCATATAAGCTTCCTGCAGCCCGATCCTTCTATGGGGCCTCTTTCTGCTGAAGGTGGAGGGCTCATAATACGCAGCTCTTGACCCCTACCCAGTGGCAATAGGCAGTAACTGCAACCAAATAATTTGAGGATGTGTAAGACTAGACCCACCCCCTCTAGCAACATCAAATATTATATCAAATCTCCAGATCAGAGAGAAAACGACAAGTACCCAGAATTCAGTCCTGAGGACATAGAAATATGTAAGCTAAATGACAAAGAATTCAAAATAGCTATCATCAAAAAACTCAACGGGTAAAAGAAAATGTAGAGAAACAATTCAATGAGATCAGGAGATACTTCACAAAAGAGATTGAAACTATAAAGAGGAATCAATCAGAAATAGAGATGAAAGACACAAGGGAAGAGATAAAACAAAATATGGATTCCCTGAACACTCAAGTGGACATCATAGAGGAGCGAATCAGCATAATTGAGGATAGATGTGTTGAAATGCTTCGCACAGAGGAGGAGAGAGAACTAAGACTAAAAAGAAATGAGGAAAGTCTCCAAGAAATAGCCAACTCACTGAGGAAATGCAACATAAGAATTATAGGTATTCAGGAAGGAGAAGAGAAGGAGAATGGAGCAGAAAGTGTGTTCAAAGAAATAATAGCAGAGAATTTCCCAAACCGAGGGAAAGAGAGGGAAATCTGTGAGGAAGAGGCTTCCAGATCTCCTAGATATGTCAATGTAAAAAGACCTATTGCAAGGCCTATAGTAGTAAAACTGGCAAAAATGAATGACAAGGAAAGAACAGTAAGGGCAGCAAGGCAGAAGAAAACAACCTACACAGGAACCCCCATCAGGCTTTCAGCAGATTTCTCTGCAGAAACCTTACAAGCTAGAAGAGAATGTAATGACATAATCAAATCTTTGAAAGACAAAAATTTTCAGCCAAGAATACTCTATCCAGCAAAAATATCCTTCAGATATGATGGAGAAATAAAAACTTTCCCAGACAAACATAAGCTAAGGGAGTTCGTAGCCACAAGATCCCCCTACAAGAAATCCTCAAGAAGGCCTTCATACCTGAAAAATAAAAAAGGGAGAAAGGGGTCACAAAGCCCAGAATAAGGAGATAAATAGGTAGACAGAATCGGAGCAGGATAGCAAATACTCAAGTGTAGCATCAAAGATAAAGGGAAGGAAAACACCAAAAACAAAGATAATCTTGTCATTTTAACCACAAACTCACAACACAAGATGGAATAAGATGTGAGAAAAACAACTTAGGAGGGGAGGAGGAAAGGGACTGAATCAGTTTAGACTAAGGAAATAAGAGGCCATCAGAAAAGGGACTATCTTATCCACGAGATTCTGAATACAAACCTCAGGGCAACCACTAAACAAAAGAGCAGAACAGAGACACAAAAATAAATAAGGAGAAAATAAAGAAACATAACATAAAAAACTACATAATTCAATGGGTAGACCGAAACACACAGGATGAGAAACAAAGGAAATGCAGGAGAACTAGAAACTGAGAGATAAAATGACTGCATTAATTAAGCCCTCATGCATCAATAATCACCCCAAACGTAAATGGATTGAATTCTCCAATAAAAAGACACAGAGGGGCTGGTCCAGTGGCACAGTGGTTAAGTGCGCACGTTCTGCTTCAGCAGCCCGGGGTTCGTTGGTTCAGATCCAGGGTGCGGACATGGCACTGCTTGGCACACCATGCTGTGGTAGGCGTCCCACATATAAAGTGGAGGAAGATGGGCACAGATGTTAGCTCAGAGCCAGTCTTCCTCAGCAAAAAGAGGAGAATTGGCAGCAGTTAGCTCAGGGCTAAGCTTTCTCAAAAAAAAAAAAAAAAAAGAGTGGCGAGATGGATTAAAGAACAAGATCCAACAATTTGCTGCCTCCAGGAAACACACCTCAGCTCCAATGACAACCACAGGCTCAGAGTGAAGGGATGGAAGACGATACTCCAAGCTAATGGCAAACAGAAGAAAGCAGGTGTTGCAATACTTATATCAGACAAAGTAGACTTCAAGATAAGACAGGTGAAGAGAGACAAAGAGGGGCAGGATATAATGATCAAAGGGACACCCCACCACAAAGACATAACACATAAATATCCATGCACCCAGCACAGGAGCACCAAAGTACATAAAGCAATTGTTAACAGACCTAAAAGGAGATACTAATAATAACACAAACATTTGTTCTGCAGCCACTGAGGGCTTTTAGAGTCCTGGAGGGAAGGCCCGGCCCCCAGAAGCAGCTCTCCAGCCCCCAGCCTGGGAGGGAAGGGGCAGCTCACCTGGATGTGCCACCCGAGCAGCCGCTCGCTGAGCACCCGCAGGGAGACCCGCCTGCAGTTCTGCAGTTTGGCCTTGCGCCACAGCAGCCTGTCGGTGGACGTGTCGTAGATGGCATAGCCGTCCATGCTCTCTTTCAGGGCCTTGAAGTCGTGCTTCAGGTCGTGACCCACCACCAGCTTGCCTCTCAGGAGCTGCAGGATCTGGCCAGGAAGACACACCCACGCATCACCCAGGGTCCTCTGGGTGGGTCTGGGGCAACTTGGTGCCTTCATGGGGCAGACAAGGAGCAGCCCCTCCTCGACTTGCTGTGTGACTTTGAACAAATCTCTGTCCCTCTCTGGGTTTTAAACATATCGTTCATAAAACGAGGAGACTGGACCAGGTCCCTCCTCCCACTGAATAGTTGAGGTCTGTGCTAAAGGGCCCCCCAACTCCTTGAGGGGTTTCCATGCGTAATAGCAATGGCTAGCACCTACTGAGTATGTCCCATATGCCAGGCGCTCACCTAAGGATGTCACATATATTATGTCCTTTAGTCCTTTCAACAGTCCACTGCGGCAGGCTGAGTACTGACCTCCCACAGGTGCCCACACCCTAATGCTCAGGACCTGTGGGCAGGTTACACAGCAACGGGAAATGAAAGCTGCAGACGGAGTTCAGGGTGCTTATCAGATGACCTCACAACAGGGAGATTTTTCTGGATTATCCAGGTGGGCCCAACATAATCCCAAGGGTCCTCAGGTGTGGAGGTCAGTGATTAATGGGGCAACTCAACATGCTGCTGGCTCTGAAGAGGGAGGAAGGGCCGTGGGCCCAGGACGCGGGCGGCCTCCTTAAGCGAGAAAGGCAAAGAAGAATTGGATTTCCTCGCAGAGCTCCGGACGGCTGACGCCTGGCCTTCGCCGGGTGAGACCCGGGCGGGACCGCCAAACTACACAAGTGGAGATGGTAACGTGGTGTTGTAAACCACTAAGACTATGGTTTTGCTACCGCTGAAAACTAAAACAGCAGAGAGGGAGGGCCGTATTTAACGGAAGTTTGCAACTGAGAAAACGGAGGCACAGAGAAAGTGAAATAATTAGCCCAAGGTTTTAAGGCAAGTCTGCAGACTCCCTGACGCCCTCTCACAAAAGATTGTCTCGTTCCCCTCGCCCTGAATATGGCACTTCTGCCTTCTCTGTGGGGCCGGGAGCCCAGGAGCCATGAGCTCCCCAGAGCCACACGCTGCAGAGACCACGTGGGGACAGGGACGCACCTGAGGAACCCCAGCCACAGATGGGTGGGTGAGCAAACCTCCTGATGATTCCAGCCCCCGGCATGCAGGACGGATGCCCCCGCTGCTCCATGGCCCCGGCTGCCAAGTCCCGCCCAGATTGCGGGTGCATGAGTGAAATATTGACATCGTCTGAACCACTATTTTGGGGCGATCTGCTAAGCACCATTAGATGACTGTTAGTGGCAGAGCCAGCCTTCGAAGCCAGAGGACTGCTGCCAGCACCTGCTTGTCACCAGGACACTTTCCAGAAAGAGCAGGCCTGCTCCAGGCCTCTGCCACCCCAGCGGCCGAGCTCCGAGCAGCAGCCCTGAGGGCCCCAGCCTGGCGCCCTGCGCACGTGCCCAAGCTCCCCTCTTGCCTCCGTTCTCGCCTCCTCTCCCACGGCGGCCCCACGGACAACCTCCTGCCTCTGGCCACTTTATTTGGCTGCCGTTGTGAGGATGGGCTGGGGTACCATGGGGCGAGCTGTACGCGGCCCAGGGGAAGGGGCAGCTCGTGACTCTCTGGTCCGTTTGGACATCTCTCAGCAGCCTCCGTCTCTGCCTCTGTGCGTCGCCGAGGACTGTAGTCTGTGCCCGGGGAAGGGGCCTTCTGGATGGCCAACACCCTCCCACGTCCTGCTTATGCCTCTAGTGGCCTCCCGAGACCCCATGTGGGGCCTGTGGTACGTGATCCCTTTGACGACCACAGGTTATTGTGGCCACTGTACAGAAGAGGAAGCTGAGGCTCAGAGAGGGGAGGTGACCTGCCCACGGTCACGGCGCTGGAAGAGGGGTCTCCCCATCCACCGTCAACTGGCAGTGTCACCAGCCTGCCCTGCCGTTCACGTGGCTTTGTTGGGGGCCTCCTCTGGATGGAGCCCCGCTAGACCTGGGACTGGGGGAAGCTCGCTGTGCCACTCCTGAGGGACGCCGGTGCTCTCACACTGGGCCTCAGAGTCAGCTGGTGAAGCCCCCTGAAATCTGGATTCAGATTCTGGATTCTGTGTTTCTAACGGGTGGTGCTGCTGCTGCTGGTCCGGGGCTCACCCTGAGTGGTGAGGGCCCCCGACCTCAGAGCAGCAGCTTAACGGGGCTCCCATGCGTGGAGGAAAGGACCGGCCCAGGCAGAGGGGCGGGGGAGTGAGGCTGTGTGGCTGGCTGTGGGTCATGCGCCTCCTCTTACTGACGTTCTTTCTGTTTCCAAACAATGTGGCCTGTTTTCCCTGCTGGGAGCTGGCTCAGGCCCAGTTCATACAGAGCCCCGAGGGAACTGTCTGCCATCCCAGAGACAGCCGCGGCCAGTCCCAGGCACGAGAGGGCCAAATCATTGTGCTGTGGATTCCTAGAAAATGCATCACTTCCCCAGTCTGAGTGTCCCTGGGCGGGGCTACGTGCCATACACAGGACTCATCATGAAACAAATAAGAGGGGGTTGGGGGGCTGGCCCTGCAGCCGAGTGGTTAAAGTCCCTGGGTTCCGCTTTGGCAGCCTGAGTTCTCGGGTTCGGATCCTGGGTGTGGACCTACTCCACTCATCAGCCATGCTGTGCCGGCGTCCCACATACAAAGTAGAGGAAGATTGGCACAGATGTTAGCTCAGAGCTGATCTTCCTCTAGCAAAAAAGAGGATTGGCAATCAATGTTAGCTCAGGGCCAAACTTCCTCACACACACACAAAATAAAAATAAAGGGGTGGATGGACAGGCAGAAGGAAGGAAGAAGAAGCAGGGAAAAGAGAACAGTCTCTTTGGCAGAGAGATGCCAACAACTCCTCAGGACAAAGAGGCTGGGCATTCGGCAGGAAAAGACTGCCAGGACTTGCTGTGTGGCCTCAGGGATGTCAAAGTTCGTCTCTGGGCTTCAGTTTCGCCATGTGTAAGGTGAGGGCCTGGAGAGGTGAGCTCCACCAACTTGCTGAGGCAGGGCTGGGGGACCTGCTAGAGCCCAGGGAGGGGTGCTGAGGTGCCAGCTGGCAGGACCTCAGGGCTGTGTGACCTGCTGGCTGTGGGACCGCCCTGAGTCAGTGTCACAAGGCAGGTGTGTCAGAAGCAGGGGGCAGAGACTCTGGAATTCCTGGAAAGAACTGGAGTGGGGACGTTCATTGACCGGCTCTTGTTGGCCTGGCTCTGTGTCAAGTGCTTTCCTCACCTCCTGAGATTTCTTAACAGGAACACACTCGCGTTCCTTTACAGAGGAGGGTGCTGGGCATCAGAGAGGTTCAGAGGCTTGCCCGGGTCACACAGCCAGTGAGCTGCGAGCTGAGAGGTGTCGGGATCCGCCTGAGTCTGTCACTAGTGTCCCAGTTGTTGTTATGACGCCTTTAGAGAACTGGGGACGGTCTCTGCATGATTAACCCAGAGCGGAGAGCAGTGCTGGGCCCACTGGCACCCAGTGAGCATCGCCTGAATTGGGGATACAGCCCCTAGAAGGCGAGGTGATCATTCCATCTGACCAACAGGGCCAGTGGGGCACAGAGTGGTGTGTGCCCACGTCACATGGCAGGGCATTTCCCACAAGGGCCTCATCGAAAAAATCACCCGGGGCCCTTGTTAAAAATTCAGAGGGCGGGCCCTGCTCCAGGCCTCCTGCATGCAAATCACTGGGGGGTGTTAGCAAATGTTCCGGGGGATTCTCCGCATCGTGAGTTTGCACATCTCTGCCCTGAGCCTGTCAAAGAACAGCTCAGCCTGCCGCTTCCATCACACACTCGCGCTTCCAGAAGAGGTGGCTGTGAGGGACTTTGAAGAATGTCGTCCCTACAGAGGCCCAGATCCCCTGCTGTCATCCTCAGGAGTGGCCCCAGTCCCCTTTCCTCCCGGCCCCTGCCCCCAGCTTGTGCCTGCTTCCCACAGGGCTGTACCCTGCGGGAAACCTGGATGGTGAAATCGTCCTCTTCCCTCTGGCCCCGCCCCAGAGAAACCTGCCCAGTGGCAGGGCCCCAACAGGGCACCCTGACCCAGGCGAGGGCTGCTGAGCTGGCTACAGCCCCGTTAACTCCCTGTTCACCAGCTCCCACGGCCTGCCTCCTGTCTGTCTCCCTCCTAAGCCACGAGGCCTCCCGGGATTCAGTTTCCCTGTTTGCAGACTAAAAATGGAATGATCCTGGGGAAGTGCTACTTGTCATCCTGGGATGACACTGAAAGAGCGTTCGTTCACTTACGAAAGAGAGCTACAAGCTATTAAAAATTGCTGTTAGTAAAAAGAGAAGAAAAAAAAGAGAAAAGGATCATGAACTTGCCAGGTGAGAGCCCTGGATCTGAGCACTGAGTTCTAGCACAGCTTGCTGTGTGTCCTTAGGCAAATCACTGCCCCTCTCTGGACTTCAGTCTCATAGGTTCCCTCCTGCACTGACAGTCTGCCCTGCGGGGCCCTCTATAGACCAGACTTTCTCTGCCTCGATCCTTTCTCTGTCGATCCTTCTTTGGTGTGCATGTGGTGGGGGAGTGGCTGTCCCATGTGCTGTATGATGTTTCACACCATCCCTGGCATCTACCCACTGGATGTCAGTAGCAGGCCCCCCCACCCTACCTATGACAACCAGAAATGTCTCCAGATCTTGCTAAATGTCTGCCGGGGAGCAAAATCACCCTGCATGGAGGACCGCTGCTCTTGAGGATGGTCAGACCTAGCGATGTCAGGGGACAGGCAAATGCTTCCCATTGCAAAGTAATGTAGCCACATACAAAAAACAAAAGAGAGAGGGGATGGCAGGAGCCCACCCACGGTCCTTGCCCTGTGGCAGCGCACGCCTGGCGGGCTCGGGGGTCAGCGGCTGCCCAGAGCCCTCCTGGCTGCCGCGGGCTGCCCTGTGGCTCACCGCTCCTGTGGGAGGAGGAGTCAGGCTGGCAAGCGACCCCTGAAAGATGCCTGCGAGAGACCAAGGCCTGGAGGGCCCCAGGCTCACCTGAGAGGGGTCCCCCGGCCTCAGGGGTCTGAGAGGTGGCTCACAGGCTTCTGCCCTTTGGGGCCCCCAGCACATCCTGGGGCCTGTGACCCTGGCCTCTGTCTTTGGGGTTAAAACATTAGGGATGATGAGTGGGATCAAGCTGCCTCAGAGTCATCCTCCATGAAGACAAATGACAGCCGTGGCCTTGTTCCATGGCTTCCCTCAGTGCCACACCAGCCACTGCCCTCACGTGTACGGGACACTCAGTGTGCATGGAGCGACCTCGCACACGTTGATCGTGGGATCTGAACACCACAGGGCCAGCTCTGGAGCCGGAATCGAGTCTCTGCTCCACCCTTCCTTGGACAGCCAGCTCGGCCTTGTGCCTCAGCTTACTCATCCACAAAATGGAGCGATGAGACCAGTTAACTACTCCCACGCTGTGGCGGGGAGTGGAGGCAGCAGTATGTGAAAGGGGCTTAGCACAGTCCCTGGACATGGTGCTGGATACACCTGTGCTATTTCTTCACCCCTATGTTACAGAGGATTCTACTAAGGGGCACAGAGAGGTTTAGCAACAAGCCGGGGACACAGAGCAATCAGGTGGCAGACATCCAGCCAAGTCTAAAGACAGTGGGCTTGCTCCCCGCCCCCGGGCTGTGTGTGTGACTGCATCTCGACAGCAAAGGCCGGCACAAGGGCAGAGGCAATTTTGTTCCACACAGCAGCCAGAACTCCTGTATTTTGTGAAAATCAACTCAACTCCAATCCCACAAGCATCCTCAGGGCACCTTGAGTGCCAAGCACAGCATCCAGTCTGGGGCAGACAACGCATAGAGCAGGGGCTGTGGGCTGGGCAGACTGCATGTGTAGACGGGCGACCTTGAAAGCGCATGGGCCACAGCAAGGAGGGTGGGGGACCCTCACGGTAGGTCCAGCGGGGCAGGGGTAGGGCAGGGCATCATAAAGGTCTCCTCTGGCCTGGGCCTGCTGGGACGGTGGTATCCCTAGGGGCCGGGGTGAGGGGCGGGGAGGGTAGGAGCTTGGCTGAGGCCCAGGGTGGACGATGGCTGAGCCATGAGAAGCATGGAAAGGTAGGGAGGGAGGGGTTTGGAGGGCCCTGAGGCTGGACCCCTGCACCACAGGCAGAATCAACAGCAGGGTGGGGAGGCTGAGATCTGAGGCAGGCCCGGGGTGCTTCCTCTGGCAGCCGGTGTAGCTGGTGCAGCTGGCGGCAAATGAGGGCCAGCCTCTGAGGCCGCGGTTCCCAAGGGAGTCGGAAAGGGGACTCAGGCACAGTCTGGGCTGCGGCCCTTCCCTCGCCACAGGCACGTGCAGCGGCATCAGCCGGGAGCTGGGCGCTGTGCTCAGGGGTGTAGGCGGTGTCGCTGCATCCAGCCTGCGCGAGGCCAGGGGGGCGGCATTAGTACTCCCCTTTCACGGAGGAGGAAACTGAGGCTCCGAGAGGTCACACAAACCAGTAAGTGAGTAAGTAAGTAAGTAAGCAGGAAATGGTCCCCCCGGCTGTGGTTCCCAAGATTGCCTGGCCTCTGGGTCCCCACCCCACTCCTGGGACGGCCGTGGAGTGCCTCGGAGGGCAGGCTCCGTGTAGCACACCGGAGGCACTGGGCCTGGCAGAGTCTCCAACTGGGAAACAAGAGTGCTTCTGTATGTCTGGGCGAGGACCCAGGCGTCCTGACTCCCAGGCCAGTGCTCAAAGGCATCCAGAGGACTGGCTGCCTCTCCAGACTGGAGGTGTGAGAGGCATTTCTCTGCTGCCCCTCCCCGTCCCCTGGGCCCTTCTGCTCTCTGTCACACTGATGGGGAGGGGGCTGGGGACGAGGAGGAAGGATGGGGATGGGCTGTCTACCTGACCTGTGGGGAGCTGAGTGTGGGGAGCTCTGTGCAGTGTCCCTGGTCCCTCATGAGCACCTGAACAGACCCCCCTCTTCTTCATGTTGCCCCCCTTCTTGGTGACTCTCCTTTGGTCTCCTCCATCCTAACATTTCCTTCTTTCCAATCCTCTGTCTGCGCCTGATGACTCAGGGCCTCCCAACTGCTCCCCAGGGGCTCTCACTCTTCTCCCTGCTGTCATCTCTTTCCTCACTCCCATCTCTCCCCCGCAGCTCCCCCCATTCTAGTTTTTCTGAAATTAGTTTTGATCCTCCCATGCTCTTGCTCAAGAGTCTTCAATGGCTCCCTATGGCCTACTGAGTTGCATACACAGACTCCTCCCCACCCTCACAAATACCATCAGCCTCTTAGAGTCTTTCAAGCACCGCCCTGATGTACTGTGCCCCCTCCTCAGGGCTCCCAGTATTCTCGTAGTACCCCAAGAACAGTGCTGTCCAACAGAACATAACATGAGCCACAAGTGTAATTTTAAGTCATCTAATAGCCATATTTAAAAAGGTAAAAAGAAATAGGGGAACTTGGTCTTAATGTTTTATTTAACCTAATATATCTAAAATGTGATCATTTCAACATGTAATTGATATAAAGAACTGTTGAGGTGCTTTATGAGATGTTTACCCAAATCTTGGAAGCCCAGCGTGCGCTTTACAGGCACAGCACGTGGCCTTTCAGCACGGCCACTTCTCAGGGCTGGCTCCTGCACATGGCTGCTGGCGCCTCCCAGACACTCAGCTCAGGAGCTGGGGGCCTGAGTTTTGAATCCTGATCAGCTTGCCCACGTTCTGTTTATCCGAGCTCGTGTGAGTTGCTTACTGTTATGGGTTGAATTGTGTCCCTCCAAAATCACGGGTTGAAATCTTAACGCCCCGCACCTCACAATGTGACTTATTTGGAAATAGGGTCAAGGTGGAGGTCATCAGGGTGGACCCTAACCCAGCAGGACTGATGTCAGAGACAGGCACACGCGGCAACGCCGTGTGAACGTGAAGCCAGGGACGGGTTAAGCGCCCACAAGCCAGGGAACATCAGAGACTGCCAGGAAGCTGCCAGAAGCCAGGAGAGAGACAGAGAGCAGGCTCCTCATGGCCTCGGAGGAACCCAGCCTGCCAACACCCTCATCTGGGACGTGCAGCCTCACAACCGTGGGCCGGTAGTCGTCTGTGCTCCAGCCCCGCCTGTGGCCCCTTGTGCCGGCAGCCCTAGTCAGCCTGTGCCCTCGCCTGCCACAGGGGACGACGGGAAGCGATCGTCACGGTGAACCTGCTCTGAGGACTGACGCGCTCTCTCGACGCTCAGAATAACCCTGAGAAGCTGCTTGATTGTTATCCCCGTTTTCTTGGACAGCTGGGGACACTGGGAAACCTTGCCCAAGGTAACCTGGCTGGGAAGCAAGCAGCCGGGACCCAGAGCCGGCCTCTTAACCTTGACTTAGGCCCCTGAGCAGCTTCCTGGCAGGCTCCTAGCTGGTGGGTGGCGGGCACTTGGGAGAGCATCCGGCGAGGGGCCAGCATGCCGAAAATAGGAGCCAGTGTTTCAGGGCCAGCACCTGTGCGCGGTGTGTGGCCTTGAAATGCAATTCTCTGTGTTCTTGAACTTCCCCAAGCCCCACCAGCCCAGGAACCGAGGAGTTCACATGCCCTTCTACACCTTCCCAGAAGTGACTAACCCTGGTGGCACTTTGAGAGCAGTTGAGTTTGCTTTCTGTTTAGTGGTTCAGAGAAACCGAAAGTTAGACCTGGAGAAGACACCACAACAAGGGAAAGCACAGAGGGTGGGGAACCGGGGGCCATAGGCTGACCTCAAACTGCGGGGTGGCCTCACATGCGTCTGGGAGCCATATCTCCTCTTGGCCCAAGGGGCTCTGGCCTGTCCTCCAGGACCAGGAGGGCCACTGCCAAGGGCCCAGCCAGAGTCCCTCACTTCCCCGCAGGGCTCACCAGTGGCAGCCCAGGGGAGAGGAGAGAACGGGGACGCTAGCCAAAAATAGTGTGTGTGGAACATCAGACGAGACGCAGTTTCCCCATCACAAGCTCAGCAAGGTAGACCAGCTGCCCCGTAGGCTGCTCCCAGACGAGAGTCTAAGGATGTCTGACGGCAGGCAGCCGTCTCAGGGATGTGCTGGAGACGCCAACAGGCTTCTCCACACCCTGGTGCTCCCCACGCAGGTGAGGCGGGGAATCTTACATGGCTGGGGGCACAGGTCACAGATCTGATCACTCACCTCCTGCCTGGCCTCGGTGAATGGTGTGGCTTTCTCCATGTGCCGAGGCGTCACCCCGCTGACCCGCGTCCTGTAGTCAACGATCTCCCCGTCCGGCTGGATGAACTTGTCATAGAGCACGGTGCCATGGAGGTCCACGAGGCTGCAGCGGGCCAAGCCGCTCTCCCCGAAGGGCCCCAGGCCCACCATCTCGCAGTCCATGGCCACCACCTCGCGGTCACCTGCCATGTTCCGCTGGGACCCTCAGACGTTCTGGAGAGGGGGCAGCAGGAGGGGCATCATTCAAGGGCCAACCGAGGCCCCAGGTGTCCTCAGCCACCGCCCGGCCGGCCTGCACCCTCTGCCCTGCCCTTTGTCCCAAATACCACCTGACAAAGGGGGAAGTTGGTTTCTACCCCACCCAGTTTCCTCAGCCCCGAGGTCCCAGGGCCTCTGGTCCTGTCCGGCAGCCTCAGGACCAGGAGGCCCCCTCTCATCACCTCCCCTGGCCACTACCCCCAAGAAGCTCCTTGAACCCACTGTCCAGTCCTCCGCTCACCTGCCTGCCTGGGTGCCCTGGCTCATGCCTGCCTTGGTCCCCCAGTCACCAGCCTGCCTCAGAGCCCTGGGCTCACAGTTGCCTCGGCCCCCCTCTCACCTGCTTGCCTCAGAGCCCTGGGCTCACACCCTCCTCAGTGCCCTGGGCTCACGCCTGCCTCGGTCCCCTGCTCACCTGCCCGCCTCAGAGCCTTGCTCACGCCTGCCTCTCTGGCGCCACTTCTCCGCTACTGCAGCTGCTCTCAGCAGTGACTCATCTCCGACTTCAAACGGGGAATCCCGACCTGTTTCAGTTTCTAGTTTGTCATCAAGTAAAGTCACGGGTGGGAGGCCGGGCACGTGGGCCGGGTTGCTTCATCTCCTCGGGCTGCCGGCAGGCGGAGAACTGGGCGGCCTCAGTCAGGGCTGACAGACCTGGCAGGCTCCACGTCTTGGTGTCCTGTCTTTGCCCCTGCTTCCTCTCCTCAGATGATGCAGCTGCCGTGGATGGAGTGGATTGCAACATCTTCCTTTCCTTTCTCACCCTCCGCCCCGTCTGTAGAATAAACATCCCAGGACTGGAGCCCAGGGAATGTCCCACGACTTCCGGGGCCGCTACCAATCTGACACTCCGCGAGGTCTTTTAGCGGCCAGGGGGAGCTGGTTCTGGGGACACTGACGCTATTAACTGGGAAGGGCAAAAGGCTGGGGGCAGTGAGGGAGCCCTCCAGGCTCAGGGGGTGCAGGGGGACCTCGGAAACAGCTATCTGTCTGCCCTCCGGGGGTTCAGCCTCCAGCTCGGCTGACACTGTTTAAAGGCGAGGAGAAGCAGTCCCAGGGATAGCCCCCACCACCCAGCCTTATGTCCTGGGGGCTACACTCTCCCAGCCTAGAACTTTGACCTCTTAGAACAGTGCCTGGTATGTAGGGAACACTCAGTATTTACTGAATAAATGAATGAGTTCGTTATAACTGGGGAGAAACAGACTCGGCTTTCACTGAGGAAGTCATCCATCAATACTGTGCTGAGACTCAGTGATGAGTTGAGAGCCCCCCATCTCCCATCTTGCCTCCAACCCCAGGTCCACTTGGAATAAGCACTGAGCAGCCCCATCTGACTGCCCCCAACTGTCACAAAGATTTGTGCTCGGAAAGGAATTTCCCCGGATCCCTGGTGTTTTCACCAAGTGACGTTCAACTTAGACTTCAAAAATCAAACCAAATGCTAAAATATGTCTAAATGCTAAGACGCTGCTCCTGTTTGGCGTTCAATTGGTTCAAATTTGGGTATAAGAGGTTGTTTTTGGTTCCCATCCTAAATGAGCAACTTTCTCTGGAATTCAGACAGAACCTATGCTCACCCCTCCTGTTCTTTCCCCCACGGGTCCTGAGCCTCTTCCGCGGTCGGTCCAGACCCACACCCCCCAGTCTTTGCTGCATTTCCCCATCTCTCCGCATGCCTATCCGGGCCCTCACCTGCCCGTCAGCTCCTGGCCTCCCGCCTCCACCTTCACGCTCTGCGCCAAAGTGTCCTCCGAATCCTAACAGATTTAATTGCCCCAAATCTAATCTCTTGCACACTCACAGCACTTTGCTCAAGAACTGACAGTGATTTCCCGTCGTCCCAAAGAAAAATCAAACCTCAGCTCCCGTGCAGTTCCCAAGGCCCTTTTTCCTCTCTCCCACCAGGCTTTCCAATTTAACCTGCACCACTATCTCTTTTAGGTCTCTACCGGAATTCAGGGCCATTGTGTTCCCGTGGCGACCCCTCCCAAACCTTCAGCAGGCCCTCCCTGACTCCTTCAGTCCCCGTCGGCCAGTCCTACACTCGCATTCACCCACTCACCCAGTGCTGGGCCCTGGGGCCAGAGGGCAGGTCGGGTCTCTGCCTGCATGTGAAGAGACAGGTGGCCACCATTCCCGCTGCTCACCTCTGTCCACCGCGCTGGCTGCTTCTGTGCCCTGGGGCCTGAGCATTTGCTGGACGGTCTGGAAAGCTCTTCGTTAGCAATCCGGTTTGCTCCCTCTCCTCAGGTCTCCTACTGAGGCCTTCCCTGGCCTCTATTGAGAGCTGCACTTCCTACCCCCTTCCTGGATTTCTTCTACAGGAATCAGCACCATCTGAAATACCTTGTGTTTTACGGGTCGTTTTCTTCTCCCCTTCCCACTTGCTTGGTTTGCTGGCGACCTCCGGCACCTAGAACCTGCCTGGGTCAGGTTGAACATTTTTCAAATGTGTTGGACACAGGCACCGGTGAGTAACAGAGCCTAGGGCAAGAATTGTGATCCCAGCCACGGGGATGGGCCTGAGGGGTTCCCAATAGTAATGTCCTGGGTTTAACTGGAGTCACCCATCGGCCAGACCAAGCCCACAAATCTTGTTGGGTCAGGTGACAGCAAAAAAGTGAATCACTCAGGGCAAACCTCCCAGCCTTACAGACGCGCATCCTGTCACAGTTGGCCTACCTCCTGTGACCGTAGCAGGTACCAAGGCTGCCACTGTGTGGGCTTCCCTGGACCCCCGGTACTGGGCACGGTGCCCAGGCTGAGCTAACAATTCGTAATGCTGGGTCAGATGCCGCTCCCTATAGGCAAGCTGCTCTCTGAATCCCAGCTCACCATCTCCAGCCTTAGCTGGGCACGTACTCTGAGAATGGGTGTGTGCATTTCTAAATTATACACTCCAGATGGAATCATAAATATCAGCTGTTTCGTGTGGTTCAATCTAACAGATGTAAAACTGTGCTAATGGAATATGTTTTAAAAACAGACATAAAAAGAAAGTTAAAAATAAACTATTTACCAATAGGCATGTGAAAAGATGCTCAACATCACCGGTCATTAGGGAAATGTCAATCAAAAACACAATGAGCTATTACCTGACACCTGTTAGAATGGCTGCCAAAAAGGAACAGAAGATAAGTGCTGGGGAGGATGTGGAGAAAGGGGAAGCCTTGTGGACTGTTGGTGGGAATGTAAAATGGTACAGCCACTATGGAAAACAGTATAGAAGTTCCTCAAAAATTCAAAAAGAATTACCACGATCCAGCAATTCCACTTTGGGGTGTAGACCTAAAAGAATTGAAAGCAGGATCCCAAAGAGATATCACAGCCCCATGTTCACAGCAGCGCTGTTCACAATAACCAAGGAGGGGGAAGTAACTCGTGTCTATTGATGGATGGATGGATGGATAAGCAAAATGTGGCATATACCTCCAAATGAGTATCATTCAGCCTTAAAAAGGAAGGAAATTCTGACACACATACAACACGGGTGAACTTTGAGGGCATTATGCTAAGTGAAATAAGCCAATCACAAAAAGACAAATATTGTAGGACTCCACTTATATGAGCTATCTAGACAAATTCACAGAAACAGAAAGTAGAATGGGGGCTGCCAGGAGCTGGAGGGAGGGAATGGGGAGCGACGGTTTAATGAGTACAGTAGTCCTCCCTTATCCCGTTTTCCTTTCCATGGTTTGTTACCCGTGGTCAATCACAATCCAAAAATGTTAAATGGAAAATTCCAGAAATAAACCATTTGTAAGTTTAAAACCGCTCACCATCTGAGTAATGTGATGAAATCTCGCAATGTCCCTCTCCGTCCCACCTGGGACGTAAATTGTCCCTTTGTCCAGCATATATGCTACCCGCTCGCCCATGAGTCACTTAGTAGCCCTCTCAGCTATCAGATCAACTGCCGTGGTCTCCCAGTGCTTGCATTCAAGTCCCCCTCACTGTGCTTAGTAACGGCCCCAAAGCCCAAGTCGTGATGCTGGCGATTTGGACAGGCCAGAGAGAACAGTTGTTGTTTGTTACTGTGCCTAGTTTGCAAATTAGACTTTACCACAGCCAGGTATGCGTAGGAAAACACAGTATACATATAGGGGCTGGTACTGTCTAGGTTTCGGCATCCGCTGGCAGTCCTGGAACGCATCCCTTGCAGATAAGGGGGGACTACGGTAGAGTGTTTCACAAGCTAAAAGATGGGCTGCCCAATGTGAACATATTTAACACTACTGAACTCCACACTTAAAAATGGTTAAGACGATAAATTTTATGCTGTGTATTTTACAATTAAAACTAAAAATTTTTAAGATAAAAAAATGAGTATGCAGCTTCAGGAAGAAACAAGTTAAATAAACTTGTGCTCTGTAATATAGTTATAAAATTTTAAAAAATCAACAACACAAACTCTGGAGGTCTGATATTTTCTTGCCACATCCCAAGCGCCATCCTGAAAGCCACCCGCCTCCGAGGCCAAAGCACCCTGCACGACTCAGCGCCAGCACCCCAGGCCCCGACCCTGGCTGCAGACTGCCCAGAAGAGGCCGCTTCACCCACTTTTCCAACTGAATTTTATTCCAGAAGAAACGGTTTTACAACACAGCTGATTGTAAGCCCAGCACACCTCCCCACTGCTAACAGCTCCAGCTTCTTTCAACCCACAGGCGAAGAGCCGAAACTGCTGCTCAGCTGTGAGTGAGTGAGGCGTCAGCTACAGACTTTTAAGGAATCCAGAACAAAGTCCTGGAGGCGGGCCAGGAGTGGGCCATGACTCAGACGCTCCCTGTTGGGCAGGTGGGGAGGGAGGGGGTGACAGGACAATCTGTGGCCTGGAGTTCAGGGGTGCCTCACCCTTCCTGGCCCTGCTGCTTTGCTCAGACTGACACGAAAAGCCCTTGTTTTTCTGCACACAGCAGAGGGCCAGAGTCCATGCAGGTCACGCAGCTGTGGGGAGCACTGAGAACCCTGGCCCCCACGCTGTGTCCTCACCCCAGGCCCAGCCCCACCTGCTGGAACAGCCACCGCGGTTCTGTCTGGGCCAAAGCCGCTCAGCCCGAGGGGTGTGTTCAGGTGTGTTACCCTGCAGAGGCTGAAACTAATCCTTCGAGAAAACCCAGGTCCCCTTGATCAGGGCCCACCCCTCACCGGGCCCCATGCTGAGCACTCGGCACTCCATCCTCATGACCACCACCTGAGGTAGGTCATCTCATTACCCCCATTTTACAGAGGAGAGAGCAGGCTCGAGGGGGAAGCCACAGACTTGCCTAAGGTGTCCAAGCTCTAAGTGACAAGAAAGATGGGGCTCAAAGGTCTGTGTGACCTGAGCTCTTAGCTACCCCCATACCCCAAATTTGCCTTTAGGAAACACAGAAAGAGGAATGGGGGATGAAATCCTGACAGAGAACATTTTTAGAAATTTGGAGGAAACCCAAGCACCAAAGAGATTGTCAATCAAAGTGCCTAATGGGGCCCTAGCCCCAGTGGACACGCGGACTCTGCTCCTCTACAGACTGGTGGCCTTGCTCTTAATAAAGGCAGGCAGGCCCCTTCAGTGCAATTCTGCAGAGGTCCCAGAATTCAAGCCACTGTCTTCTTTCTCAGACTTTGCTTAAGAGAGTCTAGTGTTGAGTGGGCACGAGGAATGCCTGATTTGGGTCAAAATAAATATCCAGTCTCCACCCAAAGCTGATCCGCTGTCCCTCTTCTCGGAATAGCGCCTGGTGACTGCTGGTGCCAAGCACGTGAGGAGCAGCTCCCCAGCGGGCTGACTCCATCCCAGCCTACACTGAGCTCCCATGATGGCTGAGCCAGAGCGCCAGTTCAGACAGAAGAACCATCTCCTGGAGGGGCCTTGGCTACAGCTGCAGGGCGTGTTTACTCTGAACCGGAAGAGGACTCTGGAGGAAGAGGTAGATTGCCACAACAGGAAGAGAACTTCACCCCAAGTCACTGACTTGAGATAAGGGAGCTCCTGGATATTGACAGCCCCACCCCGGGAGGGAGACATTATCCCTTTAGACAGCACGGCGTGGGCGTGGGGAAGTGCCAGCCTGAGACAGTGTGTTGGCACATTCCTACTCCTGCTGGGGCCTAGCAGCTCGTCCACCTGACATTTTCACGGTGTCTATAAAGTGCTGTTAGTAAAACCACAGGAGTGGAGAAAAGGGGGACAACAGCCCTGGAGAGAGGGGGCTGTGCTGTGGGCAGAGGGAGTGGAGGACAGAGGGCCCCAGCTCTCCGGGCCCTGGAGGTGCTGGCTGCATCCAGCCACCTTCAGGAGGCACCCAGTGCTCTCTTGGCCCCTCTCCCCACCCTCGGAAGCTGGCCAGGAACCTCTCCTCCCTCATTCTCTTCTGTCCTGGGCCTCCCCACTTCCTCCGCTGGTGGCCAGGTCCTCTGGCCAGTACTGGTCCTCCATATACTGCTCCGTGTCCGTGCTGCTGTCGGGCTCCCTGTCCTCCGGGTGGGTGCGGAGGCGGCTGGCCTCCTGCTGCTCCCACTGCACCTGCACCAGCTGGTAGAGCTCCATGGCCGTCACGGCATCTTCCACCGACGAGTGCCCGTGCTGGCCCACCTGCGGACGAGAGCCCACATCACTGCCCGAGGTCCTGGTGAGGGGCCCGTCACTGCCGGCTCTGGGTGCAGGCCCAAGAATGTGCACTCTCAGAACAGGGTGTAGAGCTCGCTACATGGGAAGGCATGGCTTCTATCAGTCAGCAAAGCACTGGAATCTCAGCTGGACCAAGCCATCTAGCTTCTCCAAGCCTGTCTTCTCAAACAGGAAACATGGTAAAAATCTCTGCCTTCAAAGGCTTGATGAGCAGAAGGAACAGTGAATGTGAAGTCCAGTGGGAGCAAGAGAGGCTTCCGCCGGACCCAAGGCTCCAGCTCTGCCTGCAGGAGACGGAGGTTTACATGCAATGCAGACAGAGCCTGCGATTGGGGTGGGGGGCACAGACGGGGAAGAGATCGGCCTGGAAGAATGTGGCTGGCTCTCACAATGCACTGGGAGGAAGGATGGAGAAAACATCCAGAGCTGCTTGTAGATGCGGGCGACCTGCGCTTTATCAAGGACCCCAGGACCTGGGCAGGGGAAGGAAGATGAGGAGGAGGCTGGAGGCAGCCTCACAGCCCTGTCCATGGCCTAAGCAGGCCTTCTTGCTCCCCCCAACTGCTCCTGCACCACGCACCTGGATCTTCTTGTGCAACAGCTGCAGGGCCAGGTCCTTAAGAGAGACCCGTGTCCGGGTGTGGAGGCCGGGCTGGTTGAGGAGGTTGGGGACGTAAGTAGTATCCCGGGTCTGGCTCCGAGGGTGAACATACTTGAGGGCCTGGAAGTCATTGTGCAGCGCGTGCCCCACCACCACCTTGCCCTTCAGGAGCTTGAGGATCTGTGGGAGAGAGAAGAGTCAGGACGGCCCCCGTCTCAGGCTGGCAGGAGACACATCCTGAGGCCCTAACCAATGGGTGCACGGACCCCTCCGGAGGGAGGCAGCCCGGAGAGGGAAGACCAGGAGCTCACAGTGCACCAAGCGGCCCTCCCCAAGTCTGAATGCAGGCCCTTCTCCTTACTACATACTGCGACCAGGGGCACACTTAAGGCTGTGCCCTGTAAAGTGGGGACGCTGCTGAGAGCATTCCGTGGGGTGCTTATGAGCATCAAAGGAGATCACAGATAGGCCAGGTCTTCTAGTTACTCAAAAAAAGCAGCTCTTTCCTGCTGGCACACCTTCTTCTCTCGGCCTGGAAGACTGACCCAGCCCCCCTGCCCCACCCAACTCTCCCTGCCCCACCCAACTCTCCCTGCCCCACTCAACTCTCCCCACTCCTCCCAGGGCTGGTGGTGGCATGAGCTGACCATCTCACGGTCATGGCTCCCCAGGACTCCCCATCAACATCAGGACCCGCTGTTCTCTCCTTCAAGTATACATTTAGCTCTGGCCTGGTCTCTCCACTGCCCCCCCCCCCCATGTAAGCTCACTGGAAACGTGCAGGAACCATGTCTGACTCGACTGGTGATGCTCAGCGAAAGCTCAGCACACAGATGACTGATGAAGACCCGCTTGGGGAAGTCCACAGCACTGTGCCTAGCACTGGAGACACAGCATCCACAGCAGCTGTTGTATTAACAGACGCTGTCCTCAGGATTCTGGCCCTCCGCCACGGTGCTGCACAGGACTCCTACTTCTCACCCTCGGAACCTCTCTTGCTCAGCCCTGACCATCCACACAATGCACTTCTCTCCTCCCTGCCTTCTGCCCACCTCAGGCCCCAGGGAGGCCACGTCCATAACCACGGGCCGGCAGCCCCCTCCGGCCCTCTCTGCTGGGCTTGGCTCTCCTCAGCACTAGCTGTTGCCCTTCCAGCCTGCCTCTGCTGGCATCATGTGGTTTATCGCTAAACTCAGCCTTCACAGCAGATGGACACGGTGCATTCAGATTAGCTGTAGGGACATGCCAGCACACTCTAGTCACACCTCCCACAAGCCATGGGGTGGAAGGGATCAAGCACACTCCACACTGGCTCAGAGTCCAGGCATACAGGAAGTGGTCCTACCCCTGGGAGCACCTGCAACCTGGACGAGGGACGTGTGGGGGAGCTGGAGGGTCTGCCACAGGCCTCCCTTCTTGTTGCTTCTGGTCCTAACAGGCCTGCTGGATAAACCACCTCCAAATCGTTTGAAGGAAATGCTTAGGCCGTATCTTATGTGAAAAAGGACCACACAAGATGACAGAGCAGTATTTCCCAAATTTCCCTAATCCCAAGAATAACCCAGAAACGTCAGGTGCTTCTGCTAGAACGCCTGTTTTGAAAATGCAGAAGGTTCCAACGTGATTGATAGATTAGGACGCAATTTGAGAACAATGCAAATTTCGCCTTGGCTTACGCACGAATTTGCCGTTGACAAACACTGTGAATGCAGAAGACCGCACCCAGCTGAGCTGGGCCCCGCAGGGATGCACAGAACGCAGCCACCACAGGCTCTCCCAGCGCCCTAGTTCAGCTGTGACGAGCCGCCATCCACACTGGCACTCCCTCTTTCCGCCTAATTGCAGAGAACTCTGACCACTCGACCACAACGCAAGCTGCAGCCCTCCCGACACCCACTTCAGAAGGAAACCTCAGATCTTCTTCAATGTGCTGTGTACTGGTGCATTTATGCATTTCTGAACCACTTAGCATGTGCAAACCTGTGCTCCCACTCTCACTAGGTTTCTATGTTTTCATTTTTGGGGTGTCGCTGATGACGTTTTTTGAATGTTGTGTCCCTAACCCCTTACCCCATAAGCTCTGAGGTTTTTTTTTTTTTTTGAGGAAGATTAGCCCTGAGTTAACTACTGCCAGTCCTCCTCTTTCTGCTGAGGAAGGCTGGCCCTGAGCTAACATCATGCCCATCTTCCTCTACTTTATGCGTGGGACGCCTACCACAGCATGGTGTGCCAGGCATGCCATATCCGCACCCAGGATCCGAACCGGCGAACCCCAGGCCACTGAGAAGGGGAATGTGCGAACTTAACCGCTGCGCCACCGGGCCGGCCCCTAGCTCTGAGGCTTTTATGGCGCAAGTTTGCACAGCATGATTGTTAGGGATGCACCCATCAGAGCCCTCTCCAGGCCGAGGATCAGAATCTCCATGGAAGATGCGGGGACAAGGATCCCAGACTGTTAATAAGGCTTTAGGTGTTTCCTATTCTCAAGCACATTTGGGAATTCTTGGCACACACTAATTTATTTTTTTGCAAAACACTAAAAAATTAACATCAGGAAATATACTAAGACATTTAACACCTGAAGGTGATCGTGACAGCACAGTGGGACTTACCATTTTCTCCGGACAGGTAATACTTTTACAACAGAAAAGGAAACGTCGAGTATAAGCTGCTCTACACCTTACAGTTGGCACAGGCTTCCCAGAAATGTGATCACACAGAACACCCCACGACCCTTCCGTGCAGGTAGGTCAGGACTTCACGCACCCTGTTCTATTTCCCAAGATCACTCACTGCCAGGGGCCGAGTGGTGACTCAAACCCAGGGGTGCTCTTCTCTGCCCATCACAGTGACCCAACAAGCCCCCAGCCCTGCCCTCACCTCTTTCTGGGCCACCTGGAAGGGGATGGCCTTCCGCATGTGCTGCCGAGTGATGCCGCTCCAGCGAGTGCGGTAGTCCACGATGGGCATCTCAGGCCGGACGTATTTGTCATAGAGGACGTCACCGTGGTAACTCACCACGGAGCAGCGGGCCAGCTCACTCACCCGCCCGTGGGGTCCTGTGCCCACCATCTCACAGTCTATAGCCACACACTTGCTGGGCAAGGGCCCAGCAGATTCCCAGGGGGCGGGCTTTCTGCTGCATGGGACCCCTCCAGATTCGGTCCTTGGGCGCTGGTTCTCCCTACTGGCAGCTTCAGTGCCCAGGGGTGTGTCCGCCGGCACGGGCGTTGGGGAGGATCCTGGCTCTGGGGGCGTGCTCAGCAGCCCCTGCTCCTGCAGCAAGGCCTTCCGGGCCATGAAGCGCTGGTGCTGTCGGCTCTTCCTCTTGTGCTTTCTCCGAAGCACATCCTTGACAGTCGGGCTGGCCAGGGAGGGGCACAGACACTGGGCAGGCTCAGGGGCTTGCCGGGTCACCATCCCAACCAGCTCACCGCTCGGGCCAAGGGAGGCCTGGGAGGTAACCTGGCAGCAGGGCAGCACGCTGGAGAGAAAACACACAGGGCAGAGGGGTCAGGTGAGGAGTGTGCCCAGCCAGCCAGTCCTGGCCCTCCCTCCCTCTCTCCCTCCTGCAGTGCTCCACTTGGTCTCAGCCTCCCAGAATGAATCGAGGACCTATTTTAATAATAGTTGCGATAATACAATCCATTTGTTGTCAGTGCTGTCGAGTCCATTAACCCTCCTAGGGACCCTGTGTACAGCAGAGTGGAACCCTGCCCAGTCTTCTTGCCCGGTCTCCATCCTCTCCTTCCGGCACTGTATCAGACAATGCTCTGCTGCTATTTATAGGGTTTTCATGGTCGGCTTTTTTGGAAGTGGGTGGCCAGGTCCTTCATCCTAGTCTGTCTAGTCTGGAAGCTGTGTGGAAACCTGTCCACCATGGGTGACCCTGCTGGTATTTGAAATATTGGTGGCATAGCTTTCAGTGTCACAGCAACACGCAGCCGCCACAGTATGACAACCAACAGACAGGTGATGTGGTTCTCTGACGGGGAAACCAGTCCAGCCCATGGCGGTGAAAGCGCCAAATTTTAACCGCTAGAGCACCAGGGCTGGCGAGACAGTCACTACCACACGCAAAGTGCTGTTCTAAGTACTTTTCATGGAATCACTCAATCTTCCCAACAAGCCAAAGTATTATTACCCTCACCCTACAGGTAAGAAAACTGAGGCATAGAGGTTAAGGAACTTGGCCAATTACTAAGAGAGAAAGGCTGATGTGAGCCCAGAATCCACTCTCAGCCTCCCAGCTACAGCCCACCTCCAATGCTGTTAGCATCAAAAATTTTTAGAGGTGCGGTTATGGGAAAATAAAGGTCACAGAAGCAATATATACTATATAATCCCATTAGAAAAACAAAACCTTTATGAAATGTGAAGGCAAAGACCTATAGCAGCACCTGGAGAAAAAATTTCCCAGGAAGCCCACCATAGTTATTTTGGTATATATTAACCAAAAAGAGGTAATTTATTTACTTATTTTCTAACTCAATCACAACAGCATCTACAAACATTTTTAAATAGTTGGGCGTGTTGTTTAGTCACCATAAGCTATAGGCAGTGGTGTGCTGGTAAACCAGCTCCACTTAAAAAAAGGAGAACCAGAAAAAGCCCTGACCTGTAGCCCTCGCAGATTTCTGGGGCACCCCCAACCCTGGCCAATTTCAAGCTCTCCATCACTGACTGCGGGCCGAGAAGAGATGCTGTGGCAGCCCACTGCTCCAGGAAAGGTCTGGTGTTCCCGTGCGTTTGCAAATCCCGTGCAGTGAGGCCAGCCTCCTCCCAGCAGTGAAGGCCCCGGCCTGGAAAGCCCCCTCACATTTACTGCGCTCAGTCGGCCAGGACATTTTTAACAGACCAGGAAACCAAGGCTTTGAAGAGGGCAGAGCAGGGTCCGACTTAGCTCTTTCTAAGTTACCTAAACAGCTGGCCTTCAGGGTCCTGGTGTGTAAAACGGCCAGACTCCCAACTTCTTTTTTTTGAGGAAGATTAGCCCTGAGTTAACTATTGCCAGTCCTCCTCTTTTTGCTGAGGAAGACTGGCCCTGAGCTAACATCCGTGCCCATCCTCCTCTACTTTATATGTGGGACGCCTACCACAGCATGGTGTGCCAAGCGGTGCCATGTCCACACCCGGGATCCGAACCAGTCAACTCCGGGCCGCTGAGAAGCGGAACGTGTGAACTTAACCGCTGTGCCACCGGGCCGGCCCCTCCCCACTTCTTGTGTAAAGAGGAAATGACACAATATCCGAGTGCTGGGATCTGCATGTATTATGTACAGTAGGGGCGCAAGAGCCACTTGCTCCCTTTCTCCCAGAGGTGAAGACTCTTGCTCGTGGTTGGTGACCAGCTCTCCCAGGCTAGAGCTGCCTCGGCCGGGACTCACTGTCCCCTCCCAACCCACAGGCCTTCCTCCTGCCTCCCTTCCCACTCCCGTCCCCCCCACTCACACATTCCCCAGGAAGCCCTCTAGAACCACCCTTTATCCCACTGGGTTCAGAGGCCAGTGCCGCACTGAGGCTCTCCGGGGTCCAGCTGGGCCAGGCGCGGGGCAGTTAGAAAGGTGGATCCTGGACTCAAGGAGTTCAGTTTCACCACAGAGGCAGCAACAAAGCAGAAAGCATGGGAAGGGCTGCCTCAGCAGTGCCAGGGAAGCAGAACCGGCTGGAAGCGGTTAAGTCCACGTGAAGGGGGAAGAGCAACCCTCCAGGCGGAAAGGAGAGGGATCAGTGGCCATGTTAGGGGCAAAGGTAACCCAGGGTTGAGGAAGACAGGCCCACAAGAAGCCTGATGTCCCTGGGGCGTGAGGCACAAGGTGGGCCACGGCTGGAGGACCTGCCCCTCTCTGGGAAGCCCAACACACTCTGGTGGCCCGTCCACAAGCCACTCCAGCCCAGGCTGGTGTCTCCAGACTGGTCTCTGCTGGTCGAGTGAGGGTAACCCAAAGGCACCCAGGGAGGGCACTGAAGTGGCACGGCAGCCCTGCCCCAGACATGACCAGCCTAGCTGGAGACGAAGAAGTTCACCCCTCTGTGCCCTGGAGCGCTCCTAGGGCAGGATAGAGCCTCGTTTGTCTCCGTCCCTTCCCCACAGCCAGCACAGGACCCAGTGCATAGTAGGGAAGTGTGTGAAGGGAGCTGATGCCAGACCTGCTATCTGCCAGACCGTGGGGACTACAGAGCCGGAGATGACTGTGTCCTAAGGGAACCCCTGGCTTGGTGGGGAGAGAGGCCATCAGAAACCTACAAGGCTGCGCTCCGGATGGGAGTGACAGACTGAGGACCGGCACTAACTCACCAGGCCAGGAATTCCAACAGGTAGAAACCTCGCATGGAGGGGACCCTGAAGGGCTTCAGGAAGGTCTGCCAGGCCGCCCAGAAAGGGAGAGTCACCCAGACAGAGAAAACGCAGACACAACGTCCAGGAGGCAAAGCACACCCACGTGGGAAGGCGAGGAGTTCGGTGCGGCAGGTGAAAAGCAAGGAGGTCGGGGGCGAAAAGGCTGATGGAGACGGGACAGTGAGAGAGATCTGCTCCTGGAGGGTGCTGTAAGTCTGGGCTTAATCCCAAGATTGATGGGGAACCATTGGCCTCCCTCAAGGTTTAGGGAGAGGGTGACAGGAGCACAACTGCCTCATGGGAAGAGGTCTGGAGACGACAAGACGCTGAGCAAGAGCAGCAGCGATGAAGAGAAATGGGGGGGAGGGGAGGAGTGCCATCTGTTGATGACCCCGCCAGGGCAAGGCATGGTGACCCATCCTGACTCATCCTGCCTCTGCTTGCTCATCTGGTCCCCAAGAAGCTCCTCCCTTTTAAAAAGGCTCTTAACTATAATCGACTTCCTCATAATGACAAGTCACAGAGTAGAGCTGACTAATAGAGAACCTCGGTTGGCCTCAGCCCAGCAACCGGGAGACCAGGCCTGCTAATAACTGACTCCTGCCAGGGAGGAGGGCCCTGCAGCTCAGGAGCTAAAGCCAGGACTAGGGTCGCTGACCTCCCTGACCTGCTGGCAAGATTTCAAAGCAGCCGGAAATGAGGTTCCCGGAGAAAAGGTCTCTGGCCTTGTGTTTCAAGAGATGAAAGCAGTCCCCTTCTACACGCCCGTCAGAACGGACAGTTAGTTATCAAGGGCTTGCCCCAACCCTGGGCCCCCAGATGGAGCTCCCTGAGGCTGGGGAGAAGTTTCACCCCAATGACACAACCGTTTCGGGAAGGACACACACAGATCCTCTCCAGCCCCGAACCAGCACTGTGGGGATCAGCAGCGAGCAGGCCTTTGGGGACAGGCCCCGAAGGGACCGCGCGGTCAGAGGCACCAGTGGCAGCAGGGCCACCCACCTGCCGGCTGATGCGGGAGGCAGTGGGCAGTTCTAGACCCTGCTCCGGCGCTAAAGCGCCAGATGAACGTCCCCAGGGCAGAGGCTTCCCCAAAGCAGTTCAGTACCAGAAACCACTACGACGGCTGCGTAAAACGCGCATTTCCAGGCCTGCCCCGACACCTTAACAGCCATTTGGGGGAACGGGGCCTGAGAATCTGCATTTTAAAGAGCGCGGCCCCACCCCCAAGCCATGACAGTAAAACTCGCCCGAATTTGAGAAAACCTGGCTCGATACCCCCTCCCCCCGCCCACTAAGAAGTTCCCCGCCAGGGAGAGTCGGAGGAGAGCCCCGCGCCATCTCCCAGCCCGGCGTGCGCAAGAGAGGCCGCATGGAGGCCTGACCTCACCCCGGAGGGACTCGGGCCTTGGTCACTCACTGGCCGCCGCCAGCCAGGCCGAGTCCCATCGCCCTGCGCCGCCCCGTCGGGTCCCAGAGCCCACAGCCGGCGGGGACGCGCGACCGGCGGCGCCTGGGCCCAGCCTGCACACCTGCGGGCCAGGAGAGCCGGTCGGCTGGGCCCGGGCGCCCCCCGCTTCAGGCCGATGGTGGACACACGTGGGGACCCCGGAGGCCGGGGACACGCCGCGTCAGCCCGCGCGACCCCGCGGTCCCCGGGAGGGTCCCCGAAATCACCTGAAGCCGGGTCCCTCTCCTGCCGCCCGCACGTGGCGCCCCAGCAGCCGGCGGTTCCCACATGCCTGGACAAGCCCCGCGCCGGCCGCCCGCCTATTGGCCCGCTGAACGGCAGCTCCCGCCTACGGCCTCTTCTGATTGGCAGGGAGCCTGGCTCTGTGAGGGTTGGCGCGCGCCAGCCCAAGGGGCGGGGATTCCTAAAGGGGCGTGGTTTCTGCGTCGCGCGTGCCCAGCAGGCGGGAAATTTTAAAGAGACCGGAGGAGAGCGTGGTCCGCTCTCGCCCTGTCCTGGTCCCATCTGTGTCCCCGGCTCCAATCCACCCCGCCTCCTGGGTCGGGATGTGGGCCCCTATGAGCGTCGTGTCACCAAAGGCAGAAGGACTTGACACAGTACACCCATTTGCAGAATGGGAATAAGAGCCCCTACCTCTTCGGGTGTCGTGCGGATTCAGTGAAATAATACTCGTGATGGGCACTAAGGAAAGATTTTTAAGGTCAGACTTGCTCCTTTGGCGCTATTTTTTCATTTATTCTTTTGCAATACTTTACTCATAAGTATTAAGTTCCTGCTATCGGGCTGGGCCCTGGGATACTGAGAATAAAACACAAGCCCTGACTCGCGCTTGCCGTCTGGCACGGTAACGATGGTTGACAGATAATTCAGTGCAACGTGAATAACAGCAAGGGCAATAATAAACAGCTCATATTTGTTATGTGAGCACTCATTCTGTGCCTGGGCATGCATGCATTTAATCTGCACAAGAACCCTTCTGAGATGTGTACTATTATTATGTTTTACAGTTAAGGGAATTGACACAAAGAAATTAAGGAGAAACCGCTCGGGTCCAAAGACCCTTAGCGAAGCAGTCCGACTCCTCCTAGCTCCATTTTGGAAGCGGTGGTGGCGTTGCAAAGTACCCAGAAAGCCAGGGGTGCACGTGTGGAGGAATCCGCTATTTCTGACCAGAGTGTAGATTTGAGGGAAGCAGGACAAAGGACGAGGCCACTGGAGAGGTAAGTCCTACTCAGACCCCTGAAGGCTTTGGGAAGCTGGGAGGAGCTGAAGCCAGAGCTGGTTCATCAGCAGATTTGCATTTGGGGAAGCTCACTCTGGCCGCAGGATAGAGAGAAGTGGATTAGGCCTGGAGAAAGAGGGGGTGGGGGACGATGGTGGACATTTAGGCAAGATAAGATTCCGGGGGCCAGAGTGGTAGAAAGGATAAAGAGCTTGGGTCAGATTCCAGAGCGTCCTAGGAGGCAACATCCATAGGACAGAGGGTGGAAGGGAGGGCCTAGAGAGCAGCTGTCTGCAGACATGGAGATCTTGTGAGACGAAACTCTGGGGACCAGGAGGGTTTTAAGGGAGTCAGCACCCAGATCCTGAGCTCCTGTGGGCATGGACCTGAGAATGTGCTTGGAGTCCTTGGGGCTCAGCTTCCCTCGCCCCTTTATAACCAGCTGTCTCCCGCTTTAGAAAGGAAAGTCACACACACCCCCATTCTAAATCTCACTCTGCTGCATTACCCTGGGGCATAAAAGCAGTGCCTGGGGAGGAAAAACAATAAGGCATTTCTATATTTGGGTTATTATTGAGGTCTGGGCAAGGAAGCCTTCTACAAGGCAGGCACTTTCTGATTCTTTGCTTTCACTGCAATCCAAGGAGAGGATTCAATCACGTTGTCAGCTAGTAGGCCATTAAAAATATTTCTTCTTGAGGATAGATAATTGTCAGCAATTAAAAGAACTGAGAGACGTTGCTAGAATAAACCTCCTTCCACTTCTGTCTGCTTTTCACGTGAGTGATGTTTATCGATGTTTATATCCATAAAAACAAAATAGAAGCCCCAAATCTGTCTCATTCTTGTAGAAAAGCAATATTCATCCTTGGATTTATAAACTTAATGGAGAAACAACTGGTTCACTCTATCTCTTTAAGAGACATATTTTCAACGGCATTCCTAATAAAAATTTACTTTTTTTTTTTTTTAGTGAGGAAGATTGTCCCTGAGGTAACATCTGTGCCAATCTTCCTCTGTTTTATATGTGGGACGCTGCCACAGCATGGCTTGATGACTGGTGTGTAGGTCCATGCCTGGGATCTGAACCCACGAACTCTGGACCACCAAAGTGGAGCATGAGAATTTAACCACTACACCGGGCCAGCCCCCAAATTAATTTTTATGTTTAAAAATTATCACTCATATAATGAATGGTATATATATTTTATTTGATCACATACATTACAAATATTTGCAATGATATCTCAATCCAGTAGGAAAAAAATTAACACTTAGAACCTTATGGGCCACAGCACATTTTTTTAGAGCTAACGAGTTAACAAGTTCAAATCATTGACGTAATTTTGTGTGAGTGGATACTGCAGAAAATACTGCCAAGCAGGAAAATACTTTATGCCGGGATAAAACTCTGCAGCAGATGTCGAATGGAAATACAAGTTCAAGGAGAAAAGAAAATGTTGCGTATAACGTAAATACAAAACAAATTGGGTTTAGTAAGGAGAGACTTTATTGGGAAGGATGATTAGCAGGGAGGGGAGGGAAGAGCCACTGCAATAGGGAGGATGCTCTGATCATAAGATGTGCCAACTCAAAGTTAGGCACAAAGGTTGTCTTTCATAAGGAGGAGTCGACAAGGCTAGAAAGAACAGAGATAGGGAGGGGGATGCACAGGATGACTGGATCTGTTATGTGGACAGTAGATCAGAGTACCCTGAAGCCGGCCTGTTCTCAGAAGGGGTCCTTAAGGAGGGGCGTAGACTGGCTCTGGTTGAGGGTGGGCCATCGTTTCGGGAGGTGGGGGAAGAAGAGAAGCTTAACCAAAGTTTGGTTAACAAGCACTTTGTTCCCGTTGATCAGTGGGCCCAGCAGTTCAGCTACTTACTGATGAGGCCAAGAGCCGAAATTTGGGATGTGGGTGCCCTCCTCGTCCTGGGCGCATAATGGGGGAATCCGTGAGTCTCAGCTCGGTCAGATGGGGCCGCGTGCTTCTCTGCAGTACCCCGTTTCCAGAGCACAAAGGATGAGAGAATTTCCTAACCATTGCTGTTTTCCAGGAGCACAGGGCTCAAGTAAAATTCAACATTGTCCCTAAGAGTTTTATCATGTACTTTAAAAATGGATAATGTTGGTATCAAATGCTATGATAGTTAGACTCCATTGCATTCATTTATGGACACGTTTTATTAAGATGTCAATATTTACAATACATCCTTTGTGACTACTTAGACTTATGGTAAAAAAAATATTATCAAGCAAAAAAGTTGAAGGTCCCTAGGTATACAGTATGGGTGGCCCAATAGTGGCATCTTGACTGTGCATGGCAGTGCCCCAACCCCCCTTTAGGGACCTCACCCTCCCATTCCTGGAGCGAAAATATCTCCTCTTTCCACAAAGTCTGAGGCTCCTCTGGAACAGAACCACCTTGAGCTGGGGCTTGGGGAGGAAAGCCCACAACCCAAGCCCCGCCCCTATGGACCCCAAGCCCCCCCGTCCCCCCCCCCCGTCCGTCCCCCTCCCCCCGTCAGTCTGGAAGCCCTTGAGACCTAGGATTTGATCTGTTTTGTGCTTACAAATCATTATTGCCGCAGTCAAAGCGTCACTCTGCCTGGCTAGTGTACCCGTTTTGAGGACTATTAGAGATGCTATGGGATTCCCACGCTGTTGGACCAGGTGCAGACTTGAAGTGGGCTGCCGGTCTGGTCATGTTTTGCAACAGTGGTTCTCTAAGCGTGGTCCTAGACCTGCAGTCTAGGCATCCCCTGGGAATTTGATGGACTCCTCAGAAAGAAATTCAGAGGGTGGGACCCCCCCAATCTGTGCTTTAACAAAATGATTAACAGCATCTGATGCATGCTCAAATTTAAGATTCCTTGTTTAGAGGGTATGAAGTTGAGAAAACTCTGAGGCCAAATGCAAATCATTCACTCATTTTATTCAAGCAGATTCCCTCTCTATTAGCACTTTTGATGCAGTAGTGACTTTGGACCCGCCTGGACACAGCCTGTCACTAAGACCCCTATGATAGCTTTATATCTTCCCTCAACTTCTGAGAATTTCCAGGATTCCTAGGCCCCGGTTAAGTCTCACATGACTGATTTTTCATGCCAAATTGGAAGGATTTGATCCAGAGGAATTTTTATCCCCCACCGTTACTTGTCCCATGCTAGACTACAGTTTCTTCCCCTATAACGTTAATCCTTAAATCGCTGGTCCTCAGTCTCGGCTGAACATTGGCATCGCCTGCGGAGCTGGACAAAACCTGGCCGCCTGGGTCACGCGGCAAGATTCTGATTGAACGGGTCCGGGGCGGCGCCCCAACGTGGAGATTTGGGGTGAGAATCGCCGCTGAAGCGCAGCTCCCTAGAGAATGCAGCAGAGGGCGCTGCCTGTCTGCTCATCCAGGGAAGCTGATGCGAGCGCTGGAAACCTGCCTGCGGGCTGCATAACCCCGGTCCACGCAGTTAATTAAGGCGAGGGGGCCCAGATAGCCCCTGTTGATATGCAGCAGGGTGTAAAATACAGGCAGCCGAGCACTCCCCGGGGGGACGAGGGGGTGGGGAGGGAGTCCTGGCTGTGAAGTCAGACACACCCCACCCCAAATGCCCTGACCCTTGGGTCGCCAACCCTCTTGTGTGCTGAGACGCCTAGAAAGTTACTTTAAGAAGCAGTCAGCTGTGGATTTTGCTGAGTGACCTAGAGGTAAGTCACACAACCTCTCTGAGCCTTGGTTTCTGCATTTTTTAAAAATGGGATTCGGTGGGAATGTGGCCTGTTTTCATTCTTTCAGTATATATTGAGCCTCCTGAAATGGGCAAGATACTGATCTGGGGAGAGGAAGGATAAACATTTAAATGGGATAAACCTCCTACACGACAGGGGAGACTGTTCCTACTCTGGGAAGGGCACCCGTGGTGCCCCAGGTCCGGGAAGAGAAAAACCATGACAGAGGAGGCAAAGAGACGACTGTTGAGTATTTAGATGTGCCATTATGTATATGACACTTCTCTTGCTGGATTATCCTAACAACCTAGCATGGTAGATGTGATAAATTCCATTTTACTAGTGAGGGATTTGAGGCTCAGAGATGTCAAGTGACTGGCTCCAAGTCACACAGCCAGTAAGAGGTGAAGCCAGGACTGGAACTGGGGTGTGTCTGGCTCGTTTTACACCCTGCTGCATACCGACAAGGGCTCTCTTATCCATCTCTCAGATCAGGAGGGCACCCCCCTCCCCTCCCCACATGTTTGTTTCCCAGAGGTAGGATCTCTCCCCTTCTGTCTCCAGACCAGCCTGGGATGCTGAGGGCTGCCTGGGGGAGGTCTGACTGCCTTCTCTTGTTCCCAGCTCTCTCTGCCCCTTCTGTGCAATCCCGGCCGCCGCCCCCAGTGAAGGGCAGACACCTGCTGAGTGACACCAATTTGCAGCCTTCTCAAGTGTGAATGAGATTTCTAATAGGACTGGCTGCGCACTGGTTTCAGGCAGGAAATGAGAGAGAAGAGAGCCCGTGTGGAGGAGCGGAGGGACCAGCTGAATCAGTGATGGCAGCAGCCTCTGGGTGGAAGTGAAGGGCTGATTTGATTCAGAGAGGTTAAGTGCTTTGCCAAAGGTCACACAGCTAGACAGTGGTAGGGGGAGGGTAAGCTCAACTCGTGGTTGCATTTTTAGTGTTCCCTAAAGGAGTACAGCTCCCAACCCAGATTAAGTTGGTAAGATGCTTTAGTGTTCTGAAAGAAAGGCTGCCTTTTCTGCCTCCTGTGCCTGCTGACCAACCCTCCCCTTCTCCCACCCAAGGGCCCCAGGGGTCCCTTGTGCCTGCCATGTGGAAGGGGAAGGCGGGTGGGAATAGACTTGGAAAGGACTAGGTGGGGCATGGAAAAATTTATCCCCACTGACAATCTCATTGTTGGAACTTGGTGACCATCTTAGGGCAAGGTGCCTCCCCCCAACTCGGAGACTTGGGAAAGGCTGGCAAATGGTTTTTATGATGCCTGCTTCTGCTCTGCTGGGGGGCGGCCCCCTAGCACAGCTGGGGGACTGGGCTTCCGCACCCCGGTTTCTCCCTTGGTGACACCTGTGGGCCCAGCAGCACTGAGGCAGATTCTGGGGCGGAGAAGAAGTTTCACACACACGAGTCCACTCGCAGCCCTGGGGTGGGCACCAGAGAAGCTCCAGGCAGCCCGAGTCAGGCGTGTCCTCCGCGTTGCCGCCTGGTCACCAAGCATCCGAGGCACCTGGGTCCTGAGCCCGCGCCGCTTGGCGCCTGCACACACGTGTGGCTCCCTCCTGCCGAGGACATCGGACCTCTGAGCCTGGGTGTCACCCAGGCCTATGGCGCCTCCCACGGCGGGTGCCCAACCGAAAAGGGCGCTTGGGTGCATCAGCCTAGGAAGGGCATCTCCTCTCCCTGCGCTTGGTCAGCGGCGTGGAAGCAGCCCAGGGCCCCGAGGAGAGAGACCCTGTACCCCCTACGCCCCACCCAGGCTTCCCCTCTCACTCTATAGTGTGTCCTTGCTTCTGGAAGAGTCTGCCTGAGGCGCGCTGCGCAGGGGTGTTCGCAGGTGTTTTCCGGGAGACACGGAAGGTGCAGAGGGAACCCGAGAAGGAGCGCGCGAGAGGTGCGCGGCCCGGCGCCACCCCCGCCGCGGTGGCCCGCACCATGCGGCAGACTGGGACTTGTTGTTGGGCGCAGCAAGACAACAACAAAATCACTAGTCTTCCAGATGGGGCTGGCCCGGCCGCTGCCCGCGGCTGCGGCGACCTGGGGCCGCCACCGTCCGCCCTCGAGGCTCCCGCGGGGCCGGCGCCTCTGCCGCCCCGCCCATCCTCCCACCACACTCCCCCCTCGGAATTCTCCCGAACCTCTGCTCAGAAGTGTGTGTGTGTGGGGGGGGGGTCCTATTTTCTTTTTCTTTTCTCCAGAGTGTTCCATTTTCTACAATGAACACACTTCCTTTATCATTGGGATCTTAGTTTTAAGGGGAGGCGAGCAGGCTGCTCATTTCTCTACCCTCTTCAGTAATCATAATCACAGAGATGAGAAAAAAGGAAAAGCCCCAGGCAATGGGGACCCCTCTCTCCCAGGTCCTCTCCCAGCCCCCGGAAAGCCTACTGAGCCCCAGCCCAGGATGCAAGTGGGTGCTGGGGCGAGTAGCCTGGAGAGGAGAGGCAGCGGGGCAGGGGAGGGCGAGGGGGCGTCCTGGCCCCCTCGCCCTCCCCCCAGGCCTGGCGCTGGGCTCCCCGGTGCATTTCCCCGCTCGCCCCTGAAGCAGGCAAGGCCAGGCACCCGCTGCCTCGCCAGCCGCTAATTGCACTGGCAGGGCATATCCGCCTGTTAATTAGCAAAAGCCGCAATATCCTGGCGGCTCCGAGGGCACGGCCATAATTGTATTTCTGCAGCAGCCGGAGGATAATTACCCTTCCTTATTGGTGCTGCTTTTAATTCTTTCCCTTTTTAATTGAGTACTCGTCCTCTGTCGTCCACCCCTCCGTGCTTCGCTGTGTTCTCTCCACCCAGAGTGGGGACCGGCTTGCCTGGAGAAGGAGCAACTGAGGGGCAGTGAAGGCCATGGAGAAAGCTGGCAGGGCCCAGCTCTGGGGCCCTAGCCCCTTCCAGCTGTCAGCTCTAGGCAGGTGGGCCTGGGAAAATGCAGAGATCTGCTGTGGAGGATGTGAAGGAAGGTGCGCCCAGGAGGCCCAGACTCCCTCTCCCCAGTCCCAGTGAGGGGCTAGCAATGCTGCTCCAGGCTGCAGGGGGCTGAGCACCGCCCCCCCCCCGCCCCCCATGTAAACCCCTCAAGGAGGAGAGTATTTGTTGTCTCGTATTTCCCTTTAAAGCAACAACAACAAACACCGTGTCTCTTTGGCAGTGTGGAGAGAGGGCCAGGACATTCTCCTCGGTGTATTGGTTCAGAGAAAAAGACCTGAGTGCTGATGTTGGAGAAGTCTCACTGAGATGCCAGGGGTTCCCCAGAGGAGTCAGAACCCAGATATTCCCAGGAGAAGCAGGCGGTCCTCAGGGAGCTCTCAGTAAACTTCAGGCAGTGATAAATAAGCTAAAAGGTATTACACAGAGAATTTGGAGAGAATCCTGGCAGCCCTCTGGACACCACCTTACGGGACTGTCCAGTCCAGCCCATGGGAGCCACCCTGGCCCCAAAGCCACCAGGTGGCTGTCCTGATGTAAGCTCAGCGTGCGAGCAGGGGCTCCTTTGCTCATCCTTATAGCCCAGTGCCTAGCTCCGAGCCTGGCTCATAGTATGTGAAACTGGTTGGCAAAAAGGCAGAGATCAGGGATAAAGTGTGATCATGATGTGAATACAAGAGATCCATTTTCATTGGCTTTTTCCTTCCAGGACCAATGAAGATGGACTGGAGCCTCACAGTGGCCCCTGTTTTCTCAAATTCTGTAACTCTGGGCTCTGTCCGGGTTGGGGGAAGATGTAAGTAGCAAAAGAGGCTGCTATAGTCTCGGAGAAACATACCTGGAAAAAATGACCTGCCCTTGAGCCCCCAACTCCCTCTCCCCACTTCTGGTTTCTTTCCTCTGAATTTGAAGACATCCCCTTAGCAATGCCTGTTTCCATGGTTTCCTCCCTGACAATGATCCCCGAACCCCTCCTTTCTTTTTCCTCCTCACAGTAATGGGTGATAGGGATCCTCAGTGTGGCCACTCCACGTAACCATGGCAACAATTAACTGAGCCTTCATTTATCTTTTGTGAAGAGAGCTAGAGAATATGAAGCTTTTGGAAGGGACTGGTGGGGGAGGGTCTAGGGTTAGAGCCGCCATTGTCATAAAGAGGAAGTGAAGAGACGAGTCCTAATACTAGCCTGTAGGATTCAGTTCAAACATTTGTTGAGCCCCTACCTTAAACATAATTAAGCTCCAAGCAGTCAAAGGGGTGCAATACATAGCCCCTGATATTGAAGGGCTTCTAGTCTAGCACTGGGGCTCATGGTCCCATGGAAACCCTTGCACAGATGGGGCCGCTAGAGGAGGTGGTTCTTGAGAGCACCATTATGGTCAAGCATCTTTGCACTCCCAGCATCCTCTCCAGCCAAGAACCAAGACAAGACTGACCACAGGGGTCTGTACTCATGTTAAGGCTTTGTCAGGTTAAAGGTTCTCCCAGGGTGTTGTCAGAGAGCTTCCGTCTTGGAAGGGAGGGAACTTGACAGCTCTAACTTTTAAAGAAGTGGAGACCAATGCCAGCATCCCTAAATAGCAGTATTTGGTGCAGGGAGAAAGAAAAATTAAAAGACCTACCCAAGTCCAGGGCCACGAGGGACTCGGACAATCTCCAGTTCCCATGGGTCACCGCCACCTCCGCGCCACAAACCTTCCTTGAAAGTGAGGGGTCTGCTCTTACACCAAATTAGAAGGCCATCATCTCCATCATCCATCCAGCTTTTCTACTTGTCACTGAAAATGCAGGCCAGAAGGGCATCTGTGAAGAATTAAAGTGGAAAACCAAGCAAACAAAACTACCGGGGACACCAAAGTTGGACAGAATGAATCCAAAAGCTGAGATGTCGATTCATCATAGGTAACACAACTCTCTCCTCTTCTAGCTTCCCATCCTCATCCCCAAAAGTTTTCACCAAATCCCCAAGGGTGGGAACCAATTTTGTACTTCTAGGGGAAGTGGGCCCTGGCCCCTTGGTGTGTTGATGCCGATAACCTGCACTGACCTGGAAAGATTATCATGATATATTTTTAAATGAAAAAGAAAAAGTCCATAGAACAGTGTATTATGCAGGTGTGTTCAAGAAAACTACAAACAACTAAGTAGCGAAGTTCATCCTTGCAAATCGAATGCAATCTGCATTAGCCAAAGCAAATCCCAGATCCTGGGTCCCAGAACTCTGTGTTCCATCCTTTGCTACTTAATGACACTAAGGCAGATTCAACCATTCTGGGTACTCTCCTCACTCAGCTAGTCAGAAAAGGATAAATGGCATCCTCTGATTGGCTGACGAGGCAATACACACCAACCAATGAAAGAATGCTTCTCCCTTTCTGGCCAATAAGATCTCAGTTCTCTTCTTGAAAGGAAAGCAGACTCTTTGTCCATAAACAAAATGAGCAGAAAAGGAATAATAATTTAAAAAAAACACACACCACTGTTGCTATGGGACATTATTGATGTGATCAGTGATAGCAGTCCCAGAGAATTCATAAAGGAAGGCACTTCTTTGGGGAGAAAAGTACAAAAAGCAGACCAGCTGCTGGTCTGGACTAAAAAGAAGTTTCTATAGAAACGTATGAGGGAAAAGCATTTTGATGTAAATGTCCCCAAAACTATATCTAGCCGGTCCACAGAGGGTAATTTTGGCCATCTTCTTGGATTAAATTGTAACGATTTAAATCTTTTTATATTAACAATGAGTGAAGGAAAAGATGAAGAAGAGAAAGGGAACTACATATGTGTTTAACGATGCAGGGCCTCGTAGATGAAGATATGATTGTTACCGCCTGAAATAGATTTCCCGCATTCTTGTGTTGTCAAGTGATAGCCAGGTTTAAAACAAGGTTTTGTTTTGGAAAGAAAAAGTTCATGGCTCTTAAGAAGTATTCTAGGTGAAATAATGCACAGAACACAGGTTGCTCTATTAACTTACTAGCAATTTCCCCTTAAATCATTCTGAGAATGTTACAGCTGCCTTTGGAAAATTAAAATTATTCCCCACCCAGATATTACGAATGAGCACAGACGGACACGGCTGACAGGTGAAAAATGGAGGCAATATTTGCCAATCAAGGGAAACGGAAAAGATGAGAGGGTTGGAAGCTTTAAGTGCTGACTTTGCTAAATATGAAGGCAGTGCTGGAGAGGAAGAAAATAGAAGAGAATCTTGAGGAATTAGATGTGGGTGATGCCAGTGGCTATTTGCTAAGGGAGCCCTGTTTCTACCTGCCTGTGTTCTCTTGTGTGGTTTGTGGGGAGAGTGAGAAGGGGGTGATCTAGAATCCAGCCCTGCCCCCCATGAAGGCAGTGTTTGGGGGTGGGGAAACCACTGTGAACCAAGGAGAAAGCTTCTCTCTGCCAGAGACCCCTTTGGACGGTTTCCACAACTCCCTTCTTTGCATCCACGAAGAGTAAATGTGTTTTTCTCATTTAAAGGGGGAGGCAGATCAACCTCTCCATCTGAAGGACTAAATGAAAAAAAAAAAAAAAAGCCCTAATTGTAAATCTCAGAGAGAGAAACGGCAGGTAGGATAGGACGACTTCTCTGAAGGGGGGGAGGGGGCAGTGGGAAGGATTGCCAGGGTGGAAAGGTAGCTGCTTCGCTATGCCCCTTGACTTAAAAGGAAAAATTCACCTTCTAGGATTTCCTTTTAACTCGTGGGGATTTGGGGGGAGCGGTTGTGACCCCCGCCCAGCCCGGGGAAGGCAGATATTTTAAAGAATCAAGGTGCCCACGGATAATCAGTGGTCAAAGGCCCTCCATGCACTGTAACCAAGGCAACAGGAGGCAGGGGCTGCGACTGGTTGCCTGGTAACCACCTCTAGTGCCCGGGTCCTGTCCCCTCCCTCCTCCCCCATCTCCGCTTGCCCTTTTGTGAAAGCCCTTCCGAGGCTTTTTTCCCTCGCTGGCAAAACAGTCATCTCTGCTTCTTATACAAAGGGCACTTTGGGCTCCTTTCGCTAAAAATGCCAACCTTGATGTCCCTTTTGGACAGATTTCATCTTCACCCAGATATTGCGACCCAGATAAAATATACTTCTTACCTCAGCCTCAAATTTCTCAGTATCTTCTCCATCCCACGCTTTTCCCTTCATTCGCCCACGGTTCAGGCGTATGGAGATTGTGGGGAGAGAGAGAGAGGGAGAGAAGGAGGAAGTGGGGGGCGGGAGAGGGGTTGAGAGAGTACAGGACTTGGATGCGGCGGTCTTTCACAGCACACCAGCGAATGGGGCTCCCCGTGGATCACTGTCCCGCTTGCCCCTACGCTGACCACTTACACGCGCGCCTTTTTGCTCTTCTGTACCCTACCGGCGCTTGGCACCAAGTTATTCCACCCGGTCTTAGCCAAGAGGAGATGGACTGCCCTCCTAGAATCCGACACCTAAATCCCTGGAGAAATGAGGAAGATGAATCCCCTCTTCCTCGGCAAGCCCTACCTCGCCTCCTGGCCTCCTCGGCGTGGCGACTGAGGACCACGAGCGCGCGGCGTGGGGCTGGGAGCCCAGCCGCCGCCGGAACCCACCCCCGGCGCTCGCGGGCCGTGGCGCTGTCCGGCCTCTGGTGCTGAAGCAGGAGCTCGGATTCGCGGTGGAGGGGCTCTGGGGATCTCCCAAAGCCCGATCTGACTCCCGAGCTAGGGACCCGAAGGGCAGCCGCTCTGTCCGCTGGGGGAAAAGGGGCGACAAGGACGTGTCGGCACCAGATGCGCTTTTTCAGCAGACTTGGCTCCCTCCGGGGCGCAATCGCCCGCGCCGCTCCTTTCCCTCCCCGGATTAGTGGAATTATTTGCCGCAATCCATAGGAAGACCCCTTTGCACTAGGGTGATTACCCAGTTTCCTCCTGGCACTTCCCACATTTTCTCCTTCGGCACCGGGCTCTGTGGGCATCTGCAGGCAGAGTCCTGGGACTCCTGGCGCTCAAATCTTGTGGCGGGTCGCGTCGGGCAAGGCAGGGAGGAGAGGCCTTGGAACACTAAACCCCGCCGCTTTTCGGCATGCAACAGGTCTGCTGCGTCTGGAATCGGAAGGGCGAGCAGCGCGGGAGACGAGCGAGCGGCAGTAGTGGCCTTGGGAGTCTGGGTCTGGAGAGCGCGCATCTCCGAGGGGGCGCCGGACCGAGCCAGGCAAACGGCAAGCCGGGTTTTGGCATCGCCCCGCAGGTGGGTACGAGGATTAGACGCCCCCACAACTCGAGCTGGCGGAGCACCCCGTAGGAGCGCCCGGCTGCCGGGCTGAGGAGCCGCCTCCCTCTTCCCAGGGCCCCCACCGCCCTCCTTCCTTTGCGTGAATTTGGCGGCGCGCACGGTACCTTTGGCAGGTGCCAAGCCCGACTGCCCCCTCCTCCTGCCCTCCGAAGCAGCCCCAGGCTCAGGCTCGTGAATCTTAGCTCCGGTCAGCTGCCGGTCTATTCGCGAGCCCTTGACCTGGGCGGAGGAGTACCGGACCGGGACCCTGGTCGGGATTTTACCTGGCATGGGTCGCCACGGCCAGGAAGGAAGACTGCTGCTTTCCACTTCTTTCTAGAAGAAAACCCCCTCACTACCCGGCCGCCAGCTCGTCGCTTCTCCCCCAAGAGCTGTAGAGCGAGGAGGTGGGGTGGGGGAGGGTGGGGGATGGTTGGAGTTTGAGGAAGATATTCGTGAAGCACGCCTTGAAAACTTACCTCTTTCAGGCAATCTGTTCTGTCCGGAGCGGTGGCCGCGCTGCCAGGGCTGGAGGTGGGTCCAGAGTCCGGGCACGGTCGTCCCGGTGTAGACACAGTCACCGCAGCTGCGGGGTCCAGGGGCGACCAGCTGCTTTAAAGCCTAGACCAAGCCAAGGTGGCCTGTCAGGGCCGCGGACGTCCATGACGTCATCCAGAAGGAGAGTGGAGACGGGAAGGGGGGGGGGGCGGTGTCACGACGCTTCACATCAAAAGTCCCTGTGGCCATGGCAACAGCTTTGGGAGATCCGCAGGCCAGCAGCTGGCCACTTTTCTCTCTCCTGCGGCGTGGTCTGCTCGGGCTCCGGGATGTCGAACCTCCCTGGGGTGAATGCTGGGGAATCGGCGTTGGGTGCTGAAGCTGGCCTTACCTGTGCCAGCGAGGCACTACAGCTAGACCCGGGTCCACCGCTCTGTCCTCATCCTTGTTCTGCAGCCCTGGCTGAGCTGGGCAGGAGAGGGACTGCCTGACCCCAGGGAGACTCCTGGAGGGAGATGATGCAGGGACATTTCTGATAGTTCCCTTTGCCTCCCAACACCCCACCTTGGCTGGTCCACCCTGGTTACCTGACCACACACATGCTTGTTCTCCCTGAACTCAAGGATGTGAATATTCACCGTTCTCACCCACTCTTCACCACCGCACGTGCCTGAGCGAGCACACCCAGGGGGTGCTCACGCAGAACCACCTGCCCGAATCCTGGCACATACACACAGGTAAACTGAGGCTCCAAACCTACCCTGTTGCTTTGGAAAACTGCCAAATGAAAGAGAAAATAGCAAACCACGGATCTAGGGTGAATCTAGGGTTTGCAAACTGTGTGGCCAAGGGGCTAAATGGGTACAGACATGTTTAGTGGTCTCCCACAGTATTTTAAAAATTTGAAGTACTTGTCAACAAATTTGAAAGCGTTCACATAAAAATCTGGGCTTTTTATGTCTCTTGGACATGGGGCTGGCGTTCTGCTTGTGGTGGAGAAGCACTCACCCCTGTAGGAAAGGCTGGGGTCTTGTCCATCCTATCTCTCCTCTCCTCTTTGTCAGAGTCACCAAGGCCATTTATCAGCAACGTTATCTTTTTTTTAATAGTAGAGAGGAAAGTGAAATATTGTTGTCCCCCCCTCACCTGCTTACTTCGTTAATGTCACCCGTCAGGTCCTGTAAGCATGTGAGTTTCCTGCCCCCTGTGTCCTGGCAGGAACTGGCAATGGCTTCACTCAGGCTGAAATTCTTGCTTCTCTACTGGATGGCAGGTGCACCGAAGGTCCGACCTTGGACTGACTGGCAGACCTCTGTGTTGCCCGCATCCTGATGACACAGAGAGCCGGAGAGTTCCTGCTGGTAAAGCTGGGGTTTTTTTCCTTCCATTTTCACATTTCAAAATATGTAGGTATTTGGAAACATTTTAAAAATCATATTTTTCATTGATCACTCAGATGCTTGGTCATAGAGAACATTCTTTACATTTTTAAATCTATCGAATAATATCTCATTAATGAATATATAGAAAAATAGAGAGAAGAAAAAATTTTATTCACTCATCACCTAAATATAACAACGTTTTACATTTTCTGACTGGCTGTTTAAATATAGCTGTAAAAAATATTCTTGTGAACACAACCAACCAACCAACATACAAATGAAAAACGAAAAAACACTATCAACAGGAGAGCCATAGAGTTGCCTCTCACACATTCTCTTTCACACAGTCACACTTTCTGTGACAGTCATTCAAGGTGCATTTTGAATATATACAGCCATTGGGGAGGGGGTCATCTTGCTTCCCCCTTAGCATAGGGGTCGCGGTAAGGAGAAGAGGTTTTTATTTATATGCACTAGCTGTCCCAGCCAAGTGTCTGGATAATTGTGGTTGAAAGCAAAGGCAACTTTGTACTAGGTCAACTCCAAATCTTGCGTGATGTGGATCATCTTTAGCTTATTCAGGAAAATTAGGGCAGGGAGAAGATTCCATATCTGTCTGTTGGTGGGAACTTGTTGGGTTTCTAGTATGTGGAGTGCTCCAACGTCTCTTCCTGTGGGCTGATTTTGCCCCTTCCCCCAGCATATTTTGCTTGGAGCCATTCTATTGTGAGTCAGAGCTCTGGGCTGTAGATGAAATTCGAATACGAGTATTAAGGCTGCATTCATTACCTTTATCAAGTGCTTACCATTTCACATGGTGTGTCTCACTTGATTCTAGCAGTTGCCTGCTTTACAGAAGCAGCAGTAGTGCTCACATTGTTTAATTCACCTTGAGGTATCAATGCTCTTTCTGCTGGAAAGACTTAATTGTCTCCCTTACAGGAATCATCAAAATTATTCATTAAACTGTTAAGAGGATTAAACAGACAATTTACAAAAGTGGAAAAACATGGTACCAGCTGGTGGCGTAGTGGTTAAGTTCACGAGCTCTGCTTGGGCAGGCCCGGGGTTCACTGGTTTGGATCCCAGGTGTGGACCTACACACCACTCATCAGCCGTGCTGTGGCAGGTGTCCTACATATAAAATAGAGGAAGATTGGCACAGAGGTTAGCTCAGGGCCAATCTTCCTCAGCAAAAAGAGGAGGATTGGAGGCAGATGCCAGCTCAGGGCCAATCTTCCTCAAAAAAATAAACAAATAAATAAGTAAAGTAGAAAAACAACTGATATTCCAACATTTGGAAATTTTTTCTGCTTTATTTAAAATAGAAATAGAAATTATGACAATATGGAGTACCATTTTCCGCATATGGAATTAACAAAACTTAAAAATGTCTCCTTCCCGAGACATGAACAAACATTTCTCCAAAGAAGATATATGGATGGCTAATAGGCACGTGAAAAGATGCTCATCATCGCTGATCATCAGAGAAATGCAAATCAAAACTACACTAAGATATCACCTTACACCCATTAGAATGACAAAAATATCTAAAACTAATAGTAACAAATGTTGGAGAGGTTGTGGAGAAAAAGGAACCCTCATACACTGCTGGTGGGAATGCAAATTGGTGCAGCCACTATGGAAAACAGTATGGAGATTCCTCAAAAAATTAAAAATAGAGCTACCATACGATCCAGCCATTCCACTACTGGGTATCTATCCAAAGAGCTTGAAGTCAGCAGTTCCAAAAGTCCTATGCACCCCAATGTTCATTGCAGCATTATTTACAACAGCCAAGACATGGAAGCAACCTAAGTGCCCATCAACAGACGAATGGATAAAGAAGATGTGGTATATATATACAATGGAATATTACTCAGCTGCAAAACAGAACAAAATCATTCCATTTGCAATAACATGGATGGACCTTGAGGGAATTATGTTAAGTGAAATAAGCCAGTTAGAGACGGATAATCTCTGTATGACTCCACTCATATGAGGAATTTTAAAATGTGGACTAAGAGAACAGATTAGTGGCTACCAGGGGAAAAGGGGGAGTGGGGGGTGGGCACAAAGGGTGAAGTGGTGCAGCTACAACACGAATGACAAACATTAATGTACAACTGAAATTTCACAAGATTGTAACCTATCATTAACTCTATACCAAAAAAAAAAATGTCTCCTTCCCAGTGCTGGAGAGGGTATGATGAAATGGGCACTCAGTAACTTGTGGAGGTTGTAAGTTGGTTAAATTCTTTGGAAAGCAAAATTGCAAGTTGTTTCAAGAGCCATAAACATAGTCACGTCCTTTGGCCGATGAATTCTTTCTCTAGGGACCTATTCTAGTAAAATGATCTTAACTACAGGAAAATCTAGTTGCATTTAAGTCCATGGTGTCATTTCTTAATTTTTTAAAAAATGGAAGCAACATAGATATCCAACAAGAGCAAAGTTACATCATCTACTGAATGGATGAAATTTTCTACCAACTCTAAAATCTATGTTTATGCTGACACAGGAGCAAAGAAAATGCTCGCGATATAATTTTAAGGAGGGAAGCGAGAAGAAGGTAGAATTAACTTTATAGTTACGATGAAAGTTATGGTTTTAAAAAGCATGCATATTAAAAAATAAAAAGCATCCATCTAGAAAAAATAAGACAGAGATAGATGAAAGTGTGATAAAGTTTCTGCTAAAGTGAAGAGACTGTAGGTGGCTTTTAAATTTTTTCTTTTTATCATGTTTTCCAAATTTTCTGAAATGTGGTTGTGTAGTTCCTATGAGTAAAATGTAATATGATACAAATATGGGAGGAGGTGGTATTTATTAGGCGTCTATTACTTGTCTAGCACTGTTCCAGATGGGTGGAATTGGGACAGGTGTAGATACTGGGTCTCAGGCCCTATGTGGGTTACTTCAGATCTTGCCTGGGGTGTTCAGTGACCATGAGATGGCTTGACTTTATCAGCAGAGGGCTGATGAGGGACATCTGGTCATTAGTAGACTCAGATACGTCATCAGCCCAGCTCCCCTTGTCCTCTTCTCCAATAAGCTTCCCTCTGCTCCTGGTGTCTACTTCCTGACCATGCTTCCTCCCAAACCTGAAGGAATGATGATGATTACACTTCCCTTACATTTTTAACAATATTCGCATTTTTCAGTGCTCTCACATCTAATGTTTTACATAACTTTATAACAGCTACTCACGAAAAAACAAACACTTAAATGTTGCATCATTTAATTATCACGACAACCCTGTGAGGTTGAGTGCTATTTTTTCTAGTTTTGTTTAACCTCTGTTAAACCACAGAAACCACACAGCTGAAAAGCGATAGTTCCATCTGTAATTTGACTTCTAGACGCTCCCTCTTCACAGGAAACAGACATCTTCATTATGGATTTCAGTTCTTTTTCAGATTAGAATTTAATTGGAGGCCACGTTGGCAGCTCAGCTGACCTGACTTCCATCACCATTAGCCAAATAGAGATGACCCTGGGCACTGCCGGTTTCCTCAATATTCTCATCCATTTATTTCTTGGAATTTGCAAACCTTGGACCAGATGTCAAAAGAGATGTGAGGGTCAGGCATTCTGAAGGTGTTACTGAGTTTCCAGGGGGGTTGATGTTTCAGGATGAAGCTTCACTGGAGTGGAGATTAGATCACAGGTGCTGAGAGACTCGCTTGCTATGGGTGACTAAGAAGGCACCGGTCCCATGAGAACAACCACTCATCCCAAATGTGGGATCAGAGAACAAGCACAGCACATGCAGTCACCTCACCCACTTCACATACATGGCGGGCATCACAGGGAACTAACCATCTCTCGGCTTTCACCACAACTGAGTAGCAAGTATTTCTCAACCCTTGCCAGATTACCAAAAGAGTTTTAAAATCTAATTTCAAGGATTAACCCAATGCCTGGTGGGAAGTCATCACATCTGAAGATGACAGAAGACTGTTCTTTGAAAAGAAAATATAATATTGGCCATGAACACTAGTTCTTTGGAAATCAGTTCTTCTAAAATTTGGACTATACTTATCTTTGGAAAGTTAAAATTCAGTCATGGAGAGTTATAAATATATTTGTTTCCTTGGTTTCTGAGGTAATTTTGATGGTTCACCTAATCTGGGCAATTCTAAATGTGACACCCTTTTAGATAATATAATCATTGTCAGGAATGGAAAATTCATCATTTTTCCCAAAGGTGGAAAACTGCGCGATCGGGAGATCTTTTAAAGTTAAAAAGGAGGCGATTTTATATTTTTACACCCATGTTCATAGCAGCATTATTCACAATAGCCAAGAGGTGGAAGCAACCTAAGTGCCCATCAGTGGATGAATGGATAAAGATGATGTGATGTATACATACAATGGACTATTATTCAGCCTTAAAAAGGAAGAAAATGCTGACACATGCTACAACACGGATAAAACTTGAGGACATTATACTAAGTGAAATAAGCGAGTCACAAAAAGACAAATACTGTACGCTTCTACTTATATGAGGTACCTAGAGTGGTCAAATTTACAGAGACAGAAAGTAGAATGGTGGTTGCCAAGGGCTGAAGGGAGGAGAGAATGGAAAGTTATTGTTTAATGGGTACAGACTTTGAGTTTTGCAAGATGACAAGTGTTCTGTGGATGAATGATGGTGATGGTAGCACAACGATGTGAATATACTTCAGGTCGCTGAACTTTACACTTAAAAGTGGTTAAGATAGCAAATTTTATGTTATACGTATTTCATCACAATTAAAAAAATTTAAAGGAGGTGGTTATAATTATAATGTACAGCCAACTTTGAGTTGTTCTGTTTGGAGGCAAACACAATGAGGACTCAGAAGGGCAGGTGTCAATCATTATTTCTTTTCAATAATTTGTTCAACAAATATTTGTTGAGTGCATGGTACGTGCCAGACACTGCACTGGGACCTCAAGACAAAGATGAATTTGACAAGGAGAAGGTCAACTTCAGGCATCATAGTAAAGTAAGCTGGTTCAGACCCCTTTTTCCTGCAACAAACACAGATTACAAATAGTGGATAAAATGTGAAAATAAACAAAAATGTTTAGTTAAGCTCACGAGAAATACAGGAAATCGCTAAGAGGTAGAAATAAAGAAGGAACCCCTGGTTGAAATGGCGAGCACAAGAGTTGATGTCATGGTAGTTCAGAGGGATAATAAACCTGGAGATAAGCTATGGGAACTAGGGCCTTAAAATTCTAGCTTTGGGACAGGGTAGGTGGTCAAGGCTCAAAGAAGGTACAAAGATAGAACTAAGGTGCCAGTATCAAGCTGGGATATTGGAATAGCTGCTCCCTTAGTGAAAATGAAGCAAGAATAGCTCCATCTAGGACCCACAGAAACAGCAAGGAAGCCCACTGAGTACTCAGGCTCTGTATGTAAATTATTTAAAAAGTCTCCCCATGAGAAATTAAACTTCAAGCCTGAGCTCTGTTGGGGATCTGAATTTGTACCATGTCATGGTACTGAAATCCCCAACTAAGATATTAGCCTAGGTCTACAGTGAGGACAGGAAACCCCTGGATCCTAGCAGAGGGAAATGAAAATCTCAACTGAAGATGTGCTCACAAGTTTTTTTTTTAAAAAAGGAATGATTAGCCATGAAAGAGAATCAGCAGACACTGTATAAAGGATTCCCAAAGAATTCAAGATAGTGGGACAATCAGTAAACTCTAAAAATAAATGTACTTAAGATTTTTGTTTTTTGAGGAAGATTAGCCCTGAGCTAACTACTGCCAATCCTCCTCTTTTTGCTGAGGAAGACTTGCCCTGAGCTAACATCCGTGCCCATCTTCTTCTACTTTCTATGTGGGATGCCTACCACAGCATGGCTTGCCAAGCGGTGCCATGTCCACACCCAGGATCCCAACCAGCGAACCCCGGGCCACCGAAGCAGAACGTGCAAACTTAACTCCTGTGCCACCAGGCCAGCCCCTACCTAAGACTTTTTAAGGTCTCAAAAAGCAGGAATAGAAACCACAATGAAAGAGTAGGTGATCACTTTTTTTAAAAGAACAGGTAGATTAGGAAGAAACAAAGAACTTAAAGAAATGAAACTTAATGGATAGGTTAAACAGCAGATTACTCCCAGCTGAAGAGAGAGTTAGTGAACTAGTTGAAAGCACTGAGAAGTTATCCTGAATTTAGCAGAGAGATAAATTGATAGAAAATAGGAAATATAAATTAAGAGGCAATAATGACTAAATGAGAAGGCCTAAGGGATTTCTATTAGTTATTCCGGACAGAGAAAATAGAGAGATTGGGAAGAGGCAATATTAGAAAAGACAACGACGAAGAATGTTCTAGAATTGATTAAAAAACAAAAACAAAAAAAAATGACTCTTCAGGGGCTGGCCCCGTGGCCGAGTGGTTAAGTTCGCGCGCTCCGCTGCAGGCGGCCCAGTGTTTCGTTGGTTCGAATCCTGGGCGCGGACATGGCACTGCTCATCAAACCACGCTGAGGCAGCGTCCCACATACCACAACTAGAAGAACCCACAACGAAGAATACACAACTATGTACCGGGGGGCTTTGGGGAGAAAAAGGAAAAAATAAAATCTTTAAAAAAAAAAAAAAATGACTCTTCAGGTTAAAGAAATCCATAAGTTCTGAAAAGGATAAATAAAAGTAAATTCACACCTAGACACTTAATAGTGAACCTGTAGAACATCAAACGCAAAATGAAAATTATAAGAGTAACTAAAGATAAAGGACACATTAATAATAAACAATAGACGAATTGTTATTATTTCTAACTGGCTACAATTAAGGTCAAAATGACATTTTCAAAGTGCTTCAGGGAGAAAAAATCAACCCAGAATTCTATACCCAATTAAACTATTATTTAAGAGTAAATTTGAAATGAGGACCATTTTAAAGAACCTAAGACCACAGAGAGTTTACCAGTCTTTTTCATTGCAAGAGCCACAAACAAATGGGCTGTGATAATTAAAAAAATAGAACTCAAAGGGAAGGAATGAGATTTAAAAAGCAATAATGACAATACAAATTAGAAAATATGTTGATACTGTGAAAGACACTTTAAAGATGAAAAGACAAGCTACAGACTGGGAGAAAATATTTGCATCCATACAATGGAATACTATTTCAGCAATAAAAATGTATGAACTACTGATACAACAAATTGGATGGATCTCAAAGGCCTTATACTGAGTTTAAAAAGTTGTCCTCAGGGGCCGGCCCCGTGGCCGAGTGGTTAAGTTCACATGCTCCTCTTTGACAGCCCAGGGTTTCACTGGTTTGAATCCTGGGTGCAGACATGGCACCACTCATCAAGCCACACTGAGGCGGTGTCCCACATGCCACAACTAGAAGGAACCACAACTAAAATATATACAACTATGTACTGGGGGCTTTGGGAAGAAAAAGGAAAAATAAAATCTTTAAAAAAAATAAAAAGTTATCCTCAAAAGATTACACACTGTATACTTGCATTTATATGGTATTCTGGAAAAGACAAAGTTATAGGGATAGATCAGCTCTTGCCAGGGGTTAGGGGTGAGAAAGGGTTTCACGACAAAGGGGCAACATTTGGGAACTATTTGAGATGACGGGACTATTCTGTACCTTGAGTGTGGTGATGGTCACATGACCCTACACATGAATTAAAACCCATAGAACTGTACACCAAAAGGGGACTTTTATTGTACACAAATTGAAAAAAAAAATAATAAAAATAAAAACAACAAAGAAAATACATTCATAAATTTAAAGGGTGCTGATTATAAAGTGCAACAATAATAATGTCTAATTTGGAAGGTGGAGCCAAAATATGAGAATAACTCAACGAATTCTGAAGAATGAATATCATACAGACCACACAAAAAAATGAGACAGTGGTTATAGAATTTAAAAGTTCTAAATTTCTCATTTTATTCCAGTGCTTTTTGCAATTATTAACCTTATATTGTGCTAAATTAGGTGAATATGTTAATATATTAAGAAAATGGCTAAAATGATAGAAAGTATCAGTTTAACTTCTGAACCAGTAGAGGGAAAAGGAGGAATGAAGAAAACTAGCTCCATCAAGTGGAAGATTGGAAAAAATAAAGAAAACCAAGGTAAATAGAAAACAATAAATAAGATGGTATAAATAATTTTGATATTACTAATCACAATAATTTTGTGTACTACATCTTCCAGTTAAAAGACGGAGATTTTCAGATAGCTTAAAAAAATCCGGCTATTACCCAATTATAAAATACATATGTAATCTTATGGATATAGAAACTTTAAACATCAAGAGTTGAGAAAAAGTACAATAGGAAATACTAACCAAAACAAACCTGGTATAACAACTACTGTAGAATTTAAAGAAAAAAAACCATTAAATGGGGTATGACAATGATTTTAATGATAAACAGAGTAATTGGCCAGGAAGACGTAAGTGAATCTTTAACAAAAATCTACCATGTTCTGCCCCAAAACACACCATCAGGTTCAGATGGTTTTACATGAAAATTCTGCCATAACTTTAAGGAACAGACTATTGCTATATTACAGAACCACTCTGACCAGAAAAGAAAAGAAAAGAAAAGAAAAGAAACAATAATAACAGATCACAAGAAACATGGGGGAAAATGTATAGGCCAATTTAATTTATAAACATAGATGCAAAAAAAATCTAAATAAATTTTTAGTAAACCAAATTCATGTAGTAAGCAAGTAAAGTTTATTCTAGGAATGTAAGAATGTTTAACATCTGGAAAATCTATTTATGTAAATGCGTTCAACTTTAATAGATTAAAGGAAAAAATCTTATGAGCAACAGAATAAATCTAGAGGCATTTTATAAAATTTAGTATTGATTTAAGATAAAGCCTTTTAGCTAACCTGCAATGAAAGGAAATCTCCACTGTTTAATAAAGGGTCTACTCACAGCCAGCATCACACTTAGCATTGAAATATGAGAAACATTCTCTCTGAAGTCAGGAATGTCACTGCTTGTAATCAACATGTTGTTGGGTTGGACCATGAAGATACCAAATTGTCCTCATTTCAGAATATGGGATCATCTATGCAGACTATGTAAGAGAATCTACAGACAAATGCTGTAAACCAATAAGGTTGTTTGATGTAACACCATTGTTTGAAAATCAATAGAACAATTGGGGAAAAAATCAATGAAACTAAAAGTTGGTTTTTTGAAAAGATCATCAAAATTAACAACTCTCCAGCTAGGCTGACCAAAGAAAAGAGAGACAATTTCAAATTACTAAAATCAGAAGTGAAAGAGGAACACTACTATTAACTTTACAGAAATAAAAGATGTTGTAAGAGAATACTATGAACAATTGTATGCTGACAAGTTAGATAAACTAGATAAAATGGACAAATTCCTAGAAACATACAAATGACTAAAACTGACTCAAATAGAAAATCTGAACAGACTGTAATGAGTTAAGAGATCAACTCAGTAATCAAAAAACTTCTCACAAAGAAAAGCCCAAGACCGGATGGGTTCACTGGTGAATTCTATCAAATGTTTCCAGAAGAATTAACACCACCAATCCTTCACAAACTCTTCCAAAAAAAAAAAAAAAATAGAAGAGGAGGGAACATTTCCAAACTCATTCACTGAGGTCAGTAATACCCTAATATCAAAACCAAAAAGAGATTTCATAAGCAAACTACAGATCAATGGCCCTTATCAATATAGATGCGAAAATCCTCCACAAAATACTAGAAAACCAAATCCAGCAGCATATTAAAAGTATTACACACCATGATCAAAAAGGATTTATTCCAGGAAAGCAAGATTGGTTTAAAATCTAGAAATCAATCAATGTAACACTCCATATTAGTAGAACACTGTACAAATCCCACAAGATCAACTCAATAGACAAGAAAAAGTTTTGACAAAATTCAACACACTTTCTTGATAAAAACTCTCAACAAACTGGAAACAGAAAGGAACTTCCTCAACCTGAAAAAAGGCATCTGCAAAAAATTACAACTAACATCACACTTAATAGTGAAGGACTGAAAGTTTTCCTCCTTGAATCAGGAGCAAGACATGGATGTACACTCTCACCGCTTATATTCAATTTTGTGCTGGAGGTTCTATCCAGGGCTAGTCAGCAAGACAAAGAAATAAAAGGATTGGAAAGGGAGAAGCAAAACTTCTCTATTTGCAGATGACGTGGTCTTTTGATGGAAAATTCTAAGGAATCCACAAAAAAGTTATTAGAGCTAATAAACTCAGCAAGCTTGCAGGATATTAATATACAACATCACTTCTAACAATGGACAATCCAAAAGTCAAATTAAGAAAACAATTCCACTTGCAATAGCATCAAAAAGAATAAAACAAAATAAAATTAGGAATAAATTTAATGAAAGACATGCATTGAAAACTACAAATCATTGCTGAAGGAAATTAACAGACTAAATAAATGGAAAGTCATCCCACGTTCATATATTAGAATACTTAATGTTGTTAAAACGGCAATACTACCCAAATTGATCTACAGAGGCAAGACAATCCTTATTAAAATTCCAACTGCCTTTGTTTTTGTTTATGCAGAAATTGACAAGCTGATCCTCAAGTTTACGTGGAAATGCAAGGGCTCCAGAATAGCCAAAACACTCTTGAAAAAGAAGAACAAAGTTGGAAGAGTCACACTTCAAAATGTCAAAACTTACTGCAAAACTGCATAATCAGGACTATGTGGTACTAGCATACAGATGAACATATGGGTCAATGGAACAAAATTGAGGGTTTAGAAATAAATCTGTGTATCTATGGTCAATTGATTTTCAACAAGAGTGCCAAGACAATTCTATTGGGAAAGAAGAGTCTCTTTAATAAATTGTGTTAGGACAACTGGATATGAATTTGGACCTGTTCTTTACATCATATACAAAAATTTACTCAAAATGGATCAAAGACCTAAATGTAAGACCTAAAACTACAAAACTCTTAGAAGAAAACTCAGGTAAATCTTTGTGAACTTAGGTTAGGCAAAGGTTTCTGAACTATGACACTTAAAACACAAGCAATCAAAGAAAAAAATAGATAAATTGGACTTAATCAAAATTAAAAACTTTTGTGTTTCAAAGGAACTACAAAGAAAATAAAAAGACAACTCACAGCGTGTGAGAGAGGACTTGCAAATCATATATCTGATAAGGGTCTAGGATCCTTAAAAAACTTTTACAACTCAATAATACAAAGACAAATAACCCAATTAAAACATGGGCAGAAGATTTGAATAGACATTTCTCCAAAGATATGCAAATGGCCAAGAAGCACATGAAAAGTTGTTCAACTTCGTTAGTCATTACAGAAATGCAAATCAAAGGCACAATGAGATATACCCACTAGAATGGCTATAATTGTAACAGTGTACAATAACAAGCGTGGACGAGGATGTAGGGAGATTGGAACACTCTTATACTGCTGATGGGGATGTACAATGGTGCAGATGCTTTGGAAAAGTTCGTCAGTTTCTCAAAATGGTAACTAGAGTTACCATACGACCCAACAATTTCACACTTAGGTGTGTACCCAAGATAGTTGAAAACATATGTTCACACAAAAACTTGTGCACAAATGTTCGTATCAGTGTTATTCATAAGAGCCAAAAAGTGGAAACAACTCAAATGTCCATCAACTGATAAATGAATAAACAACTGTGGTATATCCACATGATGGAATATTATTCAGGCATAAAAAGGGACTAAAGTGCTGACACATGCTACTACATGGATAGACCTTGAAAACATTAGGCTAAGTGAGAGAAGCCAGATGCAAAAGGCCACATAATGTATGATTCCATTTATATGAAATTATTTCCAGAATAGGCAAATCCATAGAGACAAAAAACAGATTCGTGGTTGTCAGGGACTAGAGAGAGGAGGAAATAGGGAGTAACTGCCAATGGGTACAGGCTTTCTTTGTGGGGTGATGAAAATTTTCTGGATCTAGATAGTGGTGATGGTTGAACAACTTTGTGAAGATATTAAAAACCACAGAACTGTATACTTTTAAGGTTGGGCTTTAGGGTATGTGAATTATTTGTCAATTTAAAAAAAACAGTAGCGTTCCTGAGCAATACCTAGTTTAAAAAGATAATTTAATAAATGAAGTTTTTCAGAATAACAAGAAAAACTCTTAGGTACCTAGGAACAAATCTAATAATGATATGCTGCACATTGAGGAGATTTTAAAATTTTATTGCGGGTCACAAAAGAAGACCTAGATAAATGGAGAGACATGGCATATTTGTGGATTATGTCAGTGATGTTACAATGTTAATTTTCCTAAGTTAATTTATAAATTTTACTGCAATTCTAATAAAAAGCCAGGAGACTTTCTTGTGTGAACTTCACAAACTGATCTTAAACTTTATTTGAAGACAAAAAGCCAAGAATAGCCAAGAAAATTATGAGAATTAAGGAGGGAGACTTCCCTATGAAATAGCAAGATTTATCATTAAGCTGGAGTAGTTAGTACTGTGTGGAACAGCTGTAGAGATGTTAAAATAGGCTAACAGGATAGAATAGAGAGTCCAGACACAGACCCATGGATATACGTGAAACTGGTCTATGGGTGTTTGGTAACTGGAACATTTATATGAAAACATTTATAAGGAAAATAAAATAAAATTAGTTTCTAACCTCATACAATATCCAAAAATAGTTTACACGCAGGATTAAAAACAAAAATGTGAAAAACTTTTAGAAAAACTAGACAGGAAAACATATAGGAGAATGTCTTTATGACCTCGAGATGGGTGAGTGATTTCTTAAACAAGCCACAAAAAACACAAATAAAAAGATAGATTCAACAATATTATACTTAAAAATTTTAGTGGAAGCAAAATACATAAGTTAAAATCAAGCTTAAAATTGGGAAAAGATATTTGCAAAGCATATCATCAATAAGGAATTAGTATGTAGAATACTTAAAGAATGTGTATAAATCAATAAGAAAAAGATAAAAAGTATTGAAAATCACGTAAAGGATATGACCTGGCAATTCACAGAAAAGGGCACTCAAATGGCCAATAAATTTATGAAAGATATCCAACCTGACTAGTCATGAGGGCAACACCAATTAAAACAATTATAACAACCAATCACACCCATCAAGATGGACAAATTAACAAGGCTAATAACCCTAAGTGTTGGTGAAGACATGGGGAAACAGGAATTCTTAGACATTTTGTTGGAAGTATAAATTGCTGTAGTCACTTTGGAGAATAATTTGACAATATCTAATCAATTTGGAGGTGTGTATATCCTTCAACCCAGCTACTTTCCTTCTAGGTACCTATGCTACGGAAGTTCTCATATGTTGTCACCAGGAAACATGAGCAAAAATGTTCACTGCAGCACTGTTTGAAAATAGTAAGACATGGAAACAGCTCAAATACCCATTGGTAGGAGAATGGATGAATAAACTCTCGTCTATTTATGGAATGAAATACTATGGTTTGGTGAAAAAAATACATAGACCAATTAACTTGTAGCTCTGCATTTATCAACTTGGACATCCAGAAAACACATTCAATGAGAAAAACAAGTCACCAAAAGATTCACAAGCTATAATGTGAATATAAAAAGTAAAGTACAGGCCCGGCCCTGTGGCCGAGTGGTTAAAGTTCTGTGCCCTCTGCTTCGGTGGCCCGGGTTCGCAGGTTTGGATCCCTGGTGCTGACATACTCTGCTCATCAGCCATGCTGTGGAGGCATCCCACGTACAAAGTAGAGGAAGATTGGCACAGATGTTAGCTCAGGGGTAATCTTCTTCAAAGCAAAAAAAAGAAGAAGATTGGCAATGGATGTTAGCTCAGGGTGAATCTTCCTCACACACACACACACACACGAAATGTAAAGTACACACAATACTAATGTAGATTGTCATGAGTAAATACAGATGTAGTAAGTGTTTAAAAGCACAAACAGAAGGCTACATATATCAACTTTAGGCTGGCAATCATCTCTGGCAAGGAAGAGAGGAAATGGGGTGGTAATAACTGTATCTGGATCATTTCATTTCTTGTTGAAAAAGCAAGAAGCAAATATGTTAATAGTTGTCAAAACTGGAAGATAGATATGTGGCTACCTTTCACATTTTCTGTATTTCACATATCCTTGAAATACTTGATAATTTATTTTTAGAAGTAGACACAATCCCTGCACAAGGTTGTTTGATGGTAGAAATTGACATTTGACCTTGGGGAGCCCTTCAACCTCTGTGCCCCAGGTTCTCCTTACTCAATGGGGATGGTGACCCTTCTTTTTTCTGATAGGGTTTTGGTGAGCATCAGATACGCTCACACACAAGAGAGCACTTTGAAAACTATAAATTCTGCTTATTGCCGATACTATTGTTATCACATAAAATGAAATGGCAAAAACATAATGAGCTAAGAGTGGCTCAGTCTGAGATTTATAACTAGAGCTCATGCTAATTTTGAATTAGGTTACAGATAAAGAGAAGGTACTCAATTTCCCTTCATGTTTCCCCAGGGTGTTCTAAGCGGTGCAGATAAAGGCCGCTTGCTCAGGGAGGTGGGTGAGAAGGTCCTGGGCTTAACTGCGGGCATCAATCACTCCTTTGGCAATCTGCCGGACTATCCATCAGAGGGGCCTTTTAGTGGAAAATGCCAGAGATGCAACCGAAGGCAGCTTGTAGAAGTGATGGGTTTTTCACAGAGGCAAGTCTTTTGAGAGAGGATACAGGTGAGTTCTTGGCATTCCTGGCACAAGAAAGGCTGCAAGACTTGCCTCTGAGCAGCTTATCTTCTCCTACCTTTGGGAAGGAAATTGATGAGCTAATTAATATGCACATGAGATGCAGCACTGGCTGACCGACTGCTTCTGATCCTCGTGATTATTACTAAAATGATCTCAGCCTTTCAGCTAGATTGGGAGAAACCAGTTTCCTGGGGAAATCTCAATAAGATCATTGTTTTCCTATCACCAGGAGGAAATCTTGTTAAGCGCTCCGAGGACCTTGACTTTATGGGTTTGTGTTCCACAGCCCCTGGCAGCCTTGACTAGGATTTCATTCTAATATAACATTTCCTCTTGGTAAAAAATGTCTTGTTGCTGCAGGCTCTGGGGCTCAATGACCTTCATGAGGTTTTCACTTCAAGAGACCCAGGGGTGAACTGGAGGTTTGCAATTTATGTCAAATACACACACACACACACACACACACACATACACACTTATCTCTTGGTTGGCCTACAAGATGAAGTGAGGACTCCTGCTGTGACTATCAAGACAGTGCCCCCACCCAAACATTCAGGGTTAGTATTAAATATAAATCTTTTTTATTTTTAAATAGATTTTATATTTTAGAGAAATTTTAGGTTCATAGCAAACTTGAGCAGAAAGTGCAGAGAGTTCCCACATCCCCCCTGCCCATGGATATGCACAGCCTCCCCACCATCAGCATCCCCCACCAGAGTGGGACATTTCTTACAATTGATGAACATACACTGACACATTATAATCACCCAAACTCCATAATTTACGTTAGGGTTCACCCTTGGTGTTGTACATTCTATGAGTTTTGACAAATGTATAATGATTTGGGTCCATCATTACAGTATCATACAGATTAGTTTCACTGCCCCAAAGATCCTCTGTGGTCCACCCCCGCTTCCTTCCCCCTAACCCTTAGCAGCCACTGATCTTTTTACTGTCTCCATAGCTTTGACTTTTCCAGAATGTCATATAGTTGGAATCATACAGTATACAGAACTTTCAGATTGGCTTCTTTTCCTTAGTAATATGCATTTAAGATTCCTCCTTATCTTTTTCATGGCTTGATAACTCACTTCTTTTTAGTGCTGAATAATGTTCAATTGTCTGGATGGATCACAGCTGCTTTATCCATTCACTGGATAAAGTGAAGGACATCTTGGTTGCTTCAAAGTTTTGGCAATTATTAATAAAGCTACTATAAACATATGTGTGTAGATTTTTGTGTGGATGTAAGTTTTCAGCTCATTTGAGTAAATACCAAAGAGCATGATTGCTTGATCTTATAGTAAGAGATGGTTATTTTTGTAAGAAACTGCCAAACCATCTTCCAAAGTGGCTGTACCATTTTGCATTCCCACCAGCAATGAATGAGAGTTCCTGTTGCTCCCCACATCCTTCCCAGAGTTTGATGGCGTCAGTGTTCTGGATTTTGGCCATTTGTATGGCCAAAATAAGATAGTGGTATCTTAGTTTTGTTTTAATTTGCATTTCCCTAACGATGTGGACCATATTTTCATATGCTTATTGGCTATCTGTATATCTTCTTTGGTGAGGTGTCTGTTCAGGTCTTTGACCCACTTTTTAATCAGGTTTTTTATTTTACTTTTGAGTTTTAAGAGTTTTTTTGGATATATTTTGGATATGGTTCTTTGTCAGATATTTATTTTACAAGTATTTTCTCCCAGTTTGTGGCTTCTCTTCTCATTCTCTTGACAGTGTTTTTTTCAGAGCAGAAATTTTTAATTTTCATGAAGTTCAGCCTATCACTTATTTCTTATAGGGACCATGCCTTTGGTGTTGTTTCTAAAATGTCATCACTATGCCTAAGGTTATCTAGGTTTTCTCCTATGTTATAATGCTATAATCTCCTATGTTATAATAAACTCTATAATCTAGGAGTTTTATAGTTTTGCATTTTATGTTTAAGTCTATGATCCGTTTTTTAGTTAATTTTTGTGAGGCATATAAGTCTGTGTCTAGATTCACTTTTTTTGCATGTGGATATTCAGTGTTCCAGCACCATTTATTGACAACACTATCATTCCGTTGTATCGCCTGTTCTCCTTTGTTAGAGATCAGTTGGCTATATTTATGTGGGTCTACTTCTGAGCCCTGTATTCTGTTCCTCTGATCTATTTGTCTTTTCTTTCATCCATGCTACACTGTCTTGATTACCGTGGCTTTATAGTAAGTGTTGAAGTTGGGTAGTATCAGTCCTCCAACTTTGTTCTTCTTTAGTATTGTGTTGGCTATTCTGGGTCTTTTGCCTCTCCGTAAAACTTCATAATCAGTTTGTCAATATCCACAAAATAACTTGCTGGGATTTTGATTGATATTATGTTGAATTTATAGATCAAGTTGGGAATAACTGACATCATGACAATGTTACATTTTCCTCTCCATGAACATGGAATACCTCTTCATTTATTTGCTGCTTCTTTTATTTCTTTTATCAGAATTTTGTAGTTTTCCTCATATAGATCTTATACATATTTTGTTAGATTTATAGCTAAGTATTTCATTTTGGGGGGTGCTAATGTAAGTGGTATTGGGTTTTCAATGGCAAATTCCACTTGTTCATTGCTGGCATATAGGAAAGTGATGGACTTTTGGATATTAACTTTGTGTCCTGCAACATTGCTATAATCACTTATTAATTCCAGGACATTTTTGCTCAGTTCTTTTTGGATTTTTTACATAAACAATCATGTGATCTATGAACAAAGGTAGTTTTATTTCTTCCTACCCAATATGTATACTTTTTATTTCCTTTTCTTGTCTTCTTGCATTAGCTAGAACTTCTAGTATGAAGTTGAAAAGAAATGGTGAGAGGAGACATCTTTGCCTTATTTTTAATCTTAGTGAGAAAGCTTCTAGTTTCTCACCATTAAGTATGATGAAGGCTGTATTTATTTTTTGTAGATGTTCTTTATCCAGTAACAAAGTTCCCCACTATTCTCACTTTATCATGAATGAATGGGTGTTGGATTTTGTCAAATGTTTTTCTGCATCTATTGATATGAGTATGTGATTTTTCTTCTTTAGCCTGTTGATGTGATGGATTACATTAGTTGATTTTTGAATGTTGAACCAGCCTTGCATACCTGGGATAAATCCAACTTGGTCTTGGTGTATAATTCTTTTTGTGTGTTGTTGAATTCAATTTGTTAACATTTTGGTCAGGATTTTTGAATCTATGTTCATGAGAGGTATTGGTCTGTAGTTTTTTTACAATGTCTTTGATTTTGGTATTAGGGTAATGCTGGCCTCATAGAATGAGTTAGGAAGTATTCCTCTGATTCTATCTTATGAGAGAGATTGTAGAAAATTAGTATCATTTCTTCCTTAAATTTTTGGTACAATTCACCAGCAAACCCAGCTGGGCTCTAAATCTTGTTTTAACTCCTCTTGACTAATATCATTGCTACCAGTTTTGTTTGATAGTAATAGCCCCTTAAAATCATCTATGACCTCAGTGTCAGAGAAGTTATGGGGGATATAACTGGCTACAAATTTGTGGGGCCCAGTGAAAAATGAAAATAAGGCTTTTGTTAAAGAATTAAGACTTTAAAGACAGCAAGAGCAGAGCATTAAACCAAATTTAGAGCCCTGTGTGACTGAACAAGCCACATGCCGATGAAGCCAGACTTGATTATAGGTTTTCTGGGCCCTATAAGAAATGGGATGTCCTCTTGCACCTGGGCAGAGGGGGGGAAATAGCATTTATTGAGCATTTACTGTGCCTTGCACGCTGTCATAATAAGTGTTCAATAAGTGTTTATTGAATAAATCTCACTAAATTCCCACAACAACCCTATGAGGTGTCTACTATTTCCTCCTATTTTACTGATCTAGCATCCAAAGTGGAGTGGTAAGGAAATGTGCCCAAAGTACAAGGCTAGCTACTGGCAGAGATACAATTCAAAATAGAATTTTCTGAGTTCTAAGTCATACCCAGGCCAAAGCAATGTGATAAAGATTGTGCCTCCAAAATCTCGGGGCAACTCCTGCTTGTGGAAGATTGGTTGAGAGCTGCGCCACATCCCAAAACTTTGGGTCTTATATGGGGGGGCATAGGTATAGGGATGGAGAGACCAAAACAGGTAAGTGATGGGGGCTAGGGCTTCGAGGTACACTGAGGGAAAATGGCAATCAATCTGGAGCCATGAGGACCCACCCTGTTACCCACCTTTCCTCTCAATTCCTTCTTTGTAGAGGCAAATCATACATTCTCTACTCATAAAGCCTCCCAATGTTATGGTTTCTGTTGGACCCACCTCAAGACAATCAATCTACCCTGACATCACTTCTGCCCCAACCAGGTATGTTCTTGGATTGACATTAAGTTCCCAGCAGGAAGCACTCTGGACCTTACCTTTCACAAAGGATTGGTTTCCTTATTCCCATCCCAAGCTCAATTGCCTTTTCCCATACCCTGGGAATGGAGAACTGTTGAGGTTCAAATGGAAAGACCGGTTTTGCTTTCCCTCATCCCAAGGTCTGAGTTAGGTCTTCCTGCCATCTATTCCCATGGTACCAGGGAATTTTCTTCAACGTGGGCCTATGATGTTTAATTTTCCTGTGTCCTAGTCTGTGTCCCCCTGGACGGAAGCCAGCATGAAGTCAGGGATTCTGTCTGTTTTGTTCAATGTTGTGTTGCCAGCACATATCAGTGCCTGGCGCATAGCGTGTGCTGATAAATGTTTGTTGGATGCTGAATGAACAGGGTTTGGGGCTCTACAAAGACTTCACAGCAACGCAGTTATTCCCTTAGTGATACAGGTTCAGAACCCTGACTTGTTGGCATATAGCAAGTAGATCACACCAGACCTCAGATGTGGTCACATGTTAACCGAGCTCCTAGAAGCCAACGACAGTGTATGGATTTATGACAAGTAAAACTTCCAAGGAGACTGGGCATGGAGATCTTCCAGTTGAGTGCGATCTTTCCCTATATATGGGTTCCTATGGTTAGTTGGCAAGTTTTGAGTAACGGCTAGAGCTGTCCATAAAGCAGCCAACATTCAGTAGCCTGAACATCTATTTCCACAATAGAATAAAACTCCCAGTGGGCTGAGTCATTTCCTGAAATTAGGACATTGCTCACCAGACCTAAGGCACCGTCAATTTTTTTAAAATTATTTTATTGGGGTCTCATTGGTTTATAACATTGTATAAATTTCAGATGTACATCATTATATTTTGGCTCCTGTATAGACTGCATTGTGTTCACCATCAACAGTCCAGTTTTTATCTGTCACCATATATATGTGCCCCTTACCCCTTTTGCCCTCCCCGCACCTCCTTCCCCTCTGGTAGTCACCAATCTGTTCCCCTTCTGTGTGTGTATGTTTGTTTATCTCCCACATACGAATGAAGTCATATGGTATTTGTCTTTCTCTGTCTGACTTACTTCACTTAGCATAATACCTTCAAGATCCATTTGTGTTGTCACAGGTGGCATGATTTTGTCTTTTTTTATGGCTGAGTAGTATTACACTATAATATATATCACATCTTCTTTATCCATTCATCCACTGATGGACACTTGGTTTGCTTCCATGTCTTGGCTATTGTGAATAATGCTGCGATGAATACAGGGATGTGTAAATCTCTTCAAATTGTTGATTTCATGTTCTTTGGGTAACTACCCAGAAGTGAAATAGTTGGATCATATGATATTTCTGTTTTTAATTTTTTGAGGAAGCTCCATACTGTTTTCCATAGTGGCTGCACCAGTTTGCATTCCCACCTGCAGTGTGTGAGTGTTCCCTTTTCTCCACATCCTCTCAGACACTTGTTATTTCTTGTCTTTTTAATAATAGCCATTCTGACTGGTGTGAGGCGATATCTTATTGTAGTTTTGATTTACATGGCACTGTCAAATGTTGCTTTTCCAACTCTTTTCCTTTCTTGTTTTTTATGTTTTATCAATGACCCTTCTGTTGGGCTCTTCCTTCCTTCCTACCTCCCTTCCTTTCATTTTTAAATAATTTCAGACTTACAGAAAAGTTGCAAAAATAGAGATAATTCATGTATATCTCTCATTCAGCTTCCCCTAATGTCAACTACTTATGTAACCATAGGGCAATTATCAAAACCAGAAAATCAACAGTTTACAATACTGTTAGTGAAACTACAGACCTTATTCAGATTTCACCAGTTTTCCTCCTAATGCTCCTTTCTCTGTGCCAGGACCTCACATTGCATTTGGTTGTCATATCTCTTTAGTCTCCTCCAATCTGTGGCAGTTCTTCATTCTTTCCTTGTCTTTCATGACATTGACACTTGAAGAGCATTGTTCAATAACTTTGTAGAACGTCTCTCAATTTGAGTTTGTGTGGTGTTTTCTCATCGGTTAGATTGAGGCCGTGCATTACTGGGAAGACTACTACATGAGAGATATTGTGTCCTCAGCGCATTGTACTGGGGGCATATGACGTTGTTATCTTATTACTGGTGATGTTAGCCCTGCCCAGTTGGTTAAAGCAGTGCATGCCACGTTTCTCTACTATAAAGTTATTTTTCCCTTTGTAATTAATAAATATCTTAGGAGAGATACTTAGAGATGGTGCTAATATCTGTTTCTCCCCCAACTTTTTTACCCTGATTTTAGCCTTCATCTTGTCTGCAACAAGTATTACTGCAGACAGATTATTCCTTAAAACAATTTGTTAAATTACCTTTGAAATACATGAATGTACTCTTGTATTCAGTTTACAGAGTATAACTTTAAAAGTTCCCCTTCACCCTTGCCATGCAGTACCACTTCCAACTCAGAGGTAATGTCTGTTCAATGGTGTCTGTCCAGTTCTTTTCATACACACAGTCATGTGTGCTGCATAGTGCCGTTTTGGTCAATGATGGACTGCATGTATGTCAGTGGTCCCATGAGGTGAGTACCATAGAGCCTAGGTATGTAGTAGGCTATACCATCTAGGTTTGTGTAAATACTGTAGGGGAGTATTTACCCTTCTAGGTTCTTCCGTCTGGTCTAAGAGTTAAATTGACATGAGAAATTAATGGGAGAAAAACAAACAAAAGTTTAATAACATGTATACACAAAAGAAACCTGGGAAAACTGAGTAACTCACCAAAATGGCTAAAGCCCTCACCTTAAATACCATCTTCAGCTAAAGATAAAAGAAGATGTTGGGATGGGGAGAGTCAGGGACTTCAAAGGGAAGGAAGGAATTCACAGGAAGGTGAAAAGGAGTAGACTTTAGGAAAGTAAGTGTTTGGGCACACAGAAACAGAAGAACACAGAGGGGAACCCAACAAACAGGCTTTTCTAGGTTCCTTCCTGTCCACCACCTAGTTCATGTTATACTAAGGTGATAGCTTGCTTCCTGAGACAGCTTTTTTAATCTGAATTCTTTTAGGCAGTAAAGAGGGAGGTAACAAAAACTTCCTAAGTCTCTTCTTTCTTAATAATAAGACTAAAATAATCCTCATGCTAAAGAGACACATTTTGGGGTGGCGAGTTTTGTTCCCCTTCACTACACTCTCTGAATTTCACACAGGAGGAAATTGCCAAACGATGCATGTCTCAGAATGTATCCCCATCATTAAGCAACACACGACCGTCTATCAAGAAAAATCTCCATCCTATTCCTGCTCTTCAGACACCACTTGTTGTCTCTGAAGGCAGCAAATGCTATCAGTTCCTTGACCATCCATTCAGGGATATTTATGCATATATGATCACTATTTATATCTTTCCCTTTTTTTTTTTACACAAATGGTAGTTTGTGTAAAAACTTACAAGCAGTTCTGCACCTTCATTGATATTTTTACTTAAAATATGCCTTGGAGATTTTTCCATATTAGTACATAAAATGTCTCTTCACCAGAGCTAATGATGGCAGAGCCTTTCATTGTAAGGGTTTCATCGTAAGAACTACTTAATTAGGCTCCCATTGATGGAAGTTTAGGTAGCTTTTGATCTTTTGATCTCTCAACGATGTGGCAATGCATTGTATTTTTATATGGGTGCAAATATTCTTTATAAAGTAAATTCCTGGAGCTGGAAATGCTAGGTAGAGGGCCTGTGCATCGATAACTTCCAGAGTATTAATAAATCATCTCCCTATCAAGGATTTAGCAATTTGCACTCCCATCGGCAATACATGAGAGAGCCCCTTTCCCCACACCCTTATTAACATAATGCCTCATCAAACGACTTGATCTTTGCCAGCCTGATAGGTGAAAAATGATATCCCAATATGGTATTTTAAAGTAAATTTTACTGACATATAACATACATGCAGAAATGTGTACAGACCATAAGTGGACCGCTCCATTCATTTTCACAGTGAATTCATCTATAACATTACCCAGATCAAGAAATAGAATCTCATCAACTCCCTCATATCCCCCACTTCCTACTCCCCAAGATAACCAGTACCCTAACTTTTAACACTTTGAATTAGTTTTGCCTGTTTTTGAACTTTAGGTAAATATCATCATCCAGTGTGTCCTCTTCTTTAACTTAATATCTCAGTGTAGTCTTATTTTGCAATTAAATTTTATTATGGGTGCAATGGGATATCGTGTCATATGTTTTAAGACTCATTTCTTCAATTCTCTTTTCTATGAACTCTGTTCATATGCTTTGGCCATGTTTCTCTCCAGCTGTTAGTCTTTATTCTTATTGGTTTATAGCAGATCTTTACATATTAGGAAACTAGCCCTTTGTCTATGATACGTCACAAATATTTTTTCCCAGTTTATAATTTGCTTTTGCCTATTGTGGTTTTTGCCACATAGAATTTTTAAATTCTAATCAATTAATTAATTAATTTGGTGAGGAAGATTGGCCCTGAGCTAACATCTGTTGCCAGTCTTCTTCTTCTTTTTCTCCCTAAAGCCCCAGCACATAGTTGTATACCCTAGCTGTAGGTCCTTCTAGTTGTGGCATGTGGGATGCTACCACAGCATGGCTTGATGAGTGGTGCCATGTCCACACCCAGGATCTGAACCGGCAAACCCCAGGCCGCCAACGCAGAATGTGGGAACTTAACCAATCAGCCATGGGGCCAGCCCCTCAATTTTTTTATTTTTAAATGGTTCAATGTATTAGTCTTTTGGATTTCTGAGGTTCGTGTCATATTTAGAGAGGCCTTTCATATGCCAAGATTATTTTTTTAAATTACCCATAATTTATCTAGTTTTTGTTTACATTTAAATCTTCAGACTGACCAATTGGTTGTCTTTCATTTCTAAATAAATTGTAATTTTATTTTTCTGAATCTAAGAGTTATTTAGGAGAATATTTCAATTACTTTTCTAAGCAGATAATATTTTGGCTATTCTTTTAAAATTATTAATCTTGAACATTATTCCACCGTGTTCAAAGATTGTCACCTCTTTTTGATTTCTGATTTTTAGAATTTGCCCAGTTTTCCTTTGTACCCTAAGGCAGGGTCAATTTTTTAAGACTCTTCCTTGTATGCTGTGTGTGTGTATAATTTTATTGGATTTTGTGTGTATATATGTGTGTGTATATATAAATATATATACATTTATATATGATCAAGTTTAATTATGTTATCAAGTTTTTGTTTATTTTTGCGTAATATCTGATAGATATAGTAAAAATCTTCTGCTAATTTCATCTTATTTTTCTATCCATTTTTGCTCTATATCTTTCAAAGCCGTGCTCTTAAGTGCATAAGGAATCATGATTTTTATTTACTTTGATTTTATACATAAGTTAATACACAAACATATTCCCATTGTTAAAATGCAAACAATACAGAAATAGAAGTGAAAAACCATCACTCAATGTTATATACATTAAGAAAACAACAAGATGCCATTTCCCAACAATTGGATTGGTAAAATTTTTAAAAATCGGTAACATTATTACAAGTGAAATTACCGAGCATGGCATTTAAAAATTTGGTCGCTACTACCAAATCGTCCACTTGGAAAGCTTTGATTGCTCTATATCAAACCCACTCTACTCTGAGCTCCCAACTGGCCTTTGTGTGGGGGAAAAGCAATCTAAGTCATTCTTTTCTCTCCCTCCGGTCAGGGTTGTGCAAAGGTCCTGGGTTGTTGGATATGCTAAGGCATCAGGTGGCCCCTCTGTGTCTCCCAGTTGCCATGGGTTCCTGGGAGCCATGCATTGCGTCAGCCGCGGCGTAGTTCCTTCTTGTCAGGAGGCTCTGTGCCAACTGGGGTCAAGGAAGCATTTGGTGATGTTGGGATCCCAGGTGCTCAGACCCACCTGAAATCTTACCATCCCCTGAGGGGCACTGCTGGGGAGTGTGTCCAGGTCCTTGAATAGGAAAGTCACATCGACTTCTGTCTCCTTCCTGGACCCCGGGAATCCCCCTCCGCCAACATCACACTTCTCCCCCTGCCCCTGCCAAGACTCCTCACGTCATCCCTCCTTCTACAGCTTAATGTTTTACAAGAGGGGAAAGTCCTTTGCCAATAGGCTGTTTCTGCTTTTGGTCTTGTTCGGAGGTAAGGAATTGCAAGTCCTTCTCAGCTTCCAGAATTGAGGAGGCAGGAAGGAAAATTAAAGGGAAAACAGATAAAGCGTGATTTTTCATAAATTATCCTGCCACAGTATCTGTTATTATGATTCCACCATAACGACTGACACTACTTTATTCTTTCCCAGAATAAAGTATATGTACCCCAACACACACACACACACGCGCGCACTCTCCATTTACAAAGACAGCTGGAGCAATGGAAGCCAACACCAGCCAGGCCTTTCTCTCACCTCTCAGTGGAGCAGAGACTCATATTCAGTAGCTGCTAACTAGGCTCTCTGACCTTGTCTCTCTCTCAAGTTTGTCTTTCCTGTAGGATCATCAAGGTTGCCTGGCAACCACCAGCAGGTCGGCCTCTCACATGGTTTCCTTAAAGAAAATGGCAAAGCTCTCGTTCCTGTCACAGTCCAAGCAAGGCCTAATTAGTGTGAACCAGGAATCAATCATGGAGGGGGCTGGGAACGGTGGTACAGGTTGGTGGAAAGGGTGTGAAGAGCACAGAGGAGGGCCTGGAATGAGCACTTGGGAGCCGGTGTGAAAATAGCCATCATTTCTTAATTTCACCATTATGGCCTCCATGACAGAACCCGGGCAGGGCATAGCAAGTGTGGAACTTTTTAGGCTCTTGTCTGAGCTATGATTGACGGAATAGGGGATCTTTAACCTGGAAAAGACTCCTTTTGAGGATGGGAGACATGGTCGTCTTTAAATATTTGGAGGCTGAGAGTACAGAAAAGGAATTAGTCTAGGTCTAGTCGGTAGGAAGGGGAGCAAATGCAGGCCCATCATGAGGGAATGGTGTTGAAAACTGTAAGTGGTTCACAGAGGAAAGAGTTTGTCTTGGGGAGGGGACATGCGTGCTGAGGGAAGGATGGGCACAGGTGGGCACTGATGCCTTTGATGTGTCCATCCACATCTATGACACCTCATCTTGGACAGCTCTGCTTTCCTGACTGGATGTAAATAGCTCATGTGTGGGCACTGAGTCTGTACCACCTATACCCTTGGTCCTGAGAAATGGCCACCCTTGGGTCTCCATTGGCAAGCGCTGCATAGGCTGTTGATGTTCTCCTCCTACAGCACAGGAATCCCAGCCCGAGGTTTCCTGAACCCACAGGTAGGGTGGGGGCCATGGTTGGTGTGGTGGGGGCTGCTGCTGGGGGCACTGAGCATGGGGGGAGGTGGCGGGGGGCAGTGCTCAGGCAGGATGGACAGAAGAAAGGGCTGACCCACTCTTGCATGAGCAGGGGACAGGTCAAGGGCTGTAAGCAGGACTTCTGCATTGGAATAGGGACCAGAAAACTCTGGAGTGCCTGAGAGGAGATGGAGGGGGTAAATTTGGTGCTAAGTCATGTGGAAGTTCATTTCAGATGTTGGGTGTGTCAAGCTAAGGGAAGGACAGGTGAGCAGGAGAGGCAGTCTCCCGGGGACCAGCTCTTACACAGTGACCAGCGCTGCCATTTAGTGTGTGTCTGCTACGTGCGTGGTGCTCTCCCCTGAGTTGTCTTTGATCACCATAATGGGTAAGGCGGGGAATATTATCCCCGCTTCACAGGTGAGGAAACTGAGGCTCAGAGAGGCCAGGTGACTTGCCCAGAGTGACTTAAGAAACAGCAGAGTCCAGATTTAAATTCAGATGTGCCTCCTCCGAATCCCACCTCTGTCCACCTTGCTGCTCCACACCCCCCACCCTGCAGGTGGGGGTCCAGGCACAGAGGCTACAGGTGTGCACACACAGCCTGGGCCCCTTAGTTCCTGGGAGTGTTAAACCTGAGACTTTAGCATCACTCGGTTGTGCATTTCTCTTTTTCTTTTAATAGATATTTTTCTTTTAAATTTATAAGTAGAGGAATAACAGAGAGAGTACATGTGAAAGGACACTTAAGCATCCAGCTAGATGATGTTTTTCGAATGCATACACCTGTATAATCATCATGCAGGCCGGGATACAGAACACGTCCAGCAGCCCCATTGTGTTTTTCTTAACACAAATCAGAACACTATTGGAACAGCTAAATATATACATTACCAGGTCATGTGCTACCGGAGGGAGCCTAACAAGATTTGCTGACACAGGTACTGTGTTTTCTCCCCAAATGCTATGGTTTCCAGAGCCCAGAAGGAGAGGAGATGAGGTGATTGTAGAGCAGATAACATCCTGAAGGCCAGCATTTGAAATGATTAATGGTCCCTGGGCCACGGGCTCGAGTTCAGTCTGATGGAGAGAGAGGGCAGCCTTGTTTAAACTCTGTTTCAGCCCCCGCCCCTCACTGCTCTGTTATCTCAGCAAGGTCAGAATCAACCCACGTTTAAATTACCCGGAGCCTTAGAAAGGGCCCCCAGCCCTGGAGCCTCATTCTTAGAGACACATCTCCTAACAAAGCCACAGAGTATTTCAGAAGTGTTCCCTGGGAACCCAGAACACTGCCTTTACGGCCCTTGGGCTTAGGGGGTTTCATTATCCCTGGCAGGTGTTTAGAACCCCTGCAGCCTACCAGCTTCAAGGAGGTGGGCAAGGAGGGCTGGGTGGCCCTGTCTGCAGGATGAAAGTGCCAGATGGCGGGGCAGGTGTTCCCGCTCACTTAACAACCTTATCAGATGCCCTGAGGGGCCCAGCCCCCAGCAGACAGTAATGTTTTGTGAAGGCGGCAGAGGAAGGCATTGCCAGTCCTCCTTTCCCTCCTCCCATCTCTTCAACCTGCCCCATGTTGGCCAGAAGGCCATCCAATGGTTCTTAGCTTCTGACTGTCACTCTGTCCCCACCATACCAGATCCCAGCAGAGGCCGCTGGCCAGGCCCGTAGAAGGACCTTGGCTGTCTCCCTGACTCACTATTTGTGGACTGTCAGGGGAATGGACCGTGGCAAATGCCCTGGCTGGCCACGTGGAGAGATTCCTGTTCGAGAGGAGGGTGACATCTTACTGCAGTCACACTATAGGGCTTTGGCATCCCCAGATGCCACAGGCCAACAGCTCCGCCCTCCTGCCCTGGGCCCAGGCTTCCAGCCTTTAGTTTTTGTCAGAGGGGTGGAAGGAAGAAGACAGTAACTCTGGGTGGCCTCACCCACGGAAGGAGTGGACAAACTTCACATCCAGCTTCTGTGGTTATTGGTTACATGTGGCAAATATCAACTTCCTATTCCAAATGCCCACCCCAGCCGTCTTGGGATAGAACCCAGCTTCTCTGCATATACCTACAATAATGTCCTTTTCCTAGATTCAATTACTGGGAACTAGGGAGGCTGGATGTCCCAGGGTCACAAGCCTTCCCAGCACCTCTGCTCCATAAAAGACAGAAAGGAGCCGCCAGGTGGAGGTGGCTCTCTGAACACGTGTCTTCCTCCTGCCCTCTCAAAGTCCCATGGTGACGGCCGCAATGCACAGCAGGAAATAGACTCATAACGACGAGGAAAACAGGAAGAGGGATCAACAGTGGATTAAGTGATTAACAAATTTCCGGAGGGTAGAAAGTGATGGTAATACTGAGAAGAAGTGGCTGAATACTCTCGATGCTGCAGAGGACGAGGTTGTCACTTCCCAGAAAAGCTCCAAACTCAGAGTCTGATAAAGAGAGTGGCCAGCTGCTTGGCATCTATTCCAGAAGGAGGTGGGCGAGCTTGTCTGGGTACAGGCCCTGGGGCTCCTGCTGTGTTTGATGGTGCTCTAGAGCAGTGGTTCTCAAACTCCACGACACTTTAGGACCCCCTGAAAGTTCCGAAATGTCCCCATGCCACCAGCCATACCCCCGATCAATTAAGTCGGAATATTTGGGGATGGGACTCAGGGCTCCGCATTTCTAAAGCTCCCTGGTTGCATTCATTGGGCAGCTGTGGTTGAGAACTACTTGGTCAAGAAGAACTTTTGGGCATCAGGGGAGGGGTCAACCAGCCTGCTCCCTGCCTGCCACCCTCAAGAGAGGTCTGGGGGTCAAGGGGAGGGGTCTCCCTGGATACACCTCCTGGCCTGGGCCTTCATCACCCGGAAGGATGGTCCAGCCTCTCCCATCACTCATGTCCCTGCAGACCAAGGCCAGGCAGCGGAGACTCCAGAAGGTCCCCAAGCTATTCTTTCCAGCAGAATTTCCTCTCCCAGCCCCAGACTCTAGTCAAACTGAGGACAGGGACTCATTTGCTGCCAATCTTCCTCTTTTCACTGAGGCAGACTGGCCCCAAGCTAACATCTGTGACCATCTTCCTCTGATTTATATGTGGGATGCCTGCCACAGCATGGCTTGATAAGCGGAGCATAGGTCCGTGCCCAAGATCCAAACCTGCGAACCCCGGGCCACCCAAGCGGAGCCCTTGAACTTAACTGCTGCGCCACTGGGCCAGCCCCCTCATCTTGTTCTTTTTGTGTCTCCTCCCCATGCGCCCCACCCACAGTGCCTAGTTGGGTGACTTGTGCATGGAAGACACTCACGTAAGGGCTCATCGAGCTGAACTGAGCTAGCAGAACGCAGTGTCTCCCGGCTATAGGATGAAGGAACATAATTGGTCCTTGCTGAGATGCTCGGGCCACGACGGGATTATTCTGAGGGAAAAGGGGGTTATAAGCAGCTTGAAAACTCAGCATTTTTATCAACCTACCATTTTTTTGCTGTTATTTGTGTTTTATTTCAAATACTTTAAGTATAAATATCTATACCGGTTTTGCCGATTATTAAAATAAAAATGCTCGTTATAAATTAAAAAACAGAGATGTGTATAAGGTAGAAAGCGAATCTCTGCTTGTTACTCTTCCCAGGAATAACCGTTGTCAACAGATCAATGGATAAACTTGCTGACTTTTTATTATCCATGTAAACATTTTCTCCCCCTAAAATGGGTCCACACTCTGCATCCTGCTTGCACTTGACAAGAGTCATGAATATTCTTTCCAGTTGACGCAAAGACTCATGGCAGACTTTTAATCACTGCCTGATGCTCCTCCTTCATTTATTTAACCAGTGCCCTCCTGGAAGATGGTTATGTTGTTCCCAACTTCACCTCTAACATTTTTAGTTTGTGAAAATCATAAAAATAATTCATGAAAAAAAAAATGTGAGCAAAGAAACACCACCCATTATCTCTTACCCAGACACAACCATTTGTCATATTTCCTTCTAGGCATTGTTCCTCCCATACGTTTTTGTTAAAACCTTTCAGATTTGGTGTATATGCAATTTGGGTCCTACTTTGTCACTTGGTTCATCATCGGCTTATAAAACGTTATGATGTAGTTGTCATTACCATTGGCTTTGGAAGCCGCCTAATATTCCTGGTGGGCTGTACGGAGTTTCTTAGTTATTCCCCCGCTCTGAGGCATTCTCATTGGAATGAACATTTTGGTACGGATGGTTCTCATTGTAATTCCTGGTCTCTCCTCCAAGTTGCTTATCCTTGGTTCTGCAGCTTCATCAACCTCCTTCAAAACCTGCCTCCCCAAGTGAAACACATGTTCTGGAAGGTGTCTCTTGCTTTGGGCTTTTTCCTGCCTACCATCTCTTTCTGCTGTCTCCTCCCCCACAGCCGTGCACCAGACCTAGTTGGACATCACTTCTTCTTGAAGTCCCTAACTAAGGAACACTTGGGCTAGCTGCCACCTGCTGTGTGTATCCACAGGGCCCTGGGCTTCCCTAACCTTCCCCTTCCATACACCATTCTCTGTTTTACAGTGTGAGTTACTCACCCTGGATCCTCGGTGGGTGAAAGGAAGGACAATAGGGGGAAAGGGAAGGAGAGACCATCGTGTCCCTTCCCCACGGATTGCCTCCAGGCTCCTCCCAGGCCCTCTGGTGGCCTGTGGCCTACAGGTAGACAGGAGGTCAATCCTAGCTTAGCCACCCCTGTTAGCCTTCTGCCTCCAAGCGGGTCCCAACTCCACAGTTCTTGGGCTCCCAGACCCCAGGCGTGGGGTGGTGGTTGGGAGGAGGCTCATGCCTTGTGGGTGGCCAGGCCACCTCCACTCCTCCAGCCGTCCCAGCTGCCCCCATTACAGGGCAGAGCCGGTGTGGGGCCACAAAGGACTGTTTGTTCAATCGTCATAACAGAGGGGCGATTACCGGCGCTGGAGGGGAGGACCAGCTGTTCCATCTCCCCAGCCGGTCCTGGCCCCCCTCACCTGATAGCCTCTCTAGGTTTGATCGAATCTCTGTGTCTCACAATTACCTCTAATTTCATTGCCTTCACGGGAAGAAGAGTGCTTTTTCCTGCAGTGAAGACTTTTATGTTCCCTGGGCTTTGCCCCCTGGGCCCCCAGCTCTTCCTTTCTTCTCCAGCAAGCGACATGAGCAATCGTTTTCCAGGAGCTCTGCCTGCACCCCTACTCCAGCCGCTTGCACCTCAGCCATCCTTCCTTGTCCAGCCCCTGAGAGTGGAGGGCGGAACAGGACAGCCCCGAGGCACCCGGGGACCCCGGTTTAAGGGGCATGCTCTATAGGGCTTTGCTCTGTGGTCGAAGCAGCTTCTACCTCTGGGAAGAAGGTGCCGCTGTGTCTCCCTGCTCTCTGAAGACCTCCCTCCAGCCCACCATCCCAGGCACATCTAGCAGGAGGAGGGCACCAGACTTCAGGTCTGGCTTCATTCATTCACTCACTCTTTCAACAAACGCTTTTTAGGCCTCTACTACGTACTAGGCACACGACAATCAAAAACTACTTATTTAACACAGACTTTATTCTCAGCACAGTACCCAGGTGAGGCGTGGCTGTAGATGCAATTTTAAGACAAGGGAGCTACCTTTGAGAAATTTCCAGTCTACTTGGGCATGGAAGTGATTGTTGACCGAATACCTGATTGGATCTAGCACTGTTTGAGATAATACTGTTATCCCTGCTTTAGAGATGAGAAAAGTAAGCCGCAGAGCCTTTATCCCTCTCTCCTGCCACTGCCACCTTACCCTTTGCACTTCCATTACACCAAACTGCCCTTTGTTCCCTGTAGACGCTGCTGTTTTTCATCTCATACCTGGCCGGGGCGGTTCCTACGGTTCCTACTGCCTGGAGCACCGTCCCCAACTTCCGGTCAGCATCTTCTGTAGCGTCTGTTCTTGAAGTGCTGGGTTAAGTGCCCATCCACCCTCCCTGCACAGACCTCCAACTGAGCTCACTGCTTTGTATCAGAATTAGCTGTTTGTGAGGGTCTTTCCAGCCAGACGGAAGGCTTCTCTGAGGCAGGAATCATGGCTTATCTACACTGGTCCTGCCACGCCCAGCACAGCGCCTGGCACAGATCCAGCGTTCTAAAAGGATTTGGCTGAACAGAACAGAGAGGTGGAGTTATCTGTCTCCTGTCGCACTGCTAGCATAGGGCGTACACGAGATTTGAGTCACGGCTGCTGCTACCATAAGGCACCTTTGTGTGAATTAGGACAAGGCTCCCTTGCTGAGTGAATTACTGCAAAAAAGGCAACTCCTCTGGGTAAACTCCTTCTCTGGCTTGTGCAGCCCCAAGCCAGGGCCCCAAGGCTTGGCCGAGCCAGCAAGAACTAGATTTTAGGCTCATTCTTGCTCCCCGGGCATCCCAGCTCAGCACAGCAAGGGATGGCCTGTCCAAACCCAAGTCAGTCTCAGTCTGAAGCCCATACTTTTCTTTTCTGCCATGTGAACAAGAGCAATTCTCCCTAAACATTTCCAAGCCAAGAGAAAGCTGTGCGTGTGTGTGTGTGATTTTTGGCAAGAAATGGGTAAAATCCTAAAAGCTTCGAACAGCTGCTGCCATGTTCTTCCTCTGGAATTTATTCTTTTCCCCCAAACCAAGCAGAAAAAAACTCATCCCATTGCCCGAGCACTAAGTTACAGGTGCCAGAGGGCAGTGGGAAGATTGTCTGGGAAAGACTGAAGGCTGCAGGGTCACCAAAGAGAGAGAAAAACCACTCTTGGGGCAGGAAGAATGTAACCAAGAGCATGGAGGGAAGATATATCTCCAGACAGTGGTTAAGGATTTGGATTTGAAATCTGAGGGCTGAGGAACTGCAAGCAAAAATGGAGCATTTCCTGCAAGTAGAAATAAAGAACTTATTATGGAGTGAGCCTCGGAAAGCAAGAATAGAGTGGGGGATCCAAAAGAGGGTCAAGTAAAACCGAGCCTCGGTTTCCGCGTCTGTCAAGTGGGAATAATAAAGCCTAACTCACAGGGCCGTCCAGGGAATGGATGAGATAATGTAGGCGAAATGATTGACATGGGGTCTGGCATTCAGTAAATAGGTACTTAATGGCAATTGAAATTATTTTGATGAAAGGATTGATGATGGTGATGATGATGATGATGGTGATGAGGTGGTGGTGGTATAGGGGGAAGACATGTCTGCCACTGAAAATAGAGGTGAAAAGAGGTCTGCCAGCCTCTTCTAGCAAGGGAGAAAGAACAAGAGCTTCTCATCCTGCTTTTGTTCCCATCTTTTCCTCTCGTGGCTAATGCAGGTAGTGAGCAGAGCTGCTAAAAGCCTTGGCAGAAGAGCCGCAGGAGGACTAGAGCGAGTGGAGAGAAAGCTCTCACGTCCTTCAGGCCTCCTCCCTATTACTCCCTTGGGGACCCTGTGTGCACAGGGACTCCTGAGAGGGACAAAGGAGGCAGGAGCATGGGGATGCAGCGGGGGCCCATGACCTAGTGCTCTTCCCAGGGTGAGAGGATGATGGGAGGGAGCGGTGGGGAATTAGAAGTTGGAATGTCTGGGAGAGGCAGGCTGAAGAGCCATGGATATAAAACGTGCTTGGAGACTGCCCCACTGAGGTACTGCCTTGCTTGCACACAGCATTCAACACATCTTTATTGAGGGGCTGTGTGCCTGGCACTGTATTAGGCTTCAGGGATCAGTAGTTGCAAACCAGAAATGGTCCCTGTCCTCATGGAACTGACTTCAAACATAGCCCAATCCAAATATTCTATTACTTTCTTTTTTTTTTTAAAGATTGTCACCTGAGCTAACAATGGTTGCCAATCTTCTTTTTGTTTCTGCTTTTTTTCTCCCCAATTCCCTCCAGCACATAGTTGTATATTTTTAGTTGTGGGTCCTTCTAGTTGTGGAATGTGGGATGCCACCTCAGTGTGGCCTGATGAGTGGTGCCATGTCCACGCCCAGGATCCGAACTGGCGAAACCCTGGGCCGCCACAGGGGAGTGCGTGAACTTCACCACTCAGCCACTGGGCCTGCCCCTCTATTACTTTCTGAGTGAAAGCGTTCACAATTACTTAGGCTAAATACCTAGGGACATCCTTGTGTCTTCCCTTTTTCTCTCTCACACTACTTATCTAATCCATTTAACTCTGTCTTCAATACATATCCCAAATCTGACCGCTTGTTACCACCTCCACCTCTATCACACCAATCCAGGCTGCCATCATCTCTTGCCTAGACTCTTACAGTCTCCTGGCTAGTCTCTCAATGTTCCCTCTCCCTCTGGCAGCCAGAGTGAAGCTTCTAAAACATAAGGCTGCTTATGCCAGTCCTCTGATCAAAGCCTTCCCATGGCTTTTTATTCTGAATTGAAGGCAAAGTCCTTGCAAAGATCTGCAAGGCAGACATGGTCTTGCTTCTGGCTGCCTTTTTAACCCCATCACACTCTGACAGCAGTAACAGCTGGAAGAATGAAATGAAACCCGCTTCCTGGAAAAGGCAGGGAGGGAGAGTACCTTAATCCTCCTTTACCACTAGCAGATTTTCCAAGAAGCACAGTGTGACAGCCTCCCCACGCTGGACATTAAATCGACAAATAACAAGAACAGGAATGGGAAGTCAGAGCATTTTAAAGACATCACTGTAAATAAAGTTAAAAATTAAAGACAAGCCTCACACAGGGAGAAAATGTTTGCAGTCCTAACAAAGGATTCATGTCCAGAATATTTAGAAAGCTCCTATAAATCAATAAGAAAAAATATCCCAGTAAAAAAATGGGCAAAGGGGGCTGGCCCCGTGGCCGAGTGGTTAAGTTCGTGCACTCTGCTGCAGGCGGCCCAGTGTTTCGTTGGTTCGAATCCTGGGCTCGGACATGGCACTGCTCATCAAGCCACGCTGAGGCAGCGTCCCACATACCACAACTAGAAGGACCCACAATGAAGAATATACAACTATGTACCGGGGGGCTTTGGGGAGAAAAAGGAAAAAAATAAAATCTTAAAAAAAAATGGGCAAAAGATATGTAAAAGCAACACATAGTAAATATGAAAGTGGCTAATAAACATCTGAAAAAGAAAAGTCAATCTTATTAGTGATCAGGAAAATCCAAATTAAAACAATGAAATAGCATCTTTTGTTAGCAACCTGCAAAAATAAGACAGATGGATGATATATAGTGACGGCAAGGATGTGGAGACATAAGAGTGCAAATTGGTACAACCTTTTTGTAATTAGCATTCTCTATTAATTAGCATTATCTGTTAAAACTTTTAAATCCCTAACTTTTGACCTAGTAATTTAACTGTTAAATATATGTCATATGTTTATACTTGTGCCCTAAGATGTATATAGCAGATTATTCATCCAGGCAGCTTGTAAAGGTGAAAATTAGAAGACAGCCACGTGCCCATAAATAGGCATATAGTTAAATCCTGGGACATTTATGGGGAATAGTGGGGATGAGTTAGAGCTCCACGTGCTAACATAGAAGAGTCTCCAAAATATATTGATAAATGGACAGAGCAGGTTGTAGAACAATATGTAAGTCAATATTCATTCATGGTTCAAGAAAAAAGTGAAGCAAAATACCACGGCTCCCCAACCTTGCAGTGTACCTATTCCACAGATGGGAAAGCAGACAGAAAAATGACTTGCCAAGGCCACACAACAAGCCAGTGGCAGGAATGCAGGATGGAGCTGATGTTCATGGAGAATTTAGATCTGTGAGCCTGGGGTGGGAGCATGGGCGTGTGAAACAGAGTCTTCATCCTGAATGTACGTCTCATTGAGGAGACAAACCTGCAAGATTCCAGGACAAGGTGGTCCAGCATGATAAGAACCAAATTAAGAGTTAACATTTATTGAGGCTAAGTATGCGCCAGAAAATGTTAAGAGGTTTACATGCAATAACTTTTTTTTTTTTTTTCTGGGAAAAATTCGCCCTGAGCTAACGTCTGTTGCCAATCTTCCTCTCTCGTTTTTTTTCCTCTCCAAAGCTCGAGCACATAGTTGTATATTCTGGTTGTAAGTCCTTCTAGTTCTTCTATGTGAGCTGTCGCCACAGCATGGCTACTGACAGTGGTATGGTTCCATGCCCGGGAACCAAACCTGGGTTGCCAAAGTGGAGCATGGCGAACTTTACCCACTAGGCCATCAGGGCTGGCTCTGCAAGAACTAATTTTATTCCCCACTGACTCTTTGCTATAGGTGCTGCAATTATTAGCTCCATTTTACAGATGGTGAAACTGGGGTACAGATAGGTTAAGTAACTTGTTGGTAGGAAATATTGGAGGCTGAACTAACCCAGTCTCATGGCAAAGCCCCTCCTTTTATTAAGGAATGGGCACTTGGAGAAAACTCGCAAGCCAAGGGTCAGGAGAGAAGGGAAGGCACAGCCCCCATTCTCCTGTTATCCCATGCAGTGGCATGCCAGGAACTGGGCAGTATGGTCTACACCCCAGGGGAGGGAGTTCCCCCCATTGCTCTCTCTTCTCGTAGGGCTAGCATGAGAGCGAGCTTATCAGTGAAGTGATACACAAGCTGCTTGGGTGCCCCACAGGCTGCAGGGGAATTTCAGCTTTTGTTGTTGTTGTTGTTATGGAAAATTTCAAACATATACAAAAGTAGAGAGAAAAGTATGATGCACGCAATGTCCCAGAATGCTTTTGGTCTAAACCACTCCACTCCATGGGGAAGGCTCTCCTGGAAGAAAGCAGAGGAGCTGGAGAAAGTCCTGCCTCCCCATGGTGGGCAGGAGTGGGTAATGGAGGGCTGTGGACAGGACGAGAGCGTGTTGGACTAAGCCCTGTTAAGAGGGGCAGCAACCGACCTGCTGAACAGAGAAGGGAAGCCTGCAACCCACCCAGACCTGGCGCCACAGACCACTCCAGCCGTGGAGCTGGGGACAACCTGAAATTTAGAGCTCCTTCCGTTTTTGTACTTGAGATATAATCTGCATATGATAAAATTTGCCATTTAAAAATGTACAGTTCATGGGGCCAGCCTGGTGGTACAGTAGTTAAATTTGTGCACTCTACTTTGGCAGCCCAGGGTTTGCGGGTTTGGATCCCTAGCGTGGACCTCGCAGGGCTCATCAAGCTGTGCTGTGGCGGCATCCCATTTACAAGATAGTGGGAGACTGGCACAGATGTTAGATCAGAAACAACCTTCCTCAAGCAAAAAGAGGAAGATTGGCAATAGATGTTACCTCAGGGCCAATCTTCCTCACCAAAAAAAAAGGGGGGGGTACAATTCAGTGGCTTTTAGCATATTCGCAGAAGTGTGCAAGCATCACCATTACCTAGTTCCAGTATATTTTCATCACTGCAAAAAGATACCCTGTACCCATTAGCAATCGTTCTCTATTCCTCTTTTCCCTCAGCTCCTGGCAACCACCAAGCTGTTTCTGTTTCTATGGATTCTGGATGTTTCATGTAAATGGAGTCATACAACATGTGGCCTTTTATGTCTTGCTTCTTTCACTTAGCATAATATTTTCAAGGTCCGTTCGTGGTACAGCACATATCAGCACTCCCTTCCTTTTTACGACAGACTAACATTCCATCATAGGGATATACAACTTTTGTTTAACCATTCACCCATTGATGGACATTTGGGTTGTGTCCACTTCCTAAATATTATGAATAATACTGCTATGAACATCTGTGTACAAGTTTTTATGTGGACATGTTTTCATTTCTCTTGATTATGTACCTAAAGGTGGTATTTCTAGGTCATATGGTAACTCTATGTTAAGCACAGAATTGCTAAATGGTTTTCCACAGTGACTGCACTATGCCACCCACCAGTGATGTATGAGAATTCCGATTTCTCCACATCCTCACCACATATTTCACTTTTTTTTCTTTTTAGATTATAGCCACCCTACGGGCTGTGAAGTGGTATCTTGTTGTGGTTTAGATTTGCATTTCCTTCATGACTAATGATGTTTTTTCGTGTGTTTATTGGCCATTTGTATATCTATGGAGAAATGTCTATTCATATCCTTTGGCCATTTTTCAATTGGGTTGTCTTTTTGTTGTTGAGTTGTAAGAGTTCTTTTTCTATTCTTGATACTAGACTCTTACCAGATATAGGATTTGCAGATATTTTCTCCCATTCTGTGGGTTATCTTTTCACTTTCTCTTAAATGTCTTTTTACACAACAGTTTTTTAATTTTGATGATGTTCAATTTATCTATTTTTTCCTTTGGTTGCTTGTCATTCTGGTGTTATGTTTAAGAAACCATTGCCCCATCCAAGGTCACAAATAATTAAACTCATGTTTTATTCTGAGAATTTTACAGGTTAGCCTTTATATTTAAGCCTTTGATCCATTTTGAATTAATTTTTTGTATGTGATGTGAGATAGGGTAGAGCTTCTTTCTGAAGCTGGTTCCTTTCTCTTTGTCTCTTGACCAACACCACAACCACACTGGAATGATATTGTACTGTTTATTCTTCAATAACTGGCACTGATGACACCCCACGTTTCGATTCCCAGTCCCAGCACAGAGGTGGCAGGCCTCAAACATTTCCATTTGGGCAGCATTTGATAATTTAAATGACGTTCTCCCATCTCATCTCTCCAATAACCAAGTCAGAACATTGCCCAATTTTAGATAAGGGAAAGCAGACTTGGAGAGGGTGGGTGAATTGCCTAAAATCATGTAGGAACCCAAAGGGTAGAGTCAGAATTTGAACATGGAGGAGAGAACCCTGGAAAAGGGCAGATGGAAATCCTGGGTCATAGTCTCAGCTCTGCCGCTTGTACAAGCATGAACTTGCCACAAGTCATGTCCCTCCTGGCGGTCTCAATCTCATCATCGTAGTAAGGGAGTTGATCTCGGGTTATTATAACACCAACAATTTACTGAGCATCTACCACATTCCAGGCTCTGTGCTTTGCACTTTAAGTAAATACCTCTCATTCTTTCAAAAACCTTACAAGGCACGTACAATCTCCATTTCCCAGAGGAGGACATGGAGACGCTAAGTCAGTACCTGAGAACGCTGAGTCTGGAAATGTCAAGGCTGGGCCAAGGACCCACGCTGTTTCCTCTTAGCCATGCTATGTCTCCAAGTCACTATCCTTCCTGAACTCAGTTTGCTCATCTGTAAAAGCCAATAAACATTCCTTCCTCACAGAGTTGCTGTGAACCCTATGGGCAGAGCCATTCACTCACGGATTGAATCTTTATTGACAAACCCTGTTCTTGGTGAGGATAACAAGACAAAACCCCTGCTTTTTCGGGGTTTACATTCTAGTAGGGGGAAGGGCAACAGAACAAAGGAAGAAATTTGAACACACGCACCACACACACAAAACCCCGGGTAGTATCAGATAGCGTTGAGCGCTATGAGAAATAGCGTGATGGCGTGGGATGAGAAGGGTCAGGGAAGTCCTCTGGAGAGGTGACATTTGCGCTGAGACCTTAACGATCCCAAAGAGTTTGAGGCGGGAAAACTTGGGGGCAGGCTGCTCAGAGATAAGACAAAGCAAAGGCTTTCAAGGAGGAACCAGCTTGTAAGAACTGAATGAGATCACAGAAGTGGAAGTCAAGCAAATAAGGATTGTGGGATTAATTCGGCGCAAGCAGCTTTTGCTGTGCATCCACTGTGCCGGCAAATGTTTTAGGCGAGTGTTTAGAGATGAATACAGCCCGGTACTCAAAGCGCTCACAGTCTAGGAGGAGACAGCAGGAAGCCGATAGTTTCTCAGCTGATGAAATGGCGCATCTAATCAAGAGTGAAAAATTAGTTCTTATTCGTTTTTGCAAACGTGCCCAGCAGGTGCTGAGACACTGCCATAAGGAGATCACGGAGGCGCCCAGGTTTCGCTGCCGGGTTGATTTTTTTCCTTTGCAGCCACTGGGGCTCCGATTCCCTTCCGGGCACCAGGGTACGCTGCACCCTCTCTCAGGGCCGGCTGGTCGGCGCCGCGCTCTCCTCACTTCCCGTCTCGCTGCGCCGCACTTCCGGTGCCTAGCGGAAGCGGGGGCCTGCGGCCGCCGGCGCCGGGTCCTGAGGCATGGCGGGGGCGGGGCCGGGGTAGGCGCGCGCGGAGCAGGCCTGGGGGACCCTTTCCCCAGCCATGTGAGCCCGGACCGGACAGGTGAGGACGTCTCTTTCTTTGGCCCAGCCTCCAAGCCCGTCAGGCCTTCCCCGAGGCCTCCTCGGGAGACCGCCATGGGGCTGCCCCCTCCCCGCATGACGCCGAGGGCCCCCAGCCCCCGCCCTCTCTCCGAATTCTCTTCCCATGGAGGCCCCGCCCCAATGGGGCTTTTCTTTCCGGGGGCGCCCCCTTGGGCGTGTGTGCCCGCCCCTTGGTCTCCCCTTCCCGTTTTGGAAGCCGTGGCAAGTTGAGGCGTGTGTGCACCTGCTCCCGCGGGGAAACTGAGACCCAGCCAAGGGAAAAGGGCTTGCTTAGTAGCCCACAGTGAGCTAGTGGCCCCATGCAGCCGGGCTTTCTTCTTTCGTTCCGTGCATAACGTGCTGAAGGCGCACGGTGGGCCAGCCCCCGATCTGGGCTCTGAGAACACCGAGGTGACCGATGTTGACATGATTCCTTCGTGTCTGCAGAGTACGCTTCGGTCAGGGAGTCAGTCGTTACACGCATCACCATGCAAGGAAACGTACATATTCACAATGTGACAGTTACTATGGAGAAGTCAGACAGAAGAAATAGTGGGGAGCTCTGTTTTGGATGGAACGGTCGGGGAAGACTTCCTCAAGGAAGCCGCACCTTGAGAAGTTATGCAGGGCCAAGGGAAATGCATTCTAGGTACAGGATGCCTGAGTTGGCAACGAATTTGGCATGAGGCAGGTCCAAGTTCAGGGAGGGTGGGCAAATACAGTGATGGGCATACAGAATGTCATGTTTGTGTAGGAGCTCACCATCGGGTGCCATAGACATAACTAAAATGCAGAGACAAAGTTGCAAGTGTCAAAAGTAGTATGAAGGACAGGTGTGCTAATAAGTTGGTATTTTGTCTAATGGGGAGGTGAAGGAAGACTTCTCTAGGACGCCATGATTAGGCTGATATCTGAAATAGGACTTAACTCAGCAAAGTGAGAACAGCTTTCTTAGGTTGAAGTTAACAGCAAGTGCAAGTGCAAAGCTTCTGGGCCAGGAGGTAGGATGCCTCTTGAAGAAATGGTTAGAGTTCAGTGGGAAAAGAGGCTGGAGAGGCTGAGTGGAGACCTTTGAGCACCTGGTTGCCACGTTAAGGATCTTGATCCATATCATTAAGAGCAAAGGGACGATAATGATCTGTTTTAGTCCGTAGGGGAAAGGACATCATGACAAAAGCATTTTGGGAAGATCCCTCTGGCTGTTGAGTGCTTTGGAGGTGGACAGGAGTGAAGTTAGGGAGACCAGGTAGGAAGCTGTTGCAGTAATGCAGATGTGAAATTATAAAACTTTGGATAAGAGTGCTGGCAGGTCGTGATGGAAAGAAGTGGAGGATTAGCGGACTGTTTGGGAGATAAAATCTCCAGTTTGGTGGCCGATCAGGTGTAGGGGCTGAGGGAAAGGTGTCTCAGATTTTTGGTTCCTCTTAGCAGGTGAGTAGCTGGGACATTCACTGGACTGGGGAAACTGGTAGAGGGCCAGCTTTTGGGGAAAATTAAGTTACTCTAACTCTCTTTTTATACTCACCCTGACTAGAATGGACTTTCATGACGTACTTTTTCTATATTTGAATTTTTATGAGCATGTATTATTTATATAATCAGAACAATAACAGAACAAGTTGAAAAAGACTTTTAGAATTCCACCATTTCTAAAAACTAAAATTGTGTGATATAAAATATTATGTGTGTGTGTGTGTGTGTATATCTATGAATGGAGAGGGAGAGAGAACACACTGAGGGAAGTGTTGGGAAGTTCAGTGAAGACTATCTGTACAGTTTGGAGCTGAAGCTAACAGGCCTTCATCTCTGTTCATCCCACTCCTCCTCTCACTCCACCCCAGTACTGGTGTCTTTCCCTTAAAAAGGCAAATCAGAATGAAAGATGGGACTGTTCAAAATGTACATGAATTTTCTTAGAATTAAGCATCTACCTTGCTTAAAACGGTCAGTGGCTCTTTCTGATTGGACAGCTGTAGTAAACTTTATCCGACTCAGTTGTATGCGGGTAGTCTGTTAGATGGGGTCTAATGCCTCTTCTTTCTCCCCTTGCTGGGCCTTCTCTGCTTCTTTCCTCGCAATCTGGTTTCCTTTGTGACTCTAGCCCCCATCTTCAGTTGGTGGCTGGGTGCCACTTGCAGAGCTGTCCTGGGCAGGGGTTGAGTGAGGCGTTTTGTATGTTATTTGGTATTTTAAAATGCTTAAACTGTAACAGTGTGTTTTTTAGGCTGTATCAAAATAGCCACATCAAGAATGTCACTGTTACAAGGAGTAGCTGTGTGAAACTCAGTGCTGTATTTGTTGTTCAGATGTGGAGGAAATTGCTCACTAATCACGCAGAGGTCCTTTGAGAGAGCTCGGGAGAGAGATTTCCTTTAAACTGCAGTGCTCGGAAGCGCCTTGCTTCTTCCAGGCAACGGTTAAGTTTTTTATCTTATTTGCAGTGCAGTTTCTGTAACTGATGACATTTCTCTCTTTGTTCTGTCTGCTGAGAAAGTCAGGTCCAAATGACAGGCTTGCTGGTTCTGCAGGTCCTCATGCTGTGCATTTCTGTGTACCTCTGGCTTCATCTTACTGTCCTGTCTTTGTTTGCCCTTCACAATGATTGTTTACAAACAATACTTTAAACATATATGTAATTTAAAGGATGACAGTACAATGAATGCTGGTTTAAGAAAAAATGTACCCTTGGAGTTGCCATTGTGTCCCCAGATTCCCATTGCATTTCTGACTTCCTCAGAGGTAACCACTATTCTGAATTTTATGTTTATAATTCCTTTGCTTTTTGTAATTGTATACCGTATATATTCATATCCTTAAACTAGAAATTGTTTGTAGCTTGCGTAAGGGGAATCACACTGTGTGTATTCTGCAGCTTGCTTTCTTCGTTCACTATTGTGTTCTGAGATTCCTCTGTGTTGTTGTTTGTAACTGTATTGCATTAATTCATTGCTCCTAAGATTCCACGGTGTGAATATGCCTGGATGAGTTTATCTGGTCTACTCTTGATGGGCATTTGCAGTGTTGTCAGTTTTTGCTGTTGCTAACAGTCCTGCTACAGACATTCTTGTTAAATATGTGCAGACTTTTTTCCAGATCAGGGTTTCTCAACTTTAGCACTGTTGACATTTTGGGCCAGATGTGAGGGCCTGTCCTGCTTACTGTAGGATGTTTGGCAGCATCCCTGGCTTCTATTTGCCAGACACCCGTAGCACCCTTCCTTCCCGAGTTATGACAACCAAAAATGTCTCCACATATTACAAACTTGCCCCAGTTGGGAACCAGTGCCCAAGATTAGAGGTTGGCAGACTTTTTCTGCAAAGGGCCAGATAGTAAATTTGTTAGGCTTGTGGGCCACCTGGTCTTTGGTCTCAACTAATCAACTATGCCTTAGTGGGGCAAAAGCAGCCATTGGCAATGGGTAAATGAATGGATCTGGCTGTGTTCCGATAAAAACTTATTTACAGAAACAGGCAGGTAGGCTGGATTTGGCCTGAGGGCAGTAGTTTGCAGTCTCTCGCTCCAGTCTAGATCAGTAGAAATATATTTTATAGCCTCACCCAATACATATAACTCATATATGTAACTGAAACAAAAGTTTCACAGAACAGTGCTTGCCCTTACTATGTGTGATACAGTTTGGTATTTTCTGTTTGATTCCAGTTTTTAAAATGTCCATTAGTATATCCACTAAATTGATTTCAAGGCCCCATTAATGAGTGTGACTAACAGTTTGAGAAACTTGATTTGCCCAGTCATAGAGGTATGCACATCTGTAACTTGATTCAATAATATCTATAGTTATATAAGGCCTTTCAAATCCCTTTTAGAAGGAGACAGAATATAAATAAATACACATTGTATGTATGCTTTTATTTCTAAAATATAGACTGAATCAGTCACTCCTTTGGTTAAAACCTGTGGTGGCTTGTGTGAGGTGGTGTACAAAGCATTTTCCAGTCTGGCTCCCGTCTGCTCTTCTAGGCTCTCTTGTGTCAGTCACTCTGTGCTTCCTGTGCTCTAACCACTTGGAATTATCCTGTTTCCCAAGTGTGCCGTGCCATGCTCTTTCCAAGTGTATTTTTAAAGCTGTATTCTTTCTGGAATGTTCCTCTTTTACTTTGTCTAGTAAATTTTTTATCCTTCAAGGCCCATGTCAAATGTTGCTCCATTCATCTATTTAACATATGAGCACTTCCCTAGGTTCTGGGGTTTCAGCAAGGAGTTAGACAAAGTCCCTGGGGTCTGGAATGGGGAGACAGATACTGAAAAGGTAGACCAATAAGTTAGATAAGTTCAGAAAGGGCTGAAGAAAATAAAATAGGATAAAATGATAGATTGATGTGGATGGAAAAAGGCACTACTTTAGGTAAGATAGGGAAAAATTCTGAAGAGTTGCTATTTTAGCGGAGATTTGAATAATGAAAAAGAGGCAGCTCTTTTGGCACTTTAAAACCGTTGTTCCGCTTCCTTCTGGCCTCCAGTTTCTCATGAAAATCCACAGTCATCTGGATGGTTGTTCCCCTGTAGGTAATATGTCGTTTACCTGGTTGCTTTCAGGAGTTTTACTTTGTGTTTTAGTTTTTCTCAGTTTGACTATGATGTGTCTGGGGATGGATATTTTTGGATTTATCATGTTTGGGGTTCTCTGAACTTCTTGAATCTCGGGTTACGTAAATGAGGGTTTATTTCTGGGCTCTCTGTTCTATTCCATTGCTGTATTGTCTGTCTTTATGCCAGTACCACACCTTCTTGGTTACTATGGCTTTGTACTATGTTTTGAAATCAGGAAGTCTGAGTCCTCCAACTTTGTTCTTCGTTTACAAAATTATTTTGGCTGTTCGGGGGTCCCTTGAGATTACATGTGCATTTTAGGTTGATTTTTTTCTGTTTTTGCAAAAAATGCTGTTGGGATTTTGATAGGGATTACATTGAATTTATAGATTGTTTTGGGTGGTGTGGACATCTTAACAGCCCAATAAATATCTTTTTTAATGAACGTGCATTGAATATGACTCTTACACTGAGCGAACTGGGTGCAGTTCTAGGTTTATTCTGTTGAATATTCCCAACAGCTAAGCTTTAAAGGTCTTCCTAGTGGATTAGGTCCTTCCCTCAAACCTGTTTTTAGATTCAGAAATGTCAGGATCCCTTGCTGACTATAATCTGGGAAGGAGAAATGCTGATCATTGTCATCTTGGGAGCTCATAGGTCCAGAATATAAGAGAGAAATCTGTTTGACTTGTGTATATTTATGTTTTGGTAAATTTTGTTTTATTTTCTTGACTTCTGCTTTACCTTTCTAGGCAGAGATGTGATGATGGATCATCATGTTTCCACCATCAAACCTCGAAGAATCCAAAACCAAAACGTCATTCACCGCTTGGAACGCCGGCGGATCAGTTCAGGCAAGGTGGGCACCCACTGGCATCAGGTCCGAGAGTTCCACCAGAATGTCTTCCCCAACTTCACGGTCGTCAACGTTGAAAAGCCTCCTTGTTTCTTGCGTAAATTCTCACCTGATGGACGCTACTTTATTGCTTTCTCCTCAGACCAGACATCTCTCGAAATCTATGAGTACCAGGGCTGCCAGGCTGCCGAGGACCTACTGCAGGGCTATGAGGGGGAGATCTTGTCCAATGGCAATGACCAGCGGTCAGTCAACATCCGCGGCCGGCTCTTCGAGCGCTTCTTTGTCCTGCTGCACATTACCAACGTAGCGGCCAATGGCGAGCACCTGAACCGGGAGTGCAGCCTCTTCACTGACGACTGCCGGTGTGTCATCGTGGGCTCTGCAGCCTACCTTCCCGATGAGCCACACCCTCCTTTCTATGAAGTCTATCGGAACAGTGAATCCGTGACCCCCAACCCACGGTCCCCTCTGGAGGACTATTCCCTCCACATCATTGACCTTCACACTGGCCGCTTATGTGACACACGTACCTTCAAGTGTGATAAAGTGGTCCTGTCACACAACCAAGGGCTGTACTTGTACAAAAACATCCTGGCCATCTTGTCGGTGCAGCAGCAGACCATCCATGTCTTCCAGGTGACTCCTGAAGGCACTTTCATTGATGTGAGGACCATTGGCCGCTTCTGCTATGAGGATGACCTCCTCACTGTGTCAGCGGTTTTCCCTGAGGTGCAGCGGGACAGTCAGACAGGCATGGCCAATCCTTTCAGAGATCCCTTCATCAACTCCCTGAAGCACCGGCTGCTTGTCTACTTGTGGCGCCGGGCAGAACAGGATGGCAGTGCGATGGCCAAGAGGCGCTTCTTCCAGTATTTTGACCAACTGCGGCAGCTGCGCATGTGGAAGATGCAGCTTCTGGATGAAAACCATCTGTTTATCAAGTACACCAGTGAGGACGTAGTAACCCTGCGGGTCACAGACCCGTCACAGGTGGGTGGTGCGCTCCTGCCCTCGACCCCTCCAACTCCTTGGTGAAATGGGCAGGTTTCTCTCTCGGCTCTAGCCAGCCTCTCAGAAGTACACATTTTAGACAGTCTTGATTTTTTGCTCTCGTAGGGCTCAGACTTAAGACAGCTCCGTTTTTTCTCTGGCCACGTATTTGTGTTTGGACAAGTGGAAGCTAAATCTCAAGCCATTGACCTGTAGCTAGTCAACTCTGTGGTTGTTGCCCCGCTTCTTCTGCAGAACATTCTCGTTACCCTTGAGGTGGAAGCCCAAATGCTACACGGTCAAGGCTGGGACTGCCAGTGGATGATGCTGCCTTGATTCTGTACGACTGTGCTTGTTGGGCTGACTGCTTTAGTTCTGGCAGTGAGAATGAGCCCACCATACAAAAAAAATCCTCTAAGAATGTAGCCTGTCTTTCCTGCCAGATGGTTAATGTCAATATCCTTCTTCACCAGTCTTCTTTAGAAGACTACTAGTAGGTGAGTTCGTTTGACAGAGTTTTAAGTTGTGGACTTTACCTTGACCTTGCCCACATCTGGAACATAGGCTGTAGAGTGGTGAAAAGATCAGAAGGAAGCCAGAATTTCTGATCGCCTAAGCGAATTGTCAGGACTGCAGGGCCTGAGACTTTTTCAGTTTGGGTAGGGAAGTTTGGTAGGGAAGACTGGCATTTCTCAAATGGGAATGAGGTTCTGTTAAGAGCACAGAAGCTCTCAGCCTCTTGGCTTGAAACACCATGTTGAAATTTAGAGTAACTTGGGTGTTTCCCTCTGAGAAGCTCTCCACTTCAGGGTTGACCAGGTAAGAGACCTTCTTAGCTGTGCCTTTGCTCCTCGATTCTCCTGTTTCCAGATTGTCTCCTTAGATTCTAGTCGAAATTCAAAACAAAGAGCAAATCAGTAAACCCTGAAGTCAGCTGAGTCTGGTGTCTCCCGTTGACTTGCAGCTGATTCTACCCTTAAGAGAGACTGTACAGGGCATTGTCTCCTAAGACTGTACCAGCCATGGTAAACGTTTTCTAACATTTTTCTTGCGAATCATCGCTTGTGTATTACAAGGAAAAAAAATAAAGGAGCAGGGAGTAATATAGTTTGAGATAATTTTTTCTGGATTCTTTTTCTTCCCTATCAATGATGCGGTCACCCATTGAGCCATCATAGGTGAGCATCTAGTTCACCTTATGTGCCATAGGAGATTGGGGGTGAAGTCCTTGACTTCTGTGCCCTCCTCTCCTGTGTTTCCAAGTCAGCGTTGGAGGAAAGGCTAGTACATGTTTGTGTAATTCTATAGTCACATAATTAGGATGGCTCCTGGTGAAGCCCTGATGTGATCAAAGTGTTGTCCAGGTCTATAGAAAGGACATGAGCCAGTCTTTTATTTAGGCTTGAGCTATAATTACCTTTTTACTTTGGAGGGAATAAGTTGTCTGTGATTGCCACACTTGAGATTATCCTTTTTCCCTTTGCTAAAACATGACCCACTTCTTTTTAGTAGCCACAATAAGCTAGAAACGTTACTAGGGCTCTGCTTTGCTTACAGAGTTTGTAACTTTACACCCAGTCTCTCTGCCCTAGTTGTCCTCCTCTCTCCTTCCCCACTTTAATTTGATAGGTTCCAATAAGGTTAATGAGTGAAAAGTGCATCCAGACACAAAGCCTTGCTAATATTATGGATATTATTCTCAGGTTACCCTCCAGCCTCTTTAATTTACAGCCAAATTTAATTTCCAGGTGACCGCAAAAGTCTTGTAATATAAGCTCTGGGAAGGACTAATTACTAGTAAAACAGGTGGGCCGAATGGCTCCAGAAGTTGGTAATGAAGATTTAAACTCAATCAGAGGAGGGGAATACTAATCCTGGTGCTCTAAAAACTCCTAGAGTCCTGTCGGAAGCTTGCAAATTGGTTCACACTGCCGCATTCACTGTGACAAAAACCATGGGTTCCTGGAGCTTCCTTGTTAGGCCAAGCAGAGCACTGGAGGTTTAAAGGAAGAGGGCTAGTCACCCAGGGGCCCATTCAGAAAAAGCAGGGACTCCGCCACCTATGGCATTTGAATGCTTTTCAGGTTCTCCCTCTGATCTTAATTGCTACAAATCTCAAATGGGTCTTACAGTTGCTCTTGGCTGAAAGAATATTTGTGAAGAAAGAAATGGAAAATGCCTGTTTTTCGTTTGTTCGGCAGCAGTACCCTGCTTGGTTACAACTTGCCTGGGCAGTCTTAGGACACAATGTGCTTAAGGCGTCTCTCTGCATGTTAGAAATGTTAGGAGGGAAAATAAATGCCCCTAAATTGAACTTTCAGCTGTACATATACAAGAGAAAATAATTTGCTAATAGGCAGCTCCAGGCTTCAAATCACTTTCTCAGCAGGCAGGAAAATTAAATCTGGCATTTTAGAAAAGTGTTTTTTATCTCAGGCTGGTTTGGGGAGCAGGTAAGGAATAAACACTTGGAAGGAAAAATATTGAATTTGCACAATCTGGAATGAAAGATTGAAAACCTTTTATACATATATGCTGGCCAGCTCAGTAATTCTGGCAGCGCAGATACAGTGGGAAGTCTGGCAGTACTGAGGCCCTTGATTGATGAAGCCCCCTGGGGCTTCCTCTTTTCCCAGAATCCCCTGGAGCCATGTTTCTGCCCTGGTGCTGGAGCAGAGGTGTTTGCTAGTTTTACTTGGGTAACTTGGATTTTCAGCCATGTGATAAGTTTCCAAGGCCTGGCAATATACCCAGCTGTCCCATAGCTCTCTCTTTTCCTCTGCAGGCATCTTTCTTTGTGGTGTATAATATGGTGACAACGGAGGTGATTGCTGTGTTTGAGAATACATCAGATGAACTCTTAGAGCTCTTTGAGAACTTCTGTGACCTCTTCCGTAATGCCACCCTGCACAGTGAAGTCCAGTTTCCCTGCTCAGCTTCCAGCAACAATTTTGCAAGACAGATCCAGCGCAGGTAAGCTGTTCCACCAGGCTTAACAGGTTTAATTTTTTTTTTTTTTTTTGAAAATTCCCTGGTGTTAGGCCAATAGTCGTATCCCCTAGGAAACCTGCCCCTATTCTCCCTGCCCACCCAGCGCTGGTTGGGTCTGCCTGTTGTAACCCCTTGCATCATCCTGAACTTCTCCTTTCTGCCTCGCAGCTCCTGTGGAATTTCTTGTGCGTTGTCTGTGATTCCTCCTAGACTGTGTTTTTGTTATTTATTGTTGTATCCTCAGTGGTACACTGCCAAGCACTTATGTATTTGTTGAATGAATGACTAAAGAAATAACTTTAGCACTTTTGGTTAAACATGGTGTGTTGAACACACGCATTTTATCTCTGGTCTGTCCCCAAACCCCATTAAAGTGAGAATAAAGGAATAAGAGGTATAAACTTATAAGAACAAAGAGAATGGGAGAGCAGACATTGGAGACAGGAGGTGACTGGAGACAGGAGATGTCAACTGAGTTTTGGAAGCTGAAAAGCCAGTGGATGAGTGATAACTGACTTGGCGTATCTCAGAGAACAAAAAAAGACTGCAGAGCTTAGCCATCAAGAAACAAGTTGCCTTGTACAGAGAACTCTGGAAAGGGTCAGAGAAATGGAGGCCCTCACTACCTCTGAAGTTACCTCTGAGCTAGGCTGAAACCAGGAGGACTGAGTGAAGTTCTTGAAAGGAGAAATCAGACCCTCCAGCTCCCTTCTCTAAGCCTGCTCCCCCAAATGACTGTCTCTTCCCACCTCAGCAGACGGCTGGAGGTGTGTCCTCCAGAGAAGGTGAACCCTGCAGGCTCTGGCTCCACCTTCATGAGGCATAGCTGAGAGTAGGGCTGAGATTTGCCATGCTGCAAACAAGAATTAAGTGAAAATTGACGTACTGAAGGGTAAGACTCTTGTCCCCCTTGTCAGGTATGACATCCAGGCTTGTACTCGCCAGGCAGGAGGTTAGAGATTTTTCCCTAGAGAAAGTGACCAACCCAAAGAGGAGAACTTCAGGTCTTGACACTTGGAGTCCCTTCACAAAACACCAGGTCACCCCAAATTGATACCCACCAGTCAGCGAGGTCTTCCTCTAAAACAGAACTTCTAATAATTATCCGAGGACATTATTGTGAAATGAATCATTACTTTGGGCCCAGGGCCCAAGCAAATCCTACTCTAGTCAGTCAGTGCCTCATCTACATACTAAATTGTAGTATGTAGGTTTTTTTTTTTTTAAAGATTTTATTTTTTTTCCTTTTTCTCCCCAGAGCCCCCTGGTACATAGTTGTGTGTTCTTCGTTGTGGGTCCTTCTAGTTGTGGCATGTGGGACGCTGCCTCAGCGTGGTTTGATGAGCAGTGCCATGTCCGTGCCCAGGATTCGAACCAACGAAACACTGGGCCGCCTGCAGCGGAGCATGCGAACTCAACCACTTGGCCACGTGGCCAGCCCCTAGTATGTAGGTTTCTGCATACTGAATTGTTCCCCAACCTGAGCCAGTTATGGAAAGTATCTGCTTTAGGTCCCAAGATAGATCAGACCAGAGTGAATGGATGAATCAGAATAAGCGTTGCTGCTGCTGGGAACAATGGGCAAAGCAGGTATCTTAATGCAGTGGCAGCATATTTATACAAAAGGATAGTGCTCACTTAGAAATAGATAGATATTGATTTTCAGACAACTAACTTGCCTTTTCCTTTTTCTCTGGTTCACGCAAGTTTTCTGCCTTATTAGTATTTCTTATTAGCATAGAAGAATTTTTGGAACCAGAACATGGATCAGATTTTGCTTTTTTCATTTTGGAATGAATTTGCTTCTTTTAAACCTAGCTTTAAAATTAAGCAGATGATTCATTATCAACTAATAACAAAAGCTGGGTGTACTCAGTCAAAACATCAAAGAAGTCACTAGAAGGTAGGCTCCCAGGGGGCAAGGATTTGTGTCTGTTGTATTCACTGTCATAGCCACAGCACCTAGGCCAGTGGCTTTCATCTGGGAGGAACTCACTAGGTATGTGTTGGGTGAATGAAGTCATCCAGGAATTAGAGGAAGCTATGTTTTCTAAACATAACTTCAGAGATTGTAGGAAGCCCCAGGAGGAGAAAATAGAGGTTGAAGAGAAAGGTGGTCTTCCAGCTTTGTGATCCTCAACGTTTTGCTTTATACCACCAGAGATTTTGGAAAACTGTAGATAGCCTCACATTAATTTTTAAGTTGATCTTTAAATTTTTTTGCTAAGTAACGGCAGAGGATGCAATTTTCATTGTATAGTATACTTTGACATTTAAAAATAAAAGTATTGCAACACTTGCTTTTTTCCAGCTTTATTGAGATATAATTGGCATATAACATTGTGTAAGTATGAGGTGTACAATGTAACACTTTGGAATGTAGCTGAGGGAATCTAAATACCATAGTAATTTGGTATTTAATATTTGATATAAAAAGTACTGAGCAAATTATTCTTATACTGTTTGAAATTTTACATTGTTTCTTCTTCTTCTCAAATTCATGTATCTATTCCATCTTCCCCACAGAATTATATCCTAATGTAACATTTTATTAATCATCTTATACTTGCTGCATTGAAAATATAATGTATATATAAATTGAAATTATGTTTTTTCTTGTGAACACATGGCTCTAAATGCTCAATTTTACAGTCTCTAATAATCTTTCGGTAAAATAAATAAAAATGGATCCAGTATAGGTTAGAATAAATGTTTAAGGGAAAAAAAGGAAACCAAGGATCACGAGTCACTTAAGGAAAGCCTTTATCTTGAAAGATAGAGACCAAAATGAAAACAGAAACCAAAATGAAACAGACAGTATAAAGAATAAAGAGACATCATTGCATTCACTGAAATAATTGAAGCTATAAAAATAAGAACATTCCTGTAATAGTGATGTGTTTAGAAATGTAAACTTTGTTAGATATGCGTAGTTGAGGAACTCTGCAAGAAAGTAGAATAAAAAGATGAGTAGGAAAATGGGAGAGAAAGAGTAAAAAAAAATTAGAGGATTTGCTCAGGACGTCCAGTATTTATCTAATTCCAGAAGGGGCAGTGGAGAAAACGAAGGGGAGGAAATAATGTAAGACAGTTTTCCAGTACCGACGAGTATGAATTTCCAGATTGGCAAGGACCATCCAGTGATGGGCTGGAGCTGGCTTGTATGGGCTCATGAGAGCCAATTGTTAAACTTTCAGGAATTTTTTCAAGCTGATTGTTAAACATGGCCATTACTAAAAATTAATTGTTTCCTAATTATTATTTCCTATTTTATTATTTATGCTCTTGAGGGTATTTGCATCTATTTTGTCTGTATTGTGAAAATACTATTAGTGATGTGCTACTGCTCATCTCTTGACAACTCCACATTCAGTAATGTCACATTGCTGTCTTGAAATTGACCACAGCAGGAGGAATTACACCACAGAAATTGGCGAGCTCGGTATGTCGTGGCGTTTTTCCCCTTAGAGAAATAATTGTTAAACCTTTATTAGCATATCACTGGCTCCATTAAGTACCCAGTACAATCAGTTAAGAAAAAGACTTATACTGAGATATGTCATCATGAAATTTTAGAATATTGAGGATAAAGAGAAAATTGTAAAAACTTTCAGAAAGAACATACATTTCACATATAAAAAAATAAGTCATCAGAATGGCATCAGACTTAGCAATAACAACACTGAAAACTTGAAGCCATTAAAATCATGCCCTCAGAATTCTGTGAAAAAAATGATTTCCAAACTAGAATTCTACGTCCAAATAGTAGAGTGGAACAAAGACATTTTCAGACATGTAAGGTCTCAGAAAATTAACCCCCATTCTCCCTTTTCTGAGGAAGCTTCTGGAAGATGCTTCTGGCAGATGCCAAAAGAATGGTACAGGAAATAGAGTCTGACACTGGAGAGAAGCAAAGAGGACTCCGAGGATGATGGTGAAGGAAGGTTCTGGGATGACAGACCACCAGTTAGATGAGGGGAAGCAAGAGGGCACAGGTTTCCGAGAGGGATGTATCCAAGGAAATAGTAAAATCATTACATTATTAAATATTAATTAAAAATTTAATCATTAAATATTAAAATCTGGTGGGTTTGAGTGTATTAAGAAGAGATTGTCAGGCCCGGCCCCGTGCATAGTGGTTAAGTTAAGTGTGCTCTGCTTTGGCAGCCCAGGTTCGCAGGTTTGGATCCTGGGCGTGGACGTACACCACTTGTCAGCTGTGCCATGGTGGTGACCCACCTACAAAATAGAGGAAGATTGGCACAGATGTTTGCTCAAGGCTATCTTCCTCAAGCCAAAAAAGAAGAAAATTGGCAGCAGATGCTATGTTAGCGCGAATCTCCCTCACCAAAAAAACCAAAGGAAGACGAAATTGTCAGTTCTGTTCTAGCAGGGTTGTCAGCATTGGCCTCACTGAGAAGGTGATATTTGAGCAAATCTTTTGAAGGTGATCAGGGAGCAAGTCATGTGGAACGGGGGAAGAATACACCAAGCAAAGGGAGGATCAAATTGAAAGGTCCTGAGATAGATCTCGTGCGTCTGAGGAAGCCCGGGGAGGTCAGAGTGGCTGGGCTGGAGTGAGCAGGAGGCAGAGCAAAGCTTTGGCTTTAGCCCTGGGGGTGATTTTGTAGTGTTTGAGCAGAGGAGTGGCGTGATCTCCCTTAGGTTCCAACAGAATTACTCTGGCTGTTGTGTTAATAATAGACTTTAGGAGGGTAGGGTGGCAGCAGGGACACCAGTTAGTAGACTGTTGCAATGATCCATAAATAAAATGATTGGGTTCTGTTTCCTGCCACTAGGATTTCGGTTCTTTTTTGTTTGCTTATAATATCCTCGGCACTTGGAAGATGGCCTGGCACATACTAGGCCTTAGTAATTATTCGTTGGTTGGATAATGGTGCTTGGATCAGGGTAGTAACACTGGGGGCAGTGAGTTGTTGTATTCTTAATGTAGTTTGGAGATGGAGCCCAAAAGATTAGAGGAGGCTGGGAAATGGGCTGTGAAAGAGCAAAGTCAAAGATGATTCTAACATTTTTGGCTTAATCAACTTGCAAGAGAGAGTTACCATGCAACTGTGATGGCGAAGCTTGTCGGCAGAGCAGGTTCGGGGAGAAGATGAGAAGTTCTTTCAGTGGAGAGGGTAGTCGTTTCTCTGAGGGAGGAGTGTCAGCTCTCCTGACAGGTCAAGTGTGATGAGGACTGATAACCAGCTATTGGAGTTAGCAACATGGAGACCATTGGTGACCTTGGTGAGAGTAATTTCAGTGAGATGGTGGTGGTGAAAGCCTGTTTGGGTGGGTATAAGAAGGAATGGGAAGAGAAGAATTAGAGACAGTACGTAAAGTGTTTTGAAGAGTTTTATTGTAAAGTAGAGCTGAAAAATTGTGCATTAGCTGGAAGGGCAAGCGGTGTTAAGTTTCTGTTTTTGTTTTTGTTATTTTGAATGGGAGGAAAAATGGCATGTTGGTGTGCAGATGGGACTGATCCTGTAGATGGGGGAAATTGATGGTCTAGGAAAAGGAGGTGGGGAGAATGGGTTAAGTAAATGGGAGGGGGTGGGACCTAGTACCCAAGTGGAGGGATTGGCTTTACAAGGTGGCACACACAGCTATACAGGTACAGATGTGCTGATAGGAGCTTTGCAAAGATCTCTTCTCATTGCTTCTATTTTTCAGTAACAAAGTAACAGTGCCATTAGGGGATGGTGAGCATGGGGGTGGGGTGAAATGGTCATCAAAGAGAGTGGGAGACTCACTGACTGTGGAAATGTAGTCTGAGTGCCCTGCAACATTAAGGGCCCACACGAGGCTGATGGTTGTAAATTTAAAGTGAGCATTTTTGTATGTTTTTCTCCAGCCATAGAGAAAACTGAGTGGATACAGGCATGGAATAGGAAGAGCTGAGCTTACCTAGAGTTGTAGTTTTTCCAAGTAAGTACCACAGAGCAGGAGCAGACAAGGTTGCTGAGGATGAGTGCAATGGAGTGATTTTCGTGACTGACTGTGGAGTTTAAGCTGGCTAAGGAAACAAGGAAGGACATGATGAGGGTGTAGGATGGCAAGAAGTTGGGAGAGTCAGTGGATTGTAGGTCCCCTTGGGGTTTGAAGGGTTGTTGAAGCTGGGATGAGTAGAGGGGCTGAGCTGGAAAAATAAGAGAGAAGGTAGTTGGAGAGTGTGGCCCTCCACCCTGGGATTACAGAGGGGTTGCAGTCATTGGTAATGGTGAGATTGAGGATGTGACTGTGGGAATGAGTGGCAGAGGCCGAGAGGAGGTGCAGGAACTAGGAGGTCATGGTGTTGGAAGGATCATCCAAGAATTTTGAAATCACCAGTAATGAAGAGAGGCTTAGCTGGATGGAGTGTCAATGAGCCAGAATTAAATGGATGAAGCCATCAGAGGGATGGCTTCTTTATCTTGTAGTCAGTAGGGAGCACGGAGAGGGGAGGTGGTGGGTGCTACTGGGGAAGAGGAACTGGTTCAACATACAGGTTGTCATGGAGGCTTTGGTTTGTGATCATCACAGAGCTGTGGGCCAGCCCCCATCATTTGAAACCACCTTTTGAAGCCAGTGAGCCGGCAGGGTTGGAGGGTATGTCATGAGATGGAGTACTAGATCTTGGCTGAAAAAGGGCTGAAAATCGAAGAGCCTCAGATGTTTGATTCCAGCTCAAATGAAAGGGAAAGAAATCAGTTCTATTTGGCCTAAGGTTTAATTTTGTGATTTACGCTGAGGCTGTGAAAATTAATGTCAAGAGGAGTAATGGAAAAGCAGTGTTGACGGCCAGGCTTTCTTCTGGGGGCTAAGTGTTAATGTCTGCTGAGCAGCCCAGGTCGACAGTGAGAACAAAAATCGAAACCCATGGAATCTGTCTTTCAGTCCCATCACAGTTAGGATCAGGCAGGTTTTTAACTTTATTAGTTTTTATTCCATTAGTTCCAGGGATGAGATGTTAGGTCATATTTTCCCCTCTTAACTGAAAAAAAAATTATTTTCGCTTTGATTGTTAAACCATATGATAGGCTGTGATATAGAGATTTTTAAAAATATACACTGAGAGTTGACATTCTTTCTAAGAAACTATAGGAAAGTGAAAAAAAGAAGAAGAATCCAAAATGTTATTATGGAAACACAACGATTACCATTTTGATGTATTTCTACCTGTCTGTCTTATAGGCATATACTTTTTTGTTTGTGTGTTTAATCATGCCATATAGATAGAATGTAGCCTACTTCTTTTACTTACCATTATGATAAACGTTTCCTCTCTTACCGTATAATCTTTGAAAATTATAGTTTTCCATTAGGTTTTTAATTTTTCTGTCAGTTTTTCATTGTCATAAACAATACTGTATTGAATGTGCACAGAGACTTTTCTGCATATGGGATTGCTTCCTTAGGGTAAATTGCCAGAATAGAAGTACTTGGTCAAAGGATATTAAATTTAGTATTTGTTACAATTGTGAGAAATAACTGCTTCATTATTAAAGATAAGTCAGGGGCCGGCCTGGTGGCGCAGCGTTTAAGTGGGCACGTTCTGCTTCGACAGCCCGGGGTTCGCGGGTTCGGATCCCGGGTGTGGACATGGACCAGCTTGTGAAGCTATGCTGTGGTAGGCGTCCCGCATATAAAGTAGAGGGAGGTGGGCACAAATGTTAGCTCAGGGCCAGTCTTCCTCAGCAAAAAGAGGAGGATTGGTGGCAGATGTTAGCTTAGGGCTAATCTTCCTCAAAAAAAAAAAAAAAAAGGTATGTGACTTGTGTCCGAGTTACTCTTCTTCTAGATACTAATGTTTCTGCAGGAATATAGTAGCGAGCTCTCAAACTTTATTTAAATAAAGAATGAATAATTTGTCAAAAGGTTTAAAGTTGGCTCATAACTGATCCCAAGAAGAGTCAGAGAGAGGCTGCTTCTGAGAGTTCTCTGCTCTCTATAACTTTTCTAATGCGTCTAAGGCTGTTAATTTGGGAAAGTAAGTTTGAGTAGAAATAGCTGTCACAGATTGCTTATATTTATTTTAAACTTGTTTGTGGAGTCATTGTTAACTTTGCTGTAGTAACTTAATGTTCCCCATTGCTAATTCTGTTTTCTGCTTTTTGAGAGTATTTGTAGCTAGGCAGACTTGTGACGTGTGAGAGTGCTGACTTCATTCAGTGTCTCCATTTCTGTGTACAGTGAGTTGTTTTTAGACGTATGTTTGTGAATTTAAACCCAGGGCGGCTCTGTATGCCTGCTAACAGCACCTTCCTCACCGGTGCTTTATTGTAGGTTTAAAGACACTATTGTGAACGCCAAGTACGGAGGGCACACCGAGGCCGTGCGCCGGCTGCTCGGCCAGCTGCCCATCAGTGCCCAGTCTTACAGCGGCAGCCCCTACCTCGACTTGTCCCTCTTCAGCTACGATGACAAGTGGGTGTCGGTCATGGAGCGGCCCAAGACTTGTGGAGACCACCCCATCAGGTACTGGCCCTGCTTCAGCTGCGAGCCACCTCTGGCCTGACGGTGGCTGCCTTCTCTCTCTCTGCGTCTTGGACGTCACTTCACTGTGACTGCATCCACTTGGGCTCAGGGAGAGGAGGGAAAGGGAAGGCTGCTTCTCTCATGTGCTGAGTGCTTTCCTGTGGGCAATAGTCTGATAAATTAACTAGTTCTCTGTGCTTCTCATCACAACACCAATTCAGATAAGTATTGTTCCCTTTTAAAGGTATCCAGGAAAGGACACTGTTCTTTTCCATTTAATGATCTAATACCAATTCAAGCTAGTGTTTATAGTTGAGACTTCAGTTTTCTCTAGCTCAAACTATTGTCTCCCCCCATGTTACCTAGTAGAAAAGACAGCACGGAGAATTTGGGGAACAGGCAGGTTGTGGAGAAACTCATGCTTCCTCTCTTGGGGCGTTTGGAATGGAGATGACTGTATTATTGCTAGAAGCTTGAAACTCCCCTCTCACAAGCAGTCTCTCCCTCGCAGATGTCCGGTCCACAGACCTGCCTGTCTCTCCGTGTCGGGAGCCTGTGTTGTTCTATGTGTTGTCACGGGCACTGGCGGGACTGTCACTGGTGGGGTTATTTCAAGGGAGATGTGTTCCTGGAGCCCTGAGCCGGAGCGTGGAAGGTCTTTTTCATATAGAAACAGTAGTAGGTAGTGTTTCATAGTCCAGCTTCGTTGTGTAGTAAATAGGCTTAGGTAACATGTTTTGTACAGTTAATCACCATTCATAATATTGCCTTTGGGAAATTGCACTCAAGTTCCAAAAACCAGTTAACATGTTTTTATTATGGAAAGTTTTAAACATATAAAATATGGAAGATGTAACGAACCTCAGTGTACCCATCACCCCGCTTCAACAGTTACCAGCTCATGGTCAGTGTTGTGGCATCTCTTTCCACTGCCACTACTCTCTCCATTCTGATTGCCATCCGGGATCACTTGGAAGCAAATCCCAGGTACACCACATTTTGCTTGTATGTATTTCAGTCTGAATTTCTAAAAGATAAAGACTTAAAAAATACAACTCAGTACCATTATGCTGTCTTAAGAAAATTAGCAATTTATTAAGACCACAAAATATCCAGTCAGTGTTCACATTTCCCTATTGTCTTGTAAATATTCTTTTTAGTTTGTTCTAGTCAGGATCTAAATAAGGTTCATATGTTGCATTTGGTTACTATTCCCATAAGTCTTTTTTATTCTGTAGATTCTGCTTCTCTCTTATTTTCCTTGCAATGAAATTGTTGAAGAAACCGGGTCATTGGTCCTGTAGCGTTCCCCACATTCTAGATCTTGCCCTTGCACTCTTGGAGTGGCATTTACCACCTTCCTCATTCCCCAGTATCTCCTGTAAACTGGTAGGTAGATTTAGAAGCTCAAAGGCTCCCTGTAAGTCACAGGCCCTTTGTGCTTTGGGGACCACGTGGTAAGGTGAATGTGATTTTCACACATAAAAGCATGTAATGGGCCTCATTTGATATCATAATAAAGTAGCATGAGATACGTTTCTCTCCTTTCTGACTTCCCTGCCTTTCTCATTTGAAACGATTCATCTAAGTAACAAAATCTGTAAATGCCATTGTCCCGACTAAAGGGGTTTTTCTTGTAATTTGTATTTATTTTTAATTTAAAATAGGAGACGTAAGGATATTAAAGGGATTTGAAGAGCTAATGCCATTACTCTAACACTTTTATTGTATATTCCATTCTAGTCTTTGTCGATACGCATGTTTACATTTACATGGTTGTAATCATAGTTAGGGTAATACTGTGTCATCTGCTTTTATTTTATAAATACATTGTTACATAGTCCTCATAGTTAGAGTCCTAATGACAGCATATTATTCCATCCAGTAGATGTACCTAATTTGTTTAACCATTCTCCTATTACTAAGCATTTATTGTCTTTCTGGATTTTTACATTAGAGCTAATGCTGTAGTAGCCATCGTTATTCATATCACTATTTACTTGATTTAAGATAAATTCTGAGGATATAAATTCTTGGAAACGGGATTATTGAGTCAAAGGATTGTGAATATCTTTATATCTACTATATATTTGCTTTGCAAAAGAGAAATTATAGAGCTCTTCATTTGCTAGAACTTCCCCAATTTAGCCCCAACCCTGCTGATCATCTCTAGTTCCCAATACCACAGGGCACTTATTTTGTGTATGGGAAGAGGTATTGAAGTACTGGGATGGATGGAAGCATCTTTAGTCTTATGGTATTAAATGAAAAGTTAAAAACTTCTTAATGTTTTGTTTTTGTGTGTGAAAAAGAAGAACCTTCCAAAAGACTTTATTCTTAAAAATGATAAACTGAGGCGGCCCGGGGGTGGAGTGGTTAAATTCGCACGTTCGGCTTTGGTGGCTTGGGGTTCGCAGGTTCGGATCCTGGGTGTAGACCTAGCACTGCTCATCAAGCCGTGCTGTGGCGGTGTCCCACTTAAAATAGAGGAGGATTGGCACAGATGTTATCTCAGCGGCAGTCTTCCTCACAAAAAAAAGAAAAACTAAAATTGGGCCTAGATCTGCACTGTCCTCTGTGGAGGCCATGAGCCACCGGTGGCTGTTGAGCACTTACAGTGTGACTCGTCCAAGCTGAGATGTCTCAAGTGTCAAATACACCTCAGGTTTCAAAGGCTTAGTACAAAAAAAGAATGTGAAGTATCTCAATATCTTTATGATGATTATAGGTTGAAATGCTAATATTTTGGATGCCAATATTGGGTTAAATAAAACATATTATTAAAATTAATTTCACCTTTTTCTTTTTACCTTTTTAATGTGGCTACCTGAAAATTTAAAATTACACTTGTTGCTTACTTTTCGTTTCTAGCCCTGGCCTTGACAATCTTGTGGTGGGTAGCTTCTGGAAAAGGGGAGGCTGTGGTTAAGGCTGTAACTAAGGGTCATCTTGGGAGAGAAGTGACTCAGGACAGCAGAGTACAATTCATAATCACCCTGCCTGTAAAATGAGCTGTGCAGACAAAGGCGATTTTCTAGTTCTGATAACCTGGTGCTGGTGTGAGAGGGGCTTTCATTAGTAAGGATGAAGATGAGTTGCCATATTTCCCTGATGTTCAGATTTCAAGATGGTGATGAATGTCTCTGCCGTCCTCTTTCTCCCCTTGCTCTGTTTAGGTTCTATGCCCGGGACTCTGGTCTACTCAAGTTTGAGATCCAGGCGGGCTTGCTGGGCCGCCCCATCAACCACGCTGTGCGACGCCTTGTTGCCTTCACCTTCCATCCTTTCGAGCCTTTTGCTATTTCCGTGCAGAGGACTAATGCTGAGTATGTTGTCAACTTCCACATGCGACACTGCTGCACATAGGTGCCTCACCAGAGCCAGGCTATCTGGGCTTCCAGGACTTCGCCCCCTTCATATCTCAGTGGACTGCCAAGCAAAAGCTCCTCACTACCAGCTTTGTGGTTCCAGACTCGTAAACCTCAGGTGGGAGAGCCAGAGAGAGGAGCGAGGGTGGCTCAGCTAATGGAGTTTTTTATTATATACGAAAAACTACTGGTTGACTGAGAGGCCTCTTGCTTTTTCCTCTGGGAATGCCCAGCATTAATTAAGTCCATTTAGTTTTTGTTTTATTTTGCATTTTATTGCCATGAAGATGAGAGCATTATGCCTTTACCCACTTCCTGTCACTTCTTTGGCATTATGGGCTGCAGCCTGAAGCAGGTAAATCTTGTTTACTCAATGAGAGCTGTGTACGTCCTGTGCACTTAGCCAACAAGCAGGGCTATCTTTATAAGAAAAAAAATAAAGCCTTGGTATTTTCTTACTTAAATATATCCTGTTGGATGACTGCCTTATGTTCTGATCTCACCAAATCCATGGGTTCCAGGAAGGACTCTGAAAGGGACCAGAGGCCATGGATCCAGCAGCTACTCTTGGGAGAACTGAGTGGTCTGTGCCAGAGTGGCAGACAGTTAGCTGCCAGGATTGTTTCCTTCCCTCGGGTTTTCTCCTGGAAATTGTTCCAGCTGGAGGAGCGGGGCATAATTGCGCATGCTTATGTGGGAGCATGCTCCCATCTGCCCTGTCTGTGTTGTGCAGGAGGAAGAGTGAGCAGTTCTCTGTGGCCAGAGCAGAAATAAACACTGTGTAGCACGTACTGTAATTTGGGTAGTGGGAGCTGGCAAGCTCCAGGTGTCCTGAAAGAGATCAGACTGGCTGTTCCTGGGTGGCTGAGCCATCACAGCTCTTCTGCAAACACCTGCTGGCCCCCAGCGAGCAACCGCTGTCACATCCTCAGCTCGTCCCCTCCAGAGGGCTTGTCAGGCTGTTTATGTTTCATCTTCATAATATCCCTACCATTTATGTAGTGAGCTTGGTTAGTAACATCTGACTTTGAAGGTAGCTTTGAAATGTTGGGTTTCAGAGCAGGCTGTGAAAGGAGCCATGGGTGCACTCAGCTGGATCCTGTATCCCTCTAATGTCCAGACTTGGCTTCCTTTGGGAACATAGAAATGTGACATGAGACACCAAGCCCCACCAAAAACAGTTCAGCTCATTTTATCATCTTCAATATTGAACAGCTAAATCCATTCTCATTCAACACAGGATTTGAGCACCTACTATGAGTCCGGTAGATGCTGTGCCACGATGTGAAGGATGAGGAAAGAAATAGGAAATAAAGAGAATTATAATGCAAAACGGTAAAAGCTCCAAAAGTATAAGTCTGGGAACGGTGGAGAGGGATGAAGGAAAGGCAGAGAAGGAAAGCTCCACTGGGGAAGGGACAGTGGAACTGGATAAATGGCAGTGTGTTGTGTGACCCAGGGCAAAGGACATTCCAAGGAGAGACCCAGCATGTGCAAGGGCGTAGAGGCATCTACAGGGCTGTTGAGGTTGTGAGCGGCAGTCTGATATGGCCTCAGCAGGAGCTGGGAGGGGCAGGGAAATGTGACTGAATCATGAGGAGAAGTCTTGGGCACGGTGCTAGGGTTTTACGCATGGAAGGGATAAGAGAATTCCACAAAGGTAACTTTCAGCAGTCTGAAGATCACTTGGAGGGAATCAAGATGAGAGAGAGGGGGCCCAGGCAAGTCAGCAGTGGGAATACGAAGGGGCATCACTGGGCATCTGGGGGAATGAAACAGTAGGTGTTCTCCTAGATTCTAAGTAGGCTGTGACAAAATCAAGGACCCAAAGCAGTCACGTGTTTGGGGGGCTGAACCACCCTTTTCTTGGAGAAGCGGTTTACCTGCAGCTCTCTCTTTGTCACAGGTTGCTTGATGGGACCTGAAGACTTGGCAGAGTGGAAGGAGCCTGGAGGGTGAAGTTGCTCAGGCCTCAGTGTGAAGCCTGGCCCTGCGGCTCATTAACTGTGTGACTGTGGGCTGATTTCCTAGCATTTCTGAGGCTAATATGTGCTTCCCTCCCCGTTAGTCATACATTCCCTTGGTCGTATCTTAGGTCTTTTCTTCACCTCTAACTACCATCCCCGAAATCTCAATTTAGTACACTCCCCTCTGACCCACCTCACCTTGCTTTACTACCTCCACAGACGGTCTTTGACCTCACTGAAGCCTCCACCCCCTGCCCAATCTGGACCAGTAGGGAAGTTAAACTGCTCCAGCTGAAACACCCCACAACGCAGTGGCTCGACCAACATAGCAGTTTCTCTCTCAGGGAACAGCACAGGGCAGATGTGCACAGTCAGTGAGTGCTTCTGCCACACACAGCCCTTCAGGGACCCGAGTCCTGTGGCATCCTCCTGGATTGAGCTGGGGAGAGGGTGGTGCAAGGGTGTGGAGGAGGCTCTGCCTGGTCTTAACGCCCCTGTCCATTAGGGGCACACATTGCTGCCGCTCATGTTGGAGGGATCGTAATCACTTGGCCACTTAGAACAAACGAGAGAGCCTGGGAAATGTGTGCCTGGCCTGCCAGGTGCCAGGAGTCCTCTCATGTTCACATGAGGGGGAATGAGTTTGGTGGACAGCTGGCTGTCGCCTCCCCTCAGGTCCTCTCCTCTTTCCTTATTCAGCCCGGGTTGTATATCGTCTATCGCTGTAGTCACTGTGTCGCAATTGCCCTTAATTTCCTTGTTGCTCCACCTCCTCCATGCTAATTTAGAAAAACTGCAACTCTACACGTGTCTGTGTCTGAACAGCTGGAAATTGCTGCAGAAAACCCACGTCTGTTCTTCAGTTCAGGACCACAAGCCTAAAGTGGACACTCAAGACTGCTGGGCAATCCTCATATCCTTTCCTTGTCTGTTTCCTTTCATTCCCTGAACTTGCTGTTTTACACTTTTACCTCCCTTCAAAACCCCTCCTCCCATTTCTCACCCATCACCTGCCACCTGCTTCGTGGCAGAAGTGAAACCATCGGGTGGGAATCCCCTCACCTTACCCCATCAGCCACGTGACTGCATCTGTGCTCCTTCTCTGCCCTTCTGAATGAGATGTCTCTGCTTCTATAAAAGGCCAGCTTCTCCACCTGTTCACTGAAGCCTGTGTCTTTCTCACTTCTCGCGGTCTTTGCTTCTGTGATTATTTTCTCTCCTACATCATCTTTGTTTTGATGGGCCATTTCCATTGGCATATCGATAAGCTCTGTGATCTTCTTTCTTTAAAAACTGCTTTGACCCCAATTTCCCCTTGAGTTACTGCCCATTTCTCTGCTGTTCTTCACAGAAAAACTTCTTGAAAGATTTGTCTAAATTAAATGTTTTCACTTCCCCAAATACTATTTTTCCTCAACCCACTCCAGATAGGTTTCTGTCCCCATCACTTCACTGAAACTGCAGCTGTCTAGATCACCAGTGAGTCCATGTTGCCAATACAGTGCTCACCTCTTGTCCCTCTTACTTAGCCTCCCAACGTTGGATGTAACTGATTTCTCTATATATCAAGAAACACTTGCTTCTCCTGATTTCCAGGACAGTGCATGTTTCTGGTTTTCTTCCTCCTTAGTGATTGTTACTTCTTGGTTTCCTTTGCTGGCTTCTTCTCCTCTACTCTACCTTTCTGTGTTGGAGTGCCCCAGCCCTCAGCCTTGGATCCTCACCTCTTTTTCTCTATATATTCTCTCTTTAGTTATTTCATCCATTCCCCTGGTTTTAGATCCTAGCTATATGCTGATGTTTCTCAAAGTTATAACTTCAGCCCTGACCCCTTCCTTGAGCTCCAAATTCATCTATCCCATGGCTTACATGGCATCTTTGTTTGGGTATCTCATAGGCATTTTGAAACTAGCGTGTTCAAAACGTTGCTCCTGATTCCCACCCCCACCTCCAACCTGTTTTTCCTCTGAGATTTCCCATATGGCTTCTGGATCTACCTGTTTACTTGAGCCAAAAACTTAGTAATTATTCTTTCTCTTTTTTTCTGTCCCCCTCCTTTCCTTCCACCACCCACATATCTGATTTTGCTCTGAGGATGTGTCCTGAGCACTCTGAACCAATCACAATAGCCTATACTCCTTGCTTGTGACTAGAACTAGAAGGGATTAGTTTAGGTATATCATGTGACTTAATTCAGGTCAATGATACTATGAGGTAAAGGTTTCTTGGGCTTCCAGGGGAACATTTCCCTTTTGAAAATGTCAGTCAGGAAACATGTAGCTCACATTTCCACTTTCCAGCACCCTATGATCACACTCAAAAAGAATCAGCCTTAGGATGAAGCTGACCTTCTGGATGGCAGAAGGAAGAGGAAAGAACCTGGATTGTATATGATGTAGTTGGTTGACTAGATCACACAACGCTGAAACCCACCCTGCACCTGGATTTCCAGTTCTGTGAGACCGTATCCTTACTATTTAAGCCACTTTGAATTGGATTATCTATTTCTTGCAGTTGAAAGCAAATTTATAGATGCAAAGAGAAAGGCAGGTCCCCTGTGGAGGGTCGTGAAATTCCTGATGGCTGGGAACCTTCTTAGATTCAGTTCCAGTTTCCATGAGACCCTATGATTCCTATTCTTGGATTTCTATAAGATTCCTGGCTCTCCTATAGCCCTCGCAGCATACCTGAGCTGGCCTGACAGTTTCTTGTAACTAAAAGGATATAACTAAAATGGGAGGTAAAAGAACTCAGCCCATTGAGTACTTGACCCATGTTACTTTCTCAACCCCTATGTGTTTGTTTATATTAACTTTGTTTCTAAAGGATTTAAGGCTTCTCTCAGTAAATCTAGAGTCTTCTCTCCACAAATGTCCAATGAATCTCAAGAATCTTTGGAAAAACAAGTTCTTTGGAACCAAAATGTTTAAGAAAAATAGGGACTTCAGGGGATCTATCTTTCCGATCTAAATTCTTTCCTGAGCCTGTCTCCTCACCTCCCTCCTCTGCAGGAAGCTGACATGTCATCCATCCGCGGGAAGCTGCTCTGGACCTTTGAGAGAAAGGCTCCATTTAGATTTAGCAAAACCCTTTCATTCAGAGTCCTTGCAGAGAAGCACAGCATAAATGAGTGTAAGGCCTAAATTAGATAATTTTTAAAAGAACAGTAGCTTCATTATGTTCAAGTACACAGAGTAACTCCATCTCCGCCATGAAGTGTTCCTTTGTAGAAGCCCTTCGGGACTTTCCTTAATGAGTAGATTATAATTATTGGTAATCAGCATAATGTTCTCTGCAAAGCGTGCTTCGAAAGCAGTTGAGCATATTAAGTGATTTTGATGTTCTGGGGGCAATTTTGTTTAAAGCATTAATCTGTTCAGCGTATACCCTTTATAGCCGTAACCCTCTGTTGTTTAAAAAGAATTCTGAAGGCTCCCTCCATCCTACAACATTTGATTAGCAGAGGCAGAAATAATGCAGGAGGAGAGGGAGGCATAGTAGGACTCAGATTCTTTACCTACGGGTGCCTGACAGGATTGTGGGAACAGCTCAGGCTTGCAAACGAGGCCCGGTGCAAAGCCTGGCTCTGTCACCCACTAGCTAGGATAATAAGAACTTTACTGTCTCAGTTTCTCCTCTGTAAAATGGGGATAATTTCTACTCTGCAGGGTTGATTTGAGCACTAAGTGACTATTAATTAAAGCTCTTAATCCAGTAAGTACTTGAGAAAAGCTGGCCCCTTCTCCTCTAGGTCTCTTGGCCTGTGCCGGAGGCTCTCTTACCTCTTTAGTGTCACAGAGACTACAGCCAGCCCTGGTAGTACCTCTTCATTCTCTGCTGACCAAGCAGCAAAAGCTGGCCCCTTCTCCAGGCAAGCCCCTGCTTACCCACTGGAGACCAGTGGCATCCCAGGTGGTGCTGTTCTGCTGCCATAGTCTCTGTCCTCTCATACCCGGGTCTGAGTAGACCAGAACATTCCTAACCCTCTTTGCAGCCAAACGCGTTGGCTAAAAGGAGCTTTGTTTGCTGAGAGTTTGTTTTGTTGATTATGAACATTTATTAAGAGCTTCCTATGGGCCAGAAGCTATGCTAAGCACCTTAGGTAGGAAGATACTTCTGTCAGCTCATCAATTCTGAGATGCATTTTTCAAAATTGTAGTGTATCTAAAATTGGCGTCAGTGTCAGCCACGCAGCAGTTGTGACATCACTGCTGTCATCGCTTGTGCATGTGCAAATTGAACACGCTCTTCACATTGTCATCATTTCTGTTGAGCAATATGCACTGTTGATACCACGTTAAATGTACATGCTGTTTACGATGTCTTCGAAAAGATTATACTATGGTTCAGTATTGTAATGAAAGGTTATTTTGTACTTAGAAAGGCAAAGAAGCAGAGTGGGGGTTAATTTTGGTATGAGTGAAGCAAACGTTTGCCACTGGAGGAATGAACATGAGGCCATATTGTTTGCAAAGCAGCAACCAAGTGCTTTTCAGAACTAGGAAAGCAAGACCCTCACTAGTAAATGAAGTTTTACCAACATACTGAAGTTCGTGCAAAAGGATTGCCTATCAAACCCCGAACGAGACAAATGAATGAAGAGGAAATTGTCGCATCCCTTGGCATAGATGGAAGAAGTTTTAATGCAGTGAGAGGCCTAGTGTGACCAATGCGGAGCACAGGACTAATCGTGAAGGCAGGAACCAGTTGGCCAGGGACTCCATGCTGACTTTGAACAGAAGCTGATTAACTTCCAGGGAGATGTGATTCAATACAGGAAAAAAATGGAACTCGAATTGAAGTCCAAATGGAAATGCTGATGCAACTGGGTGCTCTTCAACGTGCCTCAGGGCCAGCCCCTGCGGCCCAGCGGTTAAGTTCAGCGTGCTCCGCTTCGCTGGCCCGGCTTCAGTTCCTGGACACGGACCTACACTGCTCTATTAGCGGCCATGCTATACTGGTGGCCCACATCCTAAAAAATAGAGGAAGATTGGCACAGATATTAGTTCAGAGTGAATCTTCCTCAGCAAAACAATACAAAACAAAACAACCCCCCCCCAAAACATGCCTCAAATGCCTCTGAATCTAGAAAAGGTGTAAAGTGCTTTTTGGATAAGTATATGTTTTAAGGATACTGGGATTTGTTTTAACTGGACATGGTAAGACACAGACAAGGAAATGAGTGTCATGAAGAAAGAAGTTTGTTGTACTCACCAGTCTCGAGCAGTAGGAGGCACAGCAAGCCACGCAGGGCCACGGGAGAAAGCACCTGGGTCAATGCAGAGGCAGAGGGAGTGAGGGCAAGTGTGGGAAGAGCCTTTATTGTGGTCTCTACAAGGAGCAGGGAGGGCAGGGGGCATAGGCTTGGGACTGGCTAATTTCAATAATTTTGGTGGGCTCTGAGACGTAGGGGCTGTCCCTACTTGTCTGATACCTGGCTCTCGGGGGATTAGGGCAACTGGATAGTGGCCCAGAGTGTGAGACTCCCATAAAGGAGGTGGGTGGGGTGTTGGCTCTGGATTGGCTTGTTGCACATGAAGGTGCCCTCCCAGGCGAGCTGTTTGCCGTCTCTAGGAATTAGTTAACCCTGGGAGGGGCTAGTCCCTACAGGCTCAGCAAGGCCCCAGGATGTCAAAGCAACAGAAAGTAAAAGGCATGGCTAATACAATGTAAAATAGTAATTCCAAGTAAAAAAAAGCATTGTCATGGTTTAATTATCTGGGTTCTTTTTCGTTAGTGACACGTTGTGGTAGCCAGCCTCCAAGATGGCTCACAACGATCCCACCTCCTAGGTTCGTGCTCTTATATATCAGGATTGGTGTCTGTGACCAATGAAACACAGTGGAAGTGATGGTGTGTCATGTTCAAGGCTAGGTTGTCGAAGACATTTTAAGGCTGGGCTTCTGCACCCACCTTGCTCCCCTCCTTGAATCATTCACCTAGGGGAAACCAGCTGCCATGTCGTAAAGACGCTCAGATGACCTTCTGGAGAGACATGTTTAGTGAGGAACTGAGGCTTCCTGCCAATGGCCATGTGAGTGAGAGTTTGGAATGGGATCTTCCAGGCCTGCCCAGGATCACTGCAGCCTCATGAGAAGCCCTGAGGGAGGACCACCCAGGCAAGCCGCGCCCAGATTCTCGACTCAGAAATTGCGTAAGATAAATATTTTAAGCATCTGAGTTTGAGGGTAATTTGTTATGTATCGATATGTATTTAACATTCACATAAAGAAGGCATGTTTTGCAATATGACACCTTATATTTGAAAAATGCAGTATTATCCCCATTTTATAAATAAGGAAACTGACTTCCGAGACATTAAGCGATTCACTCAAAGTTTCCTTACTAGTTAACGGCAGGTAAAACTTTAGTCCAGCCTGTGTCAGAATCCATTCAAATCCTGAATTTGTATAGATCTAAACTGGTATTTTTACTGTTTACCAGAAACATTAAGAGGAAATTCTGATGTTCTTGTGCTTGTGCCGGTATCTGCCTCTGCCTGATAGGGCGATGGCCCAACTAAGGTGTCTTGTTAAAGGTGGATGATATATATCTCTCACTGTTCTCAACCCTAGTACGTTAGTTGGCTTATTTGTTCATTCATGTATTAAACACTTATTGAGGACCTACAAAGTGCCAGCAACTAGGAATATAAGAATGTGTAAGTCATAGCCCCAATGCTGAATTTCTAGTCTGTGATGCCTCTGAGTACCTGTCTCCCTCTCTTGAAAGAAAGATGCCTTGCTGTCTCTCTGGCTCAGCCTTCCCACCATCACTAAAGCTGCCAGTTAACCAGTCTTTGAGTGTGGCTTCAGGAAGACAGAGCTGCGTGGTGGACTGCTTCTTTGTGGAGCCCACTGCTTCTCCATGTAACGTTTCAGCACTCTCTGCAGAGAGCACTTACAGCGCCCTGGAGCAGCTGTCCGAAACCGCCTTCACTCTGGCGGCGCAAGCCGGTTCCAGCTCTTCTCCATTCCATTCGCTTCCTGAGACCAGAGATCTGGTCTCCAGCCACTGGTTCTCTTCCAGGCTTAGAAATCAACTTTCCGGGAGTGGAAGAAGAGACTGTCTCTTAGCTTTAATTAATTGTTGAAAGAATAGAGAGGAGTCTATAGTTCTAGAAGGAAAAAAGGGAGGAATGGAAATTTTCTGGACAGGGGACAAAGAAGTAAAAGAAAGATAATTTTCCAACTCACTCTCTTCACCCTAGTCTTTAAAAGGTTTTGTTGGGTGTTATGAGGTTTGAAATCTATCTTTAGGGAGGGATGTGTTACTCAAAAGAAATTGCCTCTAGATTGTTTTCCCAAGTCAGTCATTTAAAAAATATTTTAATGTCATTCTGCTTAAATTTTTTAAACAGTGAAGTTTATCTGCAAAGTACTTCTCAACTCAGGGTAGGATAGGGGTAAATTTGAGGTAGTAAGTGTGTTAGAATCTTGAGGTAGGTTTCCTTTGAAAAAAACAAGTAGGTATCATTTTTATTGGGAAAATGAAAAAATGCGTAAGTTTTCACATTACAAACTGAGGAGAGTTTGAAAAAACATCTGATGAGGTTATGCAGAAGACACAGGGATTCATGATTGGGACACATCCCTTCAAAACCTTGGAGGAACAGGAGATTTTCCTGGTTATCAAATAGGGGGATGAGTTTTAGAAGGCTGAAAAGCATTTAGAAGAATGTTGCGTTTCCTAAAAAGGCAGAATGAGGAAGCTGGTAGACGATTCCAGAACATTCTGTGGGTCTCATGAAGAGAAGATTCAGGGAAGGGCAGGCGGCAAGTCCAAGGTCAGGAAAGATGAGAGACGCAAAATGGACCTGTAACTGCAAAGGTTCCATTGTCTTCTGAGTTTCTGTTTATAATTCTGCAGTGAGTAATTTTAAGAAGGAAAAAATCCCCATAGAACTGAACACATACAGCTGAAAACTTATGAATGGCAAAAAGATATCAAAACAAAATCAAATAACACATGTATCAAAGGAATGATTTCCTTAGTAGAAAACATTTTTAAAATTATATATAATTTTGATATTTTTGTTCATCAAAAGATGAACAACCCCAAAGAAAAAATGGGCAAAGAATGTTATTAGCAGGATGTTCAAAGAAAAAATAAATACACATGGTCAACAACTATAGGAAACATGCTTATAAGATTTACTTTTCACCCATCAGATTAGCAAAGGTTAAAAATGTTCATTGACCCAGGGTTGTCAAGAATGTGGGGTGCTCTCACCCACTGTAGGTGGGAGAGTGAGTTATCAGATTTCTTGAAAGACAAACAGCAATGTCTTAGTAAATATGCATATCTTTTAACCCAGTTAAATTATATGTATCAAGGCAAAACATTTGCGTATGTGAGCAAAGCATGTGTACGAGGCTATTTCACTGCAGCTTTTTCATTATGGAAAAGTGGAAACTACTAAATGTGCATCAATAGAGGACTAAATAAATTATGAAATGTCCGCTAAATGGGCTCTGATATAGCTGTTGAAAATAACGCGCCAGATCCATATGTATTGATTTGGAAAACTCTCTGAGACAGACTAATTGAACAACTGTTTAGTGGGATGCTATATTTTGTAAAAAACTAAACTGAAATCTATACTGAAGTTGAAGTCAATATAGATGTAAATACTTACTCGCTCGTAGCTCAGAGAACACTTTGAAAGCATACGGAAGATGCCATTAAGGATGGCTGCCTCTGGGGGGTGGGCCCGGAGGGAGGGAAGGTGAACGTTTACCTTTTAGCTCGTTCCCTTTATCTCTGTAAGTCTTTCACTGTGAGCATGTATTACTTAAAATTTTTTAATGAGTTTTTAAAAATTTGTAATTGTGATAAAAAGCATATACAATTTATTGTCTTAACTATTTCTAAGCATACAGTCAGTAGTGTTAAGTATATTCAGGTTGTTGTGCAACCAATCTCTACGACTTTTTCATCTTGCAAAACTAAAATTCTATACTCATTAAACAATTCCCCATTCCCCTCTCCTCAGCCCCTGGTAACCACCGTTCTATTTTCTGTTTCTATAGATTTGACTACTTTAGTTACCTCATATAAGAGGATTAATGCAGTATTTGTCTTTTTGTGTCTAGTTTGTTTCACTTAGCAGAATGTTCTCAAGGTTCATCCATGTTGCAGCATGTGTCAGCATTTCCTTCCTTTTTAAGGCTGAGTAATACTTCGCTGTATGTGTACACCACGTTTTGTTTCTCCATTCATCCATCAGTGGACGCTTGGGTTGCTTCCACCTCTTGGCTACTGTGAATAGGGCTTCTGTGAACGTGGGGGTACAAATGTGTCTTTGAGACCCTGCTTTAGTTCTTTGGCATATGTACCCAGAAGTGGACTTTAATGAGCTTTTAAAAGTATTTAACCAATGGATTCACTCCGAGCAGCAGAGGTGGTGCTGAGCAGACACTGTGGGCTCGTGGAGCTGCATAGTCTGAGGGCAGGGTTCTCTTCACTTAACCAGCCCCCCGGGGGCTTAGCAGTTTCCTTCCTGCCCCCCGGCCTTTCCTCCGCACAGGCAGGAGGGGCCCTCACAGGCTTGCGAACAGCCGCTGCCTGCCGCATTGATCCAGCACATTTCTGCGGCTCCCTGAAGGAAGAGATACTGCCGCAGCATTTAATTAGCGGCCAGGAACATGCCTTCCCAAGGACATGACTGATTTCTCAGCCAGCTGTTGCCAGTTGCTTCCTAGCAACATGCAGCACTCACATCTGATTGCTTTTCTCCAGACAAGGAGGGTGACCGGTCCACCTGCTGTCACAGCCTGGGGTGGGGGTGGGGGCCCTGGCTCTAGGACTGAGTCTCCAGAGGAAGGGAGTGATCTGAACCTGTTACTCCTGCAAAGCCAGATACAGTGCTAAAACCTCTTGACCCTTGACCTGCCTACCCCACCCCTCCCCTCAAGTTCATGATTAGAGCAGGTAGAAGGAATGTCACTAGCTGTAACACAGATGGAGCCATAAAGTCTAGAAACGTCCTCTGGAGTGCAAAGTGCAGCTGAGGGAAGAGAGTGATCTCACCCACAGCAGGTGGAGCCTGCCTTTCAGAGTGGACTTGGGGGTGTGGGAGACCCTGGGAGCACCCCGTCTTGGGCAAGAGGAAAGGAAAGTCTCATCCCAGGTCGGAGGCTAACCTCTCCGGGTTTCCAGCTCTGGAGAGGAGAAGGAGAGGGAGAGGGAAGAGCGACGTCCGCAGACCCCTGCTCCCCCTCAATCTCAGCCTGCCCTTCCTCAAGGGGCCTGAGAGACAGCTGCTCAGGGATGATGCTCAGGGATGATGCTCAGGAACGATGCTCAGGGCCTCAATTCCTCCCAAACGGTGGGGAGTGAGGCTGCATCTGCAGAGGTCCCCTTGTGATTCTTCACTCATTTGCTCCACCAACATTTTGTGAGCTCCTGCTGAGTGTCAGAGCCTGAGTGAGGCCCTGGGTTGAAAGCACCAATGAGGTGTGGGCTTTGCAGCCCTGAGTTTACCAGACACGGAGGCAGACAAGGAAACAGGCTGGGGGATTCACTGAGAGCAGGCGAGAGAGGGGTGTACAGGGGCCAGGGGAGCAGAGACCCTAGGCACGTGACCTGGACTGGCAGGGTCTTGGAAGGCTTCTGGCCGAGACGCCCCCTGAGGTGAATCCGGAAGGGTGAGAGAAGGGGACCCAAGCCAGAGGCATCGGGCTGGAGAGCTTGGCATGCCTGGGGACTGGCAAGACCTTGGGTTGCCTGAGGCTCAGAGCACCCTGGGGTGGCCTGCTGAGGTTTGTGGAGAGCCCCTGAAGGGTTTAATCTGAGAATTCTTCAGCTTACCCCTCCAGAGTGGATTTGGTGTAGTGTGGGCAGTCAGGAAGCAGGGCCCAGCTGGCAGCCAGGCTGGTGTTGCAGGAAGTGAAATATCCACATGCAGCTCCTCCCTCCCACTCCCCAGGCTGCAGCGACCCCATGAAAGGGAGGCAGGAATGGCTCCAGGGTGGGCCTCCTGCCTCTTCGTCCAGCCTGCCCTCTGACTGCCTCCCTGCCCACATGGTTCCCGCCTCTCCCGCGCTGACTGGCTCCTAGAACTGGTAGCTGGACTCTCATGGATGCGGAGGCTTGGCATGGGGCTGGCACAGAGTCAGTGCTCAGCAAGGGGCAGCTATTGTTGGATGGCAGGGCTGGTGGAAACTTGGCTTCTCTCCCAGCTGCTGCCTCTTGGAGGGTGCTCTCAGCACTGGGCACCACTGCCCACAGCCTGTCCCAGCCAGGTCCTCGGCCCTGCCACACTTACCTGGCCTCAGTGCCCTGCAGCCTGTGGTCAGGACTGCTGGTGGCCTGGCAGTGGCCAAGGGATGGAGAGGAGGGGATGGATGGAAGGGTTGGAGAGGAGGTGAGCTGTCGTACATGGGGGGATGAGGGAAGAACAGAGTTAGGAGTGAGGCAAGTGGGGAAGGTGGTGCCCAGCCAAGACTGGGGATCCAGGAGGAGGCCCATGTGGAAGGAGAGTCCTGGACATAGGAGATTGGTGCCCATGACCATCCAGTGAGGGCATGCCCAGGAGAGGTGGGTGACGAGCCTGGAGAGCTGGAGTTCGGACCAGGTCAGGACTGAGGAGCCAAGGAGGGCCTGAGATCACCCAGGAGAGCATTTTGTTTGGGAATAAAATGTAACAATAGCCAAATTCAGTTGAGCAGTTATTATGTACCAAGCGTGGTGTCACACTGTAAGTTGATTCACTCCTATGCCCTCACAACGACCTCAGGGAGCAGAACCGTTCTGGCTGGCGCCCTGAAGACCAGCAAGTGGAGAGGAGAAGGCCTGTCTGGGTCACAGCTGCTGGCCCTTGGTTAGTGAGTGACGTAGGGTCTGAGCCCCAGGGATCTGCTCCCAGAGCTGCTGTTGAGAACCCCATAGCTGTGTTCCCTGGGCACCTATCCCAGGCACTGTCTACATTCCTGCACCTCTAAACGGCTCTGTGAAGGGGGGCAGGTAACAGTGCTCTGTTTTCAGATGGGCACATGGAGGCCTTGAGACTTAACTTGCCCTAGATAACACGCATGGTGAATGGAAAGGTCAGGGTTTGGGTCCCATTCTCTGTGATCCTGAGGCTCCCCCAGGTGAGGGTCTCATGAAAGCCTGAGGGGGCCCAGGGGGCCAGAGGCCTGCATGCAGCAGAGAGCAGGGAGGGACAGAGGGCGTAGCCTCTCCCCAAGGCAGGCTGAGCATCAGGCCCTAGGATCCTGACCCCTCACCTCCTCATTCTCTGGCTCTGTCGTGTCACCTCGCTGAACCTGTTTGCTCACGTATGAAGAGGCATAATACCGCTGACTTTTGAGGGTTGTCATAAGGATGGACTAAGAGCCCGCATATCCGGCCCCCGTCTGACACCAGTCAGTGCCCTGTCCACGTAGCAGAAGGCACTTGTCAAGCACCAGGCGAGGCAGCCCCTTTCTCAGGGGCCACATGTCCTCTCCCTGGGTCTGGGTGGGTGCAAGTGAGGGTTTGAGGGGTTAACCTGGCATTGTCAAGTCATTCTGCCCATGGCGAGAAAGGACTGGCTTTTCCCATTTCTAGAGAGACTGTGGGATGTGACCAGCCCCGCTTCTGGCTTCCCTTCCAGCTGCTTCTTACTGATGAAGTGAGAATGGGAAGCCACCGCCTCTCGGCTTCCCCACAGTGCAGGCCAAGGCTGGCTGTCTCAGCTCGCAGACGCCTTCTGGGTGTGTGTTTTATACTGTGTGAGCCATGGGGCCGCAGGAAGCCTGGCCCAGGGGTGGCAGTGCAGAGGAAGGCCTGCGAGATCCGTCTCCTCCACGCCTTCTCCAGAAGATAGAGAGTGGTGGCTGGGCCCGGCCCCTCCGAGCTGCAGGCAGTCTGACACAGCAGCATCCCTGCGGGGAGGCAGGACTTGAAAGGGTGTCAGAGGCCGCCTAACTCAGAGGCTCCCCACGGGTTCAAGCTCGAGGCCTCCGCTCACCCCTCCCGTGACTGTGCTGGGCTCACCCCCGCAGTTCTACCTCCCATGCCCACTGAGAGACACTGTCACTGTTTGGCTCCCCAGCGCTTGAACTCTTTCTGGGTTTGTGAGATTCTACTTTGTACAGGTTCTAACAGGGAGCAAAGCCCAGCTGCCCTACGGAGGCTCTGCCCGTCAGCCCACCCCTGCCCGACTTCCGAGCCTGCTGTGTGAGAGGGCTAGCCCAGGGAGCCCCTTCTGGGGCAGCGGCCCCCAGTCCTAAGGTTTTAGTGTCAAACTGTGCTTTCTAAACACAGTTCACATCTGGAAACAGCATAAAATTCTTGAGAATCCACTGCTGGAGTAATGAGGATAAGGCAAATTGATGCCCATTTTACAGAATAGTGATGTGGGCTCGGCGAACTGAGGAGTCAAAAGAAAGATTTCTTGGACTCTCAAGGTCTGGCAGTAGTGCTCCTTTATTCAGAGAATAGCATAGAATAGCTTGGGGACAAGACCCATGGGCAGTGAAGAGCTGCAGGCATGGGGACAGGACCCATGGGCAATAAGAGCTGCAATGGGTTGAGGGCAGGGCTAAATTTATAAGGCATAGGTATGTGAGTTATTTCTTTACAAGACAAAGGAAAGATAATGCAAAACATCGTTAAAATGGTATCAGTGCAGGTGTGGTCTGGTTATTGGGTGGTCCTGTAACTTTGGGTAGGAATCAGGTCAGATCAGGTCAGGACGTCCCATGCTTCCCCGAGGATGATATAGGTCGGTGTGTAGGGCAGGATGCCTTGGGCTTCTCTCCCTGGGGCAGCCTGGATCCTCATCAATAGGAACCAACTAAGAGAACGAGAATAGGGAGCCACTGACAGGGCCAAGCACAGTGTGCAGGCCTTTCGTTTATCGTATTTCCACTAGATTCGGAAGGCCTGTCCATAGGGGTCAGCACACTTTCTGGAGAGGTTATCGAGCTGCTTGTCAGAGCACAGACAGACAGAGGTGAAGGCCCTCCTGAGTTACAGCGGAGAT